>NC_079333.1:98674406-99315656 GCF_029582105.1 Oenanthe melanoleuca
AGCCCTTGCTTTTACTATTTTTTATCTGAATGTATATCTAGTGTTCAAAGTGACTGCAATGATTCTTAAAAAAGCCCAAAATGGGGTGTTTGCACTTCCATGGAGATATCTAAGTAAAGAAGCCTTCCAGAGAACTAGGAGCCAAGACAACCTCAGGAGTTCCAGGAGTTGGTTTATTTCTAACCACATTCTCTTTGTGAAAAAGCAGGATGGAAGGAGAGATTCTCTGGTGTCTATTATCCTGAACCCCATTGCAGGTGGTAAAAAAAACAAGGCATGTTTTGAAGAAATTCCATGTCATTGCCGAGTGTTATAACCATTTCCCAGTATTTCTATGAGTGAGAGGCACCCTGTTTTTATCATCTCTTAGTCCATATGTCACCTATTCAAATCTTTTTAACTTCACATCAACAAGCTCATTAACAATTCTGTGCCAAGCCTAAGTAATTTCAGGACTGGTTTATTGTCAAGTTTAGAATGGAATGGTCAGCAAGCAATGACTGCACATCTCAGGTTAGTACTGCCAGATGCTCCTTTCCCTCAGACCCCCTTGCTTTGGACAGAACTGTGGGAGCCTGTACTCCCACCTCTGTTTCCTCATCCTCTATGAGGAGGTGATCAGCACCACAGGATGGGATGGCTCAGCAAAAAATCAGTATGTTGTGCTCTCCACAGTAATTCAGGAGAATCCAGGGTAAAGACTGATTTATTAATAATGTATCTATGAGAAAGCCTCTAAAATTACTAGAGGAAGAAAAAGGTAACCACATGGATAGTTGCTTTGAAAGCAGTAATAATTCACCCAGTTAAATACTGAGCATCTACAGCTTGCTCCTTTCCCTACAAGCTCAGGACAACCAAGTACAATCAAGTTCTCAAAGATTTGGTTGTGTTGCATTTGTGCTATAGGAGGGTGCTGAAAAGGATAATGCAATATAGTTCTTCATGTAATGGAGAAGCAAAAGAGAGAGCTTTATCTAAAGAAACACTACACTTATATATAGGGTAGTTTGTGCAAAACAGAATAGAAGAGTCCTTGGTCCAAGCAGGCAACACCTCTTTGAAAACATGCTTTCTGCAAAACATCACATCTCTCACTCACCCTGCAGGTGCACAATCATTGTTATAATTTCTTGTCCCTGAGCAGCCTCAGAAACTCAAGGCTTCAAGGTTGCTTTTTCCCTGGTTCCCAGCAGTGTCCAACATGGTTGCCCCTTTTAGGTCAGGAAACTCAGCTCCTGGGCACAGCAGAACCTTGTTGAGCAAGGACGAGGACTGACTGGTGGAGATAAAGGGGTTTTTCAATTTGATTTTATGTGTGAGTAGGAACTCCAAGACCTTTGACCCTTGAAGACCTCAGCAAATTAGGCTTCTACTGCAAGGTGCAAGTCTGCAATCATCATTTTTCCTTTCCCTAAGAACCAAGTGACAGGTGCCTATAGAAAAAAAGGGGGGGAAATCTGCTGTAATTTAGAAAGTGAATAGCTCAAACAATCCTCCCTGTGGGAAGAGGGGATAAGAGCAAGAACAAACTTACAATAGGTGTTAGTTTAGTGTTAGTAAACAAAGTACAGTCAACATCCTTCTGGTATTACATCCTGGCTGCAGGAAATAGTCTAGAGTAGGGTGCAGTAGAATCACTTTCAGTTGAGAAAACAGATAAATAACTTCTCTTCCAAAGTCTTAACATGAACTGAAACTGAGGGTCTATTAGAGAGCTCATTCAAGTTCAAAAAATATAGGATGAGTAATTTGTCTCAACTACATATACCTGAAAGATCTTCTTCAGGTTCACAGATAAATCAAAGACCGTGTCCATTCAAGAATATCAATTACACAGCATATCTAACAGCTGCATTATAAAACTGTTTTTTAAATGGTGAGGAACTTAGGTCAATATTAAAGGTTAAATTCACAGTTTCAGAACTGAGAGATAGTAATGAGATTTAAATACCAATATAATATTAGGTGTTTTTAATTAGAGAGATGAGTTGGTTTCAAAAACTGATTAACACTTGTTAAGTGAACTATCAAATTAACTAAGAAAATTCAAAAACTTAGCATAACTTTGATATTTTTGTTTTTAATGTTTTTTTCCATGACTAAACCAATTCTTTCCACTTTGTCTTATCCATCTGGACCCCTGCTGGGAAATGTCATTAATGTTTCAGACCCCACTGAGTGGCAATAGTGCTACTTGCTGAACAGAGATAATTGAAACAGGGACAGGTATTTCTGAAAGCATTTCCAGAATTCCTTAGAGACAGACATATAAATCTGGTAACTATTATTTAGCTTCCTGCAGCAACTGCTGCAGTCAGAGGGCAGATCTGGTGCTGCTGCTGTTTTTACCTCTCAAGCACAACACAATATTTTGTGTCTGGTTTCTACCAGGTTTGCAAGGCTTAGACAAAGGCCAAAACTTTGAAAGACACTCAGCCACCTAGAGAAGGAAAGCAATTTTATATTAAAAAAAAAAAAAATCTATTACTTATTCAGCTGCTCCATCTTTCTGAAGAAAATGTCATTGGTGCCAGTGATGTCTGCAAGCTCTCTTGTGTAACCATCTCCTGGCCAGCATCTCTGGAAGCCACAACTCCATAGCTGGTGCCAGAAAGAGTGGTTTGGGAGAACAGACACACAGCCAGTCAGCAGAGCTGTGCTCACCACCTGCTTGCCACTGCAAGGTGACCACAGAGCTGACCTCACCACGGGCAGCAAACACCCACTGCTCTGGGTGGGCTGGGGTGGGACTTCAGGGCACGTGGGGTGCTCTAGGTAACTGGCAGGCACACAATCTTCTTCTGTAGCAGAAGTGGGATGCACCCTCATGCCAACAAACAGAAGTTTGTTAGTTCATAAGGGTAAGAGCATGAATGGTGCTTATCACAAGGGCCCTGTGCCCCTGCCAATGCCACAAAGGTGACACAAAGATGTTGGAAAGAGTGTAAATGAAGGAAGAATCTCATTTATGGAGATTAGAGTATTTCTATCAAGTGTCTGCTTAGATAGTCAGCACCTGCCATTTTCACAATGCTCTGGACAAATCAGGGAAAGCAAGAGTAAGAGCCATGGAGACTGAAGGAAGCCCCTGTACACACTGCAGTGTATGTGTTCCCCTTGGAGACTACTCCTGAGAACAGCTGATGCACTCAGCTGTGGCCACCAGGCCTGTTTTGCAGACCCTTCTCAACAGGAGGCCCCTTCTGAGGGATGCAGGTACACCAGCAGGTGCAAACAAGCTTTTATCTGCAGAGCCCTAGCTCCATCTGCCTTATTTACATTCCCATTTTGTGGATACACAGCAGCATCCACACTGTGTGAATCATTATAAGCTGCAAACTACTTGCAAAGTATGGGCACATATGCACTCCAATCATGTAGTACAGCAAAGACAAATAACTTTTAACTGACTAAGTAGACATTGGCTAAAGGAGTGAGAAAGTCTGTAGTACCACATGCAGTGCCTGGGGACTGGAGCTGCCCGCCTGTCTCGTGGCAGCGCTGGTGAGAGCTTTGCTCAGAAAGCCTCAGCAGAAAGGATGTTATTTTACACTGCAGGTGGTTTCCAAATGACTGACTCCAGCACTGGAAACAGCTCGAGCACGGCAGCACAGAGCTATGAAGCCTGGTTTGTCCTGTTTCACAGCAGCTTCCTGCATAAACAAGCTCTTTCTTTCACACATCTTTTTACTCTTTCCAAATCCCATCACATTGCAATGCAAAGGAGGCTGAATTCTGGATATTTGGTTTTTCACCAAAACTGTTCTCACTTCTCTGTAGGTATTTCTACTGAAAATATCCCAGCTGGGTGTAGTGACAGCATCTGAAATGTGATAAGACATCAGAGACATGAAAGAGATCAGCACTCAGCCTACTTGGAGGGGGTGGAGGGGGTGGTTTATCTCTTCCCTGGTATCACATTCCTGCTGAAGTGATTTCTCCCTACAGCCTTGGACCATTTGAGGCTGGGCACCCCACTGAGGGCTCTGGCTGGGGCTGGGCACCTTCAGCCCTCTGCAAGCCATGGCCATCCCCAGAACGTGGCAAGAAGGCAGAGACTGACTGCTGCTCCCAAACTTCCAGCTCCTCTCCCACCAGGGGCTTGAATGGCCACCACTCTTCCCAGGGAAGTGACTCAACCTCAGTCATGGTGCAGGGTCAGGCAGCAGGAGGGGTGCCAAGGAGGGAAATGTCTTCAGCATGAAGGGATGGTGGATCCTTTAAATTTAATTCTGCATCTTGGAGATGTCAAAGAATTAGGATACTTAATTTCTCCAGAGAAATAATGTACAGCCTTTGGAAAGCACAAAGTTACAGAAATGCTTCACTGAATTTCCCCCGGATTTAACCCAAAGCTGACATTACTCTGACTAATTCCACTTCTTTCTCCCCTTCATACCCTCAAATGCAGCTAATTTTAGCAACAAAGTAATGCTCTTTAGACTCAGCAAGGCACTCTGAAGTTTTTTTTTAATAATTATTCCACTTACACACTGTGTCAGGCCAAAGAAAAGCACAGCTCTGCAGACCCAAATACAATATGACAGGATCTGCTCCTGGGTTTCCATGTGGAACAGCTGTATTCCACTGCTGATCCACAGTATTTCTGGACTCCATCAACTCAGCAGCCTGAAGTTCACTTTGAAACCTGAATGTGAGTTAAGCTCACTTAACAGACACAGAAATCAGAATAAATTTCTTGGCAACTAATAGGACACTTTCATTTCCACAGTGAATTATTTTGGAATTCTTATCCCATCATGGTAACCACATTTTAAAAGAGCCACTTTGCTATCATAGTAGCTTTAGCAACTGTACAGAGCTAAGTGAAAGTGGGGAGTTACCTGTTGTGTGGGCTGGCTGGAAAGAGGCAGTCAAATTTTGCTTTAAATAGACATGAATTATTTCCACTTATCTGCAATTTTCTTTGGCTGCATCAGTGAAAATCAAAAACTGAGAAGTGTCCATAAGAAAAAAATTCCAGAACAAAAAACAACCAAATAAACCCACCCACCAGGCATGGTCTTTTTGATGTGAATTCCCAGGCACCATTTGAAAATTAAACACTTTATTATGAGTCATAGTTGAAAGACTATTATATATTTTCAGTCCCATATAGGTACACCTATGATCTTATCCCTAGGCAAAAAAAAATAAAAGGTTAGAACATCTCTATATGACATTACAACAACTTGACACAATATTTCACTGTCACTGTGGCAGGTCACAAAATAATGAAAATTATCAAAACAAAGTATAAATGAAAGTACCAAATAGAGGAAAAAAACCCAAACAACACACTTCTGGGCTTTGAAATTAAAACTTTCGAAACTTTGTCCCACCCCAAATTTTTTGAAAAGTAACATTTTGAAAACCTTGGATTTTGTTCTAAGGCCAAACTAATAATTAATTTCAATATGTGCAGCTTTTGAAAGTTGATGACAAGGTGATTTCCCTGAAAGCAGTAGCTTCTACAACACCAGTGTGAATTGATGTGAGATTCCCAGACAGGTTTTATAGGTCAATAGGAGAAAGGGATGTTTTAATCAAGATGACTTCTCTGACTTAAAGAGAAATTTTGAGACTTTTTTATCAGGCTTCAAACATAAAGTACAAAAGTGGGAGAATCCCTATTATTTTTCAGTGACATAATTTGCACTTGTCTTGCAAAACCAGGCTTAAATTATTTCACATCTTACTAGAGGCATTGCCCACACAGAGAAGCCAAAAACCCTTATTTACAGGCAAGATAATCTGAGAGAGCAGGAATAAAGGCATGAGATTTCTGTAGTGTCCCTAGAGGAACTGGATCTGAGGGCATCAAAGAGCATGGGGCACTTTGTGAAATACATTTGAATCATGCCTTTGAAATAGGAAGAATGGGAAGACTTGAGAAGGGATGCAGGAATTTACATCACTGCCTGTGTGTGCAGGCTGCACACCACTGAACCTTTCAGCCCTTAGTGCCTGTCACCCAGCTCTGAGAAGGCACCAGAGCAGTGCCCTGCACTGATGAGCCACGACAGGGAGCAGCAGCTCTGTCACTCTCCAAATTGGCCCAGTTACCTGCTGATTTCTGCCCCTCCTGCAGTGTGGCTGGAAGTGTCTCAGGTCAGGTGGAGCCTGCAGGTCTCGTCCTCAAGGAGCTCTAGAGACCTGAAGCTGATCAATCTGAATGAGAAGTGAAAACACTGGCATCTTCTATTTACCAGCCACATCCAGAGAATGAATTCCCTTTCAATGCAGGAAGGTTCATCTTATCTATTTCAGCCTTTTATCTTTTGTTTTCTGTGCTGAGATTTTCTTTGAACTGTTCCCCTAGACTTGAGTTCAAGATTTGAAGAACATATGATGGAATTTGACCAGAGTAAACCTTGCTCAGCTCTAAGTCTCACAATAAGATTTCACAAGATGACTTCCCTCGCATTCCTCGCATATAAAAACAGCAGAAAACATAATTGTCTTTTTTTTTTTTTTTTTTTTTTTTTTTGTGAAGGCAAACCAATTCACCAACAGGCCAGATGAGAGTCTGGGCCACAGTTAGCAAAGCATGAAAGCTGTTTGTTTGAGACAGGAAAGGATAAAAAGGCCCTATATTTTTGCCACCTCCAAATCTTTGCTCAATTATCCAGTCAAACCTCACCCCTAAGAGCAGCACCAAAATACCACTACAGCCATTTCTTACATCCTTGTTTTAGTTTAGATATTACCACAAAGAAATGGCCTCGTGCAGCTTTGTCATCTGTGGTCAGATTTACCAGGGTAGGGTTGAAGCATGAAGTTACCTGTGGAGCAGGCACCCTGTGACCCCTGAAAGCCCTGATCCAGTGTCCTGGTTTGAAGGACAGGTATCTGCCAATAAAGGCAGAAGCTTCTCTTTGAAATGGAGAAGGTAAAACCCCTCCCTCCAAATTATTATATCCTTACTAGGAAAATTAAAATAGAAATACAGTATTACAAAGAACAAGCCCAAACCCTGACAGAGTCAGAATACAACCTGACACCCTGTCAGTCAGTCAGGGTGTTGGTAGCAGTCCCATTCAATGGTGGCTGCATCCTCCTGCAGTGGCAGATGTGGTTCAGCTGGAGCAGTGCTCATGTAGAAGGTGCAGTTTTCCTCCACAGGTCCAGAGATGATGTGGAAAGGTCGTTTTCCTCTGGAATCCAGTGGGAAAAGGCTGCTTTGGTGTTCAAAATCTCAGATTTTATCTAGGTAGGAAATGCTTGGCTCCTCCCCCTGGCTGGAGCATCTCCCAGTGGGATGATGTAATTTTAGCAGTCATACAGTGGGACTCAATGGCCCAGCAGCCATTGATGATATTCCCCAGCAGATGATATCTTCCTGGAGGGAGGATGGGTTGTGGAACTGCCCCACCTGGTTTTAAAGATGTCACATTAGCAGATGGTATGTGCCACAGAGATAAGGGTCACTGCCCCACCCAGCTTCAGCAGATGGTGACAGAATATATATTTCTGGCCACATCTTGTACTGCAACCAAAGACATCCAGCCAGCTGACCCAGCTCCACTCATTCTTCCCATCCTTCCTAACATAAAGCTTGGGAATTAAGCTGCCCTTAGCATGAGGTTAATGATAGAGTTGCATTAGTTTACAGACAAACAAGGGCCAACCATAATCTGGTCTGCATGGATAAGTGGTTTATAGAGAGGAACAGAAAGCTCTAAACCACAGAAAACAAGAAATTGAAACCAAGCACGGTACAGAGTTGTTTTGGTTTAGATCAAATTACACATACACAATTTTTGAACCACAGAATTTATGTGCTTTCCTAGTGATTAATATTTAAAAAGATTGTTTGGCACTGGACAGTCAGTATATGTCTTGCAAGGACTTGGCACAGAGAAGAGGTAAGTAATCAGAAATGTGCCAAAAACTTGTCAAGGAAGAACTTACTCTCAATACTAATCAAGCTCAGCTCTGTGCCAGTCCTCCCACTCATCCTTTCATAGCAGGAAAGTCTTGCAGCGTGAGGCTGCCCATGCTGCTTCAGAGACAGCCAACACCTTCCAGAGTCAGATGACAAGAATGAAAGTTTGGGAGGTTGAAAACAGAAAAAAAAAAAAATACAGCTCACCTTCTGCTCTGCAGCAAGGATCCCTGCTGGGCACAGTCCTGCCTGTTCTGCTCAGGGGATTTCCAAGAGTAAAAGACTTAATTTGCATGTCTGCAACACTAAGAAATAAATTTCATTGTGCCCCTCATCCAGAGTGTTTTGGTCCCCAGTGCCATTGCTGTGGCAGCTTGACAGCAGCCACCATATTTTTCCTGCTATGAAAAAATTCATGCCAGAGGCTGTATCAGAGACACCAAACTCATTAAGAGTTGTCCCTGTCTGGATGGAGATGCAGTTGCAGAGGAAAGTTATCCCTTTGCTTGGCACTTCTGTCATTTGGTGTGCTAAAGGGCTCCCCAGGGGTACAGCCCATGCTCTGCAATGGTGTGGGACAGGGACAGGGACAGTCAGGTGGGGTTTGTCTGGAGTGGGACAGGGACAGTCAGGTGGGGTTTGTCTGGAGTGGGACAGGGACACACAGGTGGGGTTTGCCTGGAGTGGGACAGGGACACACCTGTCTGGCACTCTGGGTCAAGTTGGTGTGCTCAGGCTGCATTTTGCTGCTCTTTTAAAAGGAAAACCTTGCACAGGACAGGCACAGACACCACCTTCTGGAGCTCTGGAGGGTTCTCCCTGGAGCACCAGCTGAGCTTATGCACACCCTTCCTCCTGCCCTGTGCATCCAAATGATGCTCCTCACCTCCCATCACAGGGAGCATTTATTCTTCTCTCCCACCTTCCCTCCCAGGGTCTGAGGGGGCCATTCCAATATTAAGGAGCATGGCTCATGAAAGCCCTGCCAAGCCCAGAGTGCTCAGGTTGCAGGATGGAGATGGAGAGGTTGATTATCATCCAGGGAGGTGGGAGGTCCTTGTTGGAGCCCCCAGTGTAGTTAGCACTCCTGTCATTAATTTACTTGGCAAAAACCTCCTTCTGAATGACTTGCATCCACAAGTTTAAAAAGGGAGGGCTATTCATACCACTTTTTGGTTTTGTTTCTGTACCTGAATCAGAAAATGTGCCCACCAAAGTGCCCAAATTAAGTAGGGATTTTGAAATATCTCTTTAATTATATTTCTATCTCCAATGACTATTGAGAGACCCCAGAGACACAAATTTCTGTCTGAATATAGGTAGTTACAGTTAGCTGGTGGGTACTCTTGTTTCCTGTACAGTTTATATATCCTAATTTTATTTAGGCTTAAAAATAGGATGCATCAAAAATCTTCTGAGAATCTAAACTAATTTACAACTATCTAGGCACAGAAAGTTTCACTAACTTCAAAGTGTTTGTTAATATCACTGTACCCACACAGGGTACACATGTTTAAACAACTGCAGAGTCAGAACTGGGAATCTGAGCCAAATCCTCCCTTAAATTTTTGCCATTTAAGGTAGTAAATATATTTAACACTACATGGAGATAGGAACTTAAAAAAAAAATAAAACCACAAAAGAAGAGAGCAGTAGCTGCATTCTCCCAAAGACATGCAATCTCCTACCTGCCACAGTTAGAGAGTATTCCAGTTGCACACAACACTGTTTATATTATCAAGAATACTGCATGAAAAGAGAATGTAAAGGAAGCCAGGGCTACACTGGCACCTGTGCTACTGAAACACAGGAGAAAAGACAGGCACAGCTTGCATCTCTCTGGCAAACAGCATTAGAAAAAGGAAATTAATCTCCCAGTTTCCAAAGCATACTGCAAACATTAGAAGAGAAAAAGTATATATTGTGAGGGCAGTAATTGTCTTCTTTTTCCCCAATTCCTTTTCTTTCACCCTCTAATCAACATTTTGAAATGCTAAAAAAAACAACACACATCTTTTCTACAGGGTTCATTTCCTGGAAGGGAAAGTTGATCAGCAAACATGATCACCACGGTGCCAATCAGGAGTCCAAAGTCAATTATTTTCCCAAACTGACTAAAGCAAGTCCCTTGTCCCCCTCAGTGACAGACAACACACAGGTGTACAACCCTAGGCACCCAAGGGGATGGGGGAAATGGGGAGAGGTGGGATAGGAAGAGGTCAAAGCAGTGGGGACACATGCACTATTTGCTTTAGATAATAGTTTAGAAGCAGCTCAGAAACAATAGAAATCTTCTGGCTCTAATCTGCAGCTTGAAAAATATTAAGGTTAAACAAAACCTCTGATGGAGCAGCTAACATTTAAATACTGCTGTTGTTGGGGACATTAGCAGGAAAAGGAAAGGTAGTCACTGTTGCTGGAGTGTCTGATTTTCTCTCTCCCCCATTTCTCAGCAGGAGTTCACACACATCCTGAGAAGTCCTGCACACCAGAGTGACCCACACTGCTTCTCTTGCTGAAGCTGGCAGTAGGGAAACACCATTGTGCCCCAGAAAGCGTTCCAGGATCCCTCATTCCCAGGACTGGCAGGGGTGAGACCAGATCCTGGAGCTCCAGTGATGCTGTTTTCCTTCTCTGCTGATGGATGCAGAAATCGTGGTCAGGCTGCTACAACAAAAGGAGCCCTGGACCCCAGCTTGGAGTGCTGTACTTCTTGGTCCCTCCTTTTGCTCCAGCAAGGAAATTTTGCAGGATGCAGCATCATATTGAAAACTGTTCCTTTCCTCATTGCTGGATAAACAGGCCAGTGTCTGGCCATGAGGAAACAGTCCCTTGTGGTGGTGGCTTCAGGTGTAAACTGTCACCTCAGAAAAAGCAAAGACACAGCAGTACAGAGTTTAAAAACTTTTCATTACATCTTTAATTTCAGTGTAGCTTTCAGCCTATTGTCTGAACAATAAGTTCTACAGCTTTAGATTCTCACTTCTTTTTCCCCCTAAAATAAAAATCTTTGCAAATTATTGTTGCTGTTATATTAATCACACTTTCTACAGCAGGACCTATGTCATCAAGGATTAATGAGCAGATAACCAAGCATTAATACAGATAAATGAGATCTACCTCTGCTTCAAGCACTTACCCCCACATGCTCCACACTGGAGCAAACAGATCAGATAATGTCTATTTCTGTGCATCCCTAGGGCACTAACCTAAAAGCCAACTCTCCTTAATACCCTCAAAGTATCAGGACCCTGGGGAATCTATAGTTCAGGTAGTCCAGACAGAAACAGAGTGTGAAAGTGGAGAGTCCCATGTGTGGAGTGTGGAGTGTGGAGTGTGGAGTGTGGAGTGTGGAGTGTGGAGTGTGGAGTGTGGAGTGTGGAGTGTGGAGTGTGGAGTGTGGAGTGTGGAGTGTGGAGTGTGGAGTGTGGAGTGTGGAGTGGGGAAGGGAAGGGAAGGGAAGGGAAGGGAAGGGAAGGGAAGGGAAGGGAAGGGAAGGGAAGGGAAGGGAAGGGAAGGGAAGGGAAGGGAGCATCAGGTGGGAGAATGGGATGAATAAGAAGAGAACTGAAAACACTAAGAAGACCAGAAGGCACTGGCAGGGACAGCATGAAGTGGAGGCAGCTGGAAGGGCAATGAAGGCAGGTGACACAGCTTGTCACCCAGGGAGAGCCAACACATCTGTGCAGGGCAGCAGCAGCCCAGTCACATCCTTTGACTCATTCCCTTCCCTGGCCCTCCAGGGCTGTCCCCAGCAGCTGGGACACAGAGACTCTGGTGGCATTGTGCCAGCAAAGTGACACTTCAGAAGGGGACAGGATCCTTGTCCTCAGCTGCTGGATCTCAGGGCTAAAAGAGGCATTTGGAGCAGCTCTGCACAGCCCCTTCCTGAGACAGAACCAAAGGTCACTCAGCTATCCATCCACAGACCAACCAACCCATTTCTGATTAGCATTCAGAGGGGCACTCAGACTGGCTATGAAGATATCAAGAGATGGCAAATCCCTAATTCCTTTCATTCATTGGTTCCTCTAGTTAATCCTCTTTACTGGAAAAAAAAATTGAGCTTCACATCTGAGTCCCTTATAGTCTGTCACCCTCAAAATATGAAACTACTTTCCTGGAAGCTAGATGGTCAGGATCGCTCTGTGTAAGTCTCTTTAAAAAAATATTCCTTTGGACAAACAGTGCTTGGACATCTGGCTGAAAGCATTAATTTTAATTATATTGGCTTTTTTTTTTTTTTTTTAATTAACTCTTCTGCCAACATTGTGTACCTGTATCATCACATTCATGACAGTGCTGTTTCACCACAGAACTTTGCAGGGTGAGCAGGAGGAGCCAGGACTGCCCGGAAAAATATGTGTCCACACACAAACAGGCAAGAGATTTCATTCTACTATGTGCTCTGTAGGAATTCCAAGAGAAAAAGGAAAGTGGTGGTTTTTTCATGTAGACTCAAAGATGTCATTTTCTGCCCAGTTGCCTTGTTTCATGGAATGTCAAGTAAATCTGCCCATTTGGTAGACATAGTCTGGCAGTAAAACCCAGTATGTGAACAGAAAAGGACTCCTTATTTTGCTTTAAAGTATCATAAATCAAATTTTTCCTTACACACAAACTTGTGCAACAAAGCTTGTGGAGTGTGAGCCAGCAGGAATTTTAAGGAAATAACTGTATTTTAAAAACTCAGCCACAGCATTTGAACATGACAGTAATGGACACTTATGCAATAATAACTGCCCACAGAGAGAAAAATGCACCTGGTGTTAGCAGTCTAGTAAAGATACCTTAGAGTATCAAAGGTTAATGGAGGTTTTAAAAACATTAATGCTTTAATTTTTATTATTTTAAGAATAACCATATACTTAATGCTTTGCTGAGACTCCTTGGGCTTTGCTTTTCATCAGCCTTGGGATCCCAGCAAGAGCAGTTCACCACTTGGTATAAATAGATATTAGTTTAATAAGAGCATAGGATAGCTATTTTTTTCCATAATTATCTGACAGATTTTTATCCACTTCCAATCAAAACCTTCTACCCACTGAAATATTTAATTTTCTTAAGTTGAACCTTGAAATTCCTTTGCAGCCATCAGGCTTGGAGACTTTCTTAATATCACTAACAGTTACAAAAAAAAATTCATTCTATGGCAAATCTTTAATCTTTCAGAAGAGTTTTCTTCTCTTCCCAATACTGAAGGGAAGTTCAGAATTAAGCTATCAGCAAACCACTCCATAAAGAAGATGAGAGACTAGACATAAACTCTAGACCAGAGCATGCAGGACATATATGCAGCTAGGAAAAAAAAGAGCAATATGTGTGGTTTTAAAGTGTATTTCATTGGAGGGAGTTTATAAGAAGAATTAATGATAGTCAGAACTCAAATCTTATTTCTCTAAAGGGCAGTGAGACTTTTGAGAGAATAAATGCTTTCAGCTTAATTGTGGAGTTAAGTAAATAACTGTATTTTTTCCTAGGCAGAAGAGCAAAGATTTGCAAGAATTTGAATTGCATTTGAAATTTTCTGTGACTTTAAATTAAGATGTCCCTAGAAATAATGCTGGGTATTATCTTTCATACAGAACTGAAAGTGAAATTGGCTTCTCTACACAGAAGGTCCTCTCCACAGTACAATAAATTGTATTAATCCATTAGCAGAAATGTCAAGCTCAACTGATAATTATCAGTTGGCTTTGTAAAACCACCAGCCATTCCTCATTAAATTTCTGTAAGAGATCTAACTGGAGAGGTCTATTCTGAGATATCTGATGATCTTTTACTTCATGTAACAACCTTCTTGCAGCACAAGACTGACTTTGCTGCAAATGGACCTTGACTTCCAGGGTTTCCCATCAGGCAGAGAGGGCTCAGAGCATCCTGCCAGTGTGAGCACAACAGCACTGCACCTGACAGGGAGAGAAGGATGCACCACAAGTGCCCTGCTGCCATGGGAAATCCAGGGGGGCAGAGGTGTGTGCAAGCCAGGCAGGGGATGTGAGAGCTGGGACCATGGCCCATGGGGAAGCAGCAGTGTTTGGGGTCCCTGTGGGTGACAGCACCACTGACAGGTCACCCACAGCAGCAGCACCCAGAGCAGCCCAGCTGGGACAGACTCCTGTCTTCTCTGCCACAGCAAGTCTGCATCTGCAGGATTGGGTTCAGAGCACCTGAGGGAAGCCCCTGGCTCTGCTGAACACAGCAGTGGATTTCCCAGCTGTGCCAGCAGTGCTGGTGTTTAGGAAAAGGGCTGTACAAAACAACATTGGCTTGCTGGTGAGAGGGATGAGCTAGGGAGATTGTTTTGGTTTACTCCAATCCACTCTGCTTTATTCCTAATGGCTAGGTTTCTGCAAAAAAAAATGCAGAGAAATGTATATCAAACAACTCAGTTGAAGGGATATTTTTTTTAAATCAAATATCATCAAATAAAAAAAAATTCCAGTTCTGCTGGGGGGAAAAAAAAATTAGTCTTCTTTAATTTTAGACAATCCTAACACTTAATTTACCATAAAGACTATGGAGATACCCAGACAAATTCAGGGGGTTTGCACATTAGGGTGACACTATTTATGGCACAGTCTCAGTGAACACAAGGAGGGAGAAGCATAAAGGCTTAATCTGCTCCTCCTGGAAACCAGAGCAGTGCCCTGATGAGGCAGGACTGGGCTGCCTGCTCTGTAGCAGCATGTATAATGGATGAGACTTTCAGGAGGTGGGTGTGCAGGTGCCAAAAACTGATGCTCACAGAACTGTTAGTCACTTCTGAAAAGCCTTTGGCAGGATCCCTAACTGCATGGAACCAATCCATGGCTATACAGCTCACAAGTGGGATGCTACAGACTTAATGGTCTGTTCTCAAGCAGATATATGGTTTGTTTTTGTTGAGTTATTGAGTTTGTTGATGGCTTCTTGGAGCAGAATGGGATTGAATGAAAAAAGGAAGGTGATTCACAGAAAAATGGTTCAGCTGACCAAAATACACCTTCTCTACTCTGTGTCACTGGCTGTCACTGTCAGCTCCAACTACAGACAGCTTGGAAAGATTTTTACCTTCCTTTCTTTTATGTCTCACCTCACAACAACATAAGTGTGTGTCCTTCTCCACAATGACTGATGAAGGCCTGAAAGCATTTTAGGAGCAATAGGGTAAGAAGAGAGGATGAGGAATAAGCCTGGTCCTAGTTCTGCCAGAGCAGTTCAGGGTGAGAAATCTGTGGATACATCACACCAGAAGGGAAGAGGTGGCAGGACCAAGATTTAACCAATTGGTTCTTGGTCCCCAGGATGAAAGGGGCAAGAAATGAATGAGGTTTGAAATGGGCATAGCTAATTTCCTCCTCAATCATTGGCAATTTATTTACTCTCAAGTCAACAACTTAGCAGTTGTAGTCAATGCCATCTCCTTTCTTTTTTGTGATTACCCAAAAGGATTTAAAAACAGTTGTTTTTACTGCCACTTACTTTTAGAGCCATTCATGAGACTGAGCTTCAGAACAACAACAAAAAAGAAAAAAAAAGATGCCAAACAAAACAGGCAGCAGAGAGCAAAGAGGCACACAACAGCTCCTCAAGCACTCAGCATTTCAGCTGCATTAAACAAGGCACTGTACTGGCACTCAGGCCAGAGGGACTGTGACAATGGCAGGGCTTCAGAGCTGAGACACTGCCATGTGCCATGGCAGAACCCCCCTGAGCCCAGGGGAGGCACTCACACACACACACACACACAGGGATGTGGAAGGCAGAAAGAACCGCACACGAGTTTCCCTCTGTGCGGAGCTCGCCAGGGCTGCATGGGATGGGCAGAAAGCTGCCCATGAGAGCAGTGAGGGGCCTCCCCTGACTGACAGCAATGCCCCACTGCATCCTGCAGAGCAAGGCAGAGGAAGCACTTAGAACATTTGCAGTCAGCCTTTTCAGGGTTTTCATCCCCTTGAGATGATGCTGCAGTGCCATCATCAACCTCTGAGATGTCCAGGAGCAGATTTTAGCAGCCCACATACCATATTCTTCAGCTGGATATCAACCACACAACTCCTCTGGCATACACTCAGGCTTCTAATCTTCAAACTGTTTAGTGGATCTGAGCAAAACAGAAAGCTTGACATGCCACAGAGAGCAGGGGCAAAGAGGCAAGATGTGAAAATATTCATAAGGAGGATATAGGGGGAATGGCTTTAGACTGAGAGAGTAGATTTAGATTAGATATTAGCAAGAAATTCTTTACTGTGGGGATGGTGAGCCACAGGCACAGGTTGCCCAGAGAAGCTGTGGATGTCCCATCCCTGGAAGTGTTCAAGGCCAAGCTGGATGGGACTCCGAGCAACCTGGTCTAGGGGAAGGTGTCCCTGCCCACAGCAGGGGGTTGGAACAAGAACATCTTTAAGATCCCTTCCAGCCCAAACCATTCTGTGATTCTATTATATCCAAAATCCTTGCTTTTGTTCATCATGGACTTTGCAGTGCCATTTAGGAATTTGCTTATCCAAGCAAAACCTTTTTCTAGATGAGTAGTTCAAAATAAGTTTAGCAACTCTATACATGTACCCAAACAACCCAGCCATTCCATTGCAGCACATAAAATCTACTGTGCTGGCATGGCTGGTTAGCAGTCAGCACAAAAACCAATTCAGCCAAAATCTGACAAAAAAACCCCAGCCTGTTCATTTGGTCCCCACGTGTCACATGGAAAGGAGATCCAAGGGGATTTTCAAGAAACAGCCACGAACAGTGCTCTGACACCAAGACATGAGGTTAAAAAACAACAGAAGAACTCTGGTCAAACATGCCCATGGGTCCCTCCTCCCTCACCCCAGGGTGAATTTGGCAGTGACATGATCAGTTCCTGGTCCTCTAACTGTGCAGGCCTGTCAGACTTCACCCACCTTCCATGATTTGTGCATTTGACAGGCGTGTCACCTCTCTGCAGGGCCCAGACACAATCTCAGGCACTGACAAGGGAATGAAAACCATTTGGCTTAGGTACCAAATTGCCAGTCAGGAGAACAGGACATCAGTATTTGCCTCTTCCCCAGGCAGCTTTTGACATTTTGCAATTTGCAAGCATTACCAGAGGGCTTTTCACACCTGCCTGGAAACACAAGTCAGGGCTTCATCATGGCAGGTCGAGTCTAACACTCTCTGTCACAAGGACTTTCAGAGCAAAAGTATCCAGCTCTGCTATATAAAATCAACACTTCATCCATAGCCTGCTTGACAAATCAAGAGAAATCAGACCAATATCAAATGCTCTTTTAAAAGTCCTCTGGAACTCATCAGTACAGCAAGTAATAGGTCAACTCATCTTTGGGTAACTTACTCCTGGTGTTCAAAATAGAGATAATCCACTTTCCAGTAGCACTTACTGGAAGGCTGGATACCTCAGCTAAAAACAAAACAAAACAGAAACCTTAAACTCAAGTATTTACAAGCAGACTAAGCACCTCTTACATCCAAACACCAGTGAGTTAACCAGCTTAACAATTACAAATCAGTGATTTAAACCCCACTGCAATTCAAATAGCATATGTTTAGAGCCCTAACATCAAATTAATTTTATCAGCCTAAATCCATGCATCTCATTTCTATTTTCATCAAGACACTTGGCACAGGCCAATAAATGGGAAAGGCCAAGATGCAAGGAGGGAAGGGATGGATAAGCACTACCTGGTTTGCCCAAAGCACAGCAGCCATTGAGTTTGGGGCACAGCAAGCAGCTAAACCTGGAATCTGCTCAGCTGGATAAAGGCATTCAGCAAGGCTGACAGTTCTACCTGCACTAAAGCACAGGGGCTTATCACCTGATGTTCATTGATCTCTGCAAATTACTTGCCAAATGTAAACTAACTGGGACATAATTTGCATAATCAGCAACATGAAACTGGGGGAAATATAGCACTTGTGTATTTATGCCTCCCAGGAGTCAAAGAAGTGCTAATATCAGTGCATAACCCTGTCCACTATAGGAGCTCACCCAGGAGACAGCTCCTGAATTTTCTGCATGAGACATGCTATGTGCTCATCACAGGTGTGGGGCAGCCTGCAGCCTATCTCTGCACCTTGGAGCTACTGAGCTCAGCTCAAACAGCAGTGAAAATGCAGCCTGACATGGCCATGCATAGCCCAGGATAAGAACATGCTGGCTGAAACCTGCACAGCATCTTTGTTCTTCCAGACCATTGCTGGCAAAGCCAGGTGAAGAACAGTTCAAACCCATACACAGTGCCACCATCAGGCCTGTAGCATGATCCAAGTGTGTTTTAGTTAAAATGTATTAGGCAAAATTATTATTTCACTCTTTTCAACTAAATTCACAATCATCAAACCACAGGAGAGGCTATTGCTCCACCTGTCAGTCAAAAACAAAGGTAACTTGCATCTTTTTGCTGATGGTGTCTGCCTGAGGGTATTTAATTACTTCATAAATCTGAGTGTGAAAAGGATTGAAACTCCCATTTTCACCAATTACTCATAAATATGCTGGTCCACATAATACATATTTTTGAAGAGCATGTTAAGAATCTCAATAATATTCCCCTGTCCTGAAAGACTTTAAGAAGATTTTTCCTGCCCATAAGCAAAGACCACTATGGACAAAATGTCTATGTGAATCCACCAAAACCAGCACTGTGGAAAATGTTTTCTCTTCTGAAATGGAACTGAATTATTTTATTAACTGTCATGAGAAAATATTCTACAAATTCTTCACATTTTTAAAGAACTGTATTTCTTTCTATATTTTTGAAAATACGCAGTTACAGTTAACACTTGCTGTTGCCAACAGTTGTTATCAATTTCTGTTTGAAATACAAGGAATGAACCATCATAATTTAGCATTCATTTTGAAAAAAAAAAAAAAATCCTTTTCCAGGAAGAAAAACAAAAATCCAGACTTCAAAACTTTACCAAAGTATAGGGGAATTCATAGCCAGATTCATGCCCAGATTCCTGTGATATCTGATTCAGCAAGTCACAGGCTGAAGTGAGAGCTGGTACTTAGCAGAAACACAAAGCATTTTAGCTCTTGAATTTGTCAAGTGTAGTGCTGTGACAAAGTCCACTGTAATTGGCAGCAGATTGATCACCTGGCTTGAATGCAAAGGCTAGAGCAGACTAATTTTTATAATTAAACATAAAGTGTTGAAAAATTAGATGCCTGGCAATTACAAGATGGGAGAAAACACATCTTGTTCTACAGTAGCTAAGCCCAAGAAACACATGTTTGATAAAATTCTTCACTGTTTTTTCTACATAATTTTGGAAAGTTACAGCATGGGTTTATAAATTATTTGCTTTATCATACTTTCCAAAATATTTCTGATTTCAGCTTGGTAGCTATAACATCCATCCTGGTCATGAATGTTTAGGATTATGCACCATACACACAAATACAGGAATACATATATAAATGCATATGTGTATATACTCACATATTTTAGACACAGGTATATATTTCTAGATGTAAAAGTTTCCACAAACTATTTGACAGAGATGTGACCTTTCCCATTACTGAATGTTATTGCATTTTGACTACTAATGAGTAGCAGAGCTTAGAAGTTAACACACTGAACAGGCAGGCATTACTTGTGTGTGATGCTTATTTGTGGATCTTGACATTTCTCTGAAGTCAGCCACTCAAGGAAGCAGCTATGGCCACTTGGAGGGCTTAGAAAAATGAAGGCTAACCTAACAAAATCAAGTAAATTTGTGGTGACTCACTGTCTGACACGTCAGGGTATCCATCACAAGATCCGCTGGGAAGGAGGAGTTGCCCACCATTTCCTCAACCCCAAGTATGAATTGGAATCACAGAGTAATGCTAATCAATACAGAGAGCTAGAGTAGCTTTAGAAGGATATTCAGAAAAATAATTATAGGATGAAACATTTCCAGACACCTTTCAATCCAGTTGGCAGCATGATGCTCAAGGAGCACAGAAACAGCCAGCATTCAGCCATGCCCTTTAAACAGTTTGCTGTAGAGACAGTGCATGACTCACAAAGCAGGGTATTCTCAGCTGAGACAGCAGCTTCTGACTCAGCAGCGAGCAGCCAAATGTCTGCTAGTAAAGGTGATGAAAAGGTCAGTCTGATAACTTCAAGTGAAGGAGGAGCTGGTAGCAAGTTGAGCTCCCTACCTTGGGCAGCATACTTTGGCTGGAAAAGCTGCAAGGTGTCCTCCAAGTGCTGCAAATAATCAGTGAAGCAGTAGGTGCATTTTGAACTGATTTACTAGTTCTCATAACTACACCTTCCAAAAACAAGCTGTTCTTTGGATGTAGAAGATGAACGTGTGGCACTGCCATGCAGAATCTATCCTGCAAGCTCTTCTTAAAGAACAGGAATTCAAAAGCAAAACTGTTCTTGCTGTTTACAGACCTTAAGCAAAATACATCCCAGGCTAATATTCATCCATCCCTTCTCAATAAATTATACTTGCAGGTCAAAGTATGTCTCATCACAAAGGAAATTAATGAGTCAGATGTTGAATTGGTCCAGTGTCCCCATGGAAGGACAGGTACCTTGCAGGGACTGCAAGGACACAGCAGTAGTTCTCAAAGTCCTGGGGTACCACATGCAGCACTGGCACTCACAGAGGACAGGAGTTTCACATGATGGCTGACTACTGAGAAAAGTCCCCCTCCTCCTGCATTGCCTGTAAGCCAGAAATGATGGCAATTGGAAATGAAGAGAGCAAAGATGAAGCTAAATGTAAAGAAACTGCACTCAAAAATATGCTTTGTGGTTCTGAGTTCCTCTGCACTTGGTGAGGAGTTCAGAACATAACAAACACCCCTCTAAAAGAAGCAGCTACAAAAACTCATCATCACTTTATGAGCTGTGTTCATGTTCTGCAGTGGCATTTTATTTACTAATAGCATCTTACATTACCCAAAATAGTGCCATAAAGAAGACCCCAAGAAAATCTTCAACATAAATTTGAGAAAAGTATTATATACAAACTGAGAAGAGCTACTGCAAGGATGCCATGAATTATCCAATAGCTAAAGTTTTCCTTTTTTTGCCCAGGTTATAGATTCACTAAGGAGTGTTGTACTTACTTGACACTGGCAGTGGAAAAAGCTTAGTTTGCCCTTGTAAAGGTGGGGTGAAGACTTTCTAAAATGAAAGACTCAAGCATGAGAGGACTCCCATTTATCAGCTGAAATGTGCTGCACTTATTCCTGTCTTATTCCAGTCTTTAAGTATAGGTCTGTAAAGAGCAAGTGTTGGACCATCATGATTTTGGAAACAGGAAATTCAGACTTACTCAGATGAGAAGAATTAAGATCAGATAAGTTCACTGAGAAGACAGAGAATCTGGTGCATAACCTGTGGGTGTGAACTTTGGTGAGAAATCAGAGTGCCTCTGCTATGGATGGTGTGGGGGCATGCTGGGTGTCTGAAGGTGCAAAGCCTGCCAGAATAGCAGTGGGGGCCTGCTTAAAGGGCAGAGAGACAAACTTGGTGCAATCACAGCCCTGCTGCTTTTTGGACATGGCTGCTGCTACCAGCTGTGTCACAAACTGACTGGGCAGCATCTCAGAGAGCACTAATGGGCACAGGCCAAAGCAGTCAGAGGATGTGCTGCTGTTTAGGCAGTCAGAGAGACAGCTCTCAAGGCTGCTCAGAGTTATTCTGCAGATTTTCAACCAATGCAGCCAGGTGTGCACCATCCCACCCTGAACATGGCATGCCTAGGGAGGGAAGGGGTAGCTCCCCTCTCCTCCTCACTCTTCTCATTTGGGTTTTAAAGTTACCACAACTGCTGAGGTTGTTTCCTCTCCTCCAGTCTCTTTCCATGATTACCTGCAGAGACCAAGTGTCCTACAGAAAATCAGTGCAGAGCTATCAGATGGCAATGATTCCCCAGCTGATTGCAATACAGCCTTTTCAGTTCCTTGAGTCACTTCACAGAGATTTAGGAAGGAGGGAGTTCCCTGCAGCAGAGGATATTGTCATTATGCAGCACAATCAGGCACTGTGATGAAATGTTCCTTTTTCAACAACAGGGTTCCCATGAAGCTCTGAGAAGACACAGAGGCTTGTGAGACTGATGGGGCTGGCAGATCTGGTCTTGGATTTCTCTCACTCAGGTATCCTGAGCTCTGTGAATAAATGCCACAGTGCAGATGACAGATGGACCTTGTTCACTGCCTCAGTCAGGTATTCCCTGGCCTGCAGGGAACTCCCCCAGGCAGTGAGGAGGTCTGTGATGGATCCTCCCTGCAGGGCAGAGCTTGAGCTGAGAGGCACCTGCAACCCACCCTGTTACACATCACATATCCAGAGCAAAAGGGGGACAGGGGAGGGCAGATTTTGCTGCTCACAAAACTGGCAGGCTCCTTAACAGCACAGGGGGTAGCATGGCCAAAATGAGAAATCTGACTGCAAGCCTGAGCACGCTGGCTTCTGTTGGGTTTTATGGTCTTTAACAGTATTTGGTCATACAGAAAGTTATTTCATGGCTTACCCATGCTATTACTCTGTGGTGTGTAACCTGCAACCACAGGCAGAAATATATCCCAATTTCCCACACAGCAGGTTAACTCATGAATGAAAAGTGCATTTGATTCTTGAGCAGTTGGTCCAGATGCTGTGGCTGACACTGGCTCTCCCTCCTGCTTCTAACACAGGCCACAACAGAGCACTTCAGTCTGCAAAGAAATATCAGCATGTCAAGAAAAATCAATGAAAGCAAGGGGAAAAAATGCCTCTGGCTCTGAAGGGCTTTTAAAGCATAGCTGCACTTCAGAGCTTGGAAAAAGCACAACGCTGAGGAAAATCCCAGGAGAGCAGAGGAACTTTGGAGTCACCTTTGGAGGAGTCTCAGGTCTCCCTCTCTCTTGCCATTTTTGCTGACTTTAACTCAGGTAGGTCAAGTCATGTTTTCTGCAGTTTATCAGCTGTTTCAGTGGGATGAGGATCCTCCAAGTACTGCTGCAAACCACAGTGCCAGGCATGCTTTGAACCCCTGCCTCATTTGGAGAAATGCAGCAGAAACAAGCACCAGAAAACATAACTTGTATTTTTTATTTGTGCACTTAGGTGTTTTTTCATGACCAAGCAGAGATATGAGAAGTTTTTGTCTGACATGAATTTCCCAGAACAACTCCTTGTCAATGCAGCCTTCAAAACCTAGGCCCAACAATACTTCATGGACAGGTCTTTCAGTTTACAGAACTATCTTTCCCCGAACATTTTTTTTTTCCTTTTCTCCTTTTCCATATTCTCTGCCATGTACTTTCCTTAAGTCCATCCCATAAATTTCACCTCTGTTTTAGCTTGGCAAAATTAACGAAATGTTACATCATTTAGTGAAATGTCATGTCATTCAGTGGTTCAACAAGCAAAACACTCAAATCATAAATATTAAAATAACAAAATACGTGTGTTCAAAATGATGGTTGTTTTACTGTAGGCATTTAAAAGTCTTAATAACACAACACAGTATTTTATTTAAACTGAAGCATGTTGGGACTTTGAACTTTTTTTGACCAAGTCCTTTGGTCACATACACAGAATTACACTCAGCCACATATCCATTTCAGAGGACACACAAGGCCCTGCAAACATTGATGGCCACATGGTTCATGAAGCAGGACTGTCTTCCTGCTCCACTGCACACCTCTGTTTATCATTTTCTGCTCATTTTTCTCCAGATTACACCCTTTGAGTTTGTTTTATCTGACTAACTGAATCTTTTGTTAAGCCCAAAAGTTTACACAATGTCTATTTCACAAGGCTCAGGGTGAAAAAAGTCTGTTGTTCAATATATCACACCAATAGAAAAAACAATTATTCCCACTATTCTTCTCCAAATACCTATCTCTACTCTTTTCCACAGTCAGGCAAACTCAAAGACTCAAAGGGATCCCTCTGTCAATATCTCTTTTGCAGGGAATGAGTACAAGAGAAGAATACTCAATGGTGCTAGTGCAACAAGGAAGCTCCTGTGCAAGCCCTGGGCCACAGAGGCAGTGCACAATGCTTGCATTACCATTTCAAGAAGATTTTTCAAATCATAGACCTTGAAATGTACTATTTGCAAATGAAATTGTTTTTCGCCATCCTGGGAATAAGGGTCAAGAAAAAAGCTAATGATGGCCTTACAAATTTTACACACAAAATAAGCATCCCTTATGTGCAAAGCTGCTCTCAAGAGATCATTTCATTAACAGCTGCAGAGTCTGAATTTTTTGGTCCTGATATTTAGACAGGAGTCCAAAAAGCCACCATGAATCACACAGACATCTCAGACTTAGTTATTCTCAGAATCCCAGCTGCCCTCAGGGGCTATTTGGAGTGTGCCTTGCTGAACTACTCCACATGTTGTCCCTGCTGTTTCCAATCCCAGGGCAGCACACTTCTCCTTCAAATGCCACGTGAGCTGAGACCATCCAGTCCTACAGAACTGGGGTGTTGAGTCAGTGAGTCAGGGGTCTCTGAATTTTTCAGAGAGAAATCAGAGTGCAGGGATTGAATTAAAGCCTGTGGATGCACTGAAGTATATTAAGCCACTCACACATAAAGTTGAAGTGTAAGTTTTAGTGTAAGTTTAAGCTTTAGGATAAGTCAGTCAGTCAGTAAGTTTTAGTATGAGCTCTAATGCTTTTAGCAAATGAAAGGTTCAGATGCCAGTGGAAGTGTGAGTTCTAGTGAAGGTTAAAAACATGCTGATGTTTTCAGTGGAGGCTCCAGGCTCACAGTTGTAGACAGTGCTGAGACATAACAGAGCTGTAGCAAGAATATTGCTTATATTTTTCAGATAGAACAAGACAGGTTTTGTACATGTTATAGAGTTTGTACCTTATAACGTTTCATGCCCACTGCTCAGGTATGACATGGGTATTTGTGGCTCTGTGCTGCCAGCATGGCAAGACAAGCACTATTGTACAGAGAAACTACAGGTGGAGTACCAAGATCAGAGACTTGGGAAGGCTTAAATGGCTCTGCCATGGAAATGGATCACCAGGAACTCTCTAAGAAAAGATGTTCAGTGGAAGAGAGGTTTTCCCAATGAAAACCAAAACCCAGTTTCCTACTGAAACAAAACACCCCAAACATGCCTTGCTACTCAAAGAGCAGCATCACTCTATTGCCTTTGCAGCAGCTCTACTGGCATCCTTCCCTCTAGCAGAGCTGCTTTGCTAACTCTAAAAAGTAAAACTGAAGTTAAGCTATTGTAATGAGGGACTACAAAAGAGACTTTTCTTGTGTCACAAGTGTTAATGGCCCATTTGGTAGAAAAAGATGTATTGCTCTGTGGAGCAGAAAGTTCAGCAGCTTTCTATGCATTATCAGAACATGGCTCCTCAGCAAAACAGCACTGATCCATACACACATCCTCCACACTGCCACTAAGGATTAGACCAGGCAGCTTTTGTCCCCCTTTTTCACTCTTCAGCCCCCAGAAACCACACAAGGAAAGCGTGCAGGACATTCTTCCTTCAAACACGTGTAAACCATTCACCTCAACCAAAGCAGGTCTGAATTACCCCTCTGAGAAGGAAGCTATCAAACCTACAGTTTTGCTACCATACAGCCCAGTTTGCTGACCTTGGGTTATCTCCCCCATGGTTCAGCTGAGCAATGCAGGGAACAGTTTAGCCAGACAAAGGCTTTTCATTCACAGCCACACAGTGGCCAAGCCTGGGCTCAGCAGGTGGGGCTGGGAAGGAGGAATGCAGTGGGGACCATTCTGGGATGTACAGCTATGCCATCCCTCACAGACACGATATTACTGATATTTGGCTGCTCAGCTGCTGCAGTCACTGCTTTAACCTACCTCAGGAGGAGTCAGCATCCACCAGATGACCAGTGCTGTTTATACCCAAAACACTGAGGTATCAATCTTGAAAATACCCACATTCAAGAACAAACCCCAGTGGGGCATTTGTAACTCAAGCAGACCCTACAAAGTTACTCTTTTCTGCACCTGACTTTCAGGAGGGTGACTCCTAATTTCACACCAGCTTTTCAGAGGCAGGTCAGTACTGCCACCCTTGGCTTGTCATTCCAGTGGTGACAATAAATCAGTAAATACTGAGTAAATAAAGAGTAAAAGCTGAAGGAGGAAAAGGCAAAAAACGGGGCAGGAAGGGATAAATCTTCCAGGTCACTGAAGTAAGAGTTACCTTCTCTGTTGGAGTTTTCTCAGTGCAGTCCTGCAGCCTCAGCTGGTGTGGATTGCCTCTGTGATTCCCTGTCATTTCCTGGAAGACAGAAATAGGCCCACAGGCTGCACCTGTCACTGCTCAAGCTTCATTATGCAGAGTAGGATCCAAACAGGCATCTCAATTAATCATACTCATGTATTAGTAAGTAATTCATTAATTCAATAAATTGCTTTAGGCCATGGCATAATCAGTCATGTCAGAGATTATAACAAAAATCACAAACCAAAGTGTTAAACATGGAGCCATCCTTGCTGATTCATCATTTGTAGCAATCATCCACAGCAGAACAGGTATACTTTATATACTTTGGGACAGGTGACATGAAAAATTTATCATCTTAATTGTGCAGATTTCCTCCATCAGATCTGCTGGTTGAGCAATATAAGATCTAAACTGCAGAAAAATTCACATGCAAACCAACTAAAAAAAATAAACATTTTTGTGATCTGCTCACTGATAGCCAGTAAACAGTCTGCTTGATAAATGTACTTGTTACCTGTACAGTAACAAGTAATTCCTCATCCTCCAACCCTCAGGCACAGGGCTGAGGAAGTGCCAAAGAACCAAAATCAGCCCCAGGTAGAGCTCTGGGAGCCCACACTGAGCAAGCTCCCACTGCAATGCCATGTCTCCATCACTGTAATTCCTATTGTCTGTTACTCAATAGGCCACTGTACCACACAAAGGAAATGTCAATCAATAGGTTTCATTCATTTGGACCTATCCATTTGGTAATGCTTTTATGGCAAGGAAGAAAGTCTGCATCACAGAACTCGAAGAGCTGGGCTTGAAGGACCCCAGACTGACATCTCATCATTAGCAGGTGCCTAATTTGTACTTACAGATCTCAAGTAGGATAATCCCCAGGCAATGTATCCCAGTCTTTCATTTTGTCTATGTTCAGAAATGTTTTCTTACCATCTTCCTACAAGCTAAGCTCATACACTTCTTGTTATGTCTACCACACACTTAGAGAAGGTTCTGCTCCCCTGCTTTCTGCAGTAGATTTTCCTTTTGTGCCTCTGAAGTTTGCTGCCTTCTTCCCCATCCAGTTTCTCCTCTATACTCATGATTCAAACTGTGATATTTTGGGGTCAATTTCCCTTACCTATGCAGGAAAAAAATGCAGACTCAGATAGAATAAGACTGCCTGTAGATTAATACTCATGTCATTAAGTTGGTTAAGATAGGCAAAATTAAGTTAAAGCTGGAAAAGGAGAGACAGAGAGAGCTTTTTTTAAAAAATTGCCCTAGATACAATACAAGAACTCACTCCTACTGACAGACCATTTCTGTATCATTTTAAGCCCAGGAGAGGGCAAGCTACAGTGCAAGGAACAAAGTAAGATGATTTCTCCTCCTTCTGCAAATGAATTAAGTTATAAGTTTATAGTTATAGTGAGCAGAAATTGAAAAAGCTTGCTGAAAAATTCACGGTTCACCTGCTCCCAAAGAAAAGGCTTTTTTTCATCCTCCAAAAAATTCCCATTTTTTCACAAGTTACCATTAAGTGAATTGTCTCAGCTTGTAGATGGCATTTGGAAGTTAAGTTATGTAGATGTGTGTTACTGTTCCACACTGCCTGAAATGAGAATGGCACAGGCTGCATTCACACCATAAATTCATCATTGTAGTTTGCATGATTTGCCTATAACTTAATTTGCAGCTCCTTACATATCCAAAGCTGTTACTTTTACATATGAAATAATTACACCTCTGTTCAGATAGCTCTCACGTGGTTTGGATTAGCATTTTATCTGCTAGTTTACAGCCATAACAACAGGTCTTGCTCTTGGAATTGTGCTTATATGCTCTGCCTACTTATAAATCAATTCTGAACTTTTCTGGACATTCATTACAAGAGATGCTTTGGGTTGTCAGAAGCAATGTGGGATCACCAAAGGCCTGATCCTGAGGAGGGCTGTGTACTCCTGTCACTGCACAGAAACCCTGACTGCTGCTGAAAGCATTCAGCAGCTGAGGAGGCTAAGCTCTCTGTAAGAGTGAGTCCTCCTCAAAAGGGAAAAGGTTGTAGGGATAATTATTTTTACATATTAGGTGTGGATAAGCTCAGTAGATATTAGATGTTTTCCAACTCCTGCCTGTTGTATCACCATTTTCTTCCAACTGAGAGCCAGTGCACTGAGGGCAAGATCCATCTCACAAAGCTGTCTGGGAGTCTGGTCTATGCCCAGCAGCTTTTGTCCCTGCAAAGTCAACAGATAGAGAGGGGTGCCTTCCATAGGGCAGTGAATTTTATCCTAAAACAGATGATGGAAATGCATGAAGTGGCTCCCAAATGCCTGTTTGAGATTATACATATAGGTTCACAATTGTTTACATTCAGCAGTACAAATTACCTGAAAGGAAAAAATGAATTCTTTTCCAAGCAAAGACCTGGTTTTATCTAAAGTTTGACACTCAGTGCTTTGAGAGGGGGTTAAAGGAGCTGGGCAGAGCACACACCATGAAGGGTAGGGTGATTCTAATGTCCAGCATGTCAGGTGGTGCCATAGTCCTGCAGCCCATGAGATGCCACCAGCTGGACCAAGGGTACATCCAGGTCACCCTCTGGTTATGGTCTTGTTTCACAGGTAGGCATGAGCTCCCTGACCTAGGAAAGAAAGTGCACTTCAGGCTCTCTTTGCCCAACACAACCTCTTGGGACTTTTTCTTCACATTTCAAAAACTAAACAATGCAGGCTTTCTCCTGCAGGGAGCCAGTCCAGCTGACCTGTCACTGAGATGCAATATGCCAGCTTTCCTTCTGACTTGCCCATCAGTGAAAGGAGAACCAGCTCCCATCTTTTCATCAGTGATATGTCCATGACATGAGTTTCCCTGACACAGGGCACCACTGTGGGCTGTACTGACTGACTGCTCCTGCAGTCACATCCTCTGTCACTCCTAGGCACTAGGGCAGTCCCTGCAGTGAACACAGAGATCCTCCTGTGCTCTTGTGCTCTTGCTGTGTCCTCAGCCTCAGCTGACTGTCCAGACACATGCAGCTCAGTAAAACCCAGAACTGTTTTGGACATTCACTCTGGCAGAGCAGAGCTATCCTTTTGTGAGATTGTTCTGCCCATCAGGAAAGCTGTTGATTTGCAGCCACATGAACACAACACACAAACATCCCCCTTAAAGCACTGCAGTCCAGTTTCAAGCTAGAAACTCTCCTCTTCACCTGGGCACTGCTACAGAGGTCAGAGGACATGGAGGACAGACCAAGAACAGAACTTATGAAAAGCTGCCCCATGTACAGTGAGAAGGATTTTTTTATCTTCCTTCTCCAAAGTCCAGTGTGTTTTCTGCAGGTGTGGCAGAAAACCACAGTGCCTGCAGTGGCTGAATGCAGAGTGCCCTGCTGCCACCAGCCTGATAAGCAGAAGCATCTTGCTTTTGCTGTCAAAGTTTTCTTTCTTCTTTTTCATAATACTGCTTATTTAACACTCTGTCCAGATGATATCTGGCTGGCAGCTGTGCATTAACAAAGCACAGAATGAACTGCTTTTGCAAATTTCATTATGGCTGAAATGGTGACAAATTACCCAGGACTTGTAGGAAATCCTACTGTCAGGGAAAGCCATTCTAGTAAAAGGCTAATGACTTCTAACAAAAACCTGTGATTTTAAAACTCAGAACTTCTAATAAATAGTATTCAAATGCATGCTAAACAGTCTCAGTATAATTATCTACTAGAAACCTTATTGACAATATTTACAGCTACTAAGCATATTAAGAAAAAAGGTTCCCACTAGCAATTCTAGAGTATCAATTTTATATATATTTTTATCATACATATTATAGCTTAAGAAATTAGTAATTCTACATTCAAGTGAGGAAAAACATTTTGGAAAGAGCAGATAAGTCGCAAACATCAATATTTCAGTGCAGAGCTTGAAAAATAAACTCAGAATGGGTTTTGGTGTGTTCAGAATGAGCGTCCCTGGATCTAAAGCTATTTTATATCAATGGGAAAGCTCCTCTAAGTAGTCTTTTGGAGGCTTAGAAACTCTTTACAGTCAACAAAATCAAAGCAAAAGTCTTTCCTATGGACAGAAACAGCTTGGAAGTACATGCAATAAAAATCAAAAGCAGAATGGTCTTTCCTGAACAGCAGGAATTTCCTTTTAACTTATATAGCCTTGGATTGGTGTGGAGAGGTGGAATCCTTGGCTTTGTGTGTACCTTTGCCTGTATTTTGATGCAAATATGAGTATTTTGTAGCAACTTTAAATTAAAAACATTTAAAACACAGCAACAGAGAAACATTAAGAGTTGTATGAAATGGTGGAAATTCTCACAAATGGTCTACTGACACAAAGCTGATGGATTTTGCCCAGCTCTAGGTAAAAGCCACAGTTGTGTCACAGAAATACTGGGTTTACAAAACTGCACATTTCCCTACAAATAATTTCCTCTCAAATAAACTGCTTCTAGGTAATTAAAAGGACAAAATAATTTAAAAAAAAAAAAAAACAGCCAAAGAAAAAAGAAGCAACAACAAACAAAAAAACTTTCCTAGTGTAATTAGAGTTGCTCAAACTAATGGTCCAAGGAATTCCCAAATACTCAGATGCCCTCTTAATTGCAGCTGAGCAGCTATAATGGTAAAAAGCAGTTCCAGATAGCTCAGGGCTGGAGGGTAGACAAGCTATAAAACTCATTCTTGCTGGAAAACCTGCCAAGGCCAAGCACTGAAGGTGACAGCTGCATTCAGCATCATTTCCCCATTCTGCAATAAAGTTGACAAATTAAGTGACATTTAAAACAAGAAATCTTGCTTCAATGTATGTGCAAAAATATACCACACTTCACTCCTGGAAGGGAATATCCTGCTAAGACTGAGGAAATGGCTATACCAAGGGACAAAAGGCCCAAATATTCTAAAAGCAAAGGACTGTCTTTTCTGCTATCCCTATTCTCATTAAATATGAAGGATGAAGACCAATTCTTCCCACAGTACAAACACATTCCCAACTTTAAATGGATTTAACTAGATGACTTCATTGGGATGCTCTCTCCATTAGGCATATGTTTAAGCACCTCAGTAAGCCCAGGGCTGATTTTTCAAACCATTTTATCACACAAGTAAACAGCAATAAAAGGAAATTGAGAAATAAAAGTTCAAAGAAAATCCTCATTAGTTCCTAGATTTTGAGGTTAAAACAAGATTGTCTCCCAACACAGGGTGTGAAAGAGGACATATTTTACAAAGGGGCTTAGAAGCCAGTTCCTTTTTGCAACCCTAAAACACCACTGGCCATTCTGGAAAGGTGACCATGTGGACATTTGAAAATATGTCACATCTATTCATACTTCCTGACTATTACCTTTAAGTGGCCAGATAATCTTTGCATTTCTTTATTTTTAAACTTCATTCACAAATATGATCTGTGACCATCTCTCAACAAGTACATAAGTGCCAAAAATTGCACGTCAAGGCAGACAGGTCAAACACATCAGGGCTTGCTACTCCAGGCTGGTGCTCAGTAAATTCTGCATGAATCTCCTATTTCAGCTGAGATTTTCCTGTCCAGGGGTTTGTAGGTGGGGTGGAGCGGAGGGGTGTAGCCTCAATCCAGTCCAGCCCAGGGAGAACCACCTTGATGGGCACAGGACCACATCTGGGGAAGATGGAGCTGCTCAGGCTGGGGAGGGAGGGCTCAGAAGGGATGTACTCATTGCCACAGCTGATGGCTACACAGCAGAGAGAACCAAGCTCTAATCAGGGATTAACAGCTAAAGAGCAAGAAGAAATGGGAACAAGTAAAAGTGATATGGAGAGCAGTTCTCCAGGAGAGAGGTCAGACACTGGAACAGTGTCCAGTAAGCTCAAGGGATCACCAACCTTGGAAATATTCAAACCTCATCTGGAAAAGGCCATGAGCAGCCTGGTCTTAATTTTTAATGTCACCCTTTTTTAGCAGGGAGGATGAATCATACAATCTCCAAAATACCCTTGCAGCATATACAATGCTATGATTGTGTGATCCTCTCTACACAAGGATTTAAATGCACATACATTTTTGGAAAATATTATCAAAGCACTTTCTGGTGATATTTGCATATGGGTGTTCTCATTTGCATACCCAGAAATTCCTGGGTGTTAAGCAGTATGCAGGTTTTAAAATTCCCTTTTTTTTTTTATTTTAACTGTATTGTCTGACATCAAAACAAGAAATAATAGCAGACAAAACCCCTTTTCTTTTATTGCATCTGAGATACAGAGTGGTATTTCCCCTTAAAATATCTTCTCCCCCTAAACCACTAAGATTGAATATATGTTCTCATCTGAATATACTCTAAAAAGAGAAAAATTTTTAGCAAGCATTATGATGGATGATTTAAATCATAAATTAATCTTTTCATTGCCATGACTGGAGTATAATAAACCCATAACTCAGTTTCATGTACCTTGACCTAAGGGTACATGAACTTTTTCAGAACAGTGGTACTTTCCTAAGTATCACAGGTTCAATATATCTCATTTCTCTTTTTCCCCAGACACACACAAAGAAGCCCATTAAATGTTTTGGATTTGGCAAATACATTTGAATATAATTGTTTTCTGTTTCCTCTGAATTCTCCCCAAAGTGAGAAGTATTTCTCAGTGGCTCAGACAGTAAATACAATAAAGAGGGAGATTTTTGAAAGCATAAGAAAATAGAAATAGCAGCAGTCCTGTCTCTGACTGATGGTCAGATGCTAAAATTCTGTCTCCAACAGCAGCCAGAACCAGACACCTAAAGTGGAGTCTATCAACAAGGTGAATAAACTACTTACCCTGAATGCTCCTCCAGCCTGCACCAATCTGCAGCTCAGGGACTTTCAGAGCCTGAGGTGATTTCCATGTACTCAGCAGCCTCCATAGATTGGTGAGTGCTGATGGCCAGGTTAGTCCATCATTCTTATGTATGAAGTCAGGATTGTTGATTTCCAGTATGTCCCATTTTAGATTAAATTTCCTTTTTTTCCTATTTTACTGCCCAATCCCTTGCCATGCAATATTTTTCTGCAGTTCTGCAGAAAATCAACAGTTCTGCACAATCAGCTTTCAAATTTACTACTCTGAAGAATTTAGTATCATCAGTACAAGTTTCTCAACAATCTATATTCACCCACTTTTACAGAATATTATACATAAATTAATTCATAAATTTGTATTTTGAATTCCACAGGTCTTGGCACAAAGCATTCTGGATCTCTTTTCCCTGTGAAAACTTACTATTTTAACCCTCTGTTACCTATCTTTTAAACAACTACTTACTTTATTGCCTTCCTTCTTGTCCTTGGATTCTTAGGCTTGTAAAGGAAACTTGGGGAAACTCAACAAACAGAAGTGCTGATCTCTTCCCCCTGGTATTCAGTGGCAGCATGTGGGAATGGTTCAAAGCTGTATTGTCAGGGGAGGTTTAGACTTGTTTTAGAGACATTAAGAAGCATTTATTTTCTGAGAGGGTGGAACAGGCTTCCTGGAGAGGCAGTGAATGCCCCAAGCCATCAATGTTTAAGAGGCATTTGGACAATGACCTTAACAACATGCTTTAACTTTTGATCACCCTGAAGTTGTCAGGCTGTTGAGCAAGGTGTTCCTTGTAAATCCCCTCCAACTATTCTATTCTATTCTATTCTATTCTATTCTATTCTATTCTATTCTATTCTATTCTATTCTATTCTATTCTATTCTATTCTATTCTATTCTATTCTATTCGACTGGGAAATCCATGTGGGTACTGTCAACCACACCTGCTGCAGCTACATGCAAAGAATACCAATAGGAGACACATATTTCCTCTAAGATGTGGAGTGACATCCTTCAATCATAATATTCATTCTTACTTTCATAAATAATACTCTTTACTGATACAACAGATTTGCTCAGTAAAGATGTTTGACATCAGATTTTCCCTAGTCTTCTTAAAAATCAGCAACCTATTTAATTCCTTTAAAAATGGCAGAAATCAAGGAGTTCTGCAAGAGAGTCTCTGTACCACACCTAGCAGCTGAGCTGTTTTATCCCCACATTCCTCTGGAGTGCTGAGGAAAACATCAGCTCATCCCGGTGACTCGCTGTTTTTCATTTGCTGTCTTTGTCCTAAAATTAGTCACATATTTTTTTGTGATTCAAAGCTGAGCTAAGGGCAAAGCATATTATATTCCAAAGCTGTATGAGTGCCTCACTCCTATTTTTAAGAAATAGTTATAAACATGATGTCTTTAGATGAGTTACATAGATAGATTCCACTGATGTAAGTATTTTTTAAGTTGAAGTGTTCAGGTGTTCAGGTGGACCTGTTGCTATATGCTCACTCCATGCTTACAGTGATGAAGTCCCAGCTGCACAGTCCTGCCCTTGTCTTGAGGCACCCAATTACCTTCAGTAATGTACATTTAGGATTGTTCAGTCAATGAAATATCATCAAATGCCTAAGCACAGCAGAAATGCCACTGATGCAGGTCTACACCAGGGAATTACAATTCATAAATTGTTATCCTCTGTAAGAATTTAGCACAAAAGCACACAAGAAGATTTAAAAAAAGCTGAAAAAATAAAATTTTGCATCCAATGGTGCAATCTCCTCTCCCAGTTAGCACATTTCAGCTGGCACACAGTAACCTACTATGTCATGGTAATGTGTTCATGGACTCACTTCCTTTAGCAAGAGCTCAGCTGCAGACCATGGGTTCCAATAGACCAGTGCAATACCGACCTATTTTTCCACAGTGGGAAAAAATATGAGCTCACTGTTTCAGAGACTGAAAGTTTCTGTGCAGCAATATGAAATTTTAAGTAGATCCATTATATATCCCTATGGGTTTAGAAAGAATACACTTCCTTGCCTCTAGAATAATTCTTGGATGTAAAAAAAAAAGTCTCTCCCTCTAATCTGCCTTTCTGGCAACAAGGCCAGCCCTTTATCATTGCCCTAATGTTGTCAATTACTTTCAGTTAATGCCAGATCCCTCTCATTAATGTCAAGAAAACATAAGCTCCTCTTTTTCCCTGAATTCCCCCTATGGAGGCAAGTGCTGCCTGTAGTGGAGTGTGTGCCCAAATGCAGTCAGTGGGAATTGCTATGTGAGGCTGTAAACATGCTGGCTGCCTAATGCTCATGCTGCTTAAGACCTGAGAGGATGAATAAAAGAAGTTTCATCCCTGTATGCCTCTTTTCTAACTCAAAGTAGGGATTAGGAATTGTGAACTTTTTTCCATTGTAAACTAATAGGCATAATAATCCTATCAGCGTTGTATTTTTGCACTGGTGACTTCATTGGGCAGTTTATATCTACCTTAGACAACAGGCACAAAAAATAATATAAAACAAAGCATGCAGCCAGTGCAGCTTGTGTGTCTGTGCAGGGACCTGCCTGTGCCTCCACCCAGCTGTAGCAGCCCTTGCAGATCCACCCTGGCAGCCCAAACCCCCTCCCTTACCTCACACCACCTCCAGCATCTCCCAGCTGCAAATCCTTCCCACTGCTCCTCAGCACCAGATTTGGCAGAAGCTATTTTACATAAATCTGTAGCAGAGAAACCCATGGTGTTGGGAGGGGGGGCACAGCATATTTATTGCTTTTGCAGGGCAGAGGGGAAACTCAGATTATTAAAGCTCAGTTTTCACCGTTGGTGGAAAAAAATAGGACTAAAAGAAATGGTTTTACAAAGCATTTAAGCTGCCCACCCACAGCATGTACCCAGCATGTGTATTCAGGTCAGCATACTATTTCCTATGAGTCACGTTCAGCTGTGCCTTAGCTGCATATTTTAGTCAGAGTGATCTTAGCTGAAGCCTGTGCTGTGAGGAGGCTGGCAGTGTCCAAATTTGTTCTAGTATCCTGGAATTTGCTCCTTTGAGTGTTGTGACTCATTATAATCCTACAGAATTAAACTGTTTCTGTGTACCATTCCCACTGAGCTAATGAAATAGTTAAAAACCCCATTCGTGGTACAGAATTGCAACACAATTGTTATAGAATTAATAATACAATATGGAGGTGGATTATATAGCTCAAATGCAGCTACACCAGCATTATCTAGCTGAGCATGTTGCTGAAGGGAAAAGCCAAGGCTGCTTTTCATAATGCTGCTTCAAGTTCCTTATTACCCCTCTCTCAGCTAGTAGCATGGCTATCATTTTTGGCTATACAAATGTGGGGAAATAGTCACAGAGCTGCTCAGAGGACACTACTCAGCCCACAGAGGGATGAATGCACACCCATGCTTGCTCTGCTGCCACTGGCATCTCCCAGCCTCTGGTGGCTACTGCAGGCCATGGCTTGGGTGCCACATGTGAAGCCCCAGCCTCCCCAAGCAAAGAAACAAACAACCATGTTGTGTCTTCAAAAGAAACAGAAGCTCCAGCTCTAAATTCACCCAGCAAAATATCCATGTGGTCATCATCCTCTAACCCAGCTTGTTCTGTCCCATGAGCACTGTAGAGTGCACTTTGCTGGAGTCAGCTGCTTCCAGGACTTTTATGGCTCCTCAAGGCTTGCCCAGCCCTTTGAAAACCCAAAACCAAGGACTTCAGTTCTTGTGGTGTTTTAGCAGCAAGTTGCATTGCATTTTTGTCTTACAGCTCAAGTACAACCTCTGTGGCTGTAAGGGTGACAGTGCCACAGCCCCAAGGGATGAGGAAGCTCCAAAGCCTCTTCCGCAATAAGTGGGGAAGGGGAACAGCCAGGGGCAGCAGGATGGAGCAGATGGGAAGATCAAGCAGTTTACAAGCTGGTTTTGTTTTCCCTGTGACCAGTGAGCTCACACCAGCCAGTGCAGGAGTGAGTCCCTCACCCACCCTTGGCTGCACACAGAGAGGAGCCCAGAATGACTCCCCACACCCAGCAGCCATTCCACCAGAGGCAGAACAATTTACTGACTTTGTGTTAAATGAGTAGGCTCATCACTTGGGATTACAATTAACACTGGAAGGAGATCCAAGAAGTTGTAAAAGTTTAAAGGGATGCCTGTCATGTAATATTCTCTTCAACTTAAATTATGTCAAAAATCTGGAGCATATGCCTAATAAGTAAAAGTAATCCCCTAGCTGTCAGCAGCAGTGCTCTGAAATGGTGACTTACATCTAATTACATGTTCTTTTAAAGCCTGGTTGCAATCAGTTAGCTTCTGTCCCAGCTCACAGAGAGAGGAACCATGGCTGTGATGTGAGATTACATATCACAACTACAGGGGCATTTACACTTGTGTCAAAATAGTTAAAGCTGAATGGAGTCAACACTTCCAAACTCAAGGAGAGTAGTGCAAAATGGGAGCATGCAACCAACATCCTCCAGCTCCTTATGCCTGAGAAAGGGAAAGCTTCTCTCTTCAATGCATAGTTGAGATCCATTTCCTTTGGATCCTCACTCCAGCATCCATGCTGCCACCAGCACCTGGCCAGGCCATGCCACACCACTGCAGTGAAAGCCAGGTAAGAGACTGCAAAGGCTTGTCTGGGTTTTTTCAGGGAACCTATAATGCCCCCCAATAAGTGAGGGTATTCTTAATAATGTTATGTTTCCTAAAACATTATAGCAGCAAAGCAATCTAACCATCTTAGAAAAGGCTATTCTGAATTTTCTTACTTTTTTCTCCTAGATAAACAAAAACTATTTTTCTGGCTTAATGTCTATTTCCATACTGAAGCCAATATCCACTGTGGGATGTAAATGCACAAGTTTTATTAGCTCTGTTTCCTCAAATGCAGGTCCATAGCAAAAGAGCAGATTCTCCCATGCTATTTGCTAGAGTTAATACTGCAGTAAAATAAGAGAATTTTAATCTAGGGAATACTTCCAACAGCAAGCTAGTATAACATTTTTGGCCTACCATTTCAGACTAGCTTGTATCAACCCTGAAAATGAGGATTGGAACTAATGAGCTATTGATGAATGAAAAAAACAGTGCCCAAGAAAAGAAGAATTATAAATTACAATCAGCCTTTGTACTAAGATGTATCAACTCAGCTTTGTGTTCATTCCTAGCTGTAAAACCACATCTCATGGCTGACTTGGCCCACTCTGCTCCTCTGCACACTTGGATACCCCCAGTAAAATGCATTTTTTCCAATAGAGCCTTCTGTAGCCCACAGTAACTTTTGACAGTGCATGAAGTAAAAGTGGTGAGAGCAGCCTCTCTCCCCAAATCACACCAGACTACATTAAAGTTTATATTCATATTGAAAACCTGTCTTCTGATTTCCATCAAAAATGTTTTTTATTAAATCCCCTCTAGACACAACTGATTGGTACTTTTAATAATGTATTCAGGTTTTCTCCCATCAATCATCAACCAAATTGTTCTTTCTTTTTTTTTCCCTCCATTATTATTGAAAGATTAGCTCCACCATGCATCACTAATTAGGAAGGAGGATTGATTGAAAAGGCAGCATTTCATTGAACAATTGTTATTCCATTTTTTTGCCAGGTTAAGGCAGGCTTCTGCCATTATTTTTACATAACCTAGCCCTTAGAGATAGAAGCAACATCCTGCAGAGAGCAGAAACGACTTGCTTAGGAATACATCTATAAACCTGACAAGAATCAGCATCCAGAGACTGCTCCAACTCCTGCCTGCAGTCTCTAAAGTTTTCAGCTGAAGTACAGTGAAAATGAGTTTCTGCAGTGCTGGATCCCAACCAGAGAGAAGAGTGGGTACTGCAGGTTTTCAGTCAGGAATCTTTAACAAAAAGCAACAACAAAAAAAACATCCCATGCTTTTATTTGATAAAACAGTCTGTAGCATCTGTCTGAAAGTGTGAGGAGGGTAAGAAACTTGTTATTTTCCCTGGCACTGGGAGAGCAAATAAAAGCTTCCAGCAGGCAGTTTTGCTAATAGGAATTGATTTAGTGTTAGAAGTGGTCTCTGCTCCATCCTGGGAATGCAAGCTGGGGAGGGGTCACCCACTGCAGCTGAGCTCACACCTAATCCAAGGGAGTGCAGGAAGGACAATCCAAGGGGCTGGGCACAGACAGCACCTTCCCTCTCCCTCTAAAGGGAGAAAGCTGGAGCTGAAATCTGGACCTGAGGCCAGAAATCACACAGCAGCAGTATCTTCTTAGCAAATTGAAGTAACCCTCGAAGAGACATGTCTGCTCCTTGGTATGTACCATTATATTTTGACAATATTCATTAGAAAGAGGCCCAGATTCCAAAACATGGATATCAATTTGGCCTGTCCAGTGGGTCAGGACCTAGATGTACCACTAGCCTGAGGAGATAAAGTTAGGCAACATAAATTCCTGGGCAGTATTTGCATTCACTTTAAGGCATCTGAACTTGAAGCTGGTTGGGAGGAGGGCTGAGGTATAAACAGGTGATTTCACTGTGAAATAGCTCCTGACAAACATAGAGGGGGACAGAGGAGCTCTCCAGCAATGGGAGCATCCAGCAGCCTCTTCTGAAGTGGAGGGATACTGAAGGAGGAATTAAAAATAGATCTTTCTGGGAAATGAGGTGAGTTCATAAGGACATTTCATGAGGCCAGGGAGCTGAAGGGGTGGCCAGCTTAGAGTAGTAACTCAAATAAACTGCACACAGTCCCAACAACATCCTGAAAAACCCCTCACAGGTCTCCTCCCTTGAGTCAGTGGGTCTTCACAAAGAAAAAGCCTGAGCACTCCTTGTAGCTTTATTTCAGGGTTTAGCCCAGGCATGACTGCACAGCAGCTTGTTTTTCAACAGCACAGCAAGAATTTCTCTCTCTGTCCAACAGAAAGAAGGTATCTGGGATCCAGGAGAGGACCAGAGATATTCTAAATACAGAGGAAAGGGATAAATAGAAAGGCCAGAGATTTTGTCTGAAACTAGGAGTTGAAAGGGGCAGATATACTGTCCTTTGTGGATGTCCACTGCTGAAACCAAGGAGCCCAATTTCCAACAGGGCTTTCCTAACACTGTCACAACACTTAGCTATTAATAGAAACCATTTCTGTCTGGGTTGATGGGGAAATACCACAACACAGATGATTTCATTGATCTAGAGAAAAGGTGTGAAAATCAATTTCATCAGGGTTGAGGAAGAGCAGCTTTTCAAGCCTCTCCCCATTTCTCCAGTCCCTAAAAGGAAGTTCCTTCCCTTGGTCTCACCTCCTGCACGAGTCTTCTTTCCATCTCAGACCAAACCAAACCACACTTGGCTCTTGCTGGCTCAGACCACCAGAGGAGAGCAGAGGAATGGAGGCAGTCTCCACATCCCTTAGGATCCTGAGCTCTGAGTCTGTCTGCAGGCAGTAAGCAGAAGGATGCTTCATTCCACTTTTGAAAGAATTTAAAAACCTGCTGAGATCACAATTTGCCATCATTTGACATTGCTCCCACTGTCCTCAATGCATCCTGTTCAGGCATCCAGTGAATTGAAGATTCTGTGCCATTTCTCTCCAAACCTCAACATCTCTCTCCTGAGGCAAGCAGTAATTCCCAAAGCTGTTTCCTTCTCTTTCTCAAGGAATCTCCCAGCACATCAGCTCCACCTCCCTGCAAGGCTCCTCAAGAAAGTTCTTTTTGTATAAAACATTGGCCCCGATAACTGCAAATGAAAGGCAAATTCAGCAGATAAATGAGCTGGATATTATTTTATTGTAATTTAAACAATCATTTTTGAAATGTGTAAGATTATATAGAACCTGTAATCAGAGCCAAGAGATGTCACTGAATAATACATGACATGATATAAATTAAGGAAAGAATGATTATATGTAATAAAAAGAATAAGAAATTTCTTCTTGCAGGAAGGATAGGAACCACATTATTGCTGAGCAGAGAGTGATAAAAATCATCTCCTTACGAATAAAGCAATGGAAAAAGGAAATGCTAGAGACAATGGAAACGACCAAGGAAGGCTTGGCCAGGACTTAGTAAGGAAAGCCAGAGGCTTATAACTCTTCCCAACAGAGCAGTGCAGTGATGCTCACTAATAATTTATTCCACAACCAGTGTATAAACTATTGATGAGTATTTTTTGTTTTTCAAAGAGTTTTACTTCCTACAGCTTCTCGGCTGATAAAAAAACCTGGCACCATGATGAGCTGAGGCTCAGAATTCAGAAAGGGAATTGTGAGCCAGCAGCTCACAGGCAGCTTCCCCTGTGCTGGACTTCCCCTGTGTAAGGGCACAAAAGCCTCTCCAGGGCTGGTGCTGTGCCATGGACACCCCTGTTCCACCCACAGATTTACCTCATTCTGACTCAGCTGAGGGGCTGAAAGTGCATTCATTCCATGGAAAATCAGGCCTCCACTACCTCCTATATTGAGCAGCTATACAATAAAAGAAATTGCCTGTGTCCAACCACCCACAGCAGGCTAATCACTCAAGACAGGATCATCAGCCACTGGGGAGTGATGATACTCTAAGAACGTGGCAGCCTGGCAGCACCAACACTCAGAACCTTCTAGCTTGTAAGGACAATATTTATCACTGACTGTCCCTCAAAAGCTTCCAAACCCAAAGAAAGCATGGCAGACTATAACTTGTACCCCTTAAATCACAATTACTGATGGTTGAATAGAAGTTACTATAAAGTTGAACAACTTTTCACCCAGTTTAGAGGGAAAAGATGAGAAACATAAAGATATGCCATGCTGAGGACAGAGCAGCAAATAACTGTGCCTCCTGTCCTGTGGTCTGAACCTCCACTGTCTTGCAGAATGAAAAACAAGGTGGTGCCCATACTCCAGATACAAAATCTGCCACAAAGGTGAATTGCAGGGTCAGATTTGGTAGACCAAAGGGGTGTTTTTTGCAAAATTTAGTGACTACCCATAGTGCCAGGTGGCAGAGAATCAGACATTCACCTGCTGTGCTTGAGAACATTTACTAGAAATCAGACAAAATTAAGTTCTTGTTATAGACAAACCATGATGTTTCCTGGACAGATCTATAGACAAAGATGTGCCTTCAGATTGAGAATAAGCAAAGTGCAAAAAATCACTTTTGCATCAGTTTAAATAGCTTCTTAAACCTACACACTAATGACCCTCCTATCCCATAGCACCTCAGCCCTTCTCAAGTATTTCAGTGGGTACAACACCCCTTTGTTGCTTTCTTCCTCTGCAGCCAGCAGGAGAAAATCACCTTATGATGTTGCAGCTCGGGCTGGGGTAGGAGGCAGGAGGGCTGCAGTGCTCACTGGAGGAAAGCTGGGTCAGCAGCCTGAGCTGGCATGAGCAGGGCTCCCAGCTCTTCTGCCTGGGAGGAGCAGCAAGATCCCAAATTCCAGTGTTCTCCAATAAGCAAAGGGTTTGTTGGCTGGGGGTTTTCAGTGCTGAGACTTCTAAACAGGGAGAAATGCCCTGCTAATCAGGAAAGAAATTATGTTACTACAGCAATTTAGCATGCAGGATTGATTTCTAAATGAAAAAATATGCAGCCTTAACATCATGTCTAGAGTCATTTCATGTACAACACATACTTCTCCATACTTTCTTCATTGTAAAAATTAATTCTTTCAACTTCTACAGCAACCATTTCTGATGGCTGCATGTTCATTTTTCCTCCATTATCTGTTTACAGTTTAGCATGTCCAGCAGACTGTCTCATAATGCTTTTCCAATGAGCAACAACAAAAAAAAGATTGGCATTAACAACTGCACTTTGCTTCATATATTCATCAAGGCTCTGTGTGACTCTGCTGTGATCTCCCTCAGCACCTGTGAGTTTGGGGCTCATTTTCTGGCTGCTCTCACTTTCTTGGGGCCATTGCAAAACTTCCCCAGCTGGTGCTGGTGTCAGGAGAGTGATGGATTCAATTTCATTCAGTGAATGAAACTTCAGAGTTTATGGTTTATTATTTTATTATAGAATTTATAGTTTGTTAGTTGCTACAGAGTAGTCTAGAAAAAAAATTCTGACTGAAATTAATCATCTTCATTAGAAAATTCAATTTTAATTAGAAAATTCAATTCTGTGAAAGTGATGCTGTAGATCCAAGAAAGAATTTCTAGCAAGAAAAAAGCCTTTTTCCTAATTCAAGTGACGACTTGCAATCTTAAACCTTACAGTCACAGAAATGCATGAGCTCAAAAAAGTACCTTGCAAATTCTACTTCTTCTGAGGTGACTGAAACTTTCACTTAAAAGATATGAAGAAAGCTTGGAAATTGTCTTTTCTGACTAGCAGTATTTATGGATCTTTTTTTAAACTTGATCTGTTTCTTCATGGTTGGCTTGCAAGTTAGAAACATTGAGAATACCTTGCTGAATAATAAATATTAATGCAAATATTAATTTATTTAAGCTGTTTTGAAAAACTCAGTGTCATATCATGCCTAAAGAGACCCATTAACTTCTTGAAATTTTTAATCTTTTTAAATACCCATGATCTTGATAACCCTCTCCTGATTTTCTCCATCTCTACTTGCTAAGAATTTTGGATAAAATTCTGTTAATAAAGCCCAGTATATCAAAGAGAGAACAAATCAAATTTAACAGGTGAATTATCCTTCTAATTTTTATTTTGCACTTACCTGGTATCTTTCAGCAGAGTTCTCAAAATATTTTATAAGAGCATACTGAATGATAGATAAATTATACCTCATAACACACCAGGAGGTAGTACAGCTAGATAAACATAAACATAGAAATTTAATTGTCAAAGGTCAAATAAAAAGTGATTTGTAAAACCAGGGCAAGCACCTAAAGAGTCCTAACTAGGGTTCCTGCAATTTACTCTATGAAATATGTCAAGCCTGATTTGCAGCTTCTTCCATCTTTGTGTAATTATTTAGTGCAGTGCAAGACAAGTGTAAAACAGGAGTAAAATTGGTGCCAAATCAAAATAGCACATTTATGAAAGGATGAACAAGGGAGAAGGCAATTCAGAATCTCTAAATTCTTGCCCATCATGATCAGCTTGTCTCTGGTTCATTAACTCTCTTGTTTACCTACCAACATAAATGATAAATTTTGTAGAGCTCTGTTGACAAAAGGGTTGGCTAGTTATCATTTTGCTGATGGATGACTCTGCAGCAAATTAAATCATTATAGGTGTACTCTAGGTGTCACACCACTTTTTCCTTCTGGTTTTTCAGAAACAGCATGTAGGTAGAATTAGAATTCAGATTTTGGTGCGTATGTGTGTGTGTGTTGTATATCAGGTGGATAAAATCCTACATTTAACAGATTTCTCTTAAACATAGGTTTCTATCACATATAGATACCTGAACTTGCACATCTTGTGGCACAGGCTTCAGGTGAGACTTGCATCATGAAGGACAATATTAAATGCAACTTAGTTTGAACGAATTACAGAAAGTGTAAGGTAACATTGAAACACTCTCACTGAAATACAGAGTTACTATTTTAGCAAACTGCCCTTATAACATTTTCCCTTCTTGTCACCAGGTGTTCCCAGCCAACACTTCAGAACACACTCATTCTCAGTAGGGACTAGCAATTTATATTATTTATATATTAAAGCATTTGAGACATTAAGAGACAGTCACTGGACCCTCCTGTATTTTGGAATCATCCTCCCTAGAAATGAGCTAGAGCTGTTACATTGGAAAGATATTTTAGTGGCTAATGCATAACCACATAATAAAACACGGCGAGGAGGAGGAGATCTGATGATACTTTTTGTTTTCACTAACCACAAAAACTTTTAACTCTACTCCAGTTCAGATGTAAATATTTTATTTTGACACAAAATGATTATGTTTTGAAGCAGTTTGGCTGGGTTCCACAGTAATGGTACATTCTCCTGCTGTGAGCTTTTGGTCCACGCTCACCTTTGGTTGGGACATTTTTCCTGAGCAGCTTCACCTCCCCTCTTACAAAACAGCCTCTTCTCACCACTTGCAAGACCTACACGTGGCTCCAGGTGAGGTAAATACTGACAGTAACATTTTCAACAGCCTAAAAAAATTAGCAAAATGTAATTCAGAAACTGTATTTATGTCCATTTATTGTTTCCCTATGAGAATTATTTCTTTAAATGTTAATAATTTGTTGGGTTTTTTGGGTTTTTTTCTTGAAAGGATAAAAGCCTATGTTAGAAAAAAAAAAAATTAATTTTCATCAAGGTCTAACTCTCTCCAAGAATGAAATCAAAAAAGAAAGACAAAATATTCCTTTAAAAAAAAATAAATAAAATAAAATACAATTTAAAAAAAAATAAAAAGAACCAACAAGCGAAACAAAGAAAGTTTTTTTTAAATCAAAAAAGCAGAGAAGACAATTTTAAATTAGTAGCAACACTAGCTCATTCTGCTGAATATGATATTTTAAATCTGTTTTAAAACAGGAATGGGAAGATACCAGGCTAAGTGTTTTTTACAGTGATTCTTTGACTAAAGTGCTTTTCGTGGTACTGCCCATCCAAAGACCTCACAGCAATTTTCCAGCAGTGATGTGCTCACTCCCCTGACATTGACAAATACACTGCTGTTCTCTTTAGCAGTTATGGGAGCTGAGTCACTGAATATAAAGTCTCTCACAGGAGGCTTTACAAGAAGCCAAAGTTTTCTAGGTGTGTCAGTTCTGCAACCTGACAAGCAGGCAATTTCCTCCACCCTGCAGGTGCCAGGTTCAAAATCCTCAGCTGTACCTTCAGCAATGCTGGTCTCCCACACCCTCCTTCCCCTCTGTGACCCAGACTTTTTCTGCAGCCCCCATCACTGCTGCCTTCTCAACACCTCCAACATAAATATCCTTAATTTTCCCACTATAAAGTATGCCTGGACACAATTCTAGAAAGGTTTAGATGGAGGATTTTATGTGCTCTACTTGAAAACCACCCTCAGCTGCAGACCTGCCCTAAGACACCCCACTGTTGTGTCCTTACACCTGGTGCTTCTTCCCAAGCTGGGTTTTGCTCCACATGCTCCTTAATACCCAGTTCACTCCCAAAGCATCTCCCTCACCTCACTCCAGTTGTCTGGAGAGGGGATGGGAGGGTAAAACCGGGGAGGAAGAAGAAAGTCCAATTAAATGGACCCCAAAATACTTCCATGCTAGAGAGAAATGGTGTTATCCTTGCTTTCCCCACCTCCCCTCCTCTCCTCCCTCACATCTACTCACCTGGTTATGATCAGTATTTCCCTGACAAAGATCTGATGATCCTTTCTCAGGGCAAGAAGAGGAGCTGTGTGTGCAGCAGTGAGTGGTGCAGGAGCTCACAGTTCTCTCCCCAGCCCCAGGCCAGGGCTGCTCCTCCTGTGCCCTGCCCAGGTCCTCCCCAGGCAGGGGCTGTGCCTCTGCTCATGTCCATCAGATGCTTTGTGTGTTTGGGAGCATATGGAAAAATGCAAGCTAAAGAGGAAGCAAGACCTTCAACTTGGCTCAAATGCAGTTTTCAATGTTTAACCTTTTAAAATGGCATCAGCATTGCACCACAATTAGTTTTTAATATATCACTGCCTAAATCCATGTATCTTCATTCCAACTATTATTTGCTGTAGAAAACATCTTATGATGACCTGTCACCACAGCATCCACATCTGAAACATTCCAGGATTAATTAATTCATCAATTATCATAAAATATCATCGTCAACTATTTTCATCATGCTGTCAATGGCCTGTGTACACAAGCTAGGGAGTACACACACCTTGTCTGAGGTAACACTGGTTTGCATAAATCACAATTAGGCAATAATCACAGTGAATAATAACTAGAATTCACAGTACAGCACATTCATCTTAGGGAAGAGGAGAGTGACCAGGGTGAGAAAAAGACTCCAGGATCAAAAGATCTTGCTTGTCCTGGCAGCAGAGGCTGGCAGGTGAAAAATACAATGAATCCAAAAGGTAAAAGCAACAAAATTTATCATTGGCTCTTGTAAGCAATGTACAACCAGTAAAACCCCACTGTTCACATGTTTGAAGCATATGAGGAAATGGGGAGAGGGAAAGCTTCACATTAGGTGAATCCTCCTGAGCCATGCCCTGTTTTCCACAAAGGCAGCTAGAAATGGTGGAACTGATCTGTGGAACAGCCCCTCATACCAGAAAAACATACAGCAAAACAATGTTTCTTCTCCTCTTACTGAAAAGAAACTAAAAACCAGAGTTTCTCCTCAAGGCTTCCTAGCAGGGCAGTGGGAGCTCTTTTTCTCCTGCTCAGTTTAGCAAAACCATGCAGGAAAGGGAGGTGATAATCCCCTGGCAACATTTCACTTAACACTTCTCTGGGAGGCAATAATTCCTGTGTGCCACAGGAAGCAGAGCAATGGAAGCAGGCTCTGTCTCAGAGTGTGAGTTAATACACTTGCAGCACATAAAGGACATTATTATGAGCTCAATCCAAGTTTGGATGAAAGCACTGTAAAGCTCTTACAAGGCCTTGATGATATCAGGAACTTTCACTTCAGAGCAGATGCTGTTTGGCAACCCTAAACCCAGGCCTGACCCAGGGACCAGACGTGCAGATGGATTCCACACACTGAGGGAAGTGAGCCACATTCTCCATCCCTTGCCCCCAGGGTGAGAACAGCAGTTCTGGCTTCAGTAAATAAGTAAACATAAGCACAAAGACACAAACCCAAAAGTAATAAAGGGTCAACTGGAGTTTTCTACATTAGGGCTGCATAATGAATTTCAGTTGCTAATTCACTAGAGAAGGCTGGGAGCACAAAAACTGGAGAACTGAGCCCTATCCCTTCCTTTTTTTTCAACAATTTATTTCCTCCCTAGGCATCCCTTGGCTCATTCCCCTCACAAGCACAGCTTCTCTTCAGGTTCTTTGTGCACCTAACATCAAGTTTTCTTCCAAGCTGGTTTCTCTTCACCACCAGTAACAGCAGTGTTTACTGCAGCCTGCATGCCAACATATCCTTACACTTAAGGGCTGTTGTGAACTAAGACATGTTTCATGAAGAGATGGAGAAAATAACAGAAAGCAGGAAAATGGAGCTAACCAGAGCTGAATGTGTCAGAATATCAATACAAAAATGTATCTGTAAATTATGACCTTTGCTATTTTTAGCTACCATTTCAGAAACAGCAATAATTAAGGATACCACCTTTGTACCTCAACTCCTCAAAGGCAACTTGTCCTCACAACTTTGCCAGTGCTGCATGAGAAGGAGATTCTCCCTGAGCAGACAAGGAAGGCAGAGCAGCTCTGCATGGGACTATGCCCAGTGATTGAGCTGCAGAGCTGCCACTCATTTTGCCATGTTGCTGCAGAGAAGCTAATTAGCCCCACTGAGAGTCAAGCTTTATTAGCCTCAGTGCATGTTTGTTAACCTTGTCTCACCACCAGGGACAGCACTTGGCTGGCACAGGACAAGGGTCTCTGCACCAGACACCTGCACACAGACATGGCACGTGTTCTGGGTCTGCCCTGGTGCCCCATGGTCCCCAGTGCCATGGCCAGGTGGGAAAGTGGGGCATGATTCACCCTGTTCCCCATTTCTTTCCCACTACTTCTTCTCCCACATGCAAACATGGCAGAGGGCCTGCAGCAGAGACAGCACTCTGCCCTACCACAGCATTAACCACATTCACTTCTGTCACAGAGGGTAACTCAGCTTTGAACCAAGCTGACCTTTATTCTCAGTAAACACTGTCACCAAGTATTTGGCACCTACACTCCTGTTGCTCCAGCCAATGTTGGTGGCCAGTGTTACTGCAAGCAGGAGTGAGGATACCTGGACATGGACCACACCTTGAGGCACCTTGGCCTGAACCTGCCTCTCCACACAGGATGTAGGAGGCTACAGTTCCATGGCAAGGCACAAAGGTGCCAAAGGGGCTACACCTGCATGTTCTGGAGCAAATGTGGAATGTGTATGTGCATGGAGATTAGGTCAGATCATGGCTTTAGGCTCTCATTCTACAAAGAGAGGAAACAAAATAACATCCTTATTCTGAAGAGAAGAAAATAAGGGAAACAATTTGGTCAGAACCACACAGAATTGCTGGGCAAGAGACAGGAATAAAATCTATCTTGAGTCCTTGCTTATTTTCTGTATTACAATCCAGCCTTCCTGCTCTAAGCATCCTTTTGGTTACTACTGAGAATATGAGCTAAGGTTGTGCATCATCTTTAACAGAAATATCTCAGCTGACCCAGGGCATTGGGAATGAGTTCCTTAAGCCTTTTGGCTGAACCCATGAGCTCATTTCAGTTGTGGAGCATTTCTGGAGCCTGTTACCCTTCTGTACTGAAGCACAGACCAGGACCTGGGCACAGAATTCTCTCCATGGCACCCTAGGCCTCCAGGTCTGCCCATGGGCTCCTTCTCCAGCCACCCCTGGGCCTGAATGAGCACATCTCTGCAGTGGCTCTCACAGGCACACTGTCTCTATGGCAATGAGAGACAGGAAGAGCCTGGGAAAGATGCTGCAAAAAGGACTGTCTGGCACCAGGAGGAGACAGCAGAATGTGCAGAAGACCAGAGGAAACATTCCCTGCAGGAAAGTGATGTGGCCACAGTATGACAATAAGGGACCAAAAGGAAGATAGCAATGTGTCAGTTGGCTTCGAGTCAGGTTTTCCTTACCATTAATGTTTTCATTAGCTTTTATTTATAATTGATTAAATTTTAACCATGCAGGACTGTAAAAAGTGCTTACTGCACACCACCCAGCTCAATCTCCATCAGGCTCCTGAAAACTCTGAAATGTAACCTTTCCAGCTTTCTAGTGCTGAACTGCACTGCATGTTATGTACTTTATTGCAGCACAGGAAGGGTTATTATGAAATAACAGGTACTGCATAAAAGTACTTTCAGGTGCTCTCTATATTTGTGTCAGGCTTTTCCCTCTTTGGAAGAACTGCAGTTAAAAGGCATTACATTAGCATAAAAACCCTATTTAACTAAAAACATACCTACTATTATAACTGATGATTCAGAACAGGAAAGAAAAGAAAAGTAAGGCTTCTAAATCACTCTTACCTATTTATTGTTTGTTTCCTTTTGAATACTTAATTCAGACAAGAGCAATGACATGGCCTTGCCAGGCTCGGCCTCTGATTATAGCTACCTTTCAGTTCTCAGGTATTGGTTCCTTCTTGCCTCATATATAAGAACAAGGGAAGTATGTTTAAAAATGTACATGCTTAATTTTGTCAGAATTCGATATGTCACTAGAGAAAATGCAATAAAAGTCTACAAGTTTCTACTCCTGCTATAGAATAAGCTACTGATCATGATCAAGACAATATGACAGGGATTATCAGTTACATTAGTTGTCAGAATTCATACTCACAAATTGGTTTAATCCTGCATGTAGCTATGTTCTTTCAAAATCCAATCAGAATTGAAAGGTAATTTTTGTACTTAAATCCCTAAAAAGAAGTTATCTACAAAAGCTGCTGCATTTCATCTCTTTAATTTCAGGGGACAGATTAAGAAACAGGGCAAATTTTTACTTGTACCAAGTAAATTAAGAAGAAATGCAGTATGTATTTGCAGACTTATTCACCTGTGCTGTACCCCTACTGCTCTTTCACAGCCACCTATTCTCTACATGTGGGTAGGAGAGAGGGAGAAAGTAGGAAGCATGAAAAATTGCGACAAGAAGTCTATAATCCTGAAGTCACTGGAGAAATCAATATATTGGTAGTATATTCTAGTTCCATATGTGTGTGTAAACAAAAGATCAGGACTTACATATAAATCTGCATATGGTATCTAGGACTTCTGAAACAACTCTTTGAGACATATATTGCTGCCCTACTGCCGTGCTTTTCAAAACCCACATCTTTTCCAAAAGAGAAAATGTCTGCACCTAGCAGATTCTAACTTTGTGTGGGTGTGTAACCGACTTGGTTACCAAAGAAACTAGTTCATGTTCTACACTACCGAAAACTAATATTACTATTAGAATAAATAATTGGAAGGAAAGGAAAGGAGAGGAAAGGAGGAAAAAAAAAAAAAAAAAAAAAAAAAAAAAAAAGAGAGAGAGAGAGAGAGAGAGAATTACTGCACTGCAGATTTGTAACAACCAATTAATGGCCAGGGAGAGAAATGCCATAGCCTCTGTCACAAAATTTTTAGTCTCTCTACACCGACCAAACAAGCCTTTGCTTTCAATGCGAATATTTCAAACCCAAGCCTACACTGCTGTGTTCACGCACCACTGCACTGCCTACACGACGTGTTTTCTGCATAAGTGAAGGAAAGTTGCAGACATCTTGTACTGTTGCCAAGACACTCTGACACTTACTCAGAGACACTCTGCTGCTGCCGCTGCTGCTCGGGAATCCTCTGACTCCCTACACTCCAGTGCCGCACCTGGGCACTCCACGGCTGCTCCTGCCTTGCTTTTCCACAGCATTGGATTTGCCCTTCTTCCGGGCAGCAGCATCCACCTGTGTGTGTGGAAGGTGAACAAAACCCCAAAGAGCACGACCGGACCATTTCTTTGGGGCAGAAATACTCTATTACTTCATTCCCGCTGTGCTGGCAGGGTAACACCCATATGCTTAGCGCCAGCAGCACCAGCAGCTTTTTCAGGGATTTTTGGCCGGTTTTCCCAAAGTGCCACACCAGAGCTCTAGGTCGCTGCCCGTGCCCGGCGGCAGCTCCTGCGCGGCGCCGCGTCCCGGCGGGGCGAGGCGGGAGCGCTGCCCGACACCGCCGCCTCCCGGAGCGCCGGGGAGCCCGGAGCCGTCTGGAGAGACCGGGGAGACCGGGGGAGCCCGGAGCAGTCTGGAGAGACCGGGGAGACCGGGGAGACCGGGGAGACCGGGGAGACCGGAGAGACCGGGGAGACCGGGGAGCCCGGAGCCGTCTGGAGAGACCGGGGAGACCGGGGAGACCGGGGAGACCGGGGGAGCCCGGGGAGACCGGAGCTGTCTGGAGAGACCGGGGAGACCGGGGAGACCGGAGAGACCGGAGAGACCGGGGAGCCCGGGGAGCCCGGAGCTGTCTGGAGAGACCGGGGAGACCGGGGAGACCGGGGGAGCCCGGAGCTGTCTGGAGAGACCGGGGAGCCCGGGGAGACCGGGGAGACCGAAGCTGTCTGGAGAGACCGGGGAGACCGGGGAGACCGGGGAGACCGGAGAGACCGGGGAGCCCGGGGAGACCGGGGAGACCGGGGGAGACCGGAGCTGTCTGGAGAGACCGGGGAGACCGGGGGAGACCGGAGCTGTCTGGAGACACCGGGGACACCGGGGTGCCTGGAGCACCCGGAGTGCCCGGAGAGCCCGAAGAGCCCAGAGAGCCCGGAGTGCCCGGAGAGCCTGAAGCTGTCCGGACAGCCCGGAGTGCCCGGAGAGCCTGAAGCTGTCCGGAGAGACCGGAGAGACCGGAGAGCCCGGAGCGCCCAGAGTGCCCGAGCTGCCAGCACCTCCCTTCCCGAATCCCCATCCCGCCTTCCCCTCTCCTTCCCGCGGGGAAGGCGGCAGAGGAGCGGTGGGAGCCCACAGCGGGTCTAAGGCAAGGGGAAAAGGGAAACTAAGGATAAAGGAAAGGAAAGCAAGGAAGAGTGGAAAATTCGGGATCTGCTATGGACGTAGGACACAACTGCGCCCTGTGCAGCCGCCCGGCAGAGGCGGGGATGCGGCCCCGTCACACGGCCAGGATTTGGCCGAGCGCGTCCCCAGCGAGCCCCTTGGCGGCTCTTTCCAAGAACCGGAGGCAAGGGGACCCCCACAGAACCACAGTCAGTGTAAATGTTCTCCTTACAAGAACTAATGGACTCTTTTTTTTCCTCAGGTAATCCTCTGTTTACAATCTGTGGCTGATGCATCAGCGGGCTGGTGGCATCCCCAAAGAACGCTGAAAGCAGCAGAGACTCAGCAATGGCAAATGGGAAGAAATTACAAAGCTTTACCAAGAGAGGCTGGAGCTTAGAGGTCACTCTCGACCCTGAACTCCACCGTACTGAAGGTTTCCCTTTTTCATTACCTTTTTTCTCACATCTGTGAGTTTGATTGTGCCAAAGCCTGGCTGCTCTTCATATGCTATTCCCTCTCCTCTATCAAGCTGCAGCCAGCCTCACCTTTGTCCAGGCCATTCCATGCCACCTGGACCTCTGGCTACAGATCAGCGACCCAGGAATTAGTGTCACTTATCTTGATTTTCTCTTTCACTCAGAGGATCTCCCAGCCCTGACAAGAAGACAGATAACAAAATTCAGAAGCCAAAGCTGAGTTCACCCACCTTACTGCAGCTGTTCTTCACTCTAGCCCTTTTCTCCCACACTTTTACCCAGACAAAAATCCGCTTCCCAGCTCTCAAATATGTCTTCAGGCAGTCAGACATAGCAGTGAGAGGCAAGGACAAAGTCTGATGTATAAAAGGGTGTACAGCTATGTAACTTTTGAGTCTTTTCTTTAAACCATCTTTCCTCTTATTCCAGTCATAGCTACATCCCAGCACCTACAGCAAATGACACAGAGTCTGGCCTCCAGGGAACATATTCCATATGCAACTCTGACTCCTTCCTTAATTGACCCTGGACACCTAAAAAGGAATGGCTTAATCCTAAATATAGCTAATGGGTCAGCATGCAAGTAAAATGGGTATTTACACTAAGGCCAAATTAATGTTTTGGCAGCTGAATTTAGGTGTTTCTGAACATTTCAGTGCCTGACTCTGCAACATGAATGTTCTTCAATACACATCTGCATATAAATTCTGGAATTGGGCTGGGGGTGGAGGCAGATGTCTCTAAAGTAAATGGCTTCCCATCCCCCACACGAGTCCCTGAATGCATTATTATCAGAGGACCCACTGAGAGAGCTGAAGGCTTAATATACAGACTTAGACCTCACAAGCTGAGAAGGAAACTTTTCAAGGGAGAATAAAACACTCCCTTTACTGTGATTGTCACTAGTCTTCTCTGGCAACAGAAGAGACACAGAAACACAAAGAGGGTGATGTATGGTGATGGTGAAAGACACTTCTCCCTGTTCATTTTCCACTCCTGTAAGTAATGTGTTCCTCAAGACCAGGATTCATCCTCTCACTGTTTTATCCCACCTGCTGGTCCCAGCTCCTCGCTGCACCATTATTCTCCATCAGCTGCCTAAGATTTCTCTATCTTCATGAACCTCTCTTCCTCTCCATTGCAGTCAGGCTAATTCACCTTCCATCATATCAGAGAAGGATGCATTAAAAAAAAAAAAAGAAAAAACCTGGAAAACAATCTCCCTGAATTTACCAGAATTGCCAGGGACCAGAGCAGCCCCTGGCTTCCAAAAAAAGCAATTGCAAAGCTCCAAACTGAGCATGCTAAATTCAGTGTGGTTTAAGCAGCCATCTCTTAGGAACCATCTGCTTAGCATGTGCAAATAGTGACTTTGGAGATTATTATGATTTACTGAATTTTGGAAGAATTTTACAGGAACAGCAAGACAAGGCTCTAAGTACTATTGTGACATAAGCATTATAGAATAATGAAATACTGATTTTAGTTTTAGGAATAGAATTCATCTCCCATGAACCAAAATGTAAGCTTGCAGCAGCCTTGAGGGAAAAAAAAAATTACTGTTAATGACTTCCTCAAATGTACAGAAAATTTCATTGAAATATAGAAGAGTCTTTCCTTGTATGATATTCCCATGCAGTCAAAATAAAGTGTGTGCTTTCAGGTGCAAAGCCAAACTCAATTAGTATTATACACAAACCAGAATATACCCTGAATGCTGATCAGAGGCAGGCTGATGATTCATACTGCCATGGTCTGCACATTCGGATTTGCAAGGAAAGCCAGTGTACAGCTTGATAAGGGGTTTTGATCCAAAAATAGGCACAGATGTGATTTTAAACATTTGCCTTAGAAAATTAGGTTTAGACACTCTGCTTTAATTGTGTGTCATCTAATGCTGATGGGCACTTACCCAGGTAGAACACCAGCTCCTCAATTAAAATGTAAAGCAACATGTAACATTTACAGTAATGTAATTCTATATTCATGAGCAGAAAGTGCTGTTTGGAATGCAGCTTTCATAGAAAGCAAGCCCACAAACCCTATAAAGATCAAATGTACATCATACAGTAGGATAATTCCTGCTTCTCTTTTTATCTCAGAAACATCAGGAGCAATTGGAAAATCAAGCCAGTCCTATGAAAAGCATGGAAGAGAAAAAGGAATCCAATGTTTTCTTATTTTGAATACACTTCTTCTTAATTATCTGATGGCTCTGAACTGAAAATGTATACCTGAAGAATAACTGACCTCTCTCAAAGACTGTATGCATTTCACCTGCTCATGAAAGGTACACTTGTGACTTACTGATGTGGGTTTCTTCCAGCACTGTACAATCTGTGCTTTGTCATGAGAGACTTTTAGTGCTTAAAAATAAAAATAGGCAGACTGTTGTCTTACCCTAAATACAGTACAGAGAAACCTTCTCCTACTGTCCTGCATATTCTTTGCATGGCAATGTGGGGTAAGCAAGCAATGAGACATTTTTAGGAGCTATTTTAAAATGGTGTGGTTTGTTTTTTGTGAACACATATTAATATAAGGGGTGTAAGAATGGCAAATCCCTTGCTTTATGATAATGTTGCTGTTTTGTTTTGACTGTTGTTTTGCTTCTTAAAGGTCCTAAGAAGCTCTTCTATTTTTCTCCTGCTTATAGCCAGTCCCTGGCTTCATTTATGGGTGTTTGCAGCAATGCAGGGGAAAGATATGTTTGTGACAGGCAGAAAGGACAGCAGCACAGAGGTACAGCAGCACACAGGTACATCCAAACTGCTGGCAAACACATCCCTGGTGCAGTTTTCTGGTGTTTGTCAAGAAAGCACTGGTGCAGGGTGTAATAATGGCCGTCTGGGATCTGTATTTGTTGGAAGTTGAAAATGGGCTGGTTAAAGAGTAGGTAAAACTCACTTTCCCTTTACAATTCATTATATTACTTGGCTCATGACAAAATTTAAAAACAGCTGAAAAAACATAACAAAGTATAAGGTTAAGAATAATCTTATAGTAAGGGTTCTCTGGTCTGAATAAAACTCTACATTGGTTTATCATACTGTATTTCCTAAATGTTGTTAAATTGCTGATTATGGTCATTCCGCTCCCTGGAAGAGGCTGAAAACCTTTATCATCCCAGTTTTAAAGATGGGGAAACTGAGGCAAGGAGAGAATAGAAATGAATTGCCTACAGCAACACAGCAGTTGTAGAACTTGATTCCAGCAGCTTTCAGTCCTTGGTCTGTCATCTGTGCTGCATCCTATAAATGATGCAAAACCCCTGTGATATTGTCTGAAATCTACTCAGTCTGATACCAGTCCATAAAGACATTCTGAAAGACTGGAGAAAAATTACAGGGTTTTTTAAAATGTCCTTTACTGAAGGTCTCTTACTTTATAGCCAACAACACTGTCAATATGACTCAATATGCAATCTAGATGCAGGTGGAAGAACGTGATAGAGCAATATGAAGACAATTCTGAGTCAGTGTGCTGTCCCAACGCTGTACATCTCTAATATATATTCAGATAATTTTTTTTTACTAACAGCTTTAGAGACACAAAGCCTAGCCAAAGGCTGTAAAGGGGATGTAAGTCAGAATATGAAGAAGTAAAGCAGGGAGGAAATAGGTTGATCAGCCCTGTCTACACAACTTGGCTGCTCTGCCAGGGACTTCCATCAAACCCACATTTTCTCTTGAAAGAGAAAGTAGATGAGCTAAGTAGGAGCTGTTCACTGTGCCCAGTAATAAGTCTCTTTGCCTCCACAAATCACAGGCTATTTTTCTTATACTTCATTGGATGTGGAAGTGTGATATCTGCCCTATTCTTTGCCCATACCTTGAAGGCACATAAAATAATGCTGTCTGACAGAGTCCCCAAAGATACCTAGTCCATTCTTCTACACCAAAGTGGGATTAGCAATACTTACATCACACCTTATACATTTATCCAGCTTGCTTTTAAAATCCACCAGTACTAGAAAGGCTGCACCCTTCTCAGCTGACCTTGCTGCTCCACATTAGTGTTAGAAAAGTGTAACCATTAAAAAGCATTTTTAGTATCCAACTTAAACATCTCCTGCTTTTATTTAAGCTTTTATAAAGTATATAAATAAGCACTGACACATATTCTATACATATAGTGTGTGTGTGCTTTCACACATACACGTGCATGTATGTGTGCATATGTATGTATTCATTCCTAAATCTGAAATCAGATGCTAACCTATTTTAATAGCTCCAGTGTTTTCTTCTGCTTTCTATTGCAACCTACTTCTTTTGCCCATTTTTGTAAGAAGGCATATAAACAAAAGAGAAACATTCACACTATTCTAGGAGTTACACTGCCAAAAATCCCAGTATCTCCAGACATATTTACTAAACTCCCAGTTAATGTTTTGTTTTATACTAAAACTTGGCTCTTAAAGCAGTGCTTTACCTTTAAAGTAGAGAAGTCAAACATTTTATACACTTCACTGTGATAGTTAAATTTAAAACACCTATTTTCTTAAAATAATTTATCCACAAATGAATCCTCTGTTCTATTTTGGTTCCTTGAACCCTGAATATTATAATTCCTTTTCTAGTAGTATTCCAATATTAGAATAATCAGGGTTATTCCAATAAGAACTTTGAATTGTGCATCCAGAGTAACACATATACAGCAATGCTTCTTCATTGGCTCACAGACATTTTTCCCAAAGGATATATTGTTTAAGTCTGTCCTCTTCTTTAGACAAATTCATGTTCTTGATAAAATTAGTGCATCTTCTATTTTTTTAGAAAGCTGCTTCATCCAGTTATCTAATACAACTGCATTCAGTTAACATCAACCAGACCAGGACACCAAGCAGATTCATTGTGTGTCATCTGCTTGTTTTGTTTCTTAAAATGTAGTATGAAAGCTGTAAATTGACTCGTCTGCTTATATTAGCTGTAACATTTCAGTACATCAGGACCATTCAGACTGCATTTCAAAACAAGAACTTAATCCATCTTTCTGCAAGGAAGGACTCTTGTTTTATCAGGCCATTATTATTTATGGTGAAGGAAAGACCTTTCCCTAGGTCTGGCAGAAGTGTCAGCAGATACTCTTTTAAAATAAACAGATGAGAGGCCATGATTAATAGTCTGGTCAATCACAAATATCAGACAGTGCAGCCAAAAACGCTGCCAGAGAGAGACCCAAAGGTTTTAGCTTAAGAAGCAAATCTGGATCTAACAAAATATAGGGGAACTCAAATAAAAGCAGAGCTGTGGTTTTGTGCAGCCTGTGCCAATATGCAAGGGAACAGATCCATCCTTCCCATCTACTGAGCTTTCATACAAGCAGAGGGAAAAAAAGAAAAAAAAGAGAAAATAAAAATTAAAAAAAAAAATAAATAAATAAAAAAAGAAAGAAAGAAAGAAAGAAAAATTTTAAAACAAAAAGCACAGGCTCATTGGTTTCCTGTTACATTCCAGGGTTTTTTTTCAATCTATTCATATTAATGGTACAATTGGGGATTTTTAGTTTTTGTATCATCACTGCCAAGAGCAGGCTAATGGAGCATCTCAGAGACACACCACAGAACTGCAGTTCCAGCCACACAGGGCACTTTCCTCCTTTTATTACACCCTGTGAAAGATGTCACACATGCTTTCTCTTAGCAGCCCTCATGAATCAGCAAAGACCTGCCCAAGAGTGACCACCAGGGCACTTGGGAAAGAAACAGGTGCCAGCTGTCAAAGTACTTCTTGGTGATTTACATTGTTCCTGTATATCTCTCTATCCACTTGGAGGAACAGGCCAGAGAGGAGCATTTACATATTTGCATTTTACAGGACAGACTGCAAGGAAGAGACGTTGTCATGCAGGAGCAGGCAGGAAGATTTCTTTCAGCAGATGCACGAAGATGTTTCAGTTCTGTGATTTCTCCCAAGATCTGCATTAGCAAGTCCAACATGTGGAGTGTGTCCTGTCACAGGTGGCAGCACATCAGGGGAGTGCAGCACCAAAGGGCATGCACAGCCACAGCTCCTCCTCATCTCTGTCCCTCCCTTCCTTTCCATTTGGTGAACATTAGGGGCTTACACACACTGAAAAAAAACTCCAACACAGCTGATTTTGTCAGCAGCCTGTTTGAGGGAGGTAAGAAATATGCCATCTTGAATTCTGGCAATGGAATCTGTGGATGCAGACTGCAAAATGTGTGGCCATCCCTTGGCAGGATATTCCTTCCTGGTTTGTATGCTGGGTTTGTATGCTGGGCAGCTGTTCTTCAGACAGCCCCATTCTCCACAACTCAAAGGACTGGTGTAGAGAGGGAAAACACAGGCTGTGATGCTGCTTTGTTCCTCTATTTCATTTCTTCTTTCTCTGGTAGCACAGTTTAAAAAGTCACCTCAGTTTTGGGGCTCTTATGCTCTGATCATGCTGTTTGTGCCCATGATGTCACATTCCTTGGTGCCAGCCCAAAGAAGGTGGGACTGAGGAGAGGAAAAGAGGCAAGAGAAGTTTCACTGGTTGAATATAAACTACTAACTGCACTGAGACTAGCTTTCAATTCCCAAAGTTGCTTCTAGAAAACCCTTTTTAGTATAAGAATATTGCCAGCTTTCTAGAAGAGCAGCACATATGAGCAAAAAGAGTGATACTTTTGTATAATATTCCTACTGTGATGGAGCCTGGGCTGGAAATAAGGAGGACACCTCCTTCTGCCACACTTTTCTATTAATTGCATATGGACAAAAGTTGCAAGTTGTGAGGATCCTTCACAACCAATCAGCAATGGCAGATTAACTTTATCATTAACCTTGTCTGTGCCCTCACCAACTTAATTGGCATTGGCCCAGGTCCCAGACTTGAGGCCAAGAAATATAGAGCAGAGCTTGGTTGGGTGATGCAATGAGAGCTACTTCTCTCCCCAGCCATCCTGGAGTGGCTACACATATTCTTGATCCCTTGGCAAAAAGCACAGGGTCTTTCCATGTCACCAGCAAGACTTTCAGCCAGTATAAATGAGAATAACATAACCAATGTCAATAAAAAAAGTTTTGCAACCTTAAGAGTCTAACCATAATTATTAAACTCTCCTTGAAATTTTTCTTTTTAGTTCCCCTAAAAAAAAAAAAAACCTCTTTGTTACCCATCTCCTCACCGTGGGTAACCTCATTCTCTGCAAGCTCCAGCTGGAACCTGCATTACACCTTGCTCAGTGCCCTGTTGCAAAAAACATCCCCCATCCGCAGCACTAAATCCCCTGCACATGCTCCTAAAATATCTTCTGTGGTTCCACATGCCTAACTAAACAATGCAAAATCCTGATTCTCTGCATACCTCCCACAGCCATCCCAGCTGCTCCTGACACCTTTCCTTTCCCCTAGGCCCTCTTCACTCATCTGAAGTTACTCATCAGGAATCCACTCCTCCATCACTTCTCTCAGTTTTTATTTTTAATGGACCACTTTTAGGGAGGTAGGAGAAATAAGTTATTTTAAATAAAATTTCTTCTCCCATTAGTTTTAAAACTTCCCATCATAGCAAGATTTGAGCAGATGCATAAAGATATGCTCATTTCTGGGTGTTCAAATCATCCTGGGCTGTGGGTTGCTTGAATCCACCAAGGCCTTGAAGGCCCTGGGAATGACACCATGGCTTCATGCTAATCCACATGACCTGTTTAGCCTTGACAGCTTCTGCTTGTGGGTCAAGGCAGTCTTTTTGCAGGGATCTGAGAGTCAACAAATGCTCCCCAGAAGACAGATCTGCTCTTGAGAGCAGACTTGAACCCTGTGCAGATGCTGCCTTTGAGTCACATCTTCCCCATCTCCCTTTTATACTCTGTCCCCAAAAGTAGCTACCCTGAGGCATTTGCTTTGAAAGGATATAATCATATTGTTCCCCCCTCATTATCCCTATTCCCAGCATCTGCACCTCATTGTACGGTCATCTCTTCCCATCATTCTCTCTTAATTTAGTTTGGAAACTCTCTGGAGCAATGAGACATCATTATCTATTTTGTAAAGCGCCATTCAGAGCCTAGCAGAGTGGCACACATACGTGACAGAAATCCTACCCTTCCACTTTGCTCCTGAAGAAATGCAGAGCAGGTTAGGGCTCAGTGCTCGCTGGCACGTGCTGCCAATTTCCCCTACAGCAGAGGCAAGAGCTCACTGGGTTTTGGTCCTCACAGAGTGCTGTGGGAAGCCTCCAGCTCTTCCACTCCTGACAAGCACATTCCCACAGAACGCATTTTGATGGCAATTTTTGGAGTGCCAGAGCAATGGTGCTCAGTAAAAGGTGATTTCACTACCTGCAGAGTCAGGAGTCTGCAGGTTTCCCCTCTGGTTTGGAAACATCCACAGTGTGCTTGTGGCATTGCAATGTGCTCAGTGCAGCTCCAGCACTCACAGCTGAGCTCCAGCAGTGCCAAGCTGCCCCACATACCCCTGTATGTCCCTCCCCATGGGCAGCCCCACAGTCAAAGGCAGGGCAATTCCCTGGGCCAAGAATTTCGTGGAGTGAAAACCTACAGCTCTCTTTGGAAAGACACAATTTCCACTGCAGCTAACAGTACAGCCTGATGCTGGTTACAACAGGCAGTAAAGCTGGCACTGCTCTGGGAAGACAGAGGAACATCCAGCAGAATTGCTGATGCGTCAGTTTTTTCCTCTATGCCCCTGCAAAAATGCATATATATTGTTAATGGTTGGGTTCAACAATCTCAAATGATTCTTTGAGTCTTCCCAGGGTCACCTATACCTTACCTAAAGCAGATGTGCTGAGAATTGGGCTGGAGGTCAGATCCTCAAACTAGTTTTCCTGAGATACCCTGGAGAACTGTGAATTGGCCACTGGATGGTAACTGAAACAAATTAATAATCTCCCTTCATTTTTAATAATGATAAAATATCTTTAGTGGAGACCCAAAAAAAAAAAGCCAGCACAGATGATACTGCCTGCAGCAATGACAAAAGTTCTTTACTCGTTGCTAATGATGTAGAGCACTAAGCACATCCCAATGCTCCCCCAACACAGAGTAAGGGGAGTAAGCCTGTGTTCAGATCTGTGTGCATCATGGGCAGGGAGGGGAGTGCTGGACTGGGAGGCAAGACACCTGGGCTCTGAGGCCTGACCTAATACTGAACGGTCACCTAAACTCAGATCCAGTCCTCTACTATGCTTTTGTTTTTATGTCTGAAACGTTCTTTAAAATATATTCAGATTAAATTTTCTTTCTTAAACTTACGTAGGACTGATAGAAGAAGTGGGGAGCCACCTCTGTGGGAGTGGAGCACAATCGTGTTACAAACCCCAGCATCTCTGGACTGGGCACTCTCGGTGCAGCTGCACCGATCACACAGGCAGATCACTCTTGGAGTGATTCCTAGTCTTGGGCACAACACCCAGAAGAACCAGAAGATGTTGGGACCTTGCCAACCTTGGCTGTGCCCAATCAAGCCACTCACTTGCTCGCCACGTTACAAGTGAAATGTGGAAAGAGTTTAGCATTCAAGCTGTGTGACCTTGCTGAGAGGAGACCGGAATGATGTCAAGGTTTCGTGTGTGAAGCGTCCATGACAAAACACTAGCTAAGGTCAGACTATCGAGATGTAAAAGGGAGGATGACTGTCAGCTCATCAACAACCAAAACAGGGAGCCACTGCCATTTTATGCAGCAGTACATGAAACAGCTGTCAAACAGAAACTTCCTTTTCTCAGATTTGTAAAATCACCAGCCTGGGAAGTAACTGGATTCCCATTACCAACACCTTTGGATTGGGAAGTAGCAGCTCGGGCCACATAACAGCAATAGGAATCAGCGTGCCCGAATATGCCAACAGCATTTGCGCTCGTTTCTGCTATTTAGATAGAATTCGTGCTTAAAAACCAGGCCGTGCCCCCGAACCGCATCCGGCGGGGAGGGTGGGCACCCGCACACAGGTGGGCAGCGCTCAGCCACACGCCGCCGGGGCTGCGGTTCGCGCTGGGGAGCGGCAGCGCTGCCCGGGCACGGCGCGGTGCAGGTGCCGGCAGGTGCCGGGGCTCTGCCGGGCGGCCCGGGCCGGCTCCGGAGGCGATGCCGGCTGGCCGGGGACCGCGGAACGGGCAGGGACAGCCCCGCCGCCGGCACCCGCTCTCCCTAATGGGCATGTGCGGCGCTCGCACATGCCCACTCGGGCGCGGGGCCGCGAGCTGTGCCGCTCCGCGCTGCCGCCGCCGCCGCGGTACCGTGCGGCGGGACCGCGGGGCGCTCCGTCGGGCACCCCGCAACGCGGCCCGCCCCCGCGGCCGGGGGAAGCGCCCGGACGGTTCTGACGGCGCGTCCCCGCAACAAAGCCGCCCGCGAAATACACCCAGCTCCCCTCCGCGGGGGCGGCCGTTCCGCGCCCCGCCGCCGCCCGTCGGGGCCGCGGGCCGCCCGTCGTGCGGGAGGCGGCGGTGCCGGCGGCGGGCGGGGCCGGGCGGGGCGGGGCGCGCCGCGGCGTCCCGAGCGCGGCCGCGGGCGGGCGGCCCCGGCGGGAGGCGCGGCGCTGCGCCCGCCGCCCCGAGCTCGGCGCCGCCCGGCGTGGCCCCGCGCCCCTGGGCGGAGGGCGGCGGCGGCGGCGGGGGCGCCGCGGAGGGCTGTGCGCGCCCGCCCCGCCTCGCCGCGCCTGCCGCGGCCGGGGGATTAGTCAGCAGTCTGCGGGCAGCCCCGCTCCCGCGCAAACTCCGCGGCGGGGGCGGGGAGCGGCGCTCGCCCCTTCCCCTTCCCGCGGCGGGGCGGCGGCGGGGCTGCCCCCCCCACACACACACACACCCCCCGCGGTCCGCGCCGCCGCTCCGCGGCGAGGGGCGGCGGGTTGGGAAGTCGGGCACCGAGGGGCTGGGAAACTCCTCCCGGGCACGGCGGCGTTGCGGGAGGACGAGCGCCCGAGGCGCCCCGCGCACGCACCCGGGCGGGCGGGCGCGCACACGCACCGCACACACCCGCACACGCGCGGCGGCGGCCCCGGCCCCCCGCAGCCGCGGCCGGCGGGGAGGCGGCGCCCGGCGGGGCTGCCCCATGGTCTTGCGGGGACCGTGGGGGAGCTGCGGGGGCCCCGGCGCGGCGCTCGCTCTCCTGCGCGCCCTCCGCACTAGGATGTTGCGGCAGGTCTTGCACAGGGGGCTGGGGACGTCCTTCTCCCGGCTCGGCCACTTCGTCGCCAGCCACCCGGTGTTCTTCGCTTCGGCGCCCGTGCTCATCTCCATCCTGCTGGGCGCCAGCTTCAGCCGCTACCAGGTGGAGGAGAGCGTGGAGCACCTCCTGGCCCCCACGCACAGCTTGGCCAAGATCGAGAGGAACCTGGTGGACAGCCTCTTCCCGGTGAACCGCTCCAAGCACCGGCTCTACTCCGACCTGCAGACGCCTGGGAGGTACGGCCGGGTGATCATCACCTCCTTCCGCAAGGCCAACATGCTGGACCAGCACCACACCGATCTCATCCTCAAGGTAACCCCGGCGGGTCCCCCGGCCCCGAGCATCGCCACCGCGCCTGGCCCGGCGCCCCGCATCCCGCCGCGCATCCCGCCGCGCTCCCGCACCTGCCCCCGGCCGGACCCACCCGCGCCTGCCGCGCTCTGCCCGCCCGCACGGGCGCTGCCACCGCGGCTCCCCGCTCACCTCCCTGCAACAGTTGGGACGCCAGCCCGCCGCGGGGAGCCGGCACCGCGCTCCCCGCCAGCGCCGCGGGCTCCGCTCTCTCCCTCCTTCTTTTTTTTTTTTTTTTTTCCCCCATCTTTTTCTTTTTTTCCCCGTTTGCTTTTATTTGCTTTTGGGTGAGCGAGAAGGGCAGTCTGGCTTGCTTAAATAATTTTTTTGGTGTCTGTCTACTCGCGTGGTAGTTGTACTCCCGAGTTAAGGCGTCTCGGGCTTAGATAAACTCAAACTTCAAAAACAGTTAGGTACCAGTCTATCAGGCTGCCGAGAATGGTTTTGGGGGCTGCCGCTGTGTCTGGACTGCACTTCTGCATGGGTAGGGGTAGCACAAAACCTTCTTTTCACTGCTCATCAAGGCAAATGACATAACTCAGCAGCTTATTTTTAGTGGGTAGTGTTTTTTTCCCCTCCACTCCCAGCCCACCACCACCGGTTTCAAAGAGGAAGAGAAAATCCAGCCCAGCTATAGACTGCAGGCATGGTGCAGCCTGTGCTGCCGGTTCAAGTTAGAGCGGGCAGCATCTCCCCACTGGAGCAGCACGGAGCGTGCGAGTCACAGTCTGACAGGACGTCTCACCGTACTATATATCATATCATGTCAGAAACCTGCCTTTCTTGAAGCTGGTACTCTATTTTATACCCCAGTAGTTTTGAACAGTCCTGGGAAGAAAAACAGGGATGATAGATGCAAAAACTTGAGCGTTAAGAGGGTCAAGTTCACTCAAGAAAAAGGAAAGGAGCATTTGGAAATAACCAGAGGTGTGGCTAGCTCAGTACTGCACATTTTTGCTGTTGCCGTGTGGAAGCCCAAAAGATTTCAACATTGGTTGGTTTTTTTTCCCCAAATGTCAAACTGTCAGCCCCTATAAAAGCCAATGTTAATTCTTCTTAATTGCTTCAAGGAGTGTCTCTTCTAAAATGAAAAAACAGATGCAAAAAACAGGGAGACCTCTCTCTTTACTAAACAATGAAATAATTGTTACAGTGAATTTATTTATATTTTATTTCCACTGTAGGCACAAAAAGAACTGTGGTACAGAGCCACTCAGTATTTTCTGTTTTTCTTTTGACATATTACCCAACAGTAAAGAGCAAACATTTAATGAGTGTCGACTCACTGAGTACGGTAACAGCAATGTTACTGGCAAATGAGAAAACTCCACAGAAATGATTTTCATTCCTTCATTTTCTTGCACTGTGAATTGCATTTGCATCCAGTATGTGCACATTTACTCAGTCATAGGATAATAATGATAATGGATTTTTTTCTCTGAACTCCTTTCTCTGGAGATCTGTAGTTTTATCAATAGCAGAGTGACACACAAATAAATGGAACTCAGTCTTTCTGCAGGCAAACTTCTGCATAAGATTTATCACGTCAGCAAAAGAGGTATAACTTAGAAAGTTCTGACAGTATTTAACAGAGCCTTGTTTTTAATAGACAAAATTCACCAAAAAAAAATTATTTTTCCTTTAGTAAGATAATGAACACCATTGCCATTTGATTGTTTTGACATTGTCAGGTGTGTCTGATGCATTATTTCCAACTCTTTACTTATCTAGTTAATTCCAGTGTGCTTTTTGTAGAATGGATTAAGTTCCTTGTCATGATCATGCTTCTGTTTGTGGGCAGAGGCAGGCTCAGGCAGCTTGTGGATGGCCCAGCCCCATGGGCCAAAGAAACCAAAACAGGAGGGAGGGCTCCTAGCTCCCAGCATTGTTGTATCTGTGGTGATGCAGGGCTACATCATCTCGTGTTAGCAGGGCCCACCAAGGCAAGGAGAAAGAAAAAGGTGGCCATCAAGGTCTTCCTATACACATTCAGTTGCATGAAAGGGAGAAGGGAGCAAAGGCAGCCCCAGCTGCAGTCCAGAGCCAACCAACTCAAAGGACTGTGCTTGTAAATAAGTGTCCTGGGTGAAACCACAGAGTAAATCCCACTCACATTTCTGAAGCTGCCATGTGAGCACAGTCAGGGCAGGGAACCTATACAGCAGCTTTTGCTTTTCTTTCCTTTTCTGGAGGATGACCTCCCCAAGGGAGAGGTTTTGCTTTAGAATAAATGTCAGGTTGGACGCTGGCTCCTCCCACATGGCTGTTGCTGCATCTCCACCCACAAGCAGGAGGATGGGAGGCACGGGAGGATGGTTTCTCCAGGCAGATGCTGGCTGCTGTTGGAGCACATCATGTTGGTTTCCTTACCTGCCATATCCCACTTCGTCTGCCAAAGAGGGAAAGGAATGAGCCTTGAGCAGCTTCCCTAGTCATGTGCCAAGGAAAGGAGATTTTCCCTCTTTTAAGCAGAGGAAGAAGTCAGCTTCTCTTACTGTCCCTTTGTAGAGGGATACAAAGTTTTGGGCTCTGAGCAGTTGAAACTGAAACATAGATGGTACTTTCTAAAGCTGATCAGTCTAACATCCGAATCAAATCATTATTCAGTGAAATTACTTTTGTGGTGACATCTCTGACACTCTGGTTAGCTTAGTGGGCACATTAACAGCCTGAGAAAGTCACCATTGCCAGTCTGCATGACACCTTGGTGCTGGCTGGGAAGGGATTGTGGGCAGGGCTCAGCCCCAGAATGTCTCAGCCCAGGTCTCAGGCAGCATTCCCAGAGCAGGAGCTGCTGGGGGCTCTGCTGTCAGTCACATCTGCCAGCACTGGCTGCTCCCAGGACAGCCCCAGGCTTGATGGGCACACAAACTGCTCCACACAGGGTCTCCTCATTACCAGAGAGGTGTGTGGCTGCCTGATAGAATAGTTTTGCTTTTGAGACAATGCCAAGTACTCTTTTATTTCTTGTTTTTGTGTGAATCTCTATCCATAATTCTCACAGCTCCCTGTAAGTGCTTACCCATTCTAGGCCTCCCATCCCAACACTGTGTTTCCAGCTGCCATAGTCCTTTGCAGAAGGGAGAAATCTAAACATATCCTCAGCCTCTGGTCTTGAATAGGTGTTCCAATAAAAAGCCTTGGTAGAATCTCAGATACGGAAGAGATGCATCCTGAGACTGAGATATCGTGGGAGGGCAATAATGAAATTTTACTTGCTGCAGTACCTGCTCTATAGCTGAGCACAGGGAACTGGCATCCTGTGCTGTTGGTGTACAGGACATTTCTTCCTCAAGATTTATCTTTTGAGAGAGAGAGGTAGGAGGTAAAAACACCTAATTGAAGAAAGTGTGCTTTTACCCCTGTATTTCCAGTAAGTGCTTAGAAAAGCAAAAATAATTGGCTGTTTGGTGTGGGCCATCATGCAGAGGTTCAGATGATTATATAAAGTCTGTAGAAATTGTCTAAGAAAACCTAGAGGCCCACCTAAACATAGTTTTAGAATAGTCCCCCTACCATTTCATGGTGGTATTTTCACTTGCATCAAGAGACTTGTTAGGTTAAAGTCATACAGACTCTCTGGGAATACAGACCTAGCCAGATTTTTGAACCTCAGAAAACATGTTCTAACTTAGAATTTGAGACACAGATCCTTTTGAGTCTGTTTATTCCTGTATGCTTTCAGTGACTTAACTGCACCATACTAAAGACTTTTTTAAATTAAAGATTTACCTTTTTTTGCAGAAAAATATTCTCTCTTCCATTTCCATTACTGTGTTTATAGCAATAACACAGTACTAATATTTTTTGGCAAAAGCTCCACTTAAGGTATCAAGACATAAAGATGAAAAGGAATTGAAATGTAACATGCTTTACTGAAGGGGACTATATTTGCAGTTTGCTTCTATAAAAATCTGTAGATGACAGGGTTTTTTTTCTTAAAGAAACCTTTACTAACTACAGATTTTTAGTGTTTATAGATTGCTTCTCTTATAAACTGACCATTATTTGATCTAAGTAACTGACTAGATATATATTTGTACTCACAAATGAAGTAAAGTCAGGTGTTTCTGTTTAAGGACAGGTTTATTTAAAAACTTCATAACTTCTGATTACTGCAGAACAAAACAGTTTAGCTTCAAAATCTTGCAGACCTCATACTTGTTGGGGTTTTATTTCCTCTCTCTGCTCCTTAATGATTCTGTTCCTGTTAACGTGTGTGTTGGCACGCTCTGTCTGTGGTCCTCACGGATTTCCTCACTTACTTTGTACGTGTGAGGAAATTCGTGGAGGAAACAACCCTGGTTAGAAATAACTACATTCCCTTGTCTGTGCTATTCCCAGTTGCTTTGCTGTACAAACATGGCACACTTGAACCATTATTTCCAAAGTCAGTGGAAGTGGGTTGTGGCTGTTCGGCAGAGCCGAAAGCTGGGTCTGTTGCGATCCTCAGTAACGCAGGTTCCCATTTTTAGAAACTTTTGGCTACTCCTGAATGCCTGGACACAGGCAATCAGCTGTGGATCTAGCAATGGAGCTAGTAGGTCTCCGCCTTCTCAGGGTAGCTCAGGCACTAAAAACACTTCTTGGGAAATAGTCAATAGAATATACAGTGCATTCTGCTGAAAACAAAATAAAGGATGAAGTCATGTCTTTAGAGCAAGGCTGTAAGATGAGGGAAGAGTCCTAATACAAGAAAAACAAGGGTGTGAAAGCAGCAGAAGTGCAAGCCTGTTGTCATAGCAGCACAATGCTGCAGGGCTAAAATGTATCTTATGCGAAAACAGATGAGAATTAAGATACGCAGGTAAGATCCGGGCACAGCCAAGGAAGAGGGAAGGTAAATAGCACGTTGCAAGGACAGTGTGGAAGTGTGTGCAGAACCCCCCGAGCTGCCCGTGTCAGCAGCAGCAGCTCAGCGGGATTCCTGCAGGCAGGAGGGTTTGGTCTCTCCCGCAGGCACTGGTCAGCGCCTGGAGCAGAACTCCCAAAGTTGCCTGTGCCTGGGAGGACGGTCACATCCCACTGGTGCCCACCATCCCCAGTAGCACTGGCCAGGACAGGCCCCTCTGCTGTCCCTGCTGCCTCACTGTGTGTGATGCTCCCTGCAGCCCGTGCTCGGGATCCCCAGCATCCCGTGTCGCCTTGCCTTTCCTGCCTTGGCAGGTCAGACTTTGCTTCCCCTCTGACAAACAGAGCACCTGGAGGGCAGTGTTTTCAGCAGGTGGCTGGATGTGCTGTGTGTGCTGGGGGCATCACCCCGCAGGCAGAGCACACAGTGGGCAGGGCAGGTGACAGGGGCCAGGGACATCTGTGTGTCACTGCCACCCAGACCAGGCCACCTCCAGGCAGGGTCACAGGGCTGAGGGAGGGCTGCCAGGGCTCCCCAATGGCCACATTTGTACTGCCTAAAAGCTGTGACAAGGCCCTGACTTAAGCTGGGCTTCAGAGCAGGAGAACCCCCTCTCTCCTGTTGGAAGATAGAAGGAGGAGCTGAGTTGTTAACTAGCACCGTGGGCTGTGAACCTGCAGCTATTAAGGTTTCCCTGTGGTGCAGAAGAGGTTGTTCCTCAGCTTTCTGCTGGAGGAGCCCTTGGTAAGAGCCCCCTGAGAAGCAGCATAGAGATGGAAGGGTGTTCATGGAGACATCTGAAGTACACAGAGAAAGCCACCCGTGGTGGAACTGATGCAAGATCAGTCACAGGAGCAAAGTTTTATTCATTTTTCCCCCATCATGAAAAATTATCTTGTTGCTGCACACCAGGCTGTGCAGAGAGGTTTCTGCTGCCCAGGTGTCCTGTCCTCCAGCAGCAGTCGGCCCAAAAAACCAGAGTGGGCTTCTCTCGGTGGAACAAATTCAGGCAGATTTACAGGGTGTCAGAATTAAGATGGTATTGATTAGAAAAGCTTCTCCACTTCAGATTAGAAAAGAAAAATCATATCTAGCGATTTTCTGTAGCTACCAAGAAGACAGATGGAAATGTAAATGCACGCACATCTGCCGCTTCGAGCACTAATAGTTGTCCCTCAGTTGATGACTTGTAGTTGGAACAATTTTTAGATTTTATTTTTCTGAAAATTGTTTGGAGGAAAGATAAATCATAATGTGTTTTGGACAGCTGAAAAAATTAGTTACAAAAATAAATCCCGTGCATAATTAGTATCTTAGCGTCTCTTCAGGAAACCTGACTGAGAAAAAGAGCCAAGCTACTCATAGCGATCCTTGCTGCTTGCTCTCCAGCTGTGACTTCTAATGTTTATCCCCAGCCATTAGGATCTGTTGGCTTCCTCCCTCAGCTGTGTGCACACTCTGCATCCCTTGCTGGGCTGGTGTGGTCAGGGGGCTGCTGCCCCCACCCCCTGAACTCTGGGCTGGACCCTCGGTCCCAGACTGGCACAGGGCTCAGCCCTGGCAGGGGCTCCCCTGCCCTCCCTCTCTGCACCTTCTGATGAAAACACACTCTTGGAAGTTCAATTCTGCCGTATCTGCAGAACCCACAGTGGGGTTTTTTTGTAAATTAAGCTGGAAGCTGTGCAAGTCTTCTCCCTCTCATAACCTTTTTACGTTTTGACTGAGGCCACCTCTTGACGTGAATAAAAAAGTACATTGCAAAGGTATGAAATGCCAGAGATTACTGAGATCATAGAAAAAGTGGAGAAATTTATAGCTATCCATTAAAGGCATTTTCTCCTCTTCATTTTCCTTGGCACAAGTTACCTGTAAAAATTACTAAAAGAGTAAACCAGCTTCTTATAAAAATGAAGTGTATATTTAAAATTACTGTCTTCATCCTGCTTTCTAGTTTTTCAGTCTTGAACCCAAAACAGTGATAAAATTTTAAACAGTAATAGGTAATGAGACAGAGCTTCTGTCTTTCCTCCATAACCACGAGATCAGACTCTTTTTTTCTTTATCTCTTTTTTTGTTTGTTTTTATGAAAACTGAGATTAAAAAAAAAGATCGCAATACTTCAGGCTCCAAGACTCATGGAAAAAACTCTTGGTGAAAATGACAGCAAAAAAATTCTGAGAGTGGCAACCCTGAAGAGCAAAGCTAATACTGAGTTTGAACCATCAGATGGAGACTGCAAGACTAAATAAGTCCAATAATAGCAGAAACAGCAAAGCGATACGGCTTTGCAAAGATGATGCTCCTGAGAGTAAAACATGTCTGTGTGCCAGATCATTTGCAGTGCAGGAGGACATCCATATATCCAGCTGGTTTTGTCTCACTGGCCATTCATTGCCTGTATGTCAAGTACAAAGTGTAGTTGAGTCCTTACAGTGAGTGATGTCCCGTATAAACATCACATATCATCGCTCAGCAGCAAAACCAAACATATTTTTGAGGTATATATGATAAGCAGGAGGTAGTTGTGCACATCCTTATGATTTAAAATGGTGTCTGTGACTGACCCAGCTTCCAAGAGAGGATGTGTTTTCATGAGTTGGGCATGGGAGCTTGTCAAAGACTGAATGGTCCCGTTGCATTTTGCTGTCACTGTGGAGTTTCCCTGGGAGCAAAGCTGTGCCACCAGCAAGGTGAGACCCAAATGGGACACTGGTGATTGGGTCCTCATCCCCTTTGCCCATGGATTTGATTGGGGTAGGAGATTATGTAATGTGAGCTTAAAGGGTTTCTGGGATTGGACCACTTTGCAGATGAATCAGCAGTTTCTAACCCATCCCTGCTGGGAAAGGATCTGTTTCCTTCACAGGGAGGCTGCAGACTTCTGTGTTACCTGATTAAATTAACAAAATTCTGGTAACACCTTCTCACTTTTGAGTTAAAGAATTTCTCCACTAAGCAAAGGGGTACAGGTTTTTCTCATCCCTTCTTGTAGCTTCCTGCATCTTTTGTAGGGACTTAAGAATAAAAACGAGTTTTCCTTTCTGTCCTGACCATACATCTCCAAGTACAACGCTTTTGCCTTCAGGCTCAGCTTTGATGGCACTGCTGAAAGTGGTGCCAAGCTCTGTACAGCAGAGAGCTGTGTCCCAGAGCCCAGTGTGGGGCTTGGCCACCCCAGGGCACCCAAACTGACCCTACTGCAGGGCTCTGGTTCCTGGCACCTGTCTTCCTGTGCTGCTGGCAGAGGTAGGAGGGCCAGCAAAAATAAAACAGCTTGAAGAACTTCCAGCCATGGCTCTCTGAGGCCTTGATGCAAATGGCTTAGCCCAGATAAGTGGAAGGATTTTTGCTTTCTGGCATCCCCTCCTGGGCCCATGGACAGAACCAGCTGGCAGGGCCGTGAAATTTCACCACCTCTCATCTGTCAGCTGTGCCACAGACTTAAATATATCTTGGTATGGAGGTGTGAGACCAGTACAGCCCTCATCTGGAGATATTTGCTGAAAGGGATTTGTCTCCTGGTTGAAGCCATCATTCCTCTCTGTCTAAAATAAATAACCAAGTGAGCATGGGATGTAAAGTAAGAAAAAGACCAAGACCAAGATTTTACCAAATGCAAATGACTAAAAAACTAAAGGAAAAGACTGTTCTAGAAATCTCTAAGGTGGTGCAGGACACACATAAATACCATTTTCAGAAGGAGAGGGGAAGTCCAAGGAATGGTCACTGTGTAACAATGGTGAAAGGAAGAGGTGGATGTTATTATTTCGTGTCTGAGCACTTACAGGGACCGTGTGCCACTGTGGTGAGGGAGCTTAGGTGGTGCTGTGCAGTTATCCTGCTGCAGTGCTCTGGCATCTCAGCAGTAAACTGCTTTTTGGTTCCTTGCACTGTTAGCTAACTGAAAAAAGCTGGGAGTGATGAGCAAGCAGTGCATGTCTCCTTTCAAGAAAAAACATTCATTCAGCTTTTGTTATTCCTTTAAATTTCCCTTTCTCCTAATAGGATCAGTAAGGAGAAGAACAGCTGGATAAATGAGAATCTGGTAGTCAGTCATTTGTCCCAGGACTAGGTGCCAGGTTTATTCTGAGAATAGTTACTTGCTATTAGAATCCTCTGCACTGAAGAGTGTAATATACATTATGCATTAGCATATTGTTAATGTTGTCCCCATCACACAACAGCCTTTACCATCAGACTGAAATTTCCTGGGACCTCCTGGTAGACCATATGCAAACCAAATTGCAGACTGTGCAATCCTTTGAACTCACAGGATGTGCCCTTGTAAGCTCTTGGAGCTTCTGTTTTCTGTGGAAACCAGTCACCCAAGGTTGTCAGTGTGGGCTCTGGATGGGTGGAAAAATCTGTGTGGCTGCAGCTGAATTCCCAGCAAGGCAGCAGAAAGGAGAGTGCCATGGGACTGCAGCTCTCCTGGGGAAGAGGCAGCATCCTGTGGTTCATGGGCTGCCACAGGCAGGCAAAGGGAGGAAGGAGAGAGAGCCTACAGCCCTGCTGCAGCTCAGCCCTGCCCTGAACTGGGGCAGCAGAGGGCTTTCCTAGCATCAGGTCTGGAAAAAGGGCAGATAAATATTGTGTTTGTCTTGAGAAGGAAAGTCTGGGCCAGGATTCCCAGTGCTGAATGCTTGGGTGTGCTGGTGCAGTTCTCAGCATACATTGTCAGGGTGGAAGGAATGGCAGGTTTTCCTCTTCTTTGGCTGTTTGCCACCAATTTGAGATCAAACATTGTGGCCACTGGCAAAGCTCAGAATATATCTCATAGCTGCTCTAAACTGCACGAGCTTGCAGCCAGCTCTGGGGCTGCTCAGCTGCCAGGATGTGCCAGGACACAGAGCTGTCTGCCTGCTTCCCTCTCTTCCCATTGCTGAGGGCTGGGATGGGCAGGTCCCCCCTTACAGCACCTGGTCCAGCCCAGCATGGTCTGGAAGCACCAGGCCACTTCTGCAGAACAAACTCCTCAGCCTGAAATGATCATTTCCAAGAGGAAAGGAGTATTTTAAATATGACATTTAGCTTCTAGCCTTTCACTAAAGATGAAGTAATAGCTGTGATAGATGAGGTTATTTTATAACCTAAATATTAAAAGAAAGTGCTTCAGATGTGGAAGGAAACAAATGCTGCAGTGAGGCAGGCTGGGTAAATAGCAACACACACTGTTTGATAAAAGTTGCATGTCAGTTTAGTTTCTTCTGCATTGTGTTGCTCCGTAGATCCTCTCTGAAGGACTTGTATTCTGAATCTAATAAAGGCAGGAAATTCTTTCTATTCCTCCTGGTTTCCCTCAGCTGTGCTTCTTTATGTGACGTCTTGTTTTATAGCTGTTGTCAGTAAAAACCATGCAGTAGCTCCCATTGCAAAAAAATTAAAATCAGATATCTGTGTTTGATCTGATAAATCAGGCCATTTTCCCCGAACTGTAGTCACTCACAATAGAATTTGTACCCCAAAACAGCAGAACATTGCAACCCCAAACTGAAAAGATGGGAAGTATTCTCCATAGAGGTTAATTTCTTTGTCATGTTCCAGCACATATTTTATTTTGTTCTGTTTTAGAAGAAAGTTTTGCATAAGACCCTAATCTGTTGCACAGACAGTTACATTTTTTCTCCCACCACAATGGAAAATTTTGCTTCTCACCATGGACAGGTATCATGGTGTCACCGTACTGTGAAAAGATTTCTTAGTTCGGTTCATTTCTCAAACTTATGTTCCTAATGTCAGTATTCAACTGGTATTTCTGTCAAAAAAATTAAAACTACTCAAAGGTGGAAAAATACACCCCCAAGCTACTAGAGAAACAAGATGAAAGTATAGAAATGTCGTAATCTTTGTCTGTATGATGGAATGGAGGCAACGTAACTAAATTTATACCCATCACAGACTGTGCAATGTAATTACAAAACAATCAGATTGAAAGTACCATAGAAATAATGGGGGGATGAGAGGGCTGCTGCAAAAAAGTCTCAAATACCACACAAAAGTCACTATGACTGTTCAGTTTCAACAGATGCAGGTTTGCCAGGATTAATAAGCATTTTTTCCATTGCCCCCAGATGAGTGTATAAACTCTACTGCTCTCCTGTACACTATCTTCTATTTTTTTAAGCTGTGTTTATCATTAGACAGAATGATACATGTTAGCAAACTCTATATTTTATTTTTGGAAAAACATTGTAACCCTAGTCTATTAGAACTATTCTCTTGCCATATTTAAAATTTCTTGTTTCTTCTACGTTGACTAAAATGGATTCAGAAAAGGTTGCAAGAGATTTTTTCAAGAAGAGATGGCAATTTTTTCTGCCTTTCTGGTGCTCAAAAATAACTGAATATTTTTGGGTTCCGACCTCAGGCATGGCAAATTTCAGAAGGATGAGAAACAAAAAGGAAGGGGCGCTAAGAGCTACTGTACCTAACAATAACCTACAAACCCTAAAGTTGGGGGCCCTCACTAATTAACAGAACCTCTCAGGGAGAGCAAGGGAAAACCAATGTCTGTCTCTGCCATTGCTTCCTGCTCTCAGACTACTGAGGATTTGATGGGGGAGAGAGGGAGGGGAAAAGAGGCCAGATTAGTTACTGCCAGATCTCTTTTCCCTGCTGTGTCTCTATAGGTAGGACATGCAGCTGTGGCCGCCAGCACATCCTGCACAGCTGGCACACCTGGCCACAGGGCTTTTCTGCCTTCTGCACCTCAGGTTGATCTCTCAGAGTAATTGGGCAGTCCTGAGCACAACAGTGTCTCTGGACATGGTTTGGCTTTATCTGGACCTGTTGAGTTTGCTTATTTAGAGAGGCCAAACAGCAGCTGCACGTGGCACATATGCATATCACATTATGCCAGAGTTACCAGCAAAAGACACAGGGGAATAATACTGCTGATTTGATGCATGTTTCTGTTTGTTGGGTTTTTTTTTGCAATGAGTGTGCTATTAATACCACAGTCACCAGAACTTTTGTTGTTGTTGCTGAGATCAAATGGAAAAGGGACGGCGGTGAGGACCTGCTGTTGTTCTGGCTGCTGCTGTGCGAGATGAACTGATGAATAACGTGTGTGATTTCTCTTTCCCTTGTAGTTGCACTCTGCAGTGACCAGGATCCAAGTTCAAAGACCTGGTTTCAATTACACGTTTGCCCATATATGTATCCTGAACAATGACAAGACATGCATAGTGGACGACATAGTGCATGTACTGGAGGAATTAAAGGCTGCTCGTTCTTCTAATCGAACTAATTTTGCAATCACTTATCCGATTACTCACTTAAAGGATGGCAGGGAAGTGTACAATGGGCACCAGCTCGGTGGGGTTACTGTGCACAGCAAGGACCGGGTGAAGTCTGCAGAAGCCATTCAGCTCACCTACTACTTGCAGGCAATCAACTCCTTGAATGACATGGTGGCAGAGAAGTGGGAATCCATTTTTTGTGACACTGTTGAACTTTTCCAGAAATCCAACAGGAAAGTCAAAATGTATCCTTTCACTTCCTCTTCGCTGAAGGAGGATTTCCAGAAGACGAGCAGGGTGTCAGAACGCTACCTGATCACAAGCTTGGTCCTTGTGGTCACCTTGGCCATTCTCTGCTGCTCCATGCAGGATTGTGTCCGCAGCAAACCCTGGCTGGGCCTGCTGGGATTGCTGACAGTGACCCTTGCCACCCTGACTGCTGCTGGGATCATCAATCTCACTGGTGGGAAATACAATTCCACCTTCCTGGGAATCCCCTTCGTCATGTTAGGTAACTATCTCCTCTCTCTCTTTTGTGTGTTTGTGCCTCCCCGATGCATTTCCAGCAAGCAGACAAGCATCACTGCATGGTTCCTGTTGTCTCATTCCTGCAGCACTGCCCCATGCCAAATCCACACTGCCTCTTTTCCTAGACTGTTTTTGTGGTGCCTGGATGTTAAAATCATGCCTGGGGCTCCAGTGTGGCACGGCACAATGCTGTGGGATGTGGAGCCTGTGCAGTAACAAGGATGTGCAAGCCATGCCTTTTGTCGAGAGGGAGCCCAGCTGCTGCTCCTCTGTGGATGTTTGATTCTGGTTTTGGAGGGAGACCTTTGCAGTGGTCCCCATGCAACACAGACAGTGTCAGCTGTGCTGGCAAATCAAAGGGCTGTCCATATTGGGCATTTAGGGAGTGCTGGCTCCTTTGGAGACCAGAGCAGGGCTGTCCTGGCTTGGCAGGTGCCTGTCTGTGGAATAAGAGTTGGTTCTGGGTTACATTTCTCCAGAAGTCCCTGTGTTGGCTGAGCAAACAGGGGGAGTTTCACAGCCCTGGGGGACTGAACTTTGACAAACCTGGTCAGGGATAGATCTGCAAGCTCCTGTGCCAGCAGAAACATCTTTTATCTCCCTGGGTTTTGTACCACCTTCACTCACTGTGGAGTATGGAGTGGTTTCAGTTTGTTTTGTTTTGTTTTCCTCGAGGGTAAGAAAGAGGAGGACAGACATGTGGTCATCTTGCTCCCATTTAAAAGCCAGAGCCCTCTCCTGCTGGCACCAGGGCATTTGTGGAAATTCTGCATATTGTACCCAAAGAGGCAGGAGGACTTCACAGGAGACAAAACGAGAGCTCTGGAGAGTTCACAGCCTCTTTGTTTGTGTTTGGTTCATAACCAGTGTGAAAGGCTTTGTGCACTGTAGGTGTTTAATATGTCCTTGTTCACGCCATTATTCATTTGTGGAGAATAATACATGCATTCATTTGATCACAGCTTCCCCAGCTGAAAATCAGTGCTCAGTAATACTTCAGGTTTCAAGTGTAAGAGTGTCTCCACTGACTTAGTCACATCATGTAGTGATATGACACGTTTTGAGCGCAGCTATTTTTATACCCAGCGCCAGGTTCCTGTGCCGTGCTGTACTGTAGTGCTGCTGCACTGTGGTATTGTTGCACTTTAATTAAAGACTATGCTTCAGTGCACCACACTACCAGTTAACATACAGAATATATTCAGTGACAAACAGAATTCAGCTACATTACATCGGCTGTCATTTTCAGATGACATCCATGAAAATTAAACTACATTGTAATCTAGAGGAAATGCAGCACAAGAAAGTCAGAGTCAAAAGAAAGGTATCTTTCTGGCCTGAGTCTCTGGTTTCTTTAGTGGGTTTTTATGCTTGTTCATGTATTATAAAATTCAATTCCTCAAACTAAGTAGGGTATATTAAGTGTAACTTTAGATGGGAAGGGATTTTCAGATGTGTTACAAGAGCAGCAGAAAAGCAGTCTAAAGTTCAGACATATGACATGAAAGTACATGGGGGAACTGACTCAAAAATATGAAATATTAGCTTTGTTTAGGGATCAAATATCTGCTCCCTGGGACAACCTTTCAGATCTTTACTAGTAGTGACAATGCTGAGACTTGAAATCCTCGAAGACTTACAGATAGCTATGAAAAGTTTCACATGTCTATTTTAGTGCCTCTTTAAGTGCCAAGCTGTATAGTCAACTCTGCTTTTCTTTTCCTTTTTTTTTTTTTTTTTTTCTGGATTTTTTTTTTTTTTTTGGTCTTGCTTGGTTGAAGTATTCCACTCTTAAAAGGGCAGCTCAGCTCCCACTGTGAACAAGTCAAGATAGAGCAGCCAACTTCCTGTAAATCTTGCCCACTCCCCCAGCTGCATACAATCTCCCAAGGGATGGGAATATCAACAGGTGAACAGAAGGCACTGACAGCATTTTGGAGTTTTTAATGAGATCTGTTTTAAACTGGAAGATACCTAGAAAGGCAAGTTGGCCTTTTTTTTTTTTTTTTTTTTTTTTTTTTTTTTTTCCTGAAGTACAGCGGAAAGATTCAGCACACTTTTTGAAATGTATTTTGTACCTAAATGTTGTTTTGCTTATAAAGGATGTTTTAAGTCAAGGCAACTGAAGGCTACAGACACCAAGAATCTCCATTAAAGCTGCTGAACTGCTTCCACTTAATTTCAGTGACCGTCAGATTAGATCATAGATTAACTGACCTTTAGAAAGCTAAAGGATTTCTGGCTAATGATGTAGCCCTGTATCTATTACTCATAATCTCAAGGCTAAAAGCAGAAATGAGATAGAAAAAAAGATTACACCGGACACATTTCAGGCACAGCCCCTTACTGGTATACATCATTAATGACGTTTCCCTGGTTTATAGCAGCTGAGGATTTTTAACTTTTCATCAGTGTTGCGGAGGCGGGGGGACACTCTCCAGACATCATTGTACTCAGGATGAGATTACATCTTTCATAACAGATAGTTTTCATCATGCACTTTGTCTCCTCCTTGGACCACTTCCCCCTGTGTTTCACTGCACAACCACTACAGCATTTGCATCATGTCTAACCTGAGTTCCCCTTTTGCAACTTAGCTGTCATCCTTATTTATCTACTGCATCTGGAAAATCATTTATTTTCTTTTTCTTTGCATATTTGCTACCATTCTCACTTGCCCAGTCTTCTTCCTTTTCATCCCAGCTTTCCTCAGTCTGTTTACCAGACTTCCAGCAGTCTTCTTACTTTTGACCATTCCACATCTTCTGTGGAGTGTGGTGTCTAAATCCAGGCACAGCATTCAGACTGAGGCTTTCAGCAGCACGTAGAGTAGGAGGATGATTTTTCACATCTTGCATATGGCACTGCTGTTCATACATCGCCATATGTCATTCATTTTTTTCTCAGCAGTATGAAATGGTTGGCATTTGGTTGGTGATACATGGTAATTCACAGATCCTTCATGTCGTTTTCTACCCTGTTTTCACAGTCATTTATTCCAAACAACATGTAAAAGTTTGCCCTTGTCCTTGCTGAATTATAGCTTGCTTATCTCACACCATTTCTCCTCAGTAAGTTTATCTGGAGACCATCACTGTCTCCAAGATGTATTAGCTGGTCAGCAATGTTTTGCAATTATCAACCTCTTCATATTTTCAAGAATTACTTTCTGAATAGGTTGTCCAGTCACAAGCCCATTCTAAAAATATAGGCAGCATGTCTAGAAAATAGTCTGATCAAAGTGCTTTGTAATACTTCTTTCATTCATCCTGTTTTCTTTGACATCCCTTATTCATCATCCATTTCCAAGAATAAACAAGCTACAGTGAAGGGTACCAGCCTCTGTAGATGTTGAATCCTCAGTTTTTGCATCAACAGGGAATTTAAAAAGTTACTAAATTACTGTAACTTACCAAATCGCAGTCTTAAGCTCAGGCTGTGTAAATGTAGGCAGGAGTATCTTTTGCTTACTCCATGTGTTAAATATGACATGCCAGTTTAAACACTTCATACTTTGGATTTAATCATGGTAGTTTGTTCTAGTTTATCCTAATTTATTTTGCTTTTTAATTAAGGCACGCTACTGTAACCCAGCTTACAACAGATGACTATGCATAGTCTGAGTATGTCACCACAGTGACGATTTTTATGGTGGGGCAGGTTTCTTTTTCTGATTTCTAACTCAATGGCAAAAACTGAAGCCAGGAGAAATGTTGCCAGAGACCCCCTTCCCCAGCAGATACTGACAGAGTGAAGGTTCCCTTTGGTGCCTGGAGGTGCAGCCATGGACTGAGGGGCTGTGGGAGAGGCAGCAGGAGGCAGGCTGGCTGCAGCCACTCATTTCTCTGGGATATCTTGTCAAGTCAAACTGAGAACTGTTCTTCTCCAGCTGTAGGTTAACACAGGTACTTCTAACCTGAAAATGAAGCCTAAAACCTGAGAAAATTAGCAGGCTCCCACCATTCGTCTGGATGCAGTTTGAATTAACATATGTCTCTCTGTTTTTTTGAAAACTGCCATCCACATCTATCAGTGTGCAAACAAGTAATTTAAGGACAAGTTTGCTGACATGTCTAGTTCTTGTGGAATACTTTGCTGAATTAAGACTGTTCATTTTTGACCATAGGAACCAAAAAAATTAATTCTACAACTAAGTTTGATTTAAAATAGCTGATTTATAATGTCAGCAGTAAAGCAGAATTAAAATTCTGATTTCCTATTGCCTTCTTCATTAAAAACTACAGATGTTTGGTCTGGCACAGATGCTAATATATCTATCATAAGTTTCCATTACACATTAAATGCTGTTCAAAAACTGCCAAACCTTTAAAAATACTGTTTTCCTCAAAAAATCACAGTGTTACCAAACAAATCATTGGACAACAACCAGCGCTGTCTGATCAAGTTTTTGGCGTGACTGTTTTTTTCCCCTTCCCAGAGGCAGAGTGGAACCTAAGCACTCGAAAGAAAATTGCAGCATAGCCTTTTGCACTGCAAGCTAGCAATGTGTTTGCTGTTTCTCCAGAAATGAGCACAGCTTACTCGGGCAGAAGTGGCTGTCTTCAGCTGCCAAGTTTGTGAAAAGCACGGGCTGTGAAGCCGCGGTGGAACGCCGGGCGCTGCCAGATATGGGCAGGGACGCGGGGCCAGCTCCAGGGCTTATATTTAGCCTCCAGTGCTGGCAGGGGAAAACCAGGTAGAAGTTATGAGAGTGGCTTGAGCTTGTAGCACACTGTAAAAGGAAATATAGCCAGCTGTGTGTGAAACTCTGCAAAAACGGGGGCAAATGAAAACCCTTCGTACAAACCCCACCGCGTCCTGCCCTGCAGCGTGCCCGCTCTGGGAAGAGAGAAAGGAAAAGCAGTCAACAGAGAGATCCAGGGAGGGAGGAGTGGGAAGGAGCAGGTGGAAATGTCAGGCAGGACCCAGGCAGGAAAGTCAGGGGGAGAAGGATACCCTTACAGGGCTGAGTCTGGCAGGAGGAAGCACAGGAAGCACTTTGGAAGGTACCTGGAGGAACCAGGGCTAATAGTGGCAACTTACAGATGGAGAGAAGTTCCAGTCACTTCCTAGAAACACTAATTTGTTGGACACACACCTTCCACCTGGCTTGCTTGGGGGAGAGCTGTGCTGGTGGAGGAGTGAGTGAAGTACCTGTACAGGGGCTTTACAGATAAAAAAAGTTGGAGCACCATAGTTGGGATCTGAGGTCAGACACAGTTGGGAAAGAAGGCTGGAAGGAAAAAGGGACCAGAAAAAGAGAGGTCAGTGTGTTTGATGATAGGAGTGAAAAGCAGATAAGGGCAAGCAAGAGGACTGCTGAAGGTTAGAGACCATGAAGGCAACAGGCAACTAAACCAAGCAGGGCAGCTGAGAAGCAGCACAGAAACCTGAGGCTGCTCAGGCCAGCACACACCAGTGCGTGGGGCTCACTGGTGCTGTGCCTCGGTGCCAGGAAGGCACCTGGCCTGGCTGCTGCTTAGTTCTCTGGAAGAACATGCTGGTAGGGAGTTGCACCTTACACCAAGTTTATACACCCAAAAAGCATTTGTTATCCTCCCTGTCAAGCATCCAAGTGTTTGCCATGTTCCATAAAGCTGAAGAGTCAACATTGGTTACATATAGAGAGTTTCAAAGAGAAAGAAGCAGCCCCCCCCCACCCCCCACAGGTCTCCCCAGTGCCCTTCAGTCCACACATCCCCAAATTTTTGACTTTGTATAGTATTTTTCCACCGATTTTCCTGCTGTCAGTTAATAAAAGTGTGAAGCTTACTGAGTCTGGTTTTCTGTTCCCCAGCTAAGCTTTCTCACTCTACCTGTCCAACTGTCCCTCTGCTGTCTTTTTATGCTGTCTTTGCAAGCATGTCCTCCTTCAGCTCAGCTGCCTGCCCCCATGTCCCTTTCTCCCATCTCATCCATCTCTTTTGCAATATCTGGCAGCCTCCTCCAGCAGGTCTCACCCATCTTCCTGCTCCAGGCCTTGGCATCTTCTTCCTAATGTCTGCACAACTCTCAGCATCTTTTGGTCTCCCTAAGCTTCCTTCATCTTTTCTGCTCTTTTTCACATTCCTGTCAGTGAGTCCCCTCTGCCATTTTGCTTGAGTTTTCTTTCTATTTCTCCCCTCTTCTCAGCCACAGTTGGGCCCATTCTCCCACCATTTTCCCTGTATTCTTCAACAACTTCCTTGGCTCTCAGATAGGTCCCCACTACACCCTGCAGTTGTATCTCAGCTGTTTCTGATTTCCCAGTGATTTCCACCATTCAGCCTTTCCTTTTTTCATACTGCCAAAGCACTCCAAGAGTGCCCTGGAAGTACACTTAGTTTTTTGTCACTCCATCTGCTCAGCTTTCCCAGTTCAACCCTGCACAGCTCAGTTACAGTCCTAAAGCACTTTGTGGTTTGTTCCTTTCATCTCTCTTCTAAGAAATGAATAAAATTATCTGGTTTTATCTCCCCTGAACAGACAGAATCCTAGGCATGTCACTTTGCTCATCATGCTTTTTCCTTCCCCCTTTTCTGTCCTCGTTCCCTCAGTCTTTTATGACATCTCTAAGCTGCCATGCATCTTCTGCAGTGCTTCAAGATCACCTGGCATTTGTGCTCCTCATGTGGAAGAGGAGTAAGAGCAGAAGTAGGTTCCCAGGCCACCCCTCCTCACTCAATGTACCAATTAGTCCTCCCAAAAGTCAGCACTTTTCACCCAAAGTGGAGCTGATTAATCACCTCCTTTACCTGCTGGTCTTCCTCACACCATCTCTCCTCCTGAAGGATCATTTCTCAATCTCCTTAAGGAACCCAGAGAAGCTACAATTGTATGGGCAGGAAATAAACCTGAAAAACAAATGGTGGCAGACTCTTTTAGACACCAGCCCTTTCCTGAGCAGTGCAAAAGCAGCAGGTAGAGCTTCAGCTGCACACATGACACAGCCAGCATAATGGCCCAGTGCTTCACCACCACAGAGCCAGTGAAACCCCTGTGCATGTCCGTGCTTCTTGGCTTCAGGAGACTGCTGGTGACTCGGATAATTCACAGTGTTTGTGGAAGAGAGGAGCTGTATCCATAGGAAGTCAGTCCAGAAAACATCTTAATATTGAAACCAAGTGCTGTACAGCCATTTCCTCTTCAATTTTGATGCTTCAGTATACATTTGTGAGAATGTATACAGGTGATGCAGCGTGTTCAATGAGCATTCATTCATTTATGCAAAGAGTAGCAGAAAGCTGTTACACTTTTACTGAATGCATTCTTTTACTGCAGGGAACTCGGTGCATGCAAGGGCGCAATGGAGGGCTTTGCCAGAGGTGTCCCAGGCAGTGCTAGAGTTCACTCACATCCTGATTTTCTTCAAGTAGTGAAATCCCTCAAGAGAAACCTTCACATATATGAGAGTACACTGGAAGTTCAGAGGTTAAAGAAAGGAATCCTTTCTCTATCTCTATATATATCTATAGGAGATGTGTGTGTATATGTACATGTGTATATATATGTATATATGTATGTGTGTGTGTTTGTGTACACTTTATGAACTGGGCTGGGGTGCTCAATGAAGACCTGGGGATCGTCAGTGGGAACTGATGTGACTTCATTTAGGTCTGGCTGTGAGAGAGATGGTGCATGTTGTGAACTTCAAACAGATGACACCCCCCTAGGGGCTTGTGTGCAGAAAGGGGACCAGTCATTCCAGTCATTTTCAGGTCATGAAACCTCTGGTGGAGAATCCAGAGGTGAATTAAATAAATTGGAATAAGGCTGGATGCTTTGTGAAAAGCCCAAGCTGAGTTCCGAACTTGTAATTTTTTTTTTTTAATCAGTAAAAATAGTTGGCTGTGCTTTAACTGAGTTTTTGCAAATTTCTGAACATTGTGTTTCACATATGGTTGATCTATATATTATGAGTAAGAGTAGTGACAAACATCACTAAAACAGGAGAATTTAAGTGTATGCCTGAGATGTTGCAGTTGTAGCTTTCTCACCAGAAAATGAGAAACCTGAAGTTTGGTAAACAAATCCATATTCCACTGGCCCATGTTCCACTGGGACAGCACTCCTAGAAGCAAATGATATTTTAGCTTGTGGCCTTAGAAATTTAAAGCAGATTTAAAACCTGTTTGCCACAAATGCACCCACTATGTCTTGCTCCATCTTCAGGAGGGTTGCTGTATGTCACTTGGCTGTTCTGTAGCACATTAACCTAGCACAGGTGATTGCAGGGGACTCTCACTTTTAAGTGCTTCTTTTACACAGCATCTGTCCAAAAATCACTTAATGATGAAAATCAGTTTTCAGTTTTGTCTGCTGATAAGAGGCATAACATATATGTGAGATGAGCCCGGGTTTCCTAACAGGGTACCTCCACATGTGACCATCTCCTCAGCTAGTGAGGCTTGAGCTGCGTGCACGGGGGGAATTCATCTTGCCAGCCACGCCTGTCATCCCTTTTCTGCCCTGGCATGGCACTCCCCCATGCTGTACAGCTCCCCTGGTGCACAGGGTGTCCTGGCTGCCCACACACCCTGCCAGCAGCAGTGCTGAGCAGCCCCTGCCCTCCTGCTCTTGTCATCCTCCACGCAGCTTTCTCCCTCTCTCTTCAAATAGCAGCTTGCACAGGGCACTCTGCTTCCTGGGGGCTTTTCTGGTGTTTCCAAGCTCAGTAGGATAAGAGGCATTCCTGGCAGGACTTTGGGGCAGGGAGACCCTTTGGAGGCCAGACAGAGCCAGGTGCTCCCTGGTGTTTGCTCCAGATGCACAGACTTGCACGTACGGCACAGGTTTGGCTCAAATGCTTTCGGCTGGGATCTGCAAATATAAATATTCCAGCAGCTAAAACCAAATTTTGCTAACACACAGCTCCTTCTGTTGCGCTGAAAGAAATACGACTTTTAACTTTTGCCAGGTCTTTTGTAAAAACAGAAGAAAGCAAGTGACACATTTAAACAGAGTTGACAGCCTGCTATTTAAGTGCCAAAACAACATTTTACTGATTTTTAAGTGGAATTAAATGTTCTCTTTATATATAAAAGTAGATTTTGAACTATAACTTAGTTTGCTTATCAAAATACAAGAGCAACTCAAGTTTTCTCTCAAATGTATCTGTATTTTTAAAATGTGTTTATATGACATTCCTTCTATCACTGTAACAAAAAACCTCAAATATTGTTTTCAAAAGTAAGAAAAGATGATACAAGAAAAATATCCAACATTCACCCAAAACCTAAATCAGTCATTTTATTTTATTGAAATTAAGGAGTCTATTCAAGATCAACCATATAAGTGCTGAATTGCTTGTATAATCATTATAATAGGAGGCTGTTAATTTAAACAGAATTTGGCATACTTTAAAAAAAATAATTTGAAATGCAATATTAAATAGTAAGATTTTTTCTTAGTAAATAGCTCTAAAATATGCATACTCCAAAAATAAAAAGGAGTGAACCATGTTACCACCATTGCTCATTAGGGATTGTGGTGAAGGCATTGTTTAATTCTACTTAATCAAAATACTTCTCATTCTCCTTGTTTCTTTCCCTCTTATATAGATAGAAAAATTACAGAGTGTTTATGTGTGTTTGTGTATGTGTATGCATTTCTTCAAAGCCAGAGATTTATATGTAGAATGATTTTCATTTCAATAGTTATATGTCATCATGGGATATATATATATGTAATATGTGATCATGGTTTTAAAATTAACTTGTGACTTGTACCATTTTCTAAAAGGTTGGCTCATTGTTGTTTGTTTGCCATGATAAAAAATAGTATTGGGGAGCTTATAGTTGGTGTTCACCATGTATCTCAAGCATTGCTGACTGTGTCCACAATTTAGGGTGAGACCAGGGGTTGATTTTGTTTAGTCTGTGCCTGCTTTGTGCAAATGTGTACTTTTTAGAGTAGGTGAGAAAGGACTGCACCTGACCAAAACAGGCGATTTCACAGGAGAGCAGAGAGCTGATTGAGTGCTCCATTTCCCAAAGCTCAGTTTAAAAATGTAGGATATTATGGCAGAAATTCATTGCCAGAAGACTGGGGTCTAAATTACTCCAGTGCAGTAGATCCATACAAGTCTTATGAGGAGCCTATTTCCATTTTGTGATTGAGAGTGCTGCACAAGACGTCAGTGGGGCTCAGCCTGGTGCTGGATTTCCAGGCACACCCCATTTTCCTGACTGTGCATTAAGCAATTTCAGTGCAGGCTTAATGGCCCAGAGAGTCTTTCAGCAGGATCTATGACTGAAAATACCATTGTGGTCTCCCAGTGTGAAGCATTTCTCAGTGTGAAGATGAGAAGACATCTTCTCTGCACGCCCCAGCCGCGCCAGCGTGTGCTGCACGGGGACACTTTCTCTTCACAGTGCATTTCTGTGGGCACAGCCACCCACAGCTGTGAAACACAGCAGATTCTGAGAGCATATTATTAAACATTTTGGTTTCTCTTATTTTGTTGCCAAGTAGATGAAGCACAAAACACAACTCTCTCTCCAGAGACTGAGGCAGATTTTTATCTGATGTGCATGCACCAAGATACTGCTGTTTTGATGCTGGTAGTAAGGTGAGGAGTACTGGGCATGCATGAGGCTTGCTGACTGGGATGGAGAGATCAGTCTGACACTTGAGGGTGAATGGCTAATAACCAAATGTAAAGCAAAACCAGAGGTTGATCAAATGGTTTCATGCCTAGACACCTAACAGACTCACCTACCTAATTTCAGTATGTTTCTCTCTTGGGAAGATCCCAAGTCAGATGTTAGTACCTGCAGCCATAATATATCTTAGATGTAAAATTTAGTAGCCTTTAAAACAATAATTGCAAATACTGAATCTACCCCACAGTGCTGTTACCATGTTTACAGGTATGTTGTACCTGTAATTTGGTTACAATGCTGACATGTGGAGTCTGTGTGACAGGAGGTCAATAAAGCACTGCAATATGTACAGCCTATGCTTACGCTGGTCCATCCCATCCCATGTTGCTTTTCATGTGTCCTGAATCCATGTGCCATGCCTGCACATAGCATTCAGGCTTACTTGGCCTTTGAACCTGTGCTTGGAGGTATGAAATGAGCTCAGGCTGTGCTTATGTGGCTGGGACTTAAATCATTTTGCCAAAGAGGATGCATTTAACACTTCTCAACTCTCCACAGCCTGCAGTCCCCTAGTCACAATTTCCCTGAGATGAACACTGCTACCTGAAAAACGTTGTTTAGATGAGTACCTTACAGGATGTTAGTATCCTCTAGGATTTTACTCTACACTGTGAACTGAGCTCCCACAAACAGGCAAGTGTAGGAAAAGCAAGTAGGATTCACAGTGCATTTTCTCAGCTCAGCACAAATGTTTGGGACAGACAAGTCTGCACTGTGGGATGTTCAGCAGTACACACCCTCCTTCAGGTCTGACATTCATGCAGCAAAACAGGAGTGTTGCACCATTTATGGACCACAAAGTTGGACATTGCTTAGGGTTTGTTACAACAGCATGCTAATGATAGTATAGCTGGTCAGCTTAATCCTTGCCAGGTTTGTTATGTTTTCCATATTGTTATCCACTCAGTGAAAAGGGTTGTATAATTTAGGCTTGGTGCTGATTCTGTCTGCATGCTGAAGGATCTTTTTTAGCTGTAGTATTTTATTATTTTAGTGAGAACAGCGTATGGAGCCAGATGTTTGCTTCAGCTGGATGCAAATATTCTTGCTCTGCCTGTCACATTCAGTAGCAGTTTGAGCCTGCTATATGTTCTGGGCTGAAATTGTGCCTGCTGGGAGAGGCCACACGAGGCAGGCTGGATATTTAGTCAACAACTGGTTGATTGCAACTCCTGTGACAAAGGGAGTCCGGATTAGAGGTTTCACTTGGCTTGTCAGAATATGGGAGCTGATGAGATCACTGATCTAGCTGGAAAAAAATAAGTCAGCAGGGGGAAATTATCTCAGCCTCTTTGTTGGCATTACTGTGGAAAGCAGTCGCAGAGTTGAGCAGTGTACATTGTTATTTTTAATACTGTCAGCTAGGAAAATTCATTGCACCTTCATTATATCATGTGTTATTGCAGGTACCATTTTGGAAAGGGCAATTCCTGCGATATGATTCTGATCTCCTATGTGCTATTTTTGCACAAGAGCAGTTCTTGAGACCTTGCCTGCATTGGCAGCAGGCTGGGATATGAATTTACAGCATCCTAGCTATTTCATGTTAATTCATCTGGTGTTTGTCTCTGCAGATGATATTTCACTCCACTTTGAATGTGAATCAAGCTGTGCTTCCCAGATATCCACAAAGAAAGCTGGTGCAACATAGTTTGCCCTCTGTACGTTCACACTCTCTTTCACAGGACACTAAATTCCTTTTGCAGACAAGTGCTCCAATTCAGTGGGGTGATTTCAGGCCTAAATCAACCTGAGTGGGACAACAGTGGTCCAGCTGAACTGATAGTGTTACAGGGATGCAGCCATTACAGTGCAAGCTAAAACCTTAAATCAAAATCCACATTAACCTCAGAAATTCTATCAGAGCATGCTTCCACTTCGAATTTTCACCCACCCAGCTTACAAGGCTCCCATATATCCTACCATGACTCATTAGCCATTTCAGACAGTCTTTTGTGCCATCAGCACCAGGAAAAGATTTTGTTTCAAAAGTAACCTTTAAAAATAAAAAAGTCTGCTTTCTGATGCCCACCATTCCTTTAGTCCAGTGTAGACTGAAACAGGTGAATTGGCAGCCATGTGGGAGCAGAAGATAGAAGTTAGTAGGAGAGGGGAAGTAATGCCTGAGAAGGGAGAAACACCCCATAGCCCAGCTTTGCCACTATTGAAGTCTGCTCCCTCTGGAAGACAGTTTGATGCTTTATTGGTGTTAATTGTGGCAGCTAATGGGCACCATACATCCTGGTGCAGCACCTAGCATCCCTGAGGGGCACAGCTGTTGTTATTAGTGTTTTGTGTGCCTCTGTATTAAAATGGGATTAATAAAATTTATTACCCCTGAAATGGAACCTTCCACACAGAAGGTTGGAACTTCACAACCTGTAAGTGGAGTTTTACTAAGAGGGATTTTACTCAAGTGTCAAACACACACAGAGACATACAACCTTCAAAAGAATGACAAAAAAGATGAGACCCACAGTGTACTATTGTTCTCTACTTTTATAGATGGGCAAAAGTGCAAAAAGAAGAACCAAAAACCTCTTTCTTAGTCATTCCCCTTAATTTCTCTGATGGAAGAAGTCTGTTTGGATATTCATGTCTCATCTTACCACAATAAGATCAAAACTTCACATAGCTTGTTTTACAAAAGCAGGCAGCAGCCCTTGTTTCAGGTAAACCAAGCAGATAGAGAATTGGTTTGTGACTCCAGTGACCAGAATGTCACTTTGCTGCCCTTTCACAAGTTCTGGGGCTGCTTAAATCCCTTCTCCTCCCTCTGCTTTGGTCTGGCTGTTTGCAGTCAGGAGCAGAGCCAGCACTAAGTCTGGGCTGCCCGTGCCAATTCATGAAGGTCCCTTGCTTGAGCAACCACTTAACAGGGGCAAGGATGAATTTCTTTTTTGAGGTTTGAAAGAGCCATTTCAGTGCCTGCACATAAGTAGTATTTTAAAAGGAGGTAAGTGGTTTGATAATTTTAAGGAAGAGGAAATTTTGCTTTCATTTTCACAACTTCCTACAAGTGCTTTTTTCCTGATGTATGCTCTGCATTGGTTTTGCAGGGCATGTGTAATTTCAAGGCTTGTTTCTGAAGAAGGCTAATGAAACTTTTTATAGCATTTTCAGGCTACTCATAAAAGTTCTGTATTTAAGCTAGGCCTAATTTATTTGGTTTATTGGTAATATTACTATTATTATTAGATTCTAAAATTAAAGGTAGCCCATCTCAAGCTGAAAAACCATGAGATCCTCACCATTAACAGTAATTTTATTCTTCATTTTCTTCAGCTACAAAAGTTAGAATGTCTGTCCTGCAACACATTGTAGGATTATCTCCTAAATGCAAAGTAGCAGAAAAAGAAAACAAGAAAAAAAAGTTTGATTCTCATTTTGTCCAATACCTTTCTCCTATCCCTTTAACATTTTCCTTTGACCCTGAACTTCTTTTTCTTAAAAAAATCCCATATTTCTGTGTACTTCTTGTTAGCTCCTGATTGTGCAGCCTGACTGTAGGGCACGACTGGTGAATCATAACAGCAAATGTCAGCAGGAAAAGATCTCCAGTAGCCCATTAGCTGTTTGAGTTCATACTTATTATTTACTGAATGACCGTGAATAATGAACAAGTTGCTCTAAATGATTACAGATTTGTGGCTAAATTTCTATTAAAAAGGGAAAATCAGTTGAGGCAATTACAAAATTTATTTACAAGGGGAAAATTCCCTTCATCTCATTAATATTACATGGAGTAGATGTAGCAACAGCAAGAGAAATAGAGGTAATTTGTGCAAATTGATTAGAGATGCAAAAAAATGAAAACTCTGAAATGACAGAAGTGAAAGAAATTCTCACAAAATGCCTCCATGGAGACCTTTGCCCTCATCTCTGTGGGTTAGACTTTTATGAACATCAGCAAGTTACAGTGTTGGAGACTGTTATCCAAGCTGTGTTTACAGTCAGTATTTAAAGAGGCAAATTAGGTTAGGTAAATCCAGTCCTAACTAAATACAGCTAATCTTTTAACTGCCAAGCCTAATTTGTGGTTGAATTTGGGCCTAAATTTTTTTCATGGAGGAAACTGGATCAGGTCAGGAGTGCCACTGGTACAAAAAGTCTGCAACTTTGTCATTTAGGCATGTCCTCCTAAATGTAAATTATATTTTTTTAAATATTTTATAAATGGACAGAGAAATCACAAACTGTACAATTGAAGGAAAATACCAGCTCCTAGTACACAGATTGTGTAGCAAACAACAAAAGGAACCTATCCTAAAATAGGAGACTATCCAAATATTTTTCTCTTGACTTTGCAGAGCACATGTGGTGACGCCTCTTCATGCATTTACTTGAGCAGTTCTGTAAATCAGATTCCATTTTAGGATAGTCTTGAAGATTATGTAAGAGCAAATTGTGGTTTTATCTTTTCTGCTTAAAGAAGGAATAGGGTATCAGAAGTCATGTTATCAGGCATTATCTAAAGCCTTATACCTGTTAAAACATCATGTTCAGCATCATGTTAGACTACCTCTAATTTCCTTTTCTCATTGCAGAGTCAAAGATTCTTCAAATTAATATGGCTATTTGAGTATTTTAGGCAAGAGCCTATTAATGCTGGATTTTTTTATTTTTTTTTTTTTTTACAAAAACATGCTATAGCTAAATCTCATGATGGAAGTAATTTGTAATATGCAATGACCTCATTTTACTCTGTTTTGCTCACTCAATGCTAATGTGTATGATGCCATGTGAAATTCGCAGACGAGCCTGTCTGCAGGACTCATGGGAGCCATAAATGGATTAAACCTCTCACTCCCTACTTTGGCAAGTGATCAGTTACATTTAAATAAAGGTCAGTCTGTCTTTACAAAGAACACACTGAAAGCAAGCTTAATAGCTTTCCCTACTGAGCCTAGAAATAACTATTTGAAGCATAATTAGCAATGGGGTGCCAGTCACTGATTGTGCTTTTTGCTTGATTTTAAGTCTGGGGAGTTCCAGTATTCCCCATTAGCTTTAAGAGGGGGCACAGTGCTAGTTATCAAATTGACAGTCTTGACCTGGCCTCTGAAAGCAGCTGTAAAACATTGTTGGGGAAAATGAAGATGAATGCCAAAGCCAGGTCTGTAATACTGCTACAAATTGGTCATTTGAGGTCCATGCCACGACTCTAAATAACAAAATAGGTAAAATATCTGATATACATGAGAGTGTGGACTTTGTTACACTAAACACCAGGTGATAAGGAGATACACAAGCTGTCCTATTGTCTCATCTGATGAGCTCTGTATTGTGACTTCTTTATAAAATACTTCATACCTATTCTTTTCAGCATAACAGTGACCAGCTCTGCCATCTGCCAAAATACAGATTGCAAGAAGGGTGGAGTGAACCAGCAGCAACTCTCCCTACAGTAAAAGGTGCTGACCACAAAAGGGTTATTTTGTCAAGTTAATTAAATACCTAGCCTGTATGAGGCATTTGAGAATAAACATGGTTATAGACTCACAGCATCATAGAATGGTTTGGGCTGGAAAGGACCTTCATCTAGCTCCACCATCCCTTATATATCTTGTGGTGTTCCAGTTCTTCAAAACACCTCCTTTGCTTGGGGTTTCTTGACTGGTATTTATAGCCCTTGTAGCAAAAGTGATAATTGTCTACAGGTGGAGAGAACAGAGCTGATACAGCAATTTTGGTACTTTGCAATTTTGGTACAGCCTGAAATTCTAAGACAGATCTGTGAATTACCTTGACCTTCCTGACTGGAGCATCAGCTTCAAAAGTTCAGTGATTTCACTTCAGTGTTACAGCAAGTAATTTAGCACCAATCATTTTATCTAATACTATCAGAGAAGATGGGTAAGAGCAAAACACAGTGGACTGACTTTTGGAAATTTCTGGAGATAATCCAAGAGCAGAGAAGTAGACAAGTGGCAGCAAAGAGGCTGGGATTGTATGGAAAAGATCTCATAAGTAAAATGAACATTATAATGAGTTATTATGAGAAAATATTACCATCTTGCATTTTAGGTGTGATACAAATACTGTATTCTGTTTATCTCTATGTAAATTATCAAACTACATTTACTTCAGCTCCTCTCACCATGTAGATGGTCAATGGCTGCATTCCCAGCTTAGGTTCACTGCCAGACAGCAGAGGTCTGTGTCCTCCAAATGCATCTTCACTACATAGAAACTGTAAGAGAACATGACCAACCAGGGATTAAAATAAAAGTATGTACTTTTCCTGATTTACCTGCACTTGGGGGTTAAACAAAGGGGTTTAGGTCAACAGGTTTTCTTTTCCTTTTGTGAATGATATATCCATTTTGAGAGTCAATTAAATACATTACAAAGTGGAGGCATTGCCAAGAAATATAGGGTTGTATTTGGTTTTATAAGATATATAAAGAAGACTTAAGCTGCCTTAAGGAGCTCCATATCAGTTTCACCACTCTCCTTCTCTAAAACTTATTTGTGCTTTTATTTGTTTGTTCCATTTCTAGGAATTCTTTTTTCCTGATGGAAAATTTGTACAGGAAGTGGAGAAATCAGTAACTGATTTAATGGATAATTTTCATCTTATGTGGATTTTTTTTTTTTTTTACAGATTTTCTACAAAGCAGCCAACTAATGCTCTGCTTCCAGCATAGACACTTCAAGGTCGTATTTCTTTGTTTTCACCACAGGTCAGATACCATCACCAGGAAAAGCTAATTTGAGAGCATCTTCCATCACAGGCATTCAGAAATAATGAAATGAAACAGCCAAGCAGAGTAAAAAAAATCCTGTTTCTTTAACCCATTAATCCTGTGCCAGCAGTGCAGAACTCTCCTCGAGCTCTGGCAGTAAGGTTTGCTAGGCAGGTAACAAACATGCTCCTGTGGTTTACACTCCATAATCATTTCTCTCTTCTGCAGGACGTTTCCTTCAAGCCCTGGTAGCAGCCAGCTGTGTCTCCTTTGAGTCTTTTAGCATGTCCAAGTTACTTTTTTCTGTGTAATTCAGGATTTGAATACTTGAAACACTACCTTTGTTCTCTATTGTAGGTCATGGGTTGTATGGGACTTTTGAAATGTTGTCCTCCTGGAGAAAAACTAGAGAAGACCAACACGTTAAAGAGAGGACTGCAGCTGTTTTTGCAGACTCCATGCTCTCGTTTTCTCTCACCACTGCCATGTACCTGGTCACTTTTGGAATAGGTGCCAGCCCCTTCACTAACATTGAAGCAGCCAGAATTTTCTGCTGCAATTCCTGTATTGCAATTTTCTTCAACTACCTCTATGTACTCTCCTTTTATGGTTCCAGCCTGGTGTTTACTGGCTACATAGAAAACAACTACCAGCATAGTATCTTCTGCAGAAAGGTACCAAAGCCAGAGGTATTGCAAGAGAAGCCTGCATGGTATAGGTTTCTTCTGACAGCCAGATTCAGCGAGGACACGGATGATTCAGAGGAAACGAACACTTACGAGAGTCATCTCCTGGTGTGGTTCCTGAAACGCTATTATTGTGACTGGATAACAAACACTTATGTCAAGCCTTTTGTAGTTCTCTTTTACCTTGTTTATATTTCCTTTGCCTTAATGGGCTACCTGCAGGTCAGTGAGGGGTCAGACCTGAGCAACATCGTAGCGACTGCGACTCGGACCATCGAGTACACGACTGCCCAGCAGAAGTATTTCAGCAACTACAGCCCGGTCATCGGGTTCTACATCTACGAGTCCATCGAGTACTGGAACACCAGTGTCCAGGAGGACGTGCTGGAGTATACCAAGGGCTTTGTGAGGATATCTTGGTTCGAAAGCTACTTAAATTACCTTAGGAAACTCAACATATCTACTGGATTGCCGAAGAAGAATTTCACTGATATGTTGAGGAACTCCTTCCTGAAGACCCCTCAGTTTGCCCATTTTTCAGAGGATATCATCTTTTCCAAGAAGTACAACAATGAAGTTGATGTTGTGGCCTCCAGGATGTTCTTGGTGGCCAAGACAATGGAAACCAAGAGGGAAGAACTTTATGACCTCCTGGAGACTCTGAGGAAGCTCTCTCTCACCTCCAAGGTGAAATTCATAGTTTTCAATCCATCATTTGTGTACATGGATCGTTATGCCTCTTCAGTGGGAGCCCCCTTACAAAACTCCTGCATTAGTGCTTTATTTCTGCTCTTCTTCTCTGCATTCCTGGTGGCAGACTCTCTGATCAATGTGTGGCTCACTCTAACTGTTGCCTCGGTTGAATTTGGAGTTATAGGTTTTATGACCTTGTGGAAAGTGGAACTAGATTGTATTTCTGTGTTGTGCTTAATTTACGGAATTAATTATACAATTGACAACTGTGCTCCACTGTTGTCAACCTTTGTCCTGGGCAAAGAGTTCACAAGAACTAAATGGGTGAAAAATGCCCTGGAAGTGCATGGGGTAGCTATTTTGCAGAGCTACCTCTGCTATATTGTTGGTCTGATTCCTCTTGCAGCTGTGCCTTCAAATCTGACCCGTACACTGTTCAGGTGCTTGTTTTTAATAGCATTAGTCACCTTCTTTCACTGCTTTGCCATTTTACCTGTGATACTGACTTTCCTGCCACCCTCCAAGAAGAAGAGGAAAGAGAAGAAGAATCCTGAAAACCGTGAGGAAATAGAGTGTGTTGAAATGGTGGATATGGATAGCACCCGAGTGGTTGACCAAATTACAACAGTCTAACTTGATTTGTTGGTTGCTTTTTTACACTAGGTCTTACTAAGAAAAAAAAAGAGAAACCACTACTGACTAAATGTGTGGGGACAGGAAGGAGTTTGGAGGTTTCCCCTCCCTCCTCTAAGCTAAATCCAGGAATATTCAAAATTATGGGAGAAATTAAAAATAAATTTAAAGAATTAAAAGAGCCGGGGTATTGTACCTTGCTCAGTTCCTGTAACAGGTAATATGGGAGAATTTGCATACCCATGCAAAGAGAGGTTAAATTTTAGATGCATGAAGTAAGATCTAATGGAAGAAGTTGGGTTCTTAAGCAGTCGTCTGCATCGCCTGTACTGCAGATGCTGCAATTATTGTGGCTAAACCAAATCATGTTGAAAGGTCAACTGTCAAGGCTGAAGTAGCACTAAATGTTCGCTGGATGTAAAGGCTTTACAAACTTTCTGCACAGCAATAACTCAAGTCAGTGAGTCAGCTCTAATAAGTCTTTGCCATCGCATTTAATTTTTCTTTTCTCCCCTAATCTAAACATTTATGCAAGACTATATAAAAGATAGCAAACTGTACTGGGAAAGAAGGCAGTACACAGCAACCAAGTGCTTTCCAAACACTTTTATGTTATAAATCACTTTTTTTTTCCTAAAAGTATCATTATTTTAAAATGGAAATCATCCCTTGTAACATTTTTAATCATGGTTTTATAGCTGTTTCTTTTTCTTATAAAAACAAAAAAGAACAAAAAAAAGGAACAAAAAAATCCATGTGACTCTGTCACTCTAGAAAATCTATAATTCTATTTTATACATGTCTCACTACTAGTTAAACATGTAATCTGCTTTACCAACTGTAATTTTGTTAGCACTCTACTAAGATATGGGAGTGGACCTAGCAGCAGACAGAAGATGGTGTACTGAATATTTCAGCACCAAAATCCATGATACAAACCTCAAATAGTAAAATGTCACCAAGAAAGTGAATGTTAGGGCTCTTTTAGTGAGAGCCTATTTCAGGCCATTCACTGGTAATGCACACTAAGAGGATTAGTGGGTAGTTTTACATAATGTATAACTTAATCCCTCCATCTTCCTAGAGTACCTGTGAAGCAATAGACCTTGCAGCTATGGGCTCTTCCAGGAGACAGTAAGAGTTGTGTGGAACAAACTGAAGGCTGGGACTGTGGTTTAGCAGCAGCAAGTTTAACAACGTCCCCAAAGAGCCCATTATCTAAGAGGCCTATTGAAAACATCACATCTGAGAGGGGGGAAAAACAAAAAAAAACCCCTAACTTAAAAAGATTACATTACTGAGTCTTTTTGGAGCCGTGAGTTCTAAATCAATAATTCTGTCAGCATCTGTGATGTGGAGTAATACAGAAAAAGCAGCATCTCTTCCCTCCTCCACCCCCTCCACCCATAAGAGCGACAGGCTCTTTACTGTAAGGTTTTATCGTGTGGTTGAACCATAGTGGGGATATGTGAGCCAGTTCTGTAGGTTTTGCTGAGAGTATTCTGACCATACATTACCTGTGAAAACCCAGCAGCAGGAAGGTGGCTGGTGTGTGGGTGGTCTCATATGGACTCGTGCTTTGTGGTGCAAGATGAATGTATTCCAACCAGACTCCCTTTTGCAGCTCATCTGGAAACTAAGAGTGCTTGAACAGTGTTCAGCGTTTGGCACAAAGTTTGCTTCAATGACAGTTTCTGGAGGGGAAGGGGTATTGCAAGAGCCATGGGGCTTGGAGCACTGGGAGCACCATGGCTCAGGAGGCTGCCTGTGGCACCTGTATGGTCACCAGGACGTCTGTGGTCACAAACCCAGGGTGTGTTCATTGCATGAAGCACCTCTTTAGCATCCAAATCCTAGTGACCCCCAAATGCCCTGTGCAAAACCTGAAAATGCCACCTACTGAATATTAATTTTCAAGAAAGGAGATACTTCTGATGCATCCTTCCTAGCAGAAAATAAGATAACCACATATTTTGCCCTGAAGCAAAATGTAACATTTTCACTAGCAAAACAAGTCAGCAGTGCAGCTGGCAACATTTACTTTCCCCTGGATAAGTCCCTTTCCTGACCAGAAGAAAGGAAGCTGTGTCCAGGAATGCACAGGCTCTTTGCTTAAGTAAACAGCAGTTGCTTTGGTAGCAGCTGGGAAGCTGCAGCTACAACTTCAGCCTTGGCAGAACACAGGCAGACACCTTGAAGACAGCCAAATGAATGTAAGGCTAGGAAAAATATCTGTTTCCCCTGTTTTCTTTAGACTCAGGCTTGGGGCTATGTTTTCCAGCCAAAAAAAATACTCCTTAACTCTACTTCACTGTAGATTTTCTGTGATCATCAGTATGTTGTTTAAATACCAGTCACCCTGTCCCCTGGCTGTTCAACAGGCAGCTGCAGTGGCTTTTAAACTTCTGAGGGCATTAGCAAATTAGCTGAGAGTTACAGAGGAATTGCATTTCCTCTGCAGAAATCTACTGACTTTTGGGGCACTTGGAAATGGGACGTGTCAAAGAGGTTGTTTGTACACTGCCGAGAGGAATACATGGCAAACACTGATTTTACACCTCTGCTATCCCTCATGCTATCACTTACAAACACCAGATGCCAAGATAGTTACCATAAACCTCCTCACATCTAATTGCAGTGCATAGACAGGAGCATCTTTAAAGGGATATCCAAAGACAAACTTGCAGTTTCACAGATCTCTTATTAAATCTCACCATGTGAGGCCTTTAGAGATCTTCAAGAAAGGTGATAAAACCAGGGATAAAATTACTTCTCTATCTCCAAACCTGTCAGAAAAGGGATGTGGAGGCATTCCTGTGACAAAGTGCTGCAGAGAGGCTTGAGTGTCCACAGAAGGCAGGGTGAGATGTCAAGCAGTCCATGCCCTTGCCCCCAGGGCAGAGCCAACAACATTTAAATAATTTCTGAAGGATGTTTGTCCAGCCCATTCCCAAAAGTCTTTTTAAGGGCAGATTCCTGTCCCAGCAGTTCTCCCCCAGTGCCATGTTACTCTCTCCAGTAACTCCTGCTAGCCACCCAAGACTGGGATGGAAAAGAGAAGCCCTGCCCCTCTCCACACAGGGATAGGACAGGCAGGAGCCTGGAGCATCCCCAGAAGACAGAAAACCCAGAACAGAGCCAAAACCAACTTAGATACATTTTTCACTGTGTTTCACATCAAGCTGCCATTCTGTTCCCCACCTCCAGGGTTGGCAAGGTCCAGCCATGGAAGTGTCCAAAGTGCACTCAGCCCAGGTCTCTGAGACTCCTGCCTGGATCCTGATGTGTCTGAGGGATGCACCAAATGCTCCTTCTCTGCAGGTAGCTTGAATACCTCAACATGAACCATGTTCTCAAAGTTTCAGACTATGCTAAGCCACTTTGGCCTTCCTCCCCTTCAACTTTTTCCTCTGGAGCAATTATCTTCACCAAAGTCAATGGACCTCCCTGCACTGATTGATGAGCAGGTGCAGACACAGCGCTCTGTTCTCAGTCCAAAGCACTCCCAGTGGCTAACTGTGCATAAGATTTTACCCTTACTGGTGAACCTCCAGTTTGGAAGACTACCTAGGCTTCAGCAGATTTTTTGTCATACTCTTAAGTGGCTTTTTAGCCCGAGTATCACTGTGGTTTTGTTTGCAATATAGATGATCCAAATTTTTATAAATTCAGTGAGTAGAACAGAGTATTATACACTGTCAGGCACTGACTAAAATCTAACAGTGAAAGTTTTAGCTAAGGCTAACAAGACTATGTAGGATTATGGCTCACTGAGCACATATATCTTCTACAAACATTAAAGTTCCCATACAGTAAGGTATGGTGTACAGTATATTTTTACTACAGGGTAAGCATGGGGGAAAAGAGCCAACCTACCTGCATATGGCCCTTAAGACCAATCCAGTTTTCTTGTACTATAACTTCTGATGTTGTGTTAGCACAAGTCCACTTTCAATTTACAATGACTCTAACCGGAGAAAAAAAATAAAGAAAATTTGTTATAGCAGGAATAACTCTGCCATAAAAATTAATTGATGAAGACAGAATTTTCTGCCCAAAGCAGAAATGTGGAAGTGTTAGATTAAAATTAGAGCTGGAAATGTTGAGAAAAACCTGTCTATCAAAGAAAAATAGCTTCTTTTCCAAAGACAAGCAAATACACTTATCATGGTCAACTGCATGAAGCTGGAGGGAATACAGTACCAAAGTGGCCTGAGGTTATGGTGAGTCATGAGAGGATTCACATCTGCTCTCAGAAGCCTTCTGAGCCAGCGCTGAATTCAGGTAAAACATGTACTGTAAATTGAAAGGTGTACTTTTAAATGTTTTTTTCTAGGCTGACTGTCCTCCTGTGAGCCATGAAATCCCACATCAGCCAACACCTTTATTTTTATTCAAAGGGAAAACAAAACTAAGTGGTGGCATGACTGGGCAGAGATCAGGGGAGTCCAGAAAGAAAACTGACTTCTCTGAAAAACAGAGAGCCAGCAAAGCAAGTGGGTTGTGGGAGAAGACCTGGTGACTTCAAAACTTAGCAAAGTGGTGGTTTTTCCTATTTTGTTAACTTGGGGAGCAGACAGCATGTTCAGGGAGACACAGGGAAGGGAAGTGAGTTAATAAGAGTCAGCTCTGGGTTTGCTGTGGACTCCAGCAGGATGGGAGTGTGGGAGGGGCAGGGACAGCACTGCTGTGTGGGCACTGGGGATGCCAGACCGGGGCTGTGGTGCTGCTACTTCCTTTGTCCCCATCCCACAGCCCTGCCCAGGGGTTCCTGGGGTGTGCAACCTGCAGAGAGCATCAGCTCTGTGCAGGAACAGCTCCTTGCTATTCTCACACTGTGGCAGCACTGCTGGTGGGTTTTACTGAACCAGTGCTTGCGTGGTGAGGCACAAACCCTGTAGGAAACCACTTTCTGGAAGCTCTTGATTAGAAAGAATTACCCAGAGCCTTTTCCTCCCCTGCCTTTGCACACGTTAAAACTCTGATCCATAAAAATCAGATCGTACAATTCAGATATGTAGGGACAAAGTATTTCTTCCATGGCTTTATCCCTACATTTATCACTAAAAGTACTTGTCATTTATTTTCTTATAAATATTGTGAAAGAAGTAAGCCTTTCTGGGGTACACACAAGTCGGATAAGAAGGAGGCAGAAGGGGGGAGAGCCCCTTCCCCAAGGTAGGAAGCATCTTCCACCCGTGGCCAGGCACTACACCATCGCTGCAGGGCACCCCCAGTGACCTCAGCTCTGTGCAGTGGGGAGGGCAACCTTATTCCCCCTCCCCAATCTTATTAGAGAACAGGAAGAAGCTTTAGCTCCAGATTGTGGTGGATGAGCCCCCAGGACCCCAGCCCTTGTGAAACCCACCCACTGCCAGGAAAGCGCAGGGCGATCTCGTTCGGTTGGCGTTTTTTGAGAAAGAGATGGCAGGAGGATCCCAGGAGGGCATTTGAACATAAATTCCTGTCCATGGTGCATGGGGTGGAGCAGAATGGAGTGCCCTGACATGCCAGCCCTTGCCCTTTGTCCTGGCACAGCTTCCTGCCTGGTGAGGGCACCTCAGCACCACGTGCGCCTGCCTGGGGCAGCCGCTTCTCAGGCACAAATTGTTCTGATGTCGTTGGCATTCTGCAAGTCATTACCTTTTTTTAATTTTGGGGGGAAAAAAAAATAAAATCATCGGCATAAACAATTCTAGATTATTTAAGCTCCAAGAAGTCTTAATCTGTGCATCAAATAAATGGCTTGCAAGATGTCAGGGGTTTTCGTTTAGGCTTTTTTTAATCTATTTTTACTATTTTTGTATTAATTTAGGGGAAAAATTGTATAATGAATCTCAATGTATAGCATAAGCCTAAAATAAAATGGCTGTCTCTCTCTTTGCTTCCTGTGCTCCCAAACTGCTACAGAAATCCCATGCCATCAGCAATGCAACAAGCTGATTTTCCTGGCCTAACCCAAATAGTCAGGAGGAGCATGGTCTCCAAGTCCCCACAGAGAGGGGTGGTGGAGTAGTTCAGGGGCACCAGCTCAGCACAGAGCCAGCAATGTCCCCAGGATGATGGGCATGCTGCTTCTCCAGGAGCCCCTGTTGTTCCAGGCTGCACACTGCTCAGCAGCAAGCACGGGAAAACCACTTCACATCTATTCATTTCCATGTTACTGGGACCTAAGTGCTTTTTGGGGATGTTCTAGATGATCCAGCAGCAGAACCCCAGCCTCAGCAGGCAAACCAACAGCTATGGCAAAAATCTGAAACTGATTTGATTAAAAGCTACAGGTTATTTCCTCAAGCAAGAACAAGACCTTCTAAGATCTGGTAGGTAGGTAGACCTGAAGTATTACTGTTGAACAGAGGTATTGCAATTATACATAATTATTACTATTAAAAATTTTCTTACCAAGACCTTACCATCCACAAACTTAGAAGGCCCATCATCACTGAGACCCACCTCTCCCACCAGCAGAGCCACAGCTGCTGCTCCAGGATCTTCTGATGACTGTGCTCAATCATCTTCTTCCCACGCCCAAGCAGATCACCCATTTCCACTTTTCCCCTAATGTTTTGGAGAAGGGGAGCAGCATCCCTACAGGCCCATTTGGACCAACTGCTTCAAAGCAGAGGCAAACCACCCCACCAAGGGATGAGGGTGGCAGCTACAGGTGCTCTGTCATACCTGACTGCAGAAATAAGATGTGCATCACTTTACTGTGAAAGCAGGTGAGCCAGATCCAATCCCAAGTCACTGCAACAAATAGCAGGGGTTTGGGGTTTTTGGCTACCAAGGGCTTTCAGCCACTTTAGTTTAATGGGAAGTTTGGGTTTGCAATTTAAAGGTGATTCCTGTCACCTTTTATGGCTGCTGGCCTTGTCCCTTCCAGTCATTCTTTCTCTCATTGCCTTAAATTCAGAATCCAGAAGCAGTTGCCAAAAATTCTGTCTGAAACTGAAACTCAAACGATATCAATTTTCCTAATTGTTAGTGTAATGTAAGAGAGGTCATGTCTAAGCATCACACAGGAACTCAAAAAGCAAAACCCCCTTACCAGGCTGGTGTTCCTCATTTGTGTTAGCAAGAGCTCCTTCATGCAAATCTGCACTGATCTAATTTACAAAATTCAGGCTTTCCAAATGTGTAATCAGCACTTTTTATTCTGAAAGTTCATCTGTACGTATGCCTTCAAAATAAAGGCATGTTAAATCTGATTTTTAGCTTATCAAGGAATACAGTTCAGCCCAACAAATGTTCGTGAGCAGCATGTCTGAATTCCACACACAATTCTTACACTGCTGCATACAAGTCAGAATATTTTTGCTCCAAAATACCATATTTTCTTATTTACACAACTAACTTGCACACAGAAACTAGGCAGGCTTGTGGACCCAAAACAGTGAAGTATGCTCATGTTTACATTCATCCTGTAAATATCACTTAAACTTGTAAAGATTAATGGCAATCTAGAACTCATTGAGAAGAACAGGATTTATTTTTTTTTGCTGACTTCAGTTTACTGGCAGAAAATAACTGAAATATATGCCAAGCACTAACTAGAAAGAGCCAGGGAATAAGACATCTAACAGTCCATCAGCAGAAAAAAAAGTTCACTTGGAAATTTATACATTTGAGAAATGTAAGAAGCATGTTAAAGGCCTTAGCTGGGTATCCAGACTACACATAGCATGTGTTATATATTAATGCAGAATATCCCATTCTGATTCTTTTTGACCACATTGAATCCTCTGAAATATGCTCTGTTCTGTGAGGAGGCATACTTTTGAGCAAAACTGACATTTATCTTCTTAGAAATTACCAATTTGCACAGGTGAAGTTTGCTGGAAACAAAATTTTAAATGTGTACAAACAAACTGATGCCAGAAAACACAATTTGTAAAAAAATATGCCTTCACATACTGATTATATTTCATAATAAGCAATCTGTTCCCTGATGCTGCAAGTAAAAAATGATTTTTATTTGTCAGCTATATTCAGGAAAATGAGATGCCCCAGTAATGTATATATAGTGCATACACCCCCATACCAATTATGTATTTCTTATACGCCCAACACAAGTTGGCTCTGTATAAAGAGAAGGAAAACCAACCCAGAAATGTTGTTGAAAGCTGGTAGGAAGAATAGTTTAACTGTACTGAGATTAGTAATGGATCAGCAGGGGAGGAGCAACAGAGAAGTTTGGTAAGGAGTTTAGGAACAAAGAAACTGGCTGCAAAAATGCCAAGCTGTCAATAAAACTCAGGGGTTTTGTGACAGAAGGATGAGAAGGAAATTATATAAAACCTCTGAGTTGCAAAGGGAAGGAAGGTCTAAGCTAGTATGAGACAGAAAAATCATATGAACATATGTAAGACTAGCAGCTGTAATGTATATTAAGGCTGTTAAATAAAAGACAGGATCTGTCCCTACAAGGAATATAAAAAATCACAGCTGCCTAATTATATGATTGCAAATATAGACTCAGTACCTCGTTGTTTTGGAATAAAAGGAGGATATCACTCATAATCTAATCTGGAGCCCAGCGCTGGAGAATTGAACGTGATATATAAACAGAATCATACAGAAAAAGAGATTGGTCATGGATGTTGGCTCATAACTTACTTAAAAATGACAAATTGACCCTCACTATTTTACTGCAGCTCTTACTTGGAGAAGAGCAGCTGACTTTAATGTTCTGAAATAGCCATAACTTCCTGACAAAATACTCATGTGTTGGAAGGATTTATTTTCTTTTCTTTTGAAGGTTTTCTCTCCGGACGAAGCGAGCCCTCAGGCACATAACCTACAGCAAAAAGTGGGAAATTCCAGCTCTCTTAAGGTGATTCCTGATTCAAGGACATCCATCTGCAATTGAATTTCTCTTTTCTTTCCCCTCTGCATATATTGCAGGCTGTTCCAAAGCTCTAATGACAGCTTTTCCAATCAGTATCTCCTATCAATATATCACTAGATCTTTTTGCAAGAGAGGTGGGGTTCTGCCAAGCCTCTCCTGGTGTTGGATCCAGAGGCAGTGGCCACATTATAATTTCAGGATTATTCCTGCTCTTTAGCCCCTCTCTTGGGAGCCTTCTGTTCAATATCTTGGATCTTACTGGAAGGGTGCCTACAACAGCTGTCACAGGACAGCCAACAACATTTTGCTGACCTGCCATGCCTCTGATATGTATACATGAGTGACATAACACTATTAGAACTAGCAAGGAGAAGCATCCAAAGCTCACTTTCAGGACATCATATGATATTTAATATCACCATCTGTGAGGATGTTTATACAGCAGATTTATTGTATGGAATTTGCAGAAGTAGGGAGAGGAGAGGGAGAGAGAGAATATCAATTAAACTGCTTGTTCAGCACTTTTCAAACCTCTCCATCAAAGAAAGAGTTCTTCCCTCACAGTCAGTGGTGATAAAGCTGAAGAACTTAATTTATGGAAAAATATTAAAAGAATTTGGCTTAGAAAGGGGAAATGTGGAGCAGTGATATGTGACTTCAGAATTATGGACAAGATTGCTAACATCTGTGAGTTCCTTTTTTTTTTTTTTTTTTTCCCAGCATATGCTTCAAAGCCAGAATCTCAGAGTACAAAATATTTGAAGTGAGAAGCAAATAATAAATTCATGGAGAACATTTCACAGGTAGAAATGACAAATACATATTGGAAACTGTAAAGTGAAGGGAGACAAAAAAAAAAAATCAACTCAGATGAGAAATGTCTAGATTTATTGTAGAGAACTCCATGAAAACATGGACAGAAAATCTCCTAAATGTACTCACAGCCCTGGAGAGCTCTTCAGGTGGTCTGTTCCAGCACCAGATCAAAAATAAGGTAAGAATATTAAATTATTGACGACTACAACCAACAGAGCTTTAAAGTGTGGAACCTGGGTAGGGGAGAAATGGAAAAATTATGGGGTGAATACTGAAATACTTAACTCTTTCTGTTCATCAACTTTTCTACAGACTTCTCAGGAGTTACAGCTAATAGCATTTGTTATTGTATACAGCACCACCCAGCACATTGCAGACAACTGTTCCCCCTTCCCCTGGCAGCCAAAGGCTGAGTTTCGTTTTGTCAGTCTGCGTTCAAGGCAGATGATCCCTCTGACAGTGTCTGGGTGACAACCTGAGACACAGAGGGGAGCACAGGAAACCCATACCTGAGCCAAGGCAAGGCAAAGCATTGTTCCTCCTTCAGCAGACAGCTGTGCAAAAGCAAAAGCAAAAAACTTCTAATGTACTTTAAAGCTTACAAGAAAAATTGGCCTCTGTAAGCAGTGGATGTGCTATGGATGCTGTCCAGGCATCCTCACACTTGTGCCTTCCCAAATCTTAGTAGCTCTCAGCCTTTGGCTTTATGCCCTGCCTCTGACACTCATATTGCAACTTGCAGAGATAGTTTTTTGGTGAAAAAGACTTTGTTCAAAACAAACAAATCTTTTTAAAATATGAACTCTTCTATTCGCCCCAGAAGGTTTCCACACCCGCCATCTCTATTCTCTGTTAGTACATCTGGAAATGAAGGTGGGAAGGAGAGAACTGGAAAGCAAGCAAAAGTCCCATCATTTCAGTTAAGTGGCAGCTAGTTTTGTGAGGATCAATTACCAGTAATTTTGTGAACTTCATCTCCAGTACAAAATTTTTTGAAGGTGCTCACTATTCCACTCCCAAGCCAGGAAGAACTATGGATTTTCAGGATACTCCAAGCAGAGTATAACCACTGTATTGAAACTATGTTGTCCAGTGGAAATAAAGCACTGGGAAGGGGAGGAGAGGTGAATAGTTTTGCTGGATTTGAAATTTTCAGCAGAAAAGACTGGTTTTTCTTCTTTTAAGGAAAGTTCACATTTTTACCTTTGTTCTGAAAGGAGAAGTCTAACAAACTCAAAGCATATAAAATCATATACAAAACCTTCTGTTCAGGAGAGGAGAGGCCAGATGTGAGCTAAGAAAAGATATCAAGACAAATGCAGACAATAGCAAACATTGCACTTCTATGGAAATATGGATTTGAATGCATAATCAGCTAAATGTTACCAAAAATGTCCTGATGCAGGAAAAATAACATCAGGAAAAGATTGCCAAAAAAACTTTTCTATAGTTTCTAACTTCTTGTTGTGGCTTATTTGTAAGGTCAACAGATCCATGGCTTTCACACTCTATTCAAATCTGTAACTGGTTTTTTCAGACACAGAGTTACCATTCATATATATTCAGCCATTGACCAAATATAAGCCATACTCAGGTGGCCAGCCATAGATCTTAAGTAGTCAAAGGTCATCCTTTACAGTTATTTTATACGTATTTCACAGAATACTGGGAAAAATCTGTACAAAATTCTAACCTATGTGAAAACAATTTGCTTTAAACAGGCCAAACAGAATTGAAAAATTGATTGCAGCAAATACTTAAGCTCATATAAGCTCAAAATGCGAGGGCAAAGTAGCTCTATTCAAGCCTTTTGAAGAGAATGAACGAGAGAATGAATGTGAAAAAGCACATGGAGTGCAATTTAAAGAAGCAAGCAAGCGAATCATGATCAGGGAATGTCTATAAAACCTTGGCAGTTGACCTTCAGTGGGTGAGGATGGTAAGTGGTTTGGAGAATCAGCATTTCATCAAGTGGTTGAGTATATTTTTACCCTTTTCAAACACAAACCAACTCATCAGGTAAAAACTGATCATGCAAGGTTTGTCCATTTGCCTGCTCTCAGTGAGCATGAAGAAAATCATATTCCTAAATGAGCCTGTTGTTTCTGCTGACTTTGATTAATTCCAGTATGTTTCTGTTAACAACCAAGGGGGCAAAAAACCAGAAATAAAAATGCTCCAGACCTTTATATTTTTTCTTTTCTCAAGAATCTATCCTACACTTCCCATTACCTTCTCCTTTTGCTATGACAGACCTCTCTTATGAAATTCCCCAATTTTGGCCAGTTGACTCAAGAGCTCCCCTAATACACTCTTGCAATTGTAAGTACTCAGGGGTTCCACTAAAGGGGTGGCTGGATGCAGCTTCAGGACTAATTGTATCCTACAAGTTATAGAATTATGCACCAACAGCTAAAAGGACACAATTACAAGGTGAACTATTGTGACACACAATGTGTAATGTCATACAATCAAATGCAATGTTTAGTAAACATGAACCTCTTTGTCATTTTGTATTTATTTATACAGGTTTAAAAAAAAAATAAAAATAAAGCACACATTTAAAAATATCCCTTTCTCCATTGTATCTCTGCAGCATTATGCAACTTCCCCTTGAGGTTGGTGGGAAGGCAATGACTCGGCCAGTGCCTGGGGAACCAGGCAGGGACTGGCAAGGAATATGCAGCTCTTGTTTGAATTGAATTACACCTGCAAAGAGAGGAATACAACCTTCCAGGGAGTGTGGGAGACAAAAGGAATGGCTCACCAGGTATTTGCCAGGAGATTCCTAGGTGGGAACTCCAAATTTCTGCAGAAATAGGAGCCTTAACTAGGTCACTGCCTGAAGGACTGCATTTTTCCAGCAATGTGCCAGTAATGAAGTACCAAAGGATTTCTAATTCCTGGGCTCCTCCCTCGGTTACCAAGTCTGGAGGGGAAAAGGAAAGGAGAAAAGGGTCTCCCAGTTACAGCTGGAGAGCTGATCAATCTCTGGCACACCCTCAAAACAGGGAGGTGACACAGCTCCTCAGGGAGCCAGGTCCTGCCAGCGTGCCCCAGGAGCCTTGGGTTATCCCACCCAGTGTCTGAAACACACAGAGGCTCTGCTGCAGGGCAGGACTGTCCCCTCTCCTCTGGCAGTGACTCTGCACATTTCAACCTCTCTGTCTTTCTTTGGCACCTTGCCCTCCTGCAAGGCCACCCTCCTCCTCTCTCCTTGCTTGTTCTCATCCTCATTTATCTCACAGACACACAGAAGAGATTCCTGTGCAAAAGGCTGATCTCAGTCCTTTCCCCTATGGCCTAAGCCAATACAACTTCCATTGGCAAAGGAAAGCAATCCACAGTTCTGGCAAAATTATTGCTTTTCTCCTTTCCTCAATACACCACAAGAAACAGAAAGATGCTCTAATGATGGATATCCAAAATACTGCAGAGGGAACAAAAGCCAAGCATGCTACTAATTTTTACAAAATTATCACTGTGAGTTTAGTGTAAGTACAATGAGTGGAGAGGGCATATCATTATTTCTTACAGTGGGTTTTGTGGCAGCAGTTTTGGTTTGTGCTTTGAATACAAAGCAATTACAATGTCAAATGGCACTATTTTGGAAAAAAGATAAGTGTTTCTGAAATTCAGTTGTGTTCATATCCCAGAGTAATTGTGGTACAATAGGAACTATCAGGTCACATTTCAAATCCATCTCTACTTTTGCACGTGTGTGCATGCTCACATTTGGTGCACTCAGTGGTACTCTAGCAGAGGCACGAGGGGGAGATCCCACATGGGCTATTCAGGGCCAGCTCCACTCAATGTTTTCACTACTACCAGCATGGAGAGTGCACAAAAGAATATATTAATAAAGCATTGTTTGCCCAAATTGGAAAGAACTGCAGCATTCTGAAGGCTGAGAACAGTCAAAACACACTCATACCATTGAAAGAAAAAATGATGTGAAATCAACTATAAGAAATTCAGAAAAGCCAAGTCCATGGAAGAGAGATAAATCAGTGGTGCAAACACAAAGTATAGAAAAACTGATTAAACAGCAGTTTTGCAGAAGAGTATCAGAGATTGCACTTGGTCACTCCTTCACAGTGAATAAAAACTGTGGCAATGCTACAAAGCCACCACATCTAATCCTTTCCCAATTTATTAAAAGAATCACATACAGAAGACATGGATGACTTTTTTTTTCTGTTCTCCTTAGAGGAGATGAATCTTCAACTGAACACTGTGGGCATGACCCTTGGAAAGAGTATGGAATTAAATCAGAATGAGGAGTCAGAAAAATGCACTTTCTTCAGGAAAGCTTGCTTATTCTAGAAGAGATGAATTTGAGAACCACACTAACACTTTTCTGTATGAAAAGAACATATAAGAGCAGGTATCAAATGTTTCTTGTGTGCCCTGAACGTGGGACAAGACACAATCAGTTTAATTTGCAGCAAATATAAGTCAATTTGTATATCCAATTCCCAGAATAGGCATGCACTGGGAATATGCCTAGGCTGGCTATGGGACCATGTTTAGCAGGGTTTAAGGAAGTGGTTACACAAAAAACTGCTTGATACAACCTAGATACCAATTCAGCCCCTTTTCTTACAAAAATCCAGTGTTTTCCAACTCAAGTATGGTATAGCAATTTAGGTTGCCCCCAGCTATGTCCCTTTAAATTGGCTCAGACTTGTGTATTCAGAAACAGAAGCACCTTCCATTGCTTGTCATGTTACTTAGCATAAAAACTGAATTCCTGGCCTGTAGAGGCTGGGATGTGTTTAAAAAAACTGGAGATTTATGTATCTGTAGCTAATACTTTTAAGTATGGCAATTTAAAATTTGTAGCAATTCAGCCACAATAAGTGGAGAAAATGTGATGTCTTCTACTGTTTCCTGATGCACTTTAATATGTATCTGTGAAATTCAAGCTCTTTAGCTCACAGAAAATCTCTGTTGTAAAACATTCACTCAGAAGGGTCCATGAAGTACAGAATAACATCAGAAGAAAGAGACAAATTAATTTGCTGGATAGACAATTATTGGAAGCTTAGGAGACAAGAAATACCAGATTAAACACTTTCTCCATCTCTTTCTTGCAAATCTATCTTTCGGTATTTAATGAGTTCCTATCGGTCTATGCAAATAATTCACAATGAATAATTTATCTGATATTTTTTCTGTTTGTGGGATATCTAAAAGCAAATTGGTTTCCTCTCACATATTCATTATTTGAAATTATATTAATGCAGCCTTCTGTGAGTGTGTTTTCACTGCAGTTGCTTTGCTCCTCAATTCAGTTTTCATACCACCTACATGTGGCAACTGTCCCACCAAATTCCTCTGGTCCTCAGGGCAAAGATTCCTTCGAGATTAGTTAAGGTCCCTCTTTCACCAGGCTCTGCAGGATATCTCTGCCCACTGATGACATGGAGGGGCAAAGCTCCTAATCTGAGAATCTGGATCTGATGTGTCTGGATTAAGGCTGGCTGGTGAGAATTACTGCCAGTGCTAAATAAAGAACTCTCTTGAGCTCCCACTTTCCAAATTAACTGGCTAAAGAGAAGCAAGGTTACCCAGGGGAAGAAAGAAGCACTCCTCCAGGCATCCCATTTCTGCTGTTAATGTGCCCTATTTCTTCCATTGAATGTTCTTAGTCAGCATCATCATAGAATCGTGGAACACTTTAGATTGGAAAATACCTTTAGGGTCATTCAGTCCAACTGCATATTGCATGCACTTCGTTTGCACACACCTGGTTAGTTTTGAATCTGATTTTTATAGTTCCTATTTGAAAGAAATTGCCACCATACTTGACATCTCTGCCATTTTGGGTACAGTCCATGGAACTCCTTCTGCTCCTTGGAACAAAGAATTAAATGCTTGTGTGGAGAACTTTCAATTCACCTCTGTCATGAAGCTTAGGGGTGCCAGACAGACCAGCTAACTCAACAGGCATTGTTCCTGTCATGTAAAACATGAGAATGCCAAATGATGACAGAGAACTGGCAAGGTCCTTCAGCAAACAGTCTGAATAGGAAGGAAAGCTTGAACTGCAGTTGTTTTTCCAGATGCAGTTAGATCTTTTGATTATCACATTATACAGAGGCAGTTCTGTAAATTTTCTTGTGACTTCAGTGCACACAGTTAAGGGGTTTGGTAAAAGAACACAATGAAATATTTCTGTTGCTAGAGCCACTTGACAAGGAAACATACAGTATTAAAAGCTTACAGTGTCCAGCTCCTTCAAATTCCTTCTTTAACATTTTCAGAATGCAGAATGCCATGTACACTGCAGTGTTTGCCTTTGCACAATCATCTTCCCCAGAAGCTCACCTCAGACTTCCTCTTTCACCATCTCAGACTGCTAGAAGTCATTCAAAGTTATGAAGAATATTTTATTCACAAATGGAAAGGCTCATTCTCTTTACTGCCATAAAAAGCCAGCCTAAACTTCTGACTGCTTGTGGCTAGTCTATCAATGTAAAAGTGAGAGAGCTTGCATGGAGAAACAAAAAGGGGCAAATGAAAGAACAGAAAGCATGCAGGGAGAGAAAAGAGATTAACAGAAGGGCGGGGGCGGGGGGTAAGTCAAAGAAATAAGTGGAATGGAAAAAAGCAGAAAAAGAAGGCAAAATATAGAGATGTCATCAGTAGAAAGGAAGAAACAGTGAAGAAAAACAAAGGTATTGGGGAAAGGCAGGAATGAGACCAGATCTCAAAATAATTCTGAGAAAATAGATAGTGAAGTCAAAATCCCAGTAATTGAATTTTTGCCTTGAAAAGCCACAGACAGCTTTGCTTAAATGTTTAGCACATAAAATCAAACTCCATGTCCCTGACTGCATGTGTCTCTCAATGAAGTCAACAAGAATCAATAGCAACAGCAGCATTCAAATCCATGCTGGTTTCATTGCAGAAAAGGCAAATTCAATACTCCTTCCATACCTGCACCATTTCTTCATCTTTTTGTAACCTCTAACACACTTTCTAATATATGTCTATTCCACAACCACTGTTGTTAGCCTTCCTGAATTGATGGCATCCAACTGAAGAGAAGCCAGTGAGGGAGAGTTCACATATTGTCTGTTCTTAATAAATAATCATTAAAGGATAGATTGGCAGCACCACAGCATTGTCAGTCTATTTGCCTTGAGTCAGCTGCTCTGTACTTTCTCCCTATTCTTGCATAATTGAATACTACCTCTTACATTTCTTTTTTTCTCTGTGCAAGGACTGGTCTTATCTGAAAAATATTGTAAACTCATTCAAATTTCATTAATTCATTGGACCTAATGCAAACTGGAGGTACAGAAAAACCAAATAAATTAGTAAACCAGCACCTCTCCACTAGCTATTAATAGTGGTATTTTCTGTTTCTTTTAATGGCAACTCAGGCCTGACTGGCCTCTCCCCCATCCTTTGCAAGGGACACTGAAAAATTTATGAGCAACCCAAACTTACTCAATCATTTCAATATCTCAGGCTTACAATGTATCACATAAAGTGAGTACTCAAATGCTTGAATCATCACACTGAGGCCAGTTTCTTGGACCAGGGATGTTTCCATCCATCCATCCATCCATCCATCCATCCATCCATCCATCCATCCATCCATCCACCTGGTGGGTCTGACGAGACACCTGCAAACAGGGGCCAGACAAGGAAGCAATAGTGTCACATAAGTCAGATAAATGTTTCACCAGTGGAACCACTTCAAAGATTTCTTGGCATTACCTGAATGTTGACAGCACATGAGCAAATGAGTGGGTAGATCTCCTTTCAGGCCTGAAGCTCAGGTGCTCAGGATGGTGGAGGCTGTGGATGAGCACAGGGGACACAGTGTGACAGGAGAGGCAGGGAACAGATGGGGGCCATGACAATCCAGAAGGGGTGGCAGGTGGTCAGAGGGTTTCTGGAGTTTGTGGGGATGCCTGTTTCCTACCTTTCCATCCAACTCACAGGTGCTGACACAAGATCTCCCAGCTCATTCTGTCTCTAGTGGGGCTTTGGTCTGTGACAGGGGCAGAGCACCAGCTCCAGCCCTGCTTCCTTGGGGAGCCCAGCCCATGTCCTCTGGGGGAGAGGATTGGGCTGCCATGCTGTCCTTCCTGTCAGTCTGTCCCTGCTGTCAGTCTGTCCTTCCTGTCAGTCTGTCCCTGCTGCCAGGCTGTGCTTGCTGTCAGTCTGTCCCTGCTGTCAGTCTGTCCTTCCTGTCAGTCTGTCCCTGCTGTCAGTCTGTCCCTGCTGTCAGTCTGTCCTTCCTGTCAGTCTGTCCCTGCTGCCAGGCTGCCCCTGCCCTGTCCCACCCCAGTGCTGCAGCTGCCCGAGGGGAGCCCCACTTCTTCCCAGATTTGTGGTTTCCACCAGGTGAGCTCAGGTGCTGCACACCTGGGAGGGGACAGCAGGGACACTGCAGGCACAGCTCCCAGCAGCTGCCAGTCCCCCTGCCTGCCTGCTGGGACATGGGGAGGAGCACATTGCTCCTTGCATCAGCCTGAGTCACAAACACTAATCCTGAAAAGCACGTCCTAAAATCTAACAGGGTCTTCAAGACCATTCTGCCTGTGCAAAAACCTAATGGTTCTTCATTGGAACATCAGTCTAGATACCAGAGCCATGGTGATCCATAGAGAGCTGTCATGCTTGTAGGTTTCTCTGTATGTCTCATTTGGGATGGGAAGACAGATAATTCTCAATCATGTTGATTAACTAGAGGGAGTGACTTACAGCTTCGTGTACTGTGTGCTTCATCCACCTAAGCAACAGAACAAATTCAGATATATTCCTGAGTAGCCTATATAATCAAAGATATCTATATCTAGACTCTAAAACAGCCAGGATTTGTCTCCCTTTTAAAAGTCAAGGTATCTAAGCACATAATATAAAAGGAAAGAAAACTTACTATTTCCCTCTAGAGGTCTTTTAACAAAAGAAAGTGTCACAGTGATGTACAGCAGGTAGAAAACAAATTTGATAAAATAAAAATATAGAATAAATATTATTTTTAAGGACAGTGTCCCACAATATTTTTGGTTATGATGTAAAAGCATATCTTTGATTTGCACAATAAGACCCATTCCAGAAATACTCTCTGTTAGTCATAAAATGCCATGTCATAAAGCAGAATCATCCATCAAAATGCAAAACAAGCAGGTTTCTTATTTTGAGATAAATGGAGTTCACCAAAGATATGAGGTCAGGTGAAAAGAAGGAAAATTTTCTGTATTTTTCAGCCACCAGGGTTGTAAGAAAAATCCTTCCTGAATTCTGCCCGTTTATGTGCCTGTGATGTACTTGTGCAGCTTGAGGTGCCTCGTACACAGAAAGCAGGATGCATTAATCATGAGGAACAGAGGGCCTGAAGCTGCAGTGTGCCACTCCACTTGAAAAGCCTCTAAAATATGCTGGTGCCAGATCTGCCTGGGCTGAAAATTGTGTACAGCTCACAATGATGCATCTGAAAAGGGTAACATTAAATGTATGCTCTCAGAAAACTTGCTGCACATCTACTCCCAATTTCTTTCCATTTCTGCCCTACCAAAGGGTTCCAATTTCCATCTCTGTCTTAAGCATGCTCCTTCTGAGTCTTTCATCTCCTCCTGCCTTTCTCATGAAAGTTCACCTCAATAAAATCACCAAGGTAAATAAGGCGAGAAAGATTTTCCCACTCCCTTGCAGGGAATTCATCTGCTGAGGTTTTATTTCCTGTAATGTATGGCTTTATTTCCTGTAATGTATGGCTTTATTCCTGTAATGTGTGGCACCAAACTGTGCTCCTCCAGGCACGATGGTGATCTGGCTTTGTCCCCATGCACCCCTGGCAGATGGAGGTGTGATGGCAAGCACTGAGCAGTGCAGCCTTCTCCTTGTCACATGGAGCAAGAACAGCCTCAGCCACATTCCCAAGCATTTTCTCTTTGTCTGGAGTTCCTCAGATATTTCAGTGCCAGCCATACATCACAACTTTAAGAGCTGAGGTGACAATTCAAAATATGAAAATCATTGCAGAGTAAATGAAGCAAATGATCGTTTTTGACAAATACACATGAGTGTGGCACTCAGAAATCTGGCTTGAATGTCTCTAAATAATTAAATTTATCTACCTCAGTAACTGCATTTGAATTGCAAATTAATTCTCCACCTCAGCCCTGCTGCATGTGTGTCTGCACTGGTACCTGAGCTGCCACAGCTGCTGGCTCTGAGTGCAGGGACACCCTTGGGCAGCAGCATTTCAGAGCACAGAGCACCCAGGGATGAGGACACTTGGCTTTGCTACACAAGGTTTTGTTGACACCCTCCCTGGATTTCTTTTGGTGCCTTTTATTGGGTGCTGTGCTGTGCAGCACCTCCACAGCCCAGGGACAGTGCCAAGCATGCAGCTGCTGGGGCAGGGCTGTGCTCTGCAAACCTGGCTCAGCTCCACCTGTGTGCTGTTGAACTGCACAAACCATCCTCCCTACCCCACTCCTGCCCTTTTTACACAGAACAGACAGGGCAGCACTGCTCCCCTGATATTCTCCACTGGGGGAATGACAAAATACTTTGTTAAGTCCCTGTATTGTTTCCATCTTTGTTCAGTTCTCCTCTAATGCCACCCTTATCACAAGTTACTCAAATTACATTGTAATACAGAATTATTCACCTCCCTACCACTTCTCAGCATATGAGCATTTTCTCAAGATCAATGACTTTGTTCTCCCAAATGTCCTGTGAAATGAGGAAACTTCCTTACATCCATTTTACAAACAGAGGTTTGAGGCACAGAAATATTAATGTCAGAAGGGCTAACTCACTTTAAAAGTTTATAGTTTGACTTTCTTAGGGAACCAGGCATTTTATTGAGCTACATTTCTCCACAGCAATGCAGTTTCTTGGTCTCTATTGGAAACTCCAAGCATTCCTCATTTCATTTCAGCAAGTCAGACTGAAGGGCTCAGATAAGACATCCAGAAATTGAAGAACACACAGGCATCACCTGTGAGAAATGTCAGTGAAGTGATGTGATTTAAATCCCAGTGGAATTCTGGCACATCAGGAAGACAAGAAAGCTCTCCAGGGTAGTATTTAACAGCCCATCCCAGAAGACTTCCTCGTGTTCCATCTTATTCACTGCACAGATTCCCAGTTCCTACAGCAAATACAGCAGAGGTGACAGTTCCTCCCCATGGCTGTGACACATCTGTACCTGAACTACGTACCTGAACTATTTACATTGTACCTGAACTATTTACAACAAGTGGAAAACCCTGAGTGTGAAGTGAGCAAGTAACCCAAAACTGCAATTGTTCCATTCAGAATTGTAAAGTCAGCTTTGCACAGGCAAGTTGAAAACTGATTTTTTTTTCCATATCTCCTTCCGGTGCTGTAAGAAAACCCTCAGGACAAGTGCAGAAGGGGCTAGGAAGTTCCCAGGTTTCAGGCTTGCAGCCCTGAAGCAGTCCTAGGCAGGAATAATCTTCTGCACAGGTGTCACAAAGGTGACAATGGCAAATGGCCACTCGGTCCTCAGCAAAAGGAACTACACTGCACAATGGCAGAAAGAGAATTTCTGCCCTTGCACCCTGAGCTATTCTATTCCTCAGGCCAGTTCAACCCTCCTGGCACCCGGTGGATCTCGATGCCTCTGGTTCAGTCCCACCTGAGCCCTGCTCTCATCCCACAGGGCTCCATCCTGCCTCCCCCTTCCTCATCCCAGCCTCCCCTCACCCATTCCCATGTCCCTCTCCACCACAGACACACACACCATGAGCATTCTGCACACAGCCAGCAGAAACTTCAGCTTTTCAGGGGTATTTTCACAATGGACATATCCTGACAGCAGCCCTGCTCCTCACCCAGCTTTCCAGCCCTGCCCTAAAGCTCTACCTGAGCAAGGCTGTCCCCTCTTTCTTGCAAACAGGAAAATTGTTTCAGAGAATAGAAATTGTGCACATTTTTTGGCAGTGAAAGTTTTAAATATAAACTCTTAAATTTTAGCAAAGCTATTAAACATAGAAAAACAATTATAAATATTTTTGTATCCTGGAGTGAGGCTTGATTATCTGGCTGCATTATTTAAAGAAAGCTTTTACAACCAGAAAGGATATGCATGCGATCTCTGGATAATCAGATAACCTCAGAAATAAAACAGTAACTGAATGACCACAGTACTCAGTTTAATTCTGTCAGGTGGCCAGTTCTCTACTGCTCAGAGATTAAGAGATGAATTCTCTCTATAGAGTCCTTTCTCTGTATCTGAAAGCAAAATCCAAAGCTTTTTAGCAGCACTTCCAATTTATCCCTTCCACTAACAGGCAGCATCCTCTTAAAAATCTTTTCATCTCTCTACAGTACTAAATTACACAGTCCTAATCCCAACTGAATCAGATGATTGTGCCTGTCTGTACTGTAGAGGCACTTGGAGACAGCTTCACTCTACATAAGCAGCATCTGCTGTGCAAACATCATACCTGCTATCCACACCTAGAAGTGATTTTGGCTGACTGACAAGCATTATTCTTGTAACATTAGCCCAGCTGTATAGTATTCACTTATATGATCTGGTTTTTAGGTATATGTTTATGTATTATTAATAAATAATAGAATAGAAAAATATAATGCAATGATAAATTACATAATGGTTGCTTTATATCTTGGTTGGTTGGTTGGTTGGTTGGTTGGTTGTTTTTATAATAAATTTATAATCTGTTAACCTGACTACACCTTTAGTGTAGATAGAAGTTTGGGACAGCTATAGCTCTCTGGAGTCATCTGCCATGTGTACTGGCTGCAGAGATCATGGACAGCCCTGGCAGGGGAGGAGTTCATGTGAGTGTGCTGTGTGCACTTTGAGGAGTTTTCTCAAATCTGTGAAATGAAGAAGGGATGTTGTGCTGATTCCAAGTGACCCATCTCTGCAGCTGGATGTGCTGGGTGGTCAGAGAGCCTGCCTACAGTTCAGGGTCTTGCACCAGTGGGGTAACAGCAGCACCTTTCAAACACAGGCCTGGCTTCCCATGACATGTCTACCTTGCCATTCAGGCCTAAGCCAAGGGACAAGAAGCCAGCCTGGCAAGGCTCCCAGGCTGCCTCACAGCTGTGACAAACTCATCAGCAAACATCTGGCTTAGGACCAAGGCTCTGGCTGGAGCCCTCACACCTGCAGCTGCAGGCTGCCTCCAGGAGGACAGGGCAGCTTTGGAACACGGCTCAAGCAGGGCAGATGGTCATTGGCAAAGAAATGGGTGAGAAGCTTAAGGAGCTGCTGCCTGAGCTCTCTCACTCAGCTGGGTGCCACAACCTCTGCTGAAGGAGCTCAAACTTTTTAAACAGCCCTGAGCTCTTTCCATCCAGTGCCAGTGCCCTGGGCTGGCTCACACTGCCCCAGCACCACAGATTTAAAGGACCAGTTCCAAAATCCCCGTGTTTAGATCAGCAGAACTGATCCAACTGGAGCTTGAAGGCATCACCATCCAGCCAAGAACCACAGGCTTGCACTGAAAGTCTTGGGAAGGAAAATGTGAGGTCTGGAGCCTGTTCCAGGGAATTGCTGGTTTGGCTCAGGGGAACATCCCAACAGACCTGCACTTGCAGAAGTCACTGAAGTGGGAACTAGATGATCTTTAAGGTCCCTTCCAGCCCAAGCCTTTTTATGATTCTATGAAACCTATGAAATATCCTTTATTATATTTTAAATAGAAAGGATACTACTTCTTTTACACTCTGTTTTTTGAGCCTTTGGAGTATCATTATCTAGGCTGGTCTCTTTGACAATTAAAGCCTCCTCATAATGCAATATGGTAATGTGACTTCAGAAAGAGAAGCTTCAAGGAAAACTCCAAAAGCTGCACTAGAGCTCTCAGAGCTGGGAGCACCAGGAAGGGATCCCAGGCAGACTCCCAGCACAGTGATCACCCAGGGACACCCTCCCCTCTGACTGTCAAACCCCTCATTTGCCTTCCATTTCCACTCCACCATCTCTCATCAAAGTGACAGGTGTGAGGCCATGGATCTCAATTAATGGATGGAATTTGACAGAGTATAAAATGCTACTATTAAATGCACAAAAATAGCTAAAGGTAGGCTGAAGTGCACATATATAAACAATTATATATGTATGTATATATGCATAATGCTTTCTCTCAAGAAGCCAGTGAAAAGTTATTGACTTTTATTCCCTTCTGAGATACTTTCTGATTATGTACAGCCTTGACAATTATTCCACTGCTTGTTATATGAAACACCAGTGTGTCTCATGTAAGAAATACTCTTCCACAAACAATTATCCTTTTGACATAATGTTATATATATGCATCTTTGTTTAGGCATCCTGCAGATTAATAAAATCAAAAGCCAGATGCCTTGAGACAAATTAGCTATTTCCTGTCAATAAAATATGATATAGCACACTTAATTTATAGGAAACACTGGTGCCATGAAATGCTTTGGGCTGCCTGTGCTGCTCATCCCCATGGAAGCACCACTGCAATTGCAGCCCTACAACCACAGAGCATTGGTCCATAAGTGTGGAAGATTTATCTAAATAATAGACATTAACAACATAAGATGGTTCTGCATCAAAAAGACCCATTTGACTTTGAATTTGCTTAGTCACTCTCCAATTCATTTTTCTTCTACAGGATTCTCTATTTTCACTTATAAAACCAGGTTGTTTTTATGGATGTTTGAATAATGACAGTGCTCTGCAGCTGTTTGGCACTGCTTATGAAATGGCATTCGTGACAGGGGAGATGCCTCTGACAAGACCAAGTGATCACAGAATCATACAATCTTGAAGGTTGGAAAAGACTTCTCAGATAATTAAGTCCACATCTAACTGATCACGCTGTTTTTAATAGATTGAGAGAAGAAATATTATGAAAAAGTTTTAAAAAAACAACCCCTACTATCATCCTATATTTTTCTTGCATATTTCTAACTTGTTGTTTTGTTCTCTAGACTTTGATTAAAATACTTTGTTCCTAGTTTGGAACAAATTGGTGAGACTCATTTGCAACAGGCACAGTTATTTTTGGAAGACCTGTTCCCATGCCATAGTTAAGCTGCATTAAGTTTTATCATGTACTTTAACATGCAAAATGTGTTATCACCCTCAAATGTTTACCACATACTCTCTTTTTTAAAACTTGACATTTGTGAGATTTTCAAAAAAAGACAATAATTCAGGCTGTAAGTGCTAAGTAAGAATTAGTCCCCAAAAACTAATGTTTTGAGTTCTGTGATTTATTATTCTACATTGACAAGGTCAAAAGAGAGAAGGAGAAAACATACTGAACATTTCATGACTTCTCAGTGGCTCTGGCTTTATTTTACTCTCAAAATTCAGACTTTCAGCAGTCAATTAACATAAAACAAAATTTATGACAGTTTTTCCAATTCTTCAATGCTGTATGAAAAGCCATCTTAATCAGCTCAAGCAATAAGTACAAACTGGTCACACAGGACCCTCTGTCTCTGGGGGCTCCCAGCCCCCACCAAGGAGACAGAAATAACCTCTGCTGGGCTTTCTTCTTTAATATGAAAGTTATGCAGGGAGAGGAGGGAATTTACTAATGATTTGTTAAGACAAGGTGGAAGTCCTGAACTGGCCAACTTTAATGGAAACAAAAAAATCTGTTCCTCAGCTAAAGCTTATGATTCTCATGGAGTGCCCAGCCCATTTCCAGTTCCCTTTGATTTATAGCAAACTGATCCATTCCTTGAAACAGACAGGTTTTTTGCACTCTCCTCACGAAAAAACTAAACAACAAATCCAGCCAGTAAAAACAAACAAAAAAATTCCTCTATTTTAAACAATAGTGACCTTTTCTCAAGAAAATACCAATTTTGATAAAAGTTTATTGTTTCCCCCAGACTTCTGGTGACCAGGAAGGAAAAGGTCAAGTTCCCACTAGAGCATTTTTCATCTGGGCAGTTTTGAGAGGACAGAGGGCTCAGCCTGCTGAAGGTGAAGCCCCAAAGGTGACCCTGGCAGCCTGAGCACTGCCTGCCACCAGTGCCCACACCCACCCAGGCTGCCCCTTATCCTGCCCCAATGCAGAGCAAACCCAAACACAACCTCACCCAAGCCACCCTGACAGAAAACTCAGACAGCAGGACAGGCTCTAACAAAGCAAAAGACATCCTTTTTTTTTTACACAAAACAGAAAGTTCTACTCAGAGCTATGTGGGTCTGTGAGAAAGATTGGATGCTGGGCAGAAAAAAAAAAATCTCAAATCTTTTCCATCTATCTGAGTAAGTGACTGGTGATTAGATGTGCACACTTGGGAAATTACAGCATGTGGCAAGGACGAGGCACTGTAATCCTTTCAGGAATACTTGTGGTGCCAGAAGGGACCCCTCAGACACCCCAGCAGACCCCCTCCTTCTCCAGTTCTGCCCTGAGAGCCCCCTTACCCCTCCCCACTCTGTGCAGAGAGTTCTGCCCCTTGCTGGGAAGCAGCAGCAGCAGGAGGTTCCACAGCTCACTGCCCTCTGCCCTGCAGCCTGAACTCGGGAGAAGAGCAGGGACAAGATCATGGTGACTTTGATGGAGCAGAGGGACGTGGATATTGAATTGCAGCAGAATATGGATCAGAGGCAGCTGCACCTGGCTGGGCACAGAAAGTCTGCAATGTCTGCTGCCTCTGCAAAGCCACATTTGGCCAACCTGCTTGTAGCTTCTGGTAAGGTTTGCTTATTGCCCACCCTTTCTTTTTTGTTCATGCACAATTAGGAAGTGCAGAGGACGGAATTGAACAGGGAAATGCCTCCTTACATCCCATGGAAAATGAGTTCATGGTGTCTACCTCAGGAATTTTCTGTTCAACACCTCTGGATCATGCATGAGTTACAAACTGATGTGCTGTGGCTGATAGGGGAGCTCTTTCTGCTCTTTGACATGTGTCTTTTTGGGTTCCAAGAGGAAGGAAGGAGCTTAGCAGTGAACTCTAGAAAATAACTTTGATTTATATATGTGAATTTCCCCACTAGAGAACATACTCACACCAGGCAAATCTCATGATAAAGAACTTATTTAACCAAACAGGTTGATTTAAGAGCCCAGCATACAAGATATAAATGGAAAAAATCTGTGTATTTGGTGCATGTTTTCACAGTGTTCAACTCACAATTAAACTTTCCATTTTAAGGAATATTACAATCGAGTTTTAATTCAACAGCATCTCCAGCAAAAGATTTATACCTCATACTTCCATATTTATCATGTCAAAGGGTAGAAAAAAATGAGCACTGTCACATTCTGACACTGAATAAAATGTCATGAAAGCCAAATGACACATGTAGAATTTAAAAAGTTTTATTCCAGGAAAGAGAGAAACTGTTAAATATATTTAAGAAAAAAAGTAAAGCAATCAAACAAAAATAATGAAAGAGAGGATCTTTCTTGTTTTATTACCTCTAGAATGCCAAGCTCTTCTTTTTAACAGCCAGGCAGACAAAGACCTGTCATCCAGTATCTTCACAAATTACAGTCCAACCTGTAAATACAAACAGAGCACTTGATATGATCTTCAGGCATTTCTATTTTCTATTTAATACTGTTTCATGCATTCATGTGCTAATAAAGGTTAAACTAGGTGATCCTTCAAGCAGCCCTCTACACTTTATCTGCCAGAGCAATAAAAGCCAAAGAAAATTGGTGCATTTATATTGTGAAAAGAGAAAGACTCCAAGCATTGTAATGAAGTATGGTATTTCTTCTCGTGTATCATTTCAGCAGCAGTTGTTTACAACAAAAACATTTAGTCAGAACTGGATTTTTATGAGAAATCCTCATGTGTTACTAATCTTCTGCTGACATCAGACTGATTCTCTTGGATCTTTCATTTGCTTCTGGTGAATCACCCTGCTCATAAAACAAATTGCCTTGTCCTGACTTGGATTTCCACCTTGATTTTCAATGTGGCTTCAGATATAGGCAGCAGTTTACCCTTGAGAAAATTCAGCATAGTCATGCTAGCACAGTCTTCATCTTAAAATAACACACAACACCATTGTGCAATGGATAAAATTTTAAAAATGGAGGAGTTAATTCTAAAACTTCCAGTATAGAACAACCTTTTTACCTCAGACTCCAAAACCAGAATCAGATGCCTAATTAAGTACAAGATGGCCCACATAACCACAGATGAGAAACAGATAAAAATTTTTATCAAAATATCCCCTTTGACTTCCCAGCTTTGACTTCAGCCAAGGGTATCAATTTCTCCTACTCTATATTACAAATACACAAGTCCCCTTTAACCCACTCAGTAATCTGAAATACATACCATAATAACACTTGTGGGGCTCCACAAAGAACTTTTGGGCAAAATAAGCAGCTGACTAAAATCACCTTTTCAGATCTCCACATCTTCCAAAAGGTAAGAGCACAGTCCTGAACAGGAACAGTTGGTTTGGCTGAGAACTGGCAGATTTGGTTACAAGATGAAGAAAAGGTGCAATGAAAACCTTTGACAAAAAAGATTGCCCCATAAATAAAGAAACACAGGGATAGAGAGACTGGGTTTAGCAAAATTGCTTCCTTGGTTTCACCCAACAGCTGAGATAAACATGAAAGGGCAAATCTTGATGCATCCACTCATCAGGCTAGAGAACAAATTGTCATTACAGAATAAATGGCATTCTCCTTTGGGCAGAGCTGATAAACAGCAAGCTAGAGAAGGAAAAAAGCAAGAATGTCCCTTGCAAAGGAATTACAATAAAAACCCCATGTGTTACTATGATGTTTCATGATCACACAGGATGAGCCAACATCAATTAAAGGCCAAATTCTGCTCTGAAAGTACAAGCTCATCTCCCTTTTACAGCAGCAATGATAGAAGAGGCAAATTTTGGCCATGACCTCATCTTTTATTAACATTCTAGGTGCCAGAGAGCAGATTTACAAAGACATTTTTCAAGCTAAAATTGCATATGGGCCCATTGACACAAAAACAGGGATTTGCAGAAAATCCTCACAGGATGCCTGAAGTGGCTTTTTAAATTTTTAATCACAAACAAATGAGTCATGTTAGAAAGAGTACACAGAAAGAGAACTACTACCATCACCACCAGCACTGATTGTTTTCAAAAAACCTAAATTAAGCTTGCCAATTCTATCACTTGAAGTTTCTTTTCTCTGTCAGACACACACAGTCTGACAAAGCACTCCCAAAATTATAATATAGATTTAAACAAAAAAAAAAAAAAAAAAAAAAAAAATAAAAAGAAGAAAAAAAGAAAAAAAAACTGCACATTTTTAGAAACACCCATTATGGTGCAGCAAAATTCTTTCATTATTTTCCCATCTTTTCATTTTAATTTGATAAATGTACACATAAAGCTCTTCTCTCAATATTTTTTTTATAATCAAGTGGAATATGATTTTTTCCAACATAGTTATTCTGACTACTTCCTTCTTTTTTCAAAGGCATTTATGGACTTGAGTTGCTTTTTTACATTTGAAATGGAACAACTGAAATTGGAATTGAGCAAAACATTTCGTTTCCTTAGATCAAGAGATCCTTAGGACTTTTCAGATATGCTTTAATTATTTTGGAAGAACAATGTTAGCTTTTCTTACTAACTCAGGGCAGGTCATTCCCTGTATGGCAGGCTAGTCAGTGCTTCTTCAGCCTAAAAAACAGCTCATCTTTTAAAATATTGAGTTATGCTCTTTGAACAATGTGTTTTGCCACATCATGCTGCTTTTTGTGGTTTTTTTTTTTCTGCAATGTCTTCCTTGAATATTTTTTACATAAGTTGGTGAAACATAGATTATCTAAATGTCTACAATTGTTTGCATCATCCTCCTCCATTTACTGCAATCTACAGTCCTCAAGATGCTGGATTTGACAGCAGTGCCACTGTCCAAGGCACTTACAAAAAAACCTAACACTGTGGCTACAGCAAGACCTAGAACCATGTGCTGGAGGGTTTCTGCATTTCACAGTTGCTGTTCTTTGTTTTGAGGTGGTGCCTACACTTCTCAACAGCAAACTGATCCCTCCAAGGCATCAGGTGATGTGTAATGAAGACTGAAAGGGAACATGAAAATAATAACTTGTTGACTGCTCTTTTTCCCCCAGCTACCATTTATGCCCTCACCCATACCTTCATTTATGTTTCCAAGTTAATGTTTTCATTTTGACCAAACTCATGCTGAAATTTAACAAAAAGCTGTTTAAAATACTTAGGGTCCAATCTCACTCTTGTTCAAGTAAAAGGAAAGAAAGAGGGATTTTATTACTTTATTTTAGAGTAGAAAATATTCCTTTATTTCTGCTGAGACAAAGGCCAATGCAGGACATCAAACCTCTAGATTCCATCTGTCAGAAGCATTTCCCACATTCTTAACAACGTGAGACACAGATGAAAACAAAAGCCTTTTTCCCAAGCAACAGCACCACACCAGACCCATCCCAAGCTCCTCCTCACTCCTTTCTCAGTTGGGACAATTGCTCAAAGTCTTGTCCACATTTTTTTTTTTCTATTTACTTTCCTTATATTTACTGCCCAATTTATTCTGGCAATGAAGCCAGCCAAGTCATTCCTTTTTGTCTTGAGGAGAACAAGGTGGGTACTTGTTTGTAAATCATTTTTAAATATACAATATTCATAGTGCTGGAGATGAACTGAAAAATGTACTGTAAGGACTGAGCAGCTGTTCTTAAACAAACTTGCTTGATTTTATTGATGGTGCTTTATTTTTCCTTTCTCTCTCCTCTCTTGCTGTCTCTGTCACCAGACCCAACCATTTTCACCCCTGAGATCACACTGTAATTTAAGAAAGTTCTTGTTCTACGGTTTAAAAAACTATTTCAAGGATCTCCATTATCTCAAATGCACTTTCAAGTCTTTATGCTATAGCGATTAAGGCAAGCAGAATTCTCAAAACATCTGTGAAAAGTATTTATTGAAAATTTTACATCTAATAAGACTAGTTAAGAAATCTTTTCACAGGCTTTGATTCCATGAAGCAGCCATGATCTTCCTCCAAAACCAGACAGACAATAAAAAGCCACTGAGGGGAAAAAAAAAATCATAACACAGAAAATACTATACTGAAGTAAGAAGAAACTCAAGGACTGCATAACATCTACTAGGATGTTTGTTGTAGACATTGATGCAATGCTTACATCTCTAGTAGAAATTACATGTGTACTACATGTAAATGAGTGTCTCTAGTGAGATAAAGGATGGTAGAGCTCAAGAGAAACAGGGCAGCACCTGAGCCCTTTGTTTTAAGCATAGAATCATCATATAATCATTAAGGCTAGAAAAGACCTCTAAGATCACTGAGTCAAACCATCCAGCTTTATGGCACAGGAGAGGTGTCTTTTGAGATACAGCAGCTGTTTGTGTCCTCTTGCTTGAAAAAAATTACCCTGTCACATGCCTTGAGTTTGCAAACCACATATCCTTGCATGTGAAGAATAATGTGGAGCCAGACTCATGTGAAGCAGAAGCAAGAAGCCCACAGGACAAGCATTCCTCTGCCATGGCCTCCCTGCATCACCAGAACAGCTTCTGCTGGCTCCCAACCCAAAAGGCAGGACCCAGGAAAGGGACAGAAGGGGTGGGAAGCAGGACCATGGGGAAGCTTGGCTCCCAGAGCAAACCAAAGCATCAGGGGACACAGGGACAGGAGACCAGGGGGGCCTGAGTCCCCTCCCCCTTTGCTGAAGGAAATCCAGTGTTCACATCTGCCTGCAGCACAGCACTCCCACTGCAGAGCAGCCTTTGCCCTGCACCTGCACAGCCCTGCAAAGCCTCATCTGAAACTGTTAAGCACAAGGAAGTGTAGTTTTAAGTTCTATCTGTAACTCACAGAGCTATTATAAAAGGAGGAACATTACCCATATTATAAATGTTACATGAGTAAACAAGGAATATGAATGAGTGAGAGCTATTCATCTCAATGAGCACTTCTCTCCTGGAGAGTGTTACAAAGCCACAGGATGTCCCCAAGTTTCAAAATTTGCATTCCCACCTTCGAGTTAGATGAAAAACTTGCAAAAGTATATGTATCTAGATAGCTCCTTAATGACCCTGCCTCTCAGGGGAATCTTGTGCATTGAATATTCAGGAGAAAGATGGCACTAGGTTGTACCACGAATGCTTACCAATAATAATTGCTATTTAAACAGTCATTTTCTCCTGCAAAAAAAGAAAAAAAGCTTTACTGGGCACATACTATGAACCCTCTGAATGAGGGAAAGACAAACATCTTCCAAAGATGTAGATGGGGAGCAGTGGAGCAGCAACCAAAACCATTTCCATTGCCTAAGGCTGTGTCTGTACTGCAATTAAAAGATGTATGGGGAGACAAATGCTTAGTCCTGAAGACCTAATGCCACATTATTTAAAGAAAAGAGGGAGGGTGGAGAGTGGGGATGTATTCAGGCATGGTCTAGTCTGATCTGATGTGCTGGATTAGCAATGTGAGGTCTGGTCTCCATCCAGGAGGAGCTGTTCCAAAATGCATTCCAGATCTGAATAAAACCACTAATGTAAATGCACACCTCTTCATCCTGTTCCTCAATACCTTTGGAAACACTGAAATAAGTCATGCACAAAGGCACAACTCAAGGAGAAGAAAGATGGCACATAATTTCTCTTTTGCCCAAGCTTCTATGCTTTTCATCTTGCTTTGATAATTAAGGGAATGAAAGTCTGAAGCAGAACTATTCAACTAAACTACACTCCATTGCCTGGGTCTAAATAAAGAAATTTCAAGCTTTTCTACCTTGCCTATTATGCTATTCCAAGACAGAAAGATTTCTATAATTTTCAAGGTTTGATGAAAGATTTGTTGACTTTTTTTCCTTTGCATTAATGAATTTTTTTTTTCCCTCTGAGAATTTAGCACTTTTCTCACAATTACCATTCCACCTCCAGTTTCTTTAACACACCTGCTTTGCACAGCAGACAAGAATGAGCTGGTTTTCTTAGGTGGTGTCTTCCCAGTGAGATGCTGCCACTGCAGTTCTGAGCCCTTCTCACAGCAACACCAAACTCTCCTTTATGAACCTTCATTGCCAAAGCTGCACTTGGATTTTGCTGCACCAGAATTCCATTCAGCAGAATTCATTGCTGCACCAGAAGCATCCTTCCTGCAGAATTAACAGGGGTGCATCTGTGCCACTACAGGAACTGTAATGAAAGCAGGCAGAATTGCAGCCTCTCTCTTTCTTCCAGGCTGTCTGTGAGGACAGGTGCTTCATTTAGCATATTTCATAAACTAGAAATTATTAAAAAAAAAAAAAGAAAGAAAAACACACAAAAAAACCCTCACTACTCCTTTTTCAGTTCTGGTGCTAAAAGAAACACCATTTCTTTCAGGTACAGGGGAGATAAATGACAGCTTTAAACCAAAGTGACCTGTTTCAGACAAATTAATTTGATTTTTTTTTTTCCTGAAACTTCTCTCCTTCTCTTCCACATGCCCAGACTGGAGAACAGGCAGTGGATGCAGAAACTCCTCTGTGCCAGGAAGCCAAACCACAAGCAGTCACCTCTGGGTGTGAGCACAGGGCAGGACATGAGCCCAGTGAAAGCTGTTTATAAACCAGACCCACACCATGGATGCCCTCATTCCCCCTGGGGCTGCCCCCTTACCCAGGCAGCCAGCAGCTCCTCAGTGGCTCTTCCCTTTCCAAAAACACTGTGGCCCCAACCTCAACCCCTGCTTTGGTGTGGGCAGCTCTTTCCCCCTGGGCTGGGGACATAGCTCTCTCCTGATTTTGGAATTTAACCACTTGTCTAACAGGTCTCCCAAGATCTGGGCACCATCACAAGATGCTCAAATCACCAAAATTTTCACACCTAGCTGGGTTAGGAAGTTAGGTGGACAGCAGAGCAGCATTTTCATCTGGAGCCCAAGGAAGGAACATGTTTGCTCCCACTGTGAAAGCAGCAAAGATTCACACTGCCCTGCAACCAGATCGTTCCATGATGCCAACCTGAGCTTTGTGAAGGAGTGGGGAACATCTCCACTGCCTTCACATGGTCCCACCACAGGATCTTACACCTAACTTTACTATGCTTAAAAAAATATATCTGATTTATAGGATTGGTCTGTTTCTGCTCCTTGGTGATGTTCATGACAGCAACACAGCAGAAATATAGCACAGGCCCTTAATTTAGTCCCTGTAAAGCTCTCCTGTTACTTCTTAATGCAATCAATTACTGAGTAATCTCAACTGTGCCCACAAAATGAGCATAAATTGGCTTCCAAGCTAGGACAATGCAAGTGGTGGTGTTAATTCCCAGCCATCTATTGTAATTTGGTATTCATTGGAGAGGTTTCTCTCCTGGTAAATTTTAGAAGCTCTTTACACAAATGACTACTTTCCTTTGATGCGGAGCAACAGGGAATGTCTTTTTAGCACTAAAATTACACAAAATATACTATGCATATATGCACACAAGCAGAACTGAACAAACAGTATTTATAGAAATTCTGGACTCATTTGCTTCGGTGGATAAATACCATATTTAGGTAAAGTCCATTTACAAAAATACATGACAGATCTATATATGTGTGTGTGTATATACATACATACATATATATATATACACATCCCTTCAGCAAAGAAAATTCCCTTTAAAAGTGTTCAGAACTACACTGTGCATTAAGTACAATATAAGCCACAAACTGATGACAAACAGCAGAGAGGGGATGATGTGCATTATTGTGCATTACTGTGCATTACTGTGCATTCCTGTGCATTATTCTGCACTATTGTGCATTATTGTGCATTCCTGTGAATTACTGTGCATTACTGTGCACTGTTGTTCATTACTGTGTATTATTGTGCACTATTGTGCTTTATTGTGCATTCCTGTGCATTACTGTGCATTCCTGTGCATTATTCTGCACTATTGTACATTCCTGTGCATTCCTGTGCATTATTGTGCACCATTGTGCATTATTGTGCACTATTGTGCATTATTGTGCATTACTGTGCATTATTGTGCATTACTGTGCATTCCTGTGCATTATTCTGCACTATTGTACATTCCTGTGCATTCCTGTGCATTCCTGTGCATTATTGTGCACCATTGTGCATTATTGTGCACTATTGTGCATTATTGTGCATTACTGTGCATTATTGTGCATTACTGTGCATTCCTCTGCATTACTGTGCACTATTGTGCATCCCTGTGCATTATTCTGCACTATTGTGCATTCCTGTGCATTACTGTGCATTATTGTGCATTACTGTGCATTACTGTGCACTGTTGTGCATTACTGTGCATTATTGTGCACTATTGTGCATTATTGTGCATTCCTGTGCATTCCTGTGCATTACTGTGCACTATTGTGCATTATTGTGCATTCCTGTGAATTACTGTGCATTACTGTGCACTGTTGTTCATTACTGTGTATTATTGTGCACTATTGTGCTTTATTGTGCATTCCTGTGCATTACTGTGCATTCCTGTGCATTACTGTGCACTATTGTGCATTCCTGTGAATTACTGTGCATTACTGTGCACTGTTGTTCATTACTGTGTATTATTGTGCACTATTGTGCTTTATTGTGCATTCCTGTGCATTCCTGTGCACTCCTGCAGAGCCCTGCCCTCCGTGTTTCGGGAAGGGAGGCAGTGCTGGTTCTGGGGAGGCTCCCGGCCGCGCTCCTGCGCTCCCTCTGCCTCTCGCCCTCCCCAGACTTTCCCTCCTCACACTGCCGCAGAGCTTTCCAAATGAAGAAGCTGTTTCCATGACACCAAACCCTTAATTTGAAGCATACATATAAACAGCCTATGATTGTGATCACAATGCACCATTTCTTATTTATTTTATTCCTTTTTTTGGTTCTGCTTTGGACAGAGACAGGCAGTTCTTATGAAATGCAACATAAAAAGCACTGGTTGTAAATGGCAAGCAGTTTCACCTTTAGTGTTTTACAAATACCTTGATTTCTGTATTAAATTTCTTGTCATTTTTAATAAACCTAAGAAACAAACTATTTGAGTAATCAGACTCCTTTGTGTTTATGCTTTGTACTTGTATCCAGACACATCTCCGTGGTGCTTTGTTCTTTTGGTGAGGTCTTAGCTTAGTGCATCCTTTCCCCTCACTATTTACTTTTCCTCAAAAGCTGTTTTTTGGACACCCTCTTCTCCAAAACAGTGTTTTATAGCCTTCTGTCATGGCAAATTTACAATAATGAACTACAAATGTAAGTATTCTTTCTTTTTAAATTTCTCTAAATTTTTATCTATTTATCTAAAAGATAAGTAAAAAAACATTCTTCTTGAATTAATAAAAAATGGAAGAAAATATGTGTCACATTAAGAAAGACATAAATTTAAACTTACATTGAATTTATATACCGTTAGTGGAACACACCTCATAAGCAAACATTTTATTTTTTAATTACTTAATTGTGCCTTCTTAATCACAGAATGAAGATTTATTTGTCCTTCTAAAGAGAAACTTTAATCAAAATATTCTCTAGTTAAAACACTGTAAATTTGTTTGATTCCCAGTGAAATGGAATCAGAAGGTAAAGATGGCAGGAAGACTAATTTTGTGCATCCACAGCATCCTCTCTCTCACCCAACTACTGCTACCAGTGAACTGCAGTGGCAGGAGCACCATGCAGTTAAATTTTATTCATATCCTTAACTTTATTAACAAGTCTGAGACACCTACAGCATGCACACCCACACACCTGCTAAGCCAATTTACAGGCAGGGAAAGCAGGCATTTGCTGAATTCCTGATTCCCCATTGCTCCACACCTGAGAGGCAGCTGCCCATGGGATGTGGTGCCCTCATCTCCCCTCAAACACAGCAGCTCCTGCCCCCCTGCTACAGGCAGGAATTACAGGCAGGTAGGGACCACAGGTAGGGATTACAGGTAGGGATTATAGGTAGGAATCACAGGCAGGTAGGAATTACAAGTAGGTAGGGATTATAGGTGAGGGATTACAGGAAGGTGGGAATTACAGGTAGGAATTACAGTTAGGAATTACAGGCAAGTAGGAATTATTACAGGAAGGGATTATAGGTAGGAATTACAGGCAGATAAGAATTACAGGCAGATAGGGATTACAGGTAGGGATTATAGGTAGGAATTACAGGTAGGAATTAAAGGCAGGTAAGGATTACAGGTAGGGATTACAGGTAGAAATTACAGGCAGGTATGAATTACATGTAGGGATGACAGGCAGGTAGGAACTACAGGCAGAAATTATAGGCAGGTAGGAATTACAGGCAGGTAGAAATTATTACAGGTAGGCATTACAGGTAGGAATTACAGGCAGGTAGGAATTACAGGCAGGTAAGAATTACAGGTAGGGATTATAGGTAGGAATTACAGACAGGTAGGAACTACAGGTAGGAATTATAGATAGAGATTACAGGTAGGAATTACAGGCAGGAATTAAAGGTAGGGATTACAGGTAAGGATTACAGGTAAGGATTACAGGTAGGAATTTGCCATAGCTGCAATTCCCATGCCATTCCCTGAGTGTGCAGTGGGACACAGGAATGTGGCACATTTCCATCTGGCCATCACTGGTATGTTCACTGTGGAGAGCAGCTTGTATCTTTGGGCCAGATGTTTCACTGTCCTGAAAGACAGGAAGCAACAAACAGCCAAAACAATGTTGGGAGCAGCTTTTCAGTATGGAGCCTGGAGACCAATCCTGAAATCAACACAAAAAAGACAGTGCTAAGTATGCACAAGTAATTTGATGTGACAGCAAAATCAGCACCATCCCTTTTCCTACCCCCAGATTATCCAGAAATTCCTGCACGCAAAGGAAAGGAGAAAATTCCATGGCTTTATAGGAAAAGTCAACCACTGATATACTTGCTTGTATACTAGGGTAAAGGTTGCAGGGGGATTTCAGAATTGGAGCAATAAATTGCTTTATTGATATATTTTCCCCATTCATTGAGGCTTTCTTATGATATAGACTTTTCCCAAAAGCAGCCTGCTCCAAAGGCCAAGGAAGGCAGAAGGAGTCCCTGTGCTGGAGACACCAGGTGTCCCATGAGGTAAAATGTGCTACACATAAACATGAGCATGTGGCTGTACTATCCATGAAGGACACATCCACAGAAACTTGCAGGAAGCAGCAAGATGAGTAAAGCCTGAAATCCCATAAATAGCAGAGAACACTCAGGCTGTAGAAATGCAAAACCAAGAGCAACCAGCAAAGCCTAGGGCATGGCACCCAGAGTTGAAGGGGATAAGATTCTAGGTGACCACAGGACTTCATGCCTGGGATATCCATTTTCTGTGTGCTACTTCAGCCAGGCATGACTTCCCCTCCACATGAGACCACACAAGAGCCAGGCTCAAGCCTGTTCCATGCAGGTTTTCTCTGCAAACTTCAAGCAAGTTTTCAAGCCATCTGTCAGGGAGGAACAGCAGCAAGGCCACACATCACAGGGACAGGGTGCAGACAAATACATGGCAGCACGTGAGGCTGCAGCAGCAGGTACTAACAGAGATGAAAAACCCTGAGAGAAGAAGCAGATCTGGGGTTTACAGCATCCCCATCCCTGTCTTACTAAAGGGCTTCCTTACCTTCAGGAAATCCTTGTGCAACAAGAGAGAGCACCCAGCCTGGAAGGTGAAGTGTGATCCAGGATCTGTTGGGGGCTCTGAGCATCAAGGCTTGTGCTCACAGCTTTTTCATTGCCTGTGGAGAGCCCAACAGACTCTAAAAGCAATTTGGAATGTGACAAGGAAATGAGATAATGATGCATTTTAAAGTCAGTGATAGGAGAGGGATGGGGTTCCTCAGGAAGGACAAAGCTACTTACTGGATCACACTGACAGGGTGACACCAGAGACAAGTGATTTGAACTGAGGGAAAGTTTTTCAATTGTAGTGTAGAGTTTATACCATCAGGATGCTGCCATTCTGTGTGTTATTCTGAGAGCTATTCATGCATCTCTATCTTTTAGTTGAATTGTATTTTTTCCCTTTAATAAACTTGCTTATTCAGTCTCACTATCACACTAAAGGACTAATTTGGATTTAATTTATCTTTCTCTGTGTACTTCCCATAGCCATTGCTTCTTTTATTTTTTCTCCTCTATCTGCTAGTTTTTTTAATTCTCTGTCTTTTGTGTGAGCCTTGTAGGGCAAGGATTATACCTACTTCTATTTTTGGAAACCATCTACAGGGAATAAATTATGGTAATTACATCCAGCAGAATTAGATTGTAGTGACTGCCAGACACGGAATAGCCACTGTCAGAGATCCTCAGAACAAGATCATCTGGTTTTGCCCTCAAGTAAGAAAGAAACAAGGAAGATCCACCACCAAAATGAGTATTATGAAAGTGTCTCTAATCTCTGGGAAAGTACATAGTGAATGCTGCCTACAGCCAGGGAATCACGGGCAGAGCCAGGCATTTGAGCATTACTACAGAAAGGATATAATAACATTAGTGACTGCTGAATTTAAAATTTAATTCTACTGAAGTTCCCATATGAAGCTACACTTATTCCCCTGCTCGAGGCTTTGAGGGTGGGTAAAAGGGTGGGAAATAAACTTTGAATGCAATCTTTATTTTACACATTTCTGATATTTAAAATGTTTCCAAATTATTAATGTGCTACACTTGCTCTCAGTCCAAGTGGTAGCTTATCTAATACTACTTCGTGAAAAATTTGGAAATAGTATTTTCCATATAATTCAGCTAAAATCTGTTTATTTATGTAGCAGAAAAAATGGTCAAATATTTTAACATCAAATTAAGTGTGTGGCATAGATGTCCCAGAGGAAAAGAAATAGACTTGTGTGAAGGTGCTCGGTTCAGTAGCTCTAAGGTGAAGGATGCCAATGCTGATGTAGCTGCCCTGTTGACTCAGACACTTGAGTCTATGTTGGTGTGATGCTCCAGAGGTAAGGTAGTCTAAGGAGACAAGGTGCAGCCTGAGTTCCCCTAGCTTGTTCTTAACTGCTTTAAGCACTTTTCCTCTACTGGTGCCTCTATCAGTGCTCAAAGGTGGCCTGTGAGGAGGGAAAGAAATGGTCCTTGTACCCTTATCTTGCTGCTTCTTGGTGTGTTAGAGATATCTGCAGGAGCTGGAGTCTGGCTAGTTTGGGTTTTTGTATGAGGAATGCAGGTTCTGTGTCCTCTTTGAGGGGCAGGCAATGGTAACCAGAGCCATGAGAGTCCTGCTGACTCTGGAGTCAGGAGCTTCCACAGCTCCAAAGAAGATTGTCACCTGGCACCCAGAGCAGGTCTGGTGTCTGCATGTGTGAAAAACAGGTTGTTCTGAATGTGGTTCACTTTTTTATCTAACTGATGTAGCCATGTGTATGTTAATGTGGATTAACATATACATATTCATCTTTCTGTACAAAGTATAAATTGCAGAGTTTCACAGAGCTCTTACTACAATGGGTTTGTTTCTGTGGGCTCTCTTCCCACATGGATATTCCTGATTTAAGGAGCTAGTATCCATAAAAAGGTACCTTTTTTTCCAGTAACAAAACACCCTGCCAGTGTACAAGGAAACCAGAACACTCCAAAAATTTTTCTCCATGCTGACAATCATGACACACAGGTGATATGATTGATGAAGCATCAGGAGAGCAGAAGGGAATAGACATTTTGGGCACATGCCAGATCTTCCTTTAGGCTGTTCCACTGTGAGCCTGCCTTAGGGCAGATTTATTTCTTCTCCAGCAGCACATAATCCCAGAGCAGCAGAGTTCCTCCTCTGTGCCATGCTCTGAAGGAACTCAGGGAAGAGCAGTAACCACCTGGAATACTTCCTGATAAAAGAAGCTGCCAATATCTCCCTAAAACCTGAACGTTTGTAAAGAGACATCTGGACAGATGGGGAGATGGATCCCTTTTTAAGTCAAGATTTACATTTTCTTGCATTAATATTGCAAATGTTTTGTTGCAACCAACCCTTTTGGGATTTCTGTGATGGCTGAAATAAAAAGAGAGGATTTCAGGCAACACCTGACTTTGAATGCAGGGGCCTAAGCCCCACAGTCTTCAAAAGGTCAGCACCTTCCCTTGTGAATCTGTGACTGATTGCAGGTATTAACGTCTCCTCAACCACATAAATAGCCTTGAGTAAGGAAGGATTTCAGAACATTAACCTCAGTAATTAGTGTCCTGTATCACCTCCTTTAAAGGACATATGCTGAGAAGGAGGTGATAAAGACATTCAAAGAAATTAATCCTTTTTCCTATACCTTTTCTTGTTTCCTCAGGCTGGCCCTAGAGAGGAGAGAAATTTCACCCCGATAGCTGGAAAGGCTTCTAAGGTTGAGCCTTTGGACATCTACTCTCTTCCCTCTCTTAAGGAGAAGTCAGTTTTGTGAACTTGTGTAAAGTGTAGTAGATGTTTCTCTCAAGGTCACTTGGCTGAAATAGCCCCCCAATATTTTCTTTCCTTATTCCAATGTGATTTCACAACAACTTTGTGTATATATGGCAAAGCAATGTGTACAGCCAAGCAGTTTGGATAGCTCACCCAGCAGTCCACTGCTCATCACTGGCACGGGGAAGCCACCATGGTACCTACAAGGTACCTATCACAAAGATTTTTACCTTATTTGTTACTGTCAGGACTGGTGAGTAGTTTGGAGGAAAGCAGCCAAGGCTGCAGAGTTCAATTAAAACTCCCCCATTTAATGACAACCCTTTACCAATCACAGATTTCTGAATCACTCCATTCTTTCTGTCTTAATCCATCTTCTGGCCTCACATCACCCCAGCTAAAAAAGCCTGTATTGGATATGAACAACACAAATAAGCAACCCACACATCTTGCCTAACACCATGATTTGCACATAGGGAAAGGAGCTGAAAGAAACACGAGATGCAATTGATAGGAGAGCAGCACCATCCCTGCACTGTGCACACAAACTCCACAAACACTCCCATTGAAAAAGGAATCCCTGAGGTGCCATCATGTGGGGAACCCACAGCTCAGGCTCTGTAAGGAAGCAGTGGGAAAACCTGCTGTCTCCTGGGAGTGATACAGTGCCACTGTCACAGAGCTACTGAGGGAGGGAGCAGCACCAGCTGCCTTTTCACACTATGAAACCATATGTCTTTTTAATTTGAAAAAAAGTTGGCTGATTGAGGCTATTTATATATGTATTTCCTATGGAAATTTTAATAGCAAAACACCAGATAAAGATATCTGCAATAGCAATGCTGACAGACCTCTGACTATAGTATCCTAAACTCTGGCATTATAGCAACTTGCCTAGAAATTTCTACACCTACAGAATTTCAGTCCTAGACCAGTTCTTGGGACTGCTATATTCCACTTTTGAAAGTAAACCCATGAATTATCTGGATATTGAAGGAGTGAAGGATAAACTTGAACAAGTTACATGAACATTTTAATTAAAGCACATCTTGACAGAAGATCAAGAAGAGAACAGTAAGTTAACATCCATAAAAAATGTGTTGAAACATCTCTGATATATTTTCCAGTTGTAGAAAAGGTAATTGGATGAAATGAAGGAGAAACAAATTCAATGTGATAAATGTAATAAATATTTATTGCTACAAAGGATTAGCTAGAATTACCTTCAAGCACAGGCTTGATGCTAGATATGATAATTTGATAGGAAGAAACTGCCTTTTGCTTTCATATTATATCAACTTCTTTTATTATGGCATATCATAAAGGGGAGAAAAAAAATCACATTATGGATTTGCTGACTTGTGGGATAACCTTGACATTGTGTCACTGAATTTCCACGTCTTCTTTTCAGACCTCCACTATGGAACAAAATAGTATTGAAAGTACATGGAAGATTAGAATATGAGTAAATACAGAGTGTGACCTTTTCTTGCCACAGAGAAAATCCCTGCCACCTCCACTCATTGGGAGCCAAGGCATAAATGAAAGTGCCTAAAGAGGCAAGAAAAATTTTACCCAGGAAGATAAAACTTTCTCAGCAGTGAGCATTCCTTATTGAATGAGAAAGTGTTACTTTAAACCATCACTCCATACATCCTGTGTGTATGTAAATAGGGGCAATGTATTCATCCCACATCTGGACTGGTTCCATGCCACAGGATGTGATGAGGCAGATGGATTTTGCCTTACCAGTAATGACTCACGTGCCACCTACAGCAAACTCAGCAGAGGGGTGGCACAGTAACTACAAATACAGAACAAATGCGTGGTTGTTTATCATTTCCTTCTTCTTGTAACTATCCTCTTCTGTTTTCCTTCCAGAAAAGAAACCAAACCTAAGTAGCAGTTTTGCCTGAACAAAGAGTGCTATCGATAAGTGTTACAAACAGGGAGTGTTATAAGCAAGTGTTATAAAGAAGAAATGTTATAAAGAGTTGAGAACTCCTATTTTATCTGCAAAACAGACATGCTGATATCTATAGCATTACAAAGCAAATGGATTATTTCTAGACTGCAGGTTGTGCAGAGGTGGGACCTGTGTCTGTAAGACTGTTCCCATCACAGTAGTGTTGATACTAAAATGTTATTAGCAAATTATATACATAGGGTGGGATCTTTTGCTTAAACTCAAAAAACCCCACAGAACAAGTGTATGACACCATCAGACACACTCATTCCAAATTGTTCTAACTCAGTATTGAAATTTTCTACATTATCCATCACATCCCTGAGATTTTAATATAATTATTTCAGAACATTGCTCAGCTCTTGTCTGCTCTTGGAAATATACCAAAATAGGTACAATTATTCTGAGATGGTTTATTTCAATATAAATCCCAAAGCGGATCCTCTTATTCCAAAATAAGAGTTCTTCTTTCCAATTTAATTTAATCTAGTTCTAAAATATCCTCCTGGGATCTTATTCTGGAATAGTTATTTTGGTTCCTTTCCAAATGTAGGCAAGCCCAAAGTCAGGGATTGGAGACTGGAGCTTGTTGAAGAGAAAACTCTGTATCCACTTGAAAAAAAATCCAAACCAATAAGCTTAAGAAGCCCATCCCTTTCAGAAATGCAAACCCTTACACAAAAAGAGTAGAGATCCCATTTCAAGAATAGCAGTTTGCTACCTCTGCATGTGTAGATACCAATTAATGTTTCATCAAAGGAATCACTCACAGAGCTCCTCCACCCCCTTTTTTTCATCTAAACATACACTGGCAAAGCAAAAGAGCAAAAAATAAGTCAGAAACTAAACCAAGAAAATAATCCAGCTCAGGCAGCCTTCTGATCCTGATAAAAGAGAAATGTAAAAACCTCCACTAGCTCAGGCAAACATTTCCATCAGTTGTTAATTTTACACAGAAAGTGTTTGTATGCTGAGTGCTAGGCTGTATACAAAACCTGCAGCAGGCAACCCTTAAGAGAAGTACAATGAAGAAATGAATCCATGTAGGGAAAAAAGGATATTTGTTGCTTCTGAAAATCAACTATATCTTTTAGTGCACCAAAGCCTAAACTTTCTAAAATTTCTAGAATACAAAATGAGACTTGGAGAAGATCTCAGTCTTCTTTACCTCAAACAAACTTCGGAAAGTAGAATCATTGAATGGTTTGGATTAGAAGAGACTTTAACAACCATCTAGAATCTATGGCTTAGCAACTTCCTTGCTGAGAATAACAGCAGAGATGGTAGAAGAGGGCACTGGGAGTGTTTAATGTCAGAGAGGTTAAAGTCATTAGAACACAGCAAACATGGGGACCTATCTATGACTCAGCAGCTTCCTCTCTATGCTTGCGCTTCACTGACCACTCAATAGTATTTTCAAGGCTGAAACAAATTCTGATATTAGCAGATATTGACAAATGGTTATTACATAGAGCATCTGCCTCTGAGTGTATGTGGGCACAAACAAACAGAACCAAAAAAAAAAAAAAAAAATCAAAAGAGCTCCCTAATACACTAACTGTAGATATTTGACCCAAGCAAGTTGTTTTTATTACATACGTTCCACAATTGTTAATAAGACACGTGATCTATCCTTCATGGATTTTGAAGACTGTCAACAACACACCTTTTTTCCTCATTTTCTACTCACCACCCCAACAAGACAATTCAAGGCTTTCTTATTTTCTTTAGAGCCCTTTTTCAGCCTGACCATGCACAGAATATATGCAGCAGCATTTACCAACACTGCCACCAGCATCCCCAGAGCCAGAGCACATCAGCTCTATGTTGCATCCCATGGGCACCTTTGCAATCTGTCCCAAGTACCAGAGACATGTGAATCCCTGTGCTTGTGGCTGTGCTCTTCCCTGGGACTGCCCTGAGCCCACTCCAGCCCAGGGGCTCTGCAAGGGCTGCAAAGGCAGCAGTCGTGTCCCTGTGACAGCCCTGGGCACACATCACGGGCAGCCAAGACTTCTGGGTCAGGGAAGGAGTCTCCTGCTTTAAACAACATTGATTTGTAAAGGAGAGGAATACAAAAAATAGCTTCATGTCCCTTTCTTGCCCTCAAAAACACACCAGTGACACCTACAGCAGCAATGCTTCAGGCCCACAAAGGTAACATTGCCATGGTTTTGGTTCTCCCATAGGGAAGATTTGCTTCCTTCTCCCAGAGGAAGAACCAGATCATCCTGTCCCACATGATGCTGACCTGAGTTTCACAGCCAGAAGAGAGATCTCAGCGTGTCCTGAGCTGTACAGACCAGCTGTGTTTGAGATGGGAACTGCAGAGTGAGAAATGGCCACAGAGCTGTGGATTGCCCCTCAAGTCCCACACAACCCCCTCTGGATGTCACCAGCCTTCCTTGTACCTCAGTAACATCACCACCAAAGCTGTGAGGGATACCAAAAGCCACAAAGTAAGCAAATATCCCCATCTAGTGTCCCTGAGTACTGCAGAGTACATTCTGCTCTTTTCCATCTCTTTTATCCCTTTCCAGTTTACTCAATCTTAGTGAGAAAGAAGCTCCCTCCAAAAGAGACACCAAAAATTACCACTGCCCCCCAGAAGAGCATTATGCAGGCTGTAGGCATGCAAGCAGCTCAGCCAGAACGCTGCTAATTACATTTCTGCAAGTCTGGTCTGAGCTTTCTCTTGAGCAACAGCTGCTTATTATTTCAGCTCACACGGTCAATCTCTATGAGGTTTCTTTCTTGGCTCCATTCTGCTAATCTGACCACAAGGAATTGACAAATTCGTTCTAGAGGATAAATCAAAGGGGTTTTTGTGTGGCCCTTACCCCCTGTTTTGCATACAGTGCTTCCAGCTCATGGCTCTCCTCAGTTCTCCTAGAAAAGCTCCCTGGCTACAGGGGCGTGTTATTTGAGGGTGAAATGCATTAGCCTCTGTTTGCTCCAAATTTAATTCATCTATTTAAATAATTTAATACAGCATCCATCAGTATGAAAGCTGGGCAAATTGAATCCAAAGGATTTGAAGACACATAGATTAAATAAACTACCTTCAAATCCTGGCTCTCAAATTATCCCTGCCCCTGGATTAATTCTACCTTAATTAGACAAAATAATCTTCTCAAAATGATTAAATTTGTGGAGATGAAATAAACATAAAGCAAAAGGAATATAAACAGCCAGAAAGCATAAGACATAATACAGAGCCTTAAATCATACTGGAAATCATTCAGTTTAGGTTCTCATTAGAATTCTAAAAAATCTTGAGTGGACTCAAAGGGATGAATAAAAGGCTTTGTTTCCCAAAATACAAGAAATAGGGGTGCATCACATGAAATCTTCAGCCAGGGCTTTAAAAGAAACAAAAGCGAGAACTTTCTGACAGAGCGAATCATTAAATTGCTAAACTCGCCTCCAAAAGTGCTGCAGATGCTGAAAGCAAAACTAGAATCTGACAAATCAACAAAAGATAAGGCCACAAAGACTTATTAAACACAGAGTTGAGAAAATCTTTAAGCCATGAACTGCTGAGGGGTGGGAGAACATACTGGGGAAATATCACTCAATACTTTCCCTGCAGTTACACCCTTTCCTTAATTATCAGCTACTGTCAGAAACAGGATACTGGGCTTGATGGGCCTTTGGCTGAGCATAATGGGGCTATTCTTATAATGTGACAAGTCAAGAACTGGATTTACTTTCAAATGTTGACACTGGCTTCAGAGTCTTGTACCAGAAGGTGGCTAAAGAGCATCCAAGTTAAACTCAGCTCATGGAGTTTAGGATAACAATTAGGCTCTCAGACTTACCTAACTTGTAGGAGTTGTTCATGTTGCAACTCCACTTGATTGTCAAGTCCATTAAGCATCACTACTGTAAAGGCAAAGGCAGACATTTCTCTATGGCTATGGTTCATGATGACAGCAAGCCAGCAGGTTGCAGAACAAAAGACAAACTTCTCTACAAAAGGTTCTTAGCAAGCAACTTCATTAACAGTAAGGATTTTAAGGACAAAAACCAAAAAATTTTAAATAGTAGTATCTCCAAAAAAGGCCCCAAAAGTTGAGGACAGGATTGAAATTATTTATAAAATCTGTTCCATGCAGGTAGCTGGAAATCATAGTCAACATTGCTTTGAAGTCTCTGGAGAGTCCTTTGGAAGTAAGTATAGAAGAGCACATAGTCCCTGCCCTATCTGGACTGTAATGAAAAGCAGCACTTGGAGATCAGGGTCAGGAAGATGCTTGTCCAAACCTGCCCTCAGAAATGAGAAGCAGAGCAGGTCATCACTGCAGAAGACAGTGTAGAACTGGTGCTAAATTCAAGGAGAGGGAAGGAAACAATCCAGTTTTATACCCTTGCAGTAAGTGGTGCAGGTCCATACCATAACAGGCAGAACCACTTGACAGATTAATCCTCTCCTCTTCAACCACAATGCCAAAGTTTCTGAACAGGAAAGCATCAAGACAGCTCAGTTTTAAGATAGTTTTAACACTATCTGGAGAGTCACCAGGACTCTGAGAGCAGTGCAGCAGATGATTGTCAGTATTGCCATATCCCAAGTCTACTGCCAGAGCTGGATCATCCCACTAACTGCATTTTTCAGAAAAGCCAACATTTTATTTTTGTCTGCTAGGAAAAAACATGAAAAAAAAATCCCTAGGTTGATGCAGCCTGCAGACCTGACTCAGTCTTTATTGTCTTCAGCAGAAAGACCCTTGATGCCCTCCTGAGAGTGGAGTGCAACTTTCAAAGTTGCCTGGAAACATAAAATATGACAAGACTGTTCAGGTATTGAACCTGCTCTCAGAAGCCAGGTGAGGACAGCCTCGGGCTCCCACAAAGTTTGTGGATAAAGTGATAAAGCAGCAGAGTGAGTTCACTGCCTTTTTCACCCACATCAAGAGCCCTCAAAGGCCAGACAAGTGGGTGCTCCCAAAGGTGGCACTGGGATATGCAGGCAGGTGTGCCTCACCACTGTGACATTTCAGTCACATCAAAACAAGTTATTTTTTCCCTTGTTTACCCTTGTTCTTGCTCCCTCAGTTCCCCATGCAAAGTCTGTCTCCATCTTTCTATAGCAGCCAAATGCCTCAGCCCAGAGTCAGAAAATGCAATGCCCACCTGGCTGTCCTGAGCCAGGTCTCACTCTGCACCTTCCTTTGGGGAACAGTTCTCAGCCACACACATTTCCTCCACCAGACTTGTACTGGCACTGACCTCTGCTCCTGAAACAGCCTTCAAAACCCTTATCAAAGCTTCCCTTCACCTGTCACCATCCTGACCCATACACAGCCTTAAAATCAGAAGCCCTGGATCCCTGCCAGCTTAAATAATGCAGATCCAAATGACTTTAAATCTCTCTCTTTTTTTCCCCTCTGTGTTTTCCATACACAGTGTTAAGACCCACAGCAGAAAATTCTGTCTCCCTGTGTTATTCTGTAATTTGCAATGCCACCCACCAAATGGTACTGTAGAAATAGTTAATCACATAGGCTTGGGATATGCATAAGCTGAGGTGTAAAGGTGCTAATAGATATATTTGAATTCAAAAGAGATCTGAGAGGTGGAAAATAATATCCCATTAGTATGCTATATGTGTGTGCAAAGCAGCAGCCTGTTCTCTAAAAGATGTGGGGAAAAACAGTAGAATCAAAGCCTCCAGCTTTTCCTATAACAACACATTAAAATCAGTAATCTTTTTATTTTTTTCTCATTAGAACTATTAACACTATTGATTTCTGTATCACAAAATTTTGAACCATTACAAAAAATATTACACACAGTAAGTCTGCATTTCTGTATGTTAACAATCACTCATGTCTGTCTCTGGGTCCAGCCTCAGATACCAGAGCTCAGTGTTTCCATAGAGTTTGCAGTTTGCCTGGCACTTGGAGAAATGTGTTGAACCTGAATCATGTAGGAAATGGGTCCTCAAAATGAGCTGTTAAAATGTTCTGAATATGGGCTGAAACAACACAGCATGGAACCATCTTCAACTTGCTTACCTTTATTTCCCAGAACAGACATATTCCTCAAATACATGTAATTTATGGGAACTGCTGTTTGTGTCTTTAACACACTGCTGGTTTTTTTGCAGGCTGTTTTCTCCCATTCTCTTTGCTCACTCTATGAACAACAGCCTTCACAGAACAGGTCCAATTGAATGTATGACTGAGCACTTATTTCAAGGGGCCAGGGACAGAGGCTCTCCATAGAGGCAAGGGAGAATAAGATCAGTGAAGCACACAGATTATGTGTGGGCAGAATCACAAGTTAAAAACTTTAAAAAACAAATATACCCAAGCAATTAATCCAAGTTTCATTATGACTACTTAATGTGTTCTTGTTAGTCAACTCAGTAATTCTATCACATCCATCATATTTACATCTCAGCTACAAAATTTGGAAATTATTCTGTGAGATACAACTGGGGGAACATAAAGGTTATCATTTCTCTTTATACCTCAGAGCATGAGGGGGAGAATAAATATTGGGCTATTTGAACTTACTCAGAGCTTTTTCACTGGCATAGAGAGGTACAAGATTTCAACCAGTTCTCTTTTTAAATTGAATCTCAACATTAAAAATGGATAAATGGGTTGTGCCATCCACAGCACACTCTGGGGACTAGGGGCATGACTGAATTTTAAAAAACATCAGACAGTCCCTGCCTGTAGACATTCTCCCCACCATCCAGTTCTCTAATGTACAGACTGGCACAGTGAAACCTGCCACTAGAGACTCTGCTTCCATGAGCAAGGGGCTACTCCTGCAGAAGCTCTTCTTGGTTCATCTGGTCTCAAACAGCAAACCCAGATGAGACAAAAGTTGCTCCTATGGGCTTCCATTGGGAAGTGCTTTCCTTTGTACTTAGAAAGTAAAACAAAAACCAAATCCCTTGGGCATATTCCACTCTAATCAGCTGTTCAGCATCAACCTCCCAGAATCTTTACCAGCACGAGTCAGGTTGAGCAGTCTCTGCTGACCAGGGCAGCTGGAAGATGCCATCCTGAGCATGACACACACCATGCAGCTGCAGCAGGGCAGGGCTGGTGAATGCCACACCAGCCATTTCCAGCAGGGAGGGCAAACACCTTCCAACACTGGGCTGTGACACTGCCTTTGCAAGCCCCATCTTTCCACATCATGTTGCCTTGAACAGCAGGAAGTTTGTATCCATATAGTATTCAGCACACTGGCTGCTTTGGGCACAACAAAAAGATTAAAAAACCCTAAAAGGAAAACCATCTGTAGCAACTACTGTCACCTCTGCAATCACAGAAGCTGACAAGAATCCAGAAGTCTAGAAAGTGAAGCCTCCTGTTCATTCTGAGCACAGAACAGGCTGCCCAGAGAGGCTGTGGAATCTCCTCCTCTGGAGATCCATTGCCTCCACACATTCCTGAGTGATGAGCTTCAGGGGAGTGGGGAGGTTGGACCAGATGACCTCCAGTGATCCCTTTCACCCATTCTATGTGATTTTGTGATTCATTCATTTGGATAATGGGAAGCACATACAACCACTCTGTTCTGCAGGGATCAAAACATCCATTCCCTTATCCATATCCTTTTTGCAAGGATGAATCATACCAATAGCAATTATGTTTTCATTAGTTAACACTAATCTAAATCTGTATTTCCTGAATTAAAAACAAACAAACAAACAAACAAACAAACAACAACCAAAAAACCCCACAATTTCATTTTAAAAAGTTATGATTAAATGAAACAATGCTCTTCTGCAGGACATTTAAAACCCTGCTTAATCACATGTAAATCTCTAAAATCAACATTTACATAATCACTTTTTTAATTGCCCACATAATAAAATATTTTATTCTTTTTATACTGGGTCCTTTATATCACCTTTGGAAAGTACCCCACAAAGTACAAGTGTATGTACATTCAAAACATTGAATGTACAGTTGAAAAAAACCTCTAGTGCAAAACACAGAACACCCAAAACTAGTTCATGTGCATATGGGTTTTTTAAAGTTGAATTGCATAATTCCCAAACAGAAATGCACCCCAACAGAAATGCAAAACCCTGAAGACTTGATTACCATTTCTGTACCAATACAGCTTCCAGGAAGATGCAGTATCTTCTCAGTATTTTTCAATTGAATCTTTATCAAGAATATCATTAATTTGCTGTCTCTGGGTTTTGATTAGTACCTATTCACAAATGTTTGAGTTTTGGTTTTGTGGTTTTTAATGTTCTGCTAGAAATCAGTGTTTCACCAGCCATGGGCATCATGAGAAATATTTGATACTTTGGGGGTTTTCTTCTGTCCCTGGAGTTACAGGAAAGGCAGCTTCACCATAGAGTTTAGGATCTCCTTTAAAAACAATCTCTGAAATGAGAATGAATGAAACTGTTGCTGCTGGGAGCTCAGTGGGTAGCAGACACACCAGGTGCTGCTGAACATTTAGTTCATGCATTGGGCATAACTGGAATCGGAAATAATGAGATTATTTCAGTTCTGAACTGTGCCTGTTCCTTTAATCCTCTCTGTTGCAACTGTATTTGCTGCTTAGCAATATCAGTTTTAATTCCCAGTTCCTAATAAGTGCTATCAAGCAGGACTCTCTCAAGTTCATTATACAGAGCTGGATGAAACGTTGGGTCAAGTGTAGCTCCCAGGTGAGCCCACATTACCATTTATCTCCTGGTTTCTGTGTGTGCTGTGCAAGTCCCACCTCAAGTGATGGCAGATCCTTTGTAAGTGCTGAAATTGTTCAGCTGGGTCGCCAGGGCACCCCAAAACTCAGCAGATACCACACAACAACCACCACAGCCCCAAGGTGTTTAGCTATGGCAGTACAGCTGGTAAAAGCAAGCAGCTTAATAGCTGAGAAATGTCATCAGGGTTAGCACAAATCATCCTTCAGTCAGTGTTTTTCCCATTCTTCCCATCCTCTTTCCTGACTTTGAAATAAAGTTACATAAGAAAAACTGGTAGTTCACATCCACAACAAATTATGAGCATGGAGTACCTGACAACTTTACATATTTACAAGGCTTGGAGGAGGCATTTGGCTCATCAGGAGCCTTAACCACATGGTTTTTCATGTGCATTTCCAACTCTCAGGGATATGATGAAGAGTGTTTTACTGCTGGCTGAGCACTAATGGATTTGAAGTTGTTAACTGTAGTCCAGAGGCATCCTGTAATGGTGAGCTAATGTGCATTTAATTTTGCTTATTTGGTTTTAGCACAACCAGGTTTAGTTATAACACTGTGTCAGCACCAGCCATCTGGGGGCTGAACACTGGGGGGAAAGGGTGTGGGTGATCAGTGAAACCCTTTGAGAAGGGGAAATTTAAAGAGAAGCCGATGAAAAACAGAAGAGAAACAGGCAGGGATAAGAAAAAAAAAAAAAAGTCAGAGAAGCAACAGCAATAAAAGGCAGTGACAGAATAATGCACCAGAAGGGAGTGCTTCAAATAAATATTCACACGTCTGGTTGCTCCACACATCTGGGTAAAGACTGGGTGCTGCCAGGAAATCCCTGAAAACACTAATATCAGCAAACTGAGAGATGCCAGTGTTCCTGTTTTAGATATCAGCCCTCAAATTAGGATTTGAGTACTGGATCCTCTCCTGGAAAAAGAGCAGTCCTGAAACCATTCTGTTAGTCCTGGGAACATTTAGGGGCTGCATGGCCATTAAACAGCTCATGTTAAGTTTCCTCCATGAAAAGTATTCAAAATACAATATTTCAAAACAAAGTGGGGAGGAAATGCTTTTCAGAGAAGAAACTTAACATAAGCTACTTTGATATTTTACTGTGGACTTTCACCTGTAAGTTTTCCAAGTTATAACGGGCTGGCAGGATGCTAGCACAGGAACTAAAGGACAACAAACCAAACAATGATACAGAATCACACAATTTTCTGAGTTAGAAGGAACTCACAAGGATAGTGTAGAGAAAAACAAGATCATCTCAGGCTTTTAGAAGTGCTGATACCAGAGGAAGGGAGTCCAAAGAAGAAAAAGAGTCAAAGACATGAAGAATAGAAGACAGGAGCAGGGACATCTCTTCTGCAAACCAAGAACACAATCCTCTTCCTCAGCTCTAGATGTGCACCTCAGGTACATTCCAGCTTGTAAGGACCTGAAACCCAGACACACCCCAGGCAGAGGAAGGTGTGAACACAAGGTGCCCCCCATGTACTTCAGGGTGAAGAAAAAACAAGAGTGCAGTAAATGCCATGTCCAGAGCTGTATGCACAGAGCAGCAACCAGACTGACACCAGCACAGAGCAGCAGCCTGGCAGGGAGACCATGAACCAGCCCCAGCCTGAACAACTCTTGGCACTAACAAATGGACCAACCATAAAAAAATCGTAATAGATCATTTTCATCCTTATAAATTTTGCTACTAATGATTTCACATCCATAGCTCTTACCCTGGCAGGGCCTGAAGCAAGGCCAGCTCTGAGCTGACAGTGGACATATTCCCCTAATTTTTAAGACTAACTGTGTAATATAATTTTGTCATCACCAGCAACAAGGATTCTCCCAAGAGGCAACCTTGGAGACCCTGAAAAAAAAATATGTCTGTTCTTTAGCACTGGCCAAAATTTCACTGTTTTTCATGTGGTAAAGTAAACTGAAGACAGAGGAAAATCCACCATCTCTGAGTGACTTGAAACAAGCACCAGTTAAAACTGTAATGTCAGATGTACAAGTCCTTACCTGGAGCATAGATGCAGAACCTGCTGGCAAATTAATATTTAACAGAAATCTTAGGACTTTAGAAGTATGCTGCACATTTGCAGGCTCTTTTATAGTAAAGAAAAGAAACTAAATACCAGCTAAGGGTTCACTATGCATTCATACACCTATTTATAATGGGACATTTTTGGAGTGGGCCCTCATACCAAAGTCCTGCAGCAGTTTAGGCCAGGAAGGAGCAGGGATCACAGCACAGATGTGTTGCCTCCATCACACTAAAGCTGCATCTCATATGTGGGAACACCACTTGAAGCTGGATGCTGCAGGGCTGAATTTCACTGGAATGGTGTTTTGCAGCAGAACTTGCAGACAAATCCAGAAGGATTAGTGGCTGGACCTAGAGCAGGAGCTGAACTGAGAAACCTCCTTCTCCTGCCAAATAAATGCAGTAAATGAGTTTTGGGTAATGGAAGTAGAGGGTGTTATGTGAAGGAAATGCATATCACTGTCTCCTATAATGAGGGCCCCAAAGGAGTGGCTGCACCAATTAAATTAAATCAATTTCATAGCCAGTATTGCACTATTGCACAACCAACTGTAGAAAGTGATATTTCAATTAAGAGCATTTTCTCTCAGTTTAGATTAAGACAGTTCATGGTAAATTTTTTAAAAATTAATATAAACCATTTCTGAAGAGAAATCCAAGCCTTGACAGAACAACATTAGCTGATTTCACGCAAGTCTAGAAAAAGCAACTTCTCAGCAAGATACATAAAGTTATAAGAAAGATTTTTGGGTTTGTGAGAACATTTATTATTACAACATCTTTTCTAAAATTCATTCCTAAAATATTGTGAGATTTTACTTTATTGTGGCTGGTTTTGTGCTTGAGTGCTGCAAAGCAGTTTGTATGGGGTTTTTTGCTGATAAAAGATACTGAGAGTCCTCTTGAGCTTGGACTATTAAATGGCCAATGAAGATCTATCAACTTCCAAGAAGTTTTTTTTTAATTAACTAATAAATTCATATGACCAATCATTACATAGCACTTAAAAAACTTTGGAAGATTGTTTTGTTTGCTTTTATGGGAAAAGTAAACTCTTGAATGGCAAAACTGGTGAACAGTGTTAGTAGGTAAGCCTGCCCTTCAGAAGCAAGAACATTCAGAATTTAAGTGTTCAGTCAGACTGACATAGATTTACTGCAAAAAGTGAAAGCATGCAGACATTTAAATTAAGCTGCATTGTGGGAATACCTGTTGGAGTTTTCTTCCCTTGCAGTGAGATTTTATTGTCACTTCATCTCAGGCAAGGTCCACTCTTGGAATATTTGCCAGTATAATCATCTTCTATGGACATATAGGGAAGAAGGGAGCAAGGAGGGGAGAGGGGGAGGAAACAAGGGAGAGGAGAAATGAGATCATAGGACATTTTAGACTTGCCAGCATAGATATATTTCTGTTGGAAAATCACTTTAGCTAACCTCATTTGTTTTATTCCTTGTTTTATTATATACTTGGTATAAATAACACCAAGTGTAACTTTCTGTTGTTGGAAGCTTATAAAGACTCCAGCTGTATTAGACAACTGTGAGGAATGAACCTACTGCTCATCTAGAGGTTATCTGAGATGTGGTGAATGGTTTTTCACATCTCCTCAGTTCAGTTTAGTACAAAGTGCAGTGGCTTGGATTATTTCAACTCAGATGGTTTCTGATAGCAAGGTAGAAATCACAGCACCACATTCTGCACCAAACAACTTTCTGTCTGAGAGCAAACTAAGCAGTCACAGCTTCTGCACTGAAAACCTTTTGAACCACTTCAAGGTCGTGCATGATATCCTGAGTGCCTGCTGCTATGGGCTGGGCTGTGGAGCTGTCCTGCTGCACTAGACATGTTCTAGAGCAGCCTAGGGCCATGACTCTACAAGATGCATCCTATGGCTCCACTTGCATTGTTCTGTCACAATTTCTGCTCATTTCTCCATCCCTCTTATGAACAGGCAGAAACATCAGCCCCCAAACCACAGATGAGCAGAGATTTGATCCTGCCCCTCTGACCCTTCCAGACCTCAGATCCCTGGCCACACGTGGCACTTCTTTGAAGCTACACTGGTACGACTGGTGTAAGCAGCTCCAGCCTATTAAACTGCTCCCTGGGGAGCTTTCCTCACCTAGAAAAGTCGATCATGTCCTTGTTTCAGTTAAGCATTCATTAGCTTTCTGTATGCAAGCCACTGAGTGGGCAGGGAAGAGCAGAAGGATGTGTATTGAGAAGACACAATGTTCTCCTTTGGCAATGTGGGAAGACTGGCACATCATAATGTTCAGGAATAATAATTGCACCTCTAGCACTTCCACTACCTACTTGATCAATGTTTTAAAAAGATTTAACATACTGATGTTTTTGAAAAGTTATCACCAGTTCAGATACACAGCTTGTGAGGGTCAGGATAAGGGTAATGGAGGAGAGCTCTTTAAAATGGCTGAGTAAGAAGTCTGATTGAAAACAAAAAGAGTTGAAAAGCAAGTTACCATTTCTAACTTATGGTATGGAAAACCAAAATCTCAAATAAAAATTTTTTAAAAAAAGAACATATTTCCACCAAAAATACTGGAAAAGCAGGAATAATAACTGTCATTTGAGGGACTTATGTTGCCCTTGATGTAGGCCAAGCTCTATAGTCCAGTTGTACATCCTGTCATGCCTGAAGATATCCCCCTCACTCATGAGAACCATTGATTCTGGGGAACCTTACAGCAAAATGCGGGCACAAGGGAAAGTAATGGCAACTTTCTGAAGGGTTGGGCACTTCCAAACCAAAGGCACAGTTCTTGGCTGTACTGCCTCTGTTTTCAATGAAAAGCACCTATTTTTGCCAAAATGCTATTGAAGTTCAAGTGATTATTTTATTATATCTTAATTGATTGAAAATGTTACCTCACAATTTTTGTAAATTACCTTCCTTGAGCCATTGGAGCCAATGATGGACTAATCTTTTTTCTTACATTAAAAAGGAGAAAATGTGGTGCTATTGTACTTGACTAATTTTGCAAGACTTCCAAATCTAATAATAGCATTCTTCGTAATTGACTTAGTCTTTCTCAATTCCACTTAAATTAGCTTTCTGCTTTAATTAAATCACAACATATTTTATGGAAGGAGAGAATTGGTCATTTTTACCTGCTGGTATAATTACAACAATGCACAAGAGAATCTTGAGGCCTATAGCTATAAATAAGTTTAAGAGTTAATTTTATGCTTCTGTTTTCCCTCCAATATTTACAGCATATTTGCATTTCTGATATATTTTATGCTGCTCTGTTTTACAGTGTTTTGCAGATGGTCTTGCAATTCTCAGCATGCAATAATAGGAATTAAATATTTATGGTTGTGCATAACTTCAGTTGTCTCTGCAGTCTTCAGAGTTCCCTGTAGAAGTCAGCATTTGTCAGCTCGGAGCCTGTGCTGGCACCACTGATTATTGTGCTGGCAGCAGCAAAGACTCTCTCTAGCCCAGCTCATCCATAATTTCAGTGCATTTCATCCCACCCTCTTCAAAGAAAAAAGTTAGCAAAGTCAGAAACATTGTCCTACTTTTCCAGCATGAGGAGGACATGGTCTGAGAGCTGAGATTTTGCTTTGGTTTCCATGCATCTCATGCACACCTGGAGTGGGAGGTTTGACTCTGCATGGGACATTTGTAACTCATGCCTCCAATCAGACTTCCCTCCACCTGACAAGAGGTCACACAAAACACACAGGAAGAGATGTTCACGCTCTCTCCAGGGCACCTGAGTCTGCCCAGGGGCTGCAGGGAGGACTGAAGGAGCAGGTTCAGGGACAGCTGCTCTTCTTTCATCTAGAGCCACAACAGGCCAGGACCAGGAGAGCTCTCAGCAGAACAAAACCTGCAGCTGACACACACAACAGCTGAGACAAGTCTTTGCCTACTGCTGTCCTGGGTCCTACTCCCTCCTGGGTCTGGGTCTCCTTGTTAAAACCACAAACTTTAGGATCCTTTTCTAAGCAGAAGACAGAAAAGCCTTATTAGTACCAGGCCATCCCATGCACTTATTCTAGAAATTTCAAAATTAAGTAAGAATTAAAAATTAAAAGCAATGCTAGTGTCTGTTAAAAATGTCTAGACTTTTTCTTTCTCTGTTCCCTTATCTGACCATCTGTGCTGCTTTGAGAACTGGAACTCGAGTTGTTATCTCCACTGTACACAATGAAATGGACCCCAGTAAATCTGCAGGTCCCTCCCCACAACTTTTGCCCTCTGCCATGTAAATAAAATTATTTTATGAAGTTATTTTAATGATAATATGGTACTCTTACATTAGGCCTAATTTCCTTTCAACAGAGCCTCAAAAGAGGGAGTTCATTTACAGTGTTCTGAAACACTTGTACTTCCCTGTTGCCTGAACTTTTCTAAGATGAATTCTTGTAAAACAGGGCACAACATTAATTATATGTATCTGTATTCACTCATAAGCCCATAAAAATATGCATCTACTCCCTTCCTACTTTTTCTCCTTGTTGGATTTCAATCACTGTTCTTACATTTGAAATCACTTAGATATTACCCACAACTTGCTGATGTAGCAGCTGAAGGCAAAAGAAGTAAGGTGAAGAATAATTAAGCAACTCATAATACATTACTGCTATACATATACAGAACATGGAATGAAAAGAAATCACATTAGCAAGAACACATGGAGGAGACCTAGTGCTTTTCCTGAAAAATTGTCCAAACTTCTTCCTTTAAGTAATACTTGGGAGCACATTTGGTTTTAAGGCAAATTGTTCTCACATATTGAAATTGTGGGAACATTGACTTTCTTCATCAAGTCAGAGCTATAATCCATAAGACTGACAATAAAAATATTCATGGTACTTTGTCCAATTTTCAGCTGATTACCATCCTCTGCAAGCGAAGCTGCAGGAAGCAAAAAACTGAGTAACTCATTGAAAAACAGATCAAACTGCTTTTCTCTTACAAACTAAAATGTCCATCTTTGGGAACACGCTGGAAAATTGAACTAAAATAAACATATTTTTCCATGATCTGCTCAGCATATAACCTACTTCATATATTATTATTTATTTGAAGTAATTTAACTTAAGCATTGTCAGTTATCAAGCCTTTATTTATTGAGTATCACTGGGATTGTACCCAAAAAAATCCTAATTTAGTTTGAGAGTCACTACTCTTTTTAAAAACTTTTGCAAGTCTGTCCTGTACTGATAGAAAGACAAAGTTGTTCTTACACAACTCTACTATAATCATGTAGCATGTTAACTTGACAGAACTATTGGTGACCAGCCCAACCACTCACCTGTAGTGTGGCTCATGACATTTAACCTCTGGCTTCCTCTGCCCTGCTCCTCCAACTGGGCCAAGATCAGCATTTCTCACAAAACTGGAGTGATCTTCCCTCCTGTGGGCCAGAGAGGTCTCCAGGATCACCTGCAACACACTGGAGTGTTCTTCTCAGCTTAGAGCAATAGAACCAATTAGACTGGAAAACACCTCTAAAGTCATTAAGTTCAACCATTAGGGCTCTTTCTGCAACAAGTCCAGACTTTTGGCCTGAGGATATGAAACTTGCTCACAGATTTTTTGGTAGATTTGCAGTGAGTGAGACCCTAAGCCACAAATCCCAAGTATTTTGGAGAGTGTTAAGGAAGTATCACTGTGTACTTTCTCTTGCATTCCTCTCTCACTCGAGTATCTGCACCTCAACAAAAGGCAGGATAACTGGTCTGAAATGGTATTTCTTTGCTTATGTTCATTAGGAATTACTGGGCAAAATTTGATACCCAGAATTCAGAAAAAGAACGAGATGACATAAGTTTCCCTCGTTCCCTTTTTCCCTTTTCTTTTTGATATTCCAAGGAGTGCAAATAACTCACTGATTTTAAGAAATCAATGAAGACTGTCATGTCCCTGCAAGTAAATGAATGACATTTAGACTTTCCACTATACAAGTTTGAATATCTGATTGATTTTATGCTGGAGAATTTAGTTTAGGCAAGCAGTACTGCTAAAGTCTCATGCATCAAAACAAGACAGACTTTCATTTGAGATCCCCTTAAAAACAGAGTGAAACTGTCCAAACTCTTCAAGTACACTTGGATTGCTTGACCTTGCAGAGGAGCTACTTATATCACGCAGGGAAGTGCAGCACAGAGTGAAAATATGCTTCCATCTCTAAGGCCTCCACTTTGCTATACCCTTCTATATGAACTACAAAAATTATCTCAGGTACAAAAGTACAGATTAAAAACAAGTCCAAGACGTTCTGAGAACAAGGGTGTTAGTAGCACAGCAGTAGTTAAAGTTTACAAACTGGGCTAGCAGAAAAAAAGCAGTGCAGAGACACTTCAGCTAGAAAACTTCCTGGGGAAATAAGGTTGGCAGCGGCTGAAAAATTTGTTCAGACCATGTGCACATTAAAGCAAAACTGCACCCAGCTATGTGAGTGACTCCAGGTCACCAAGAGCTATAGCTTCCTTCCCTATACCAAGCTGAAGGTCTCAATCAGCTGACTAGTCTACAGTTAAATCTCACTATTTATTTAATTCTGAGTTTTAAGATTAATTCTTTTTTTCTGTCATTTGACTGGATTTTCTCACCTTCCTTATTAAAGAGAAAGCTGGACTTGAGTTTTATATTATGAACTTCCATATCCATTTTTTCTTTTAGATCCTAACCAAAGCAATAACAATTTTATCTGAAGAACACAAATACATTTGAGGTGACCAACAAAGAGAAATCAGCTTTTTATTACCTGAAATATTCTACAAAGTTGTCAACAAAAGAAGAGTGGGTTGACTGAAATGCACATCAGTCAATAAAGCAACAATCATCATTTCAAATCACTCAGGGAAAAATATGTTTATCTGTGGCTTCTTTTATGAGTGGAAATTAATTCAGCCAAATTTCAGAGAGGAAAAAATGGCCTTTTGTCAGAGCCACCACAGCCAAATGGTTATTACTTTCTGACTTCTATCACAATGCCAAAACCCAGAATCTCAGATGACATGTGAGTGCAGAGTCCCCTCAAACAGAGACCAAGGAGAGGATATTGCACAGAACCAAAGCCAACCCCTTCCAGAGCTGGATGCACTCACACCTACCCTGATTTGGGTGAAGGAAGAAAACAGTGCAGGGTGAATGTGCCAGCTCAAATCCATGGCAGGATGTGCTGCTGCACTTCAAATGAATTGCAAGTGGCAGGTCAGTTTTGCCAAACAAGGAGGGAGCCATCTCAGGAAAGCACAGGTTATGATCACCAGATCAATACAAGATAAATAACAGTGTACCCCACACAGCCTGTGTATCTTAAATCAGTGCTGCCAAACTATGCCTTTTGAAGGAGAGTTAACATGACATTGAAGGTTTTCATGTGGCTTTTACTTCAGAGCAAATCCATTCAGCCTTGGATATAAAGATCTTCTCAGAGAATCTGCTCTTATCTAGCAGCAGCATTCCTGGTTCACCAGGGCTGGCACTTTTACTGCATCTGACCAGCAGGGTCACTCAGGCATCCCTCCCACAGAACAGAGCCCTAATTTGATGTGTGTGCAGAGCATAACACAAAGGCAAATCACGACAGCTTTAGACCCTGTGCCCTGCTCATCTCCCCAAACAACTCCACTTCTGCTTTCAGTGACTAGTTACCAAACTTTTCTGACAAATGAGTCATTACCTCTCCACCCATGATTCTTTTGGCAGAAAAAAGAAAAAAAAAAAAAAAAGGGCTTATGCAATATCCATCACTCTGAAGGATAGAAACAACTAAAAAACAGCTCACAGAGAGCAAGGGACCAGCACACAAATCCATGTGCCAGGCTCTCCCAGGCCACAGCATCTGCAGACCAGCACCTAGAACCTCTAACAGAGGGACAAGGCTGGATCTCCAGGAGCCCTCATGTCAGATTTTTCCATGCTGAGGAAAGCTTGGGCACTGCAACTGAGTGCCAGACACAGCCAGATCTGCAGGAGAGCTGGTCCCAGCATTGCAGCCCCACTACTGCACACAAAAGACTCCCAGGGAGTGGCTGAGGTCTCCAGTTACCCTAATACAATCACTAAGAACCTCATACAGCAAAAAAATAAGACTTTTAAGCATTTTTCCTGAACATTTGAAGGAACCATCTCCTACATACCACCTTTCCTTTGAAATTCTGAGTTTACCTAAGTAGCATCTCACTCCATGCCCACCTCACCCTGACTCCACGTTTCCCTCCTGCATTCCTTCCCCCTTTTGTTTTCTCCATCATCAATGTGCTTCTGCTTAGAATCATTTCAAAAATAAGTTTTCGTGTTAGTTCTTTATTAAGTAGCTTGATCTAAAAGTTTGTTCTGCTGAAAAATAAGTAAATGGCATTGAGCAAGTCCATTCCAACACAGGCCATTCTATGATTCTGTGGCTCTATACTTGCAATTTCTTGTGCAGAGTATAATCTGTGCTGCATCCTCCTGTCATATCATACTGACAGAGGCCCTATCAGCTAATGAAAAACTTTTACCCTTTTTCTTTCCTCTGTTTTCTCAGACACAAAGTTCTGATTTTTTTTAGTAGCACCTGATTTTTATGGAACACATCTCTTCCGGAGAGACATTTTGGAAGCAGCAGAAATAATTTCTGACCTATTATGGGCAAATCAGCACTATTAAGTGATCTTAAAAGCACTTCTGTAGATGGTACAAAATGTATATAAGCTGCTTCATTGGCAAAATTATCTACCTTCTGGTGCCATTACACAGAACAGCCTAATATGCATAATTACAGTAATTATGCAGAGTACAGCACAAACAAAAACAAAATTATATGCTGCTTCACACTGGCACTCTTTCAGACAGAAATTCATTTTCACATTTACAGTATTGCAAATATGGACAACACCATTAAAGCAGAATTTGAACATAATTATACATACCAACTCCACATTAAATTGGTGTTTTCCATCCTCAGGTGTAGGTAGCTGCTGTGATGTCTTTTTGATAGTACACTAAACCACCTAAACTTTAACAACATGTAAGTCCATCTCTGCTTTTCTTTCAACAATATCACTGAAGTTTCACAGCATCTGTAACCACCTGCTGCCTTCAAGCTGACTCTGCTTTACATAGCATACAACTGCTTTACATAGTAGCAATTGCCAGCCAGAAAATCTTTGGGACAAAATAGATCTAAAATCACTTCTTCAGGTAATTCTAAAAAGAAACATCTATCCTTGCTTAGAATCTAAACATACTTTTCAGCAGGTTTCCTCAATAGAAAAAAAAGAAAAAAAGGGAGAAAAAATATTTGAGCAGGATGGCAGGATGGACTGTTTCATTTCAGTTCAATTATTTTTAATCAAAATGGAAACTTGGAGCCCAAAGTCTGAGACTTCCTACACTGCAGTTAACAACTCTGCAGTAACAACCTGCATGAACACAGCTCTTTCCAAAACATCCCCTATATCCTATGATAAAATTTCAAGCTACTGTGATTTTATGCATATGGTTACATGAAAGGAGACTCCCTGTTGGGACACAAGACTGCTCTGACTTTGGGCCTGGCACATTGGCTGGGAGGTATCCCAGACTTTTCCTCCTGTCAGCCCCAGCAGCTGGGCAAGGCCCTGGGGTAGGAACAAGAGGGAGATGAGTGAGTACTTAAGTGTTGAGGGTACCTGAAAAGGACTCATCAGGCACCAGACCCTGCTGTGACTGTAGGAGTGCAGAACTCATCTAAACAAGCAGAAAGTGCTTGTAGTGCTGGGGTGTGACTGCAGGCAGGGAATTGCTGCTGGCACAGAAAACCTGCACTTGGAAACTCAGTAGCTGGAAGAGGAACAATAATAACTGGCCCAGTTTAAAGCCTCCAAGAGAAGAAGGCTGATGCTAGAAGCAATTTTGGAAGTCTTTCTCACCTGGTGCTTCACACCAGCTCTTTCACACTGGCTTCATCTATCCAGGGTTTTGGTACTTAGGAGTGGGAGGATGGAGAAGGATCATTGCAAGCAAGCTGCTGAGGAAAGCAAAACTGAATAATTTGTTCAAGGACTGAATTAATAGAACAATTTTCCACATGGTCACATTATGATGACCTCCTTTAGCTCAGAGTGGATACACTGGCAGACATTAAAAGCAAGACCACCGGGAAAGGCAAAGATTGCACATGTGAGAGGAAACCCAGGAAGCCCTGAAGGGACAGGGATGTTCAGACTTGTCCAGACTGATCAAACATGGGAGAGGTGATCAGCCCGGCTCCTTCAGCCACCACCCTGTCCTGAAAGACCCCAGGTCTGAAGAACCATCTGAGCAGAAAAACACTGCTTCTTTCCAGATGTTCTTCTAGTCAGCCCTGAGTGAAAGCTAAAATGCTAACATTTCTTTAGGAAACAAGGCTCTTCGTGTCTGCATCCAGAACTGTTTGTCTTTTGTTGTGTCTCTTTCCTAACCTTTTGTGAGCCTGTTGGACAATTTAGATCTAATAAGACAAGCCAGAAGTCTTACAGTCATTAGGTTCCTACAGATTTCCTGAAAATAAGGTGTGGGTGGAAAAGAAAGAGCTCATTAGTGCTGCCTGTGGGGGAAAGGCTGGTGAACAAACTACCGCCTCTTTAGCAACCAGATTGCACAAAAGGGACAGAAAGCAAGTGGCTGTGAGCATTCCAAGTGTGGGGAAAGCTTGAGGTCTGCAGAGGACCCAAACAAAAAGATCAAAACCACAGAAACAAACACAAACTTTCCTTCATCATATGTTTTGACACTCAGTCTCATCGTTGGGGGTAATCTATTTTAGTTTTGGGACCTGAAAAGAGAAGGGGACCAGACGTATTTGTGCTTGGAGTCTAAGTGTACACATCATCTGTGAGCCCACATAAGCTTCATCAGGAAGGAAACATTCCTCACTAACATGAAGTTGTCATGTATTTTTAACATGTATTTTAACTGCCCTGAGACTGGGGAATTGCCATCTGTAACTGCTGATAGTAGGTGACCATTGATAAAACTGATGCAGCCCTGGTTGTCAAGTGGACTGCCCTGCACAGGCAGGGCAACAGCTGACAAGAAAGGAGAAGAAGGGTTTGGTTACCACAAAACAACTTAAAACTAGAGTGTAAACTTTGTAATCAAAGTTGTGGTTCATGTATTAGGTGAATATTCTGCTTGGATCCAGCTTGAGCATGGATCCAGCTGAACAAATCAGTTTTGACTCTTTGATAAAATTATCTCTTTAATCACATGTACAATCAAATAGCAGCCAACTTCTTCACCGTTAATTGTGGGGGGGAGGCCTTTTTGAATATATATGTTAGCATGTTACATGCTGTATGGTCTCTGCCTGGATCTCCATCAAGTGCAAGGACTCAGCCCTTCATTTTTCTTGGCAGAAAATAGCCTACAATTTTCCTAAAGTTCAAGCTTTAATTCTCACCCCTGCAGCACTCTGACTATATAATAATCTTCAAGTTGTCACTAAGGAGCTATGGCAATTGCTTGGAGACAATGACCTAATGCAGCTTTTCATCTACTTTTTTGTCTTATATTCTTTTAATCTTAATAATCACAGAAACAATATATAAAAAGATTTAAATATTTTAAATAAGGCAGAGGAGATTTTAATTTAATTTCTTTAATCAAAAGATTTTCCAAATGTGGCCATTTAAAAGAAACATTTCCACTGCAAACACTTGAAAAATAAAATGCATTACATAGAATGATTTCAGCTTCCAGTGTTTTATTTCCATATCTGATTTATTTTATGGGAGTGTTCTGTCCATTTTGCTTTATCCTATGATGCATTTAGAATGAATTAACTTTATTCCCAGCTCAAAGCACCTCCCTAGTAAGCTCATTTATCCTTTTGGATGCAGCACTGCAGGAAGCACACCCAAGCCAATCACAAATGAAGATTGCTCTGAGTGGAACTCACTTATGTCCAAAGCCCAACTTCTCACAGTCTGCAGGGGTGGCAGGTTGATAAATCTGGAATCACAGCCACGTCCCAGGAGGTAAGTTGTCTGAAAGTTACATGGGACTTTGGTTTTGCAAAAGGACAAAAAGTTAAGCAATGCAAGGAGCCCAGTTTGATGCAGGAGAGAGAAAAGCTCTCCAGAGCCTTCTTCCCCTGCAGGGGACCTGGGCTCTGCTCTCTGCACCAGTTTCCACAAGAAGGTCCTAGCCACTCATTAAAAATGTATTCTGTGTTCACAAAGTCATAGATTGGTTGGGTTTGGAAGGCAGATCATCCAGTCCTGACCTGTGCTCAGAGCAGTGTCAAAAAATGACAGCTGCTCAGGGCTGTGTCCAGCCAGGTTTTTAACATCTCCAAGGGGTTTGCCCTTGGGGGACTCTTCCTTTGATCTTCAATAGTAGAAGAATTGGTACACTATACAACCTGTATCAACAAATTTAATAAAAGCAACCATGTCTCCTTAAAACATCACATCTCTTATCAGACCAGAATGGTCTTTTCTACTACTGCTGCTATTGCTACTATAAAATTTCAATTTCTTTTTTGGACGTTAAGAGTGGGTTTTAGAGATTCTTTACAAGTAATTAAAGTCTCCTGCCTCTTACCTCTGCATATTTGAACAGATTGCCTCATATATTCTCTAAAACTATTATTAATCACATTTATTACCTGAAGATTTAAGCCTTCATTTGGGAGATCCATATAGAGACTAAGGAGGCACTGTTGGAGAGGAACATTTCTGAGCTGTGTACTTCTTCCATTAATCAAGGCACCAAAGGAAGGATCTCCACCAATACAGCTACACCAGTTCTCAGCAGGCAACAATCTCCCTCTAACATCTGTAAAGCATTTCTTATTTAACAATACCAGCTAATTAAATAATCAGAGAAGCATATGTCTATGGAGAATCAGGTAAATATGTGCCTGTGAAGACTGCTCAGTCCCAGGCACACTTGTGAGAATGTGGTTTTTTCTTCTAATAAGTATTGAAGCTAAAATCTTCCTTAACTCTTCATCTTACTGCTCATTTGAATTTCTCAGAAGCATTCACTTTGACTGTAAGAAAAGCTGTGACTTAAATCCTTGCAGCTTTGCTGATGCTCAGATTAGATCTTGTGGAGCAAAGTGTTCCCCAGGACAGCTCCGCTTAGCAGGATGCAGGGTTTGGTATTTGTGTGAATCAATCCAGACCATTTCAAGGTCACTTTTAGCAAAGGAAAGCCTGCCTGTTAAGACCAGATAAGAGTGAGGTCATTGATTTATTTTTTCCTCATTATCTGGCAAGGTTTCAGTTGAAGCCTAAACTCATTATCTCTGTGGAAATACAAACACAACTTGGTCCCTTGAAGCAAGTTAATTTAGTTTGAAAACAGTTAGAGAGTTACCTTCTGAATTCAATTAGCTAATAACTCTTGATGGGTAAAGGTCACAGAAGAGCAAGGCACTGTGCTGGTTAAAGTTAAATGCAATTCTAGGTAACATCAGAGCAGCACTTTTCCCCTTCTTACTGAGTCATGGCTGCAGCTTCTGGCCATCCTCTCCAAATTCTCTGTCAATAAGAGAGACAAATTTATGCCAGAAGGGATCAAATTCAGGGATGAGAACAGCAGCGTACCTTTGAGCCACAGCTCCTTCAATGTCTTCCCTTTATATTGGAAGTAAATCAGCAGGAGAAGACGTTCCCCCTTTCAACCACACTGAATAAAGTCCCTCTACTTACCCATGTTAATCAAAATAATCTGTACAATAAAATCCAAATCCCTCTCTGCAGCAAAATGCAGTCAAGTGTAGGATTCACTTTCTATTCCCAGCTGTAGAGAGGGCTCCTGTAAGGACTGATGCTGTAGGAGAGCCTGTGTTCCTGCAAAAGATATGACACTTGTGGATCACCCACGGACCACCAGCTGCAAGAGGCTGTTTCAGGCTGGGCTGGGAAAATATTTCCAGCTTACCATCCAAGTTAGAAAATAATACTATGATAGAAACACTGACAGGCTTGATCACAGTATAATAACTGTTGGTATTACTACTATAATAGAGGGGAAGTAAATGGTGGAAGGGCGGCACATTTTAATTGTTCTCTCAAGGAAACACCGGGCTCTGAACTACCGTAGGCAATCCTGAGCTACAAGCAGTTCCCTCTTAGAGAAACAATTTTTCATTTTATAATGTGAAAGCAAATTTCTTGCCAGTATTACCTCAGGTCATTAGCTATATTGTAATTCGTGTGTTTTTCCAAACTGATTTCCCCCTTAATTTGATTTTGAGCAGCTGATTAAATTTACCCTCCTTGAAGAAACAGACATTCAATTTAACTCTAGTTCAACATTCTCCTGGTATCAAAATGCAGTTCTGATGGTCACACTTCTAGCTACAGAGTAATTTTGTCACTGCTTTAAAGGAGCATTCTTTAACCAATGACAATATGTTGGCTTCCTCCTGCACATCCATGTTACACACAAGCTCAGAAAGCAGAACAATAAACTGTACAATGCAAAAGGTACTCTTCAGACAACTACAAACCATTGAATTACAGCATGAAGGAAAACCCAGTGCAGCACTGGTATTCATTTTACTTACTTATCCCACAAGAACCAAATTCCACACCCAGAGGCATGGGTGCCCCTGGTTCATTACCACAATCCCCAGGGCTCTCACCTTCTCAGGTGGCTGGATCATGAGACCTTCCAAACACATTCTCTTTCAAGACTCTGAGTGGACATCCAGGCTGGGTCTAAATCATTTAAGTAGGGATTAAACTTTGAAATTCTGTAGGTCTCTGAGCTATTTTATGTGCAAAAGCACAAAAAAACCCATTAAACAGAAACATTATGCAGAAGAATTCTACTGGACCAGATCAAAGGTCCACTTAGTCCAGTGTTCCACTGCTGACAGGAGCCAGCAGCAGACACCAAGGTAAACAATTTTTAAAAGGGGTAACCACGCAGTCATTTTCTCTACTCTCTCCTCCCCACATCCACAGCCTTCCATGCAGGCAGCTTCTCAGGCACAAATGTCATCTTCTTGCCTATTAGTCCCCGATAGTTTCTTTTTTTCTGTTAATTCACCTGATTGGTTTTGAGGCCATCTAACCCCTTGACACATAGCAGATACTGTAAGACTGGTTCCAGGTTAATCACACACCACAAAAACCCAAGTTTGCTGTTGTTTGCTTAAGCCACTACCCAGTAATTCCACCTGATGTCCCTTGTTCTTGTTCTGGGAGAAACACAAACAATCATTTGCTACTTATTTTCTCCGTGCCACTCCTGATTTTAAACACCGCTATCGCATGCCTTTCCACCTTCCCTTTTCCCATCTAAAGAGTCTATCTAATCAATCTCAATTCAGAAGCTGTACTTTGTTTGTGAAAACATTTGTCAGGTTTCTCTGTCCCCTTTGAACACTGGCATACCTTTTCTTAGATGTGGAGAACAGAACAGCACACAGTAATCTAGAGGTGAATGCATAGCAAAATAATTATTTTGTTTGCTGTGTCTTCCCTAGCAATTTCTGACAATCCATTTGCTTTTGAGCATTGCTCTTCCCTCAGCCAACATTTCTTAAAATTACTGACAGCTAATTCGACCTCTCTTCCCTGAGTCACAATAGGTAGTTTAAACCCCATTTCAGCATTGTACAGTCAGGTTTATTTTTTCCCATGTGCGTTATCTTGTGGTTATTGGCAACAAATGCAGACTGCCATTTTACTGCAGCACCACTCACTAAATTTTTAAAAGAAGATTTTTATTTTTCCTACTCTGAATAACTCAGTCAAAGAAGCTATTGCTATTTAGCACTATTTAGGATATTTTCCAGACCACTTATGAATATGCCAGACATCACAGAACTCAGTGCAGATCCCTGTGGGATTTCACTTGTTATCTCCCACTGAAATACCTGACTGTTTATTCCTACTCCTCACATCATTTCCAGCAGGGAACTTTCCTTTCATCCTGCTACTGTTTTGCTTCTTTATGATCTTCCAACTGAGGAGCTTATCAAAAGCTTTAGGAAAATCTGAGCACACTGTACCAACCAAATCACCCTAATCCACACTCATGTCAGTGCTTCAGACAAAGAGCAGTGGATTTCTCTCAGACATGATTTCTCTTGACAAAAGCCACACTGATATGTTTCCAAAGTCCTTTTTAAATACAGGTGACAAATTGCTATTTTCCCTTTCTGTGGCACAGTAGATGTGTGGGGCAGAGGTGCAGGAGTTCTGTTCCACTGCTGGAAGCTGGCTGAATCTCAGTGTGCAGTGGCTGCAATGACCAAAGGTCCCTCCAGCCCTGACCATTCTGAACGATGCCAAGCACTGCTTTTTCTCCAGGGATTCCCCACCCAGTGCCTTCAACGTGCAGTCACTTGTGCTGCTTTGCAGCAGCAGAATCCCTCTCATCATGACTCTTTCTGCACTAACACTCCTGCTTTCTTCTGCAGCTGCTCAGTTCTGTGAATTACTTCCACACCTTTAGTGCCCAAAACACCCCCAAAGAATAACCTTTCCTTCAGCAGCCAGGCTGCTCCTTCCTTGTGAACTCGCCTTTCTGGAGCTCACAGAGAGAGCTGGGATCTGCCCTCACAAGTGACATGCCCCTGCCTTTCTCCCCACGTTCAGCCATCCCTGAAGAACATGACACAACAGAACTATCTTTTAAGAAGGTTTAAAAAAACTCCAAATTAAAATTCATGTGGGTTGCCCAGTGAGGAAAATTTTGAACGCACAAAACTACACCAGTGCTTCCTTTTACAATCAGAGATTAATCATCTTAGTGTTATGGCTACTCATGTAAAGCCTGAGGCATTAATTAAATTAATGTAAGTGACAGAGTTTCTCTAATAACATTCAGCTATTTGACAACAGATCTGGTAGTTATTCCAAATTGTTGTGGTTAGTCCAAATAAAATTTAATTATGCAAACACACTTGGTTTCTAATTTTATCTGGTATTATGTTAATAGGCTTATTCTTATCTTATTCTGATACCTTTTCAGATTTTTCATTTAAAACTTTGGAAAACATAAATGTGCACGTTTCAGTGGCAACTCAGTTTTTCAGAATATATCACAAGTTCTTAGAGATGTATACATAAAATCAGTAAAAAATCCACCAGGATCTTAGGCACTGCTTTGCATGTATGAGGTGCTATCTGTAAAAGAATTCAATCAGAAAATTCATTATAAAATGTGAGAAATGGCCCAGAACCTCCAGTCTAGTGTATGCTGAAATTTATGAACTGGTGTTAAGGGAAAATTGTTTCCAGAAGGCATCAGATAAGATAGCAATGATAAAAAATTCCAAACAAGGAATTGGAAAACAGACACACATTGACGCCCAAAATTTTTAATTCCAGGTACCAATGCTCTAGTTAACAGGTAGATCTGTGTTCACTCATGTGAAGCAAGACCAGGGATTAAAAATGTTCTTGTCCCTGAAAACAGTTATTATGAAGTGTGTTAATAGCAATGGAATATTCTTAACTGAGGAGGTGAAACAATTCAGTGGAAGAAAAATGCTTAATTTGAGTTTTTTCACCGACACACTTAAGTGTCTCTGTGTGTACATGTACATACAGAGGCCACATGAGCTCACAAAGCACTGTAAAAACACAGGCCCTGAGTTTCTCAGTCTTTTTAATATTGAAAGATGAAACAGCTAAGGTGGCACTACTCTCTTGTTGTCAAACACCCTCAAATGTTTCCTTTCCCATAAAATGTCTTTTGAGCAGGACCATTTAAGTGCCTGGGCCTGCAGTAATTACCACTAGGCAGTAAATGGTATAATTTACTGCAAAATTTGTGTACAGAAAATCTCCCTCCACAGCACTCCAGAAGCCAGAAGGACACGTGTACAATGAATATTTCAGGACTTAGAACTCATAAAGAAAGGAAAATTCAGAAATTATAGATCCCAGACCCAACCACATTAGGACAATCACTTCACAGAAACCAAGCTTGAATGAACACCTTCCAACTAATTAAAACCTAATAACCATAGCAATGTTTCCAGCTCTGCATGCTTCACTAAATGTTTAATTTTTTCCACTATCTTTCATTTCATATATTTTAGCAATATTTGTGTCTCTTGATGCATTGCTGATGGCTGAGTCAACCTTTCAGAGATGATGTTCCTCCAAAGCCAAGCCTAGTCCAGCTGTTCTGGGGTATTTAAGCAGGGCAGCAGTGTCTGCTGGGCTGAGTGGGAGCAGGGTAATGCTGCATCTCTCAGCAGCAGTTTTCTGCTGGGGAAGGGAGGGTGGAAGGAGCTGCTGCTCTCCCTCAGCCCACAGCAGAACAAGCCTGCAGGCACAGCAGGGCAGCTGTTCTGACCCCACACACTCTGCCCTTATAGAACCAATGTGACCCATGGCAAAAGGATCCTCCTCACTCTTCTGCTTTCAGCCACCCAAAGGCTGGGCACAGCCGTTCAGGAACATCACAGTGTTTGCTTCCCAAAGTCTTTCCTTCAAATATCTCACAACTGGAAGCTTATCTACCATTTAAACAAGGGCAATCTGGGGCCTCATGGAAACCCAAACATGAATCCTACATGCACACCAGGAAGCAGACAGGTCCAAAGATCTCCAAGTCTCTTATTGCTATTGCTTCCCATCTTCCAACTTCTCAGTATTTGAGTTTAGCAACACTGCACAAAAGCTCAAGGCATAGGATTCACTGTTTCTTCCTTCCAGGCTTGGGGCTGTTATCTGGCTCACTCTGGGGAGTGAGGGAAGAGGAAGAATTTTAGCTGGTCTGCTGGGAAGAAGCCACTGCTGCTCAGCAGAGCTCACACTCTCCATTGTGGAAGCACTGCTGTCACCAACAGCAGGCTACACACCACAAATGTTCAGGCTAAAAGCAAAATTTTTACAGTTTCTGAAAAACAGACAGCCCCTGTAGCTCCAGACTGGACAGACTTTGAGTGGGTGCAGAAGGATTTAGTACACTTACTGACCAGGCTATACGTTGTGTGATCTGGAGCCTTCTGCTTGCAATTATTTGCAATTTTTCAAAGCAACCACTGTGTGAGACAGGACATTCTGGTGACTGGCTAGCCTTCCCTGCACAGTAACAACCCCACAGCAGCTCTCCTGCCTTGATCAGAAGCACCCAGGAGCACCAAGATGGGCACATGAATGCACTGAAGCACAAAGTGCCTTGGGATTATAAAGAACCACTGACCCCTAACAAACAATTTGGTAAATATAAGCAGTAGTTTGCTGTGGTGACCTACTCAAGTATGTCCAGGCAGCAGGCACAGCAAGCAGGTGACTCTCAAGTTGTACTGCTGCTGCCTGGGGAGGAGCAGAGCACAAAGCCCATGGCCCAGCCAAGCCTTTCAGTATCAATGCAACTTGCCACAACAGTTTCTAGATGGCTTTCCAGTAAGAAAACTGACCAAATGGGTAACAAAAATGAAATTACCAAAGAGATTGTGTCAAGTATTTTAATGAGGCATTTTTTAAAATTAATTATTTCTTGCTAAACACTAAGAGCCTCCAGTCTGTTGGTAATGTGGCTGCAGACTGACCAGGACAAAAAGCATCACACCAGGACAAAAAGCATCACTCCAGGCCTCTGAGGAATGGCAGCAAATGTTGCAAATGACCTTGAAGTCTGCTTTCCTACAGGATAATCAGGAGATACAGAATCTAACTTTTTGGTGGGCTTTTTTGGTTTTTTTTAATGCTGCTTGTTTCATTTCCATTAAAAATACCATCTGGCAGAAAACTTATCTCAGAAAACAACACCCAGGTCTAAGAGAGTAACTCTGCTCCACGAACTATTCTCTGTAATCAGCTTTCTTAACTGGCAACTTCAGCTCACTCAAGAGTTGCTCACAGCAACTATTCTAAAGCGTGGGCTTGAGGAATACTCTCTTGCAACAGCTACTTGTGCAGAAGGTCAACACATCATTTTATATCTCAGCAACATTTACCATCTTCAAAATCTTAGGAAGTTTTTAAATCTTTTTTTAAAACAGGGGGAATTATTCAGCAGTGCCTCCCACACAGTGAATGACAGGGATGACACAAATTTTGACAAGACAGCTGCAGTTGTGGAGTGGTTCAGATACACTCATCCCTATGTCCAGGGACAGGCTTTGGGTCGTGCCTGGAATGGCACAGGGAGCATTAACTGTGCTCATGCAGAACTGCTATTTTATTTTCAGATTACATGATGGTGTGAACCAACCCATTCCCTTTTCCATCACTTCAGGCCCCACACTGAGGAAAACAGTCAGAGTATTTTGGCTCTCATTCTTGTATTACAATTTAAGTGTGCAAGTTGCACGCTGTGCTTTATTTTAGGCTTCTAAAGCAGCAGAAAATAGAAAAGCAGCTGCACCCAACTGCAGCAAGTATTGGTATTTTCTAAACACTTTCATCCATATTTTGATTCTATAATGGTGAATGAGATTGTAGGGTATAAACATATAAATGCTTTGCACACAGGTAGTATACTTCAAGTGTACTACCTAGAGTACCTATAGTATCTTAAAATCCCTATGCTTTCACTTAAGAATTTGTAAACTTGCAAACTTCTCCAAACTTCTAAGAATGATGCCTTTCTAAAAAATTAGTAAACATGTAATAATAAATAAAACTCATATCTACATACCACTGGCTTTTTTTCCTTTAATCATGGGAAAACAACAGAACTACATTTCGAGTTTAGTTGTGGTTGATCAAATATTTACTCTTGCACAGAGGCATGCTTCCCAAGGCCACTTGGAAAGTTGACAAATCAAAGCAGAGAAAGAGTTTTGGCTCTAACAGGAGTTACTTTAGTATTAACCCAAAGTAATTTACAGTTTTCTACACAACTTATATGCTAAATTGGACTATTGGATTTATCTGAAGGAGACTTAAGACATATACCTATGGTCCAAGGAACACAAATATTGGGTCCATTTCACTTCCAATTACTAAGAAATTTTGCTTTGTAAGGAAACCTCTAGGTCCTTTCATTAGACCAAGCAGGCAAGCTGAAAGTGTTTAACCTCTGAAATATTTGCCAAATTGAACTGGGATAGGTGAGATGTTACCATAACTTTACCTTTGTTCATTTATTTACAGCAATTCCAAATGGAGCACAGAGATTTCTGAAAGAGCAGAGAAGAACCAGGGCCTGTGCACTCCACTCCGATCAGCTAAAGCAGAGATGATAGATTTCTGGACTGCTCCCTAAACTCCCAAAAAATTGTGTGTAGCTAGCAAAAAAGGAAGCAGAAACAAAAATCCAGTATTGATTTCAGTACTCCAGTAACCAGGTTATAATTCATTTTCTGTCACACATCTTTACCTCTTTCACCAGAATTTTTACAGGGTTTTCTGTAATTTTTTTCTCCCTTTTTAAGAGACTGTTCTAGTATCACCAGCATCTTCACTCCCAGAGTTTACTTAATAGAGTAAACTTTTTACTGAAAAATTATATAAGCTTGATTGTTGTAACAAGTTCAAAGGAACTGGGGTTGTTTGTGAGGACTGCATATAGACTTCAACTTGCATTTCCTACACCTGTGGACCTTGTATTTTAGAGAAGAAATTACCAGATGCACAGGTTTTAGGGATTTTCAGACACTTGGAGAATAGATGACTTCAGGTCTTTCAATCGGCGTAACAAGCATCATACTGCCATCTAGCGAGCAATGTGAAAGCGACTGACACACCAAAGTGCATAAATATTTCTCATTACAAGCCATTTTTCTCTTTCATAAGAACAAATAGAATAGAAAAGCAAATTTAGGTATGGAACACTGTTAGAAAGTAGGTAATATAAAAAAGTTTTGCAAGATAAATGTGAAGAAGCACAGGCAGGCCAGCATAACAAGAGTAGTTTAGAGCTCTTTGCAACCATGTCATCCCCCCATCCTGGGAATGCAGCCTTCTCTCCTACATAGGTCATGGGATCACCCATACTTATTTCTTGACAATAGCTAAATATTCCATTTTCCTTCACTGCCCAAATGCAAGGCATGTAGCATACCCACAAGCTGTAGCAGCTTCCCACAGAAGAGTCCCACAGGTGTCACCAAGAAACATCAGCAACATCTTTTCCATCCTGGTTGGAGAGAATATGAAATTAGGTGGCCACAGGGCTTATTCCCACCTATGAGGCTGTGGTTCAGGCACCTATGAGGACAAGACACTGCTTTGCTTGTCTGAGCAGAAAGGTGACAAATTTTCCACCTTTTCCCAAAGTCTGACTGAGCTCAAGGCTTGGACTAGAGTGCTCCAGGTTCAGTTCAGATGTGAGACAGCAGAACCAAGGGTAGAACCCGAGGGCAGGAGCCTGTGAGCCCCTGTGAATGTCACTGATGGAGATCACTACACTTGACACAGTGGGGTTACTGCTCTGTGGGTGAAGGTCTGTTGTGGTCAGCACCACCAGACAAAGCTAGCCAGGTGATTTTGGCTAGCAAGCTCCTGGCTGTGATGGTCACAGGGCACAGCAGCAGCTTGCTGCCAACAGCAGGTCCAGACTGTTCAGTGTTGGCTTTCCAGTGCAATTCCTCAACTGTCCTTCACAGTTCACTGACTTGTAGAGAACAGCATATGTCTAACAGGTGCAGTTCAGCACTGACTTTCCCTGTCCTCGTCAGTACAGCTGTCCAAAAATTGTGCCAGTGCACAGAGATGTTTTGGGCACTTTCTTTGAATACATACTTGTTAAAGGAAGAAAAAATGAGATAGAGCATAAACACACTTGTAACCCACCCCCAGGTGACAGCCAAAGGAATGATGAGATCCTGAAAGGACTACACAATTCGTCAACTCAAGAAGGTGGTTTCACAATGTTTGTTTTTATTCACAAACTTGTAGATTCTGTCAGCATTTACAAAGGCAGAAGAGAGCTTGGAACAGGAGGTGCTTTAGAAACCATACTCCCCCCTTACCCAGTGACTAGCAGTACCAACCACCCTCTGCTGCCATGCTCAGCCAAACACATCAGTAACTGCACTGCCCTGCTCCTATCACACAGGCCCTGCAGGGTTTCTGACACCAGTGACATAGGAAACAGAGCTGGCTGGAGGAGAAAGAAATAAATGAAGCAGAACTTTCCTATGGCAGGTGTGTTTGCAAAGGAAAAACATAAATTCATCTCTAATGCATTCCCTGAAGGTAGGCTGCAGGAATAAACATATCTATGATGCTTCTATAGTATAAAATGGCAGGTTTTACAAATTCTATGTTTATGTTTACACAGTCATACTGCTTCCACTAGCTGACAACACAAGCAGCAGTCAGAAGTCAGGATGCAGCTCCTGTTAAAGCAAATGGCACCACCCAGCACTTCTCAAGGCCCCTTTGCAGTCAGCACACACACAGCTGATCCCACCAGCCTGGCCTTAGCAAGAGCCAAAGCAAGAAGTCTTCTCTAATTTTTAATTTTAATTATGGTCATTCTGTTCCAATCCCTCTCACAAAACAGATATTTTTTACCCTCCTGTCTCCAGCAAAGTTTCCTATGCTATAGATTTTTTGTCATGCATGATGAGCAATGCAATATATTTGTTAAAATGTCCCTGTAAACCATGAGGAGGATAAAACCAACTGCAAGTTTCACCACCACAATATTGAACATCTGTTCTATCTGTTCCAGGAAATGGTGACAGGTATCTTGCTAAAATATATTACACTAATTTTTTCAAGATATTTTTATGTTCAGTCATTTAAATTGCAGTGAAGTAATTTTATCACCACACAGAACCTCCATAATCACTTCTAAACTGCTTCAATAGTCTAAATCACTCCCTGCTTACATAACTTTAGTGCCACTGTGGCAATGACATCCTGCCACTACCAAGCCCTTTACCAAAACTGAACCTTCCTCAAGGAAGGATTTAAGAGATTTCCCTTTACACATGCAAAGCCTTCCCAGCTTCAGAAGAGCAGGATGAATGCAGCAGTGTTTCTCTTATCACATTTTAACAGCATCACTTAATATCACCAATTTAAACACAACAATCAGCATTCAGTCAAGTATTTAATCACTGGGAAAAGAAAGACTGCTGCCCATCTTCTCCATTTAGACACTGAAGAGTGATATATATATTTGGATTTCATCTTGGATTCCATTTATCAATTTATTCATTTTTTAATCACTTGCAGAATTCTTGGGAATACATCAACCAGAAAGTCTTTCTTGTTGCTCTTTTGAACTCTGTTCCATGGCTATATATACTTAATCACATATGAACTTCAAATTAGTGCTATTAAACTAGCATTATATTCTGCAGATAAAACCCATTTTTGTCCTTCAGCATTTTCTCCACTCACAAGAGGCCTGCTTTTTTCTATTTTTACTGCATTGATTTTACTGGTTTTCTCTCTCATTTAGAGATATGTGGGAATATCTTTCAACTGAAAAGTGCAAAGTGCATATCTTGCAACTGCTCTTTTTTTTACCTCACTGTATGTCTACCTTTCAAATCACTGCCATTTCCTATGGCTCAAAACACCAGCACAAAAAAAAGAGCAAGGCCAACCAAAATAACTTTCTCTGTGAACTCACAGAGGCCATGACTGTCACTTTTCTTATGAGCACTGAGATTGAGGAAAGCTTGATATTAAATTCAGTGCTGCTAGAGTTAGAACATGTAAGACAGTAATCTATCAACACATTTTAGTAAGCTTAAATGTAGAGCTCATCTGATTCTGAGATCAGTGAGAGTACACAGATTGTTTAAGTGCTTTTCTCCACCACAGTCAGAGTGCTTAATGTGAGCAAAGGGGTTTTCTTCATCGTCCTTTTAATGACATGACCTTGATAGGGGAGGGGTGTCAAACTCAAACAGCAGCACTGAAGAGGTTTTATTTATTGTTTGCTTTCAACACTTTGGGATGCATAAACAGAGACTGATGACCACCAACTCCCTGTGAAAAGAAAAAGGACACGGGGATCTCATGTGCCATCAAGTCTATTTCCCCTTTAGGCAGACATTTAATACAATCTGTTTCTAATTCCACACATGCTGATCAAGCCTGGTAAACATGCAGGTGTTTTGTTCCCGTACTCATCAGAGGGTTGTTCCAGAGCCTCAGGCTTCTGACCCTCAGTAATCTTCAATCCTTTCTTTCAGGTAGGCAAATGCACCCAAGGAAGATTACTACTGTGGCAGTAAGGATGTGAGTGGCATGACCCTAACTTGTAGAAGTTAGACTGGAACTTAAAGGCAAATGTCACAGGAGATGGGAAAGGAGACCCTTCTGGAGAGAAGTCAGAGCTTTGGGAGAAAGGAACACTAAAACCATAGGTTAAGAAGTCCAAGCATGCCTGCAAGATCTTGTTTCTTCCACTCCTGTGAATTTAATTTTTTGAAGTATCTTTCAAAAGAGTGAAATCTGTTGCAGGAAACCACAAAAATATTAGGATTTTTTTCAAGACAACGGATAATCACAAGTGCCTTGGTAATCCTTCTCTTCTTTTACAGAGCCTTTATTCTTAGAAAATGGCCCTTGGCATTTTCTTTTACCTCTGCTGTTTATATGCCTGTTCTGTATAATTAAAAAAAAAAAAAAATGTACTGTCCATTCTGGTACAGGTACCACACCATCCTGAATCATCTGCAGAGACAGGCTGCAATGCAGACATTCCTGACATTGTCAGTCTGGAGAACTTTTACTGGACCACCAGTTTTCCCAGAGGATGGCATCCACAGTGCTCAAAGCACAAAAGATCAACACTTTTGATAAGGGACAGCTCCAGCTCTTGCACACCCTTATTTTTAAGGACTCCAGGTACAATTTAATTGATACACTTTGACAGATGACATGACCTGTCCCTGTCCAATAGGTATGCCTAGTTCAAGCAGAAATTGTGCTGCAAAGTCTTACCAACTGCTTGTCACAGCCTACTTACTGTCTTCAAAATCCTATTATTAAATGAACTGGGCAATTACATTCTACCTATGCTTGTCTCTGACATATGTAATTGTTTTGTGATATGAACCACAAACTACTCAGCACTGAGAAAAATGACCTCTCACAAGGCAAACTTGAACCAATGCATCTGGGTCACAGAGATGATCACAGCACTGGAGCATCTCTTCTGGAAGCATGGAGGTTGTTCAGCCTGGAGAAGAGAAGGCTCCAGGGAGACCTTAGAGCAGCCTTCCAGTACCTAAAGGGGACTTAAAGGAAAGATGGGGTCAGACTTTTTAGCAGGAACTATTGTGACAGGGCAAGGAGTAATGGTTTCAAATTCCAAAACAGCAGATTAACACTGAATAGAAATAAGAATTTTTACAATTAGGGTAGCAAAACACTGGCACAGGTTGACCAGAGGTGGATGCCCCAATCCTGGAAACATTCAAGGTCAGGCTGGACAGGGCTCTGAGCAACCTGATCTAGTTGAAAATCACTCTGCCATTGGAGGGGTATTAGGATAGATTATCTTTAAAGGTTCCTTCCAACGCAAACCATTTTGTGATTCTGTGAATTAAGGGACTTAGTAATTTCTGTCAAACCTACTGTCACATAGTCACCACGTGCAATGCATGGTGCCCATTCACAAGCTGCTGTCCAGGGGGCAACAATTCAAGGTTTTGGGTCCCAGTTCCGCAGTGCCCGCATTCACGAGGCCAGATGCACAAGCTGCACTTGGCAGGGCTGGCCTGACCGCGAGCAGCGCCGTGCCCACAGAACCCACGCTGCCACAATCAGAGACGATAGCAGATGGGAAGCCTCTCACAATCATAGCTTCCTTTGCAATCACACGCTCCGGATACGTGCCGCTCTCTCTCCACACACGTGCACTTTTCCCCTCTTTACATTGGTACACAATTCCCCGATTCCTCCGAGGCCTCAGCCCCGCCGGCACCGCCCGCGCTCATTGCCCGGCGCCACGAGCGGGCAGGCCGGGGCGGCTGTGCTGTGTCCCGGGAGTGGCTGTGCCGGGCTGGGGCTCCTCTGCCGGACCCGGGATGGTCGTGGAGGGCCCGGGACCGGCACAGCCCCCGCCTCCCGTCGCCCCGGCCCGGCCCGGCCGTGAGGCGGGAGAGTTGCGGCCCAAGCTCCTCCCCGCCGCCGCCCCTCGCCGCGCCGCGGGACGTGCAGTCGCTCGGCGGGCCATGGAGACGGGCGGCGGGGCCGGGGCGCGGTGCCCCGCGCTGCTGCTGCTGCTGCTGGCGGCGGCGCTGGGAGGCGAGGCGGAGGCGGAGGAGCCGCGGGCGGCGCGGCAGCGCGGGGACGAGCAGTGCCATTACTACGCGGGCGGGCAGGTGTACCCCGGGGAGGCGGCCCGGCTGCCCGTCTCCGACCACTCGCTGCACCTCAGCCAGGCCAAGAGTAGGTGGCGGGCGCGGCCGGGGCTGCGGGAGCGGCGGGGCCGGGGCGGGGTGTGCCCGCAGTGCGCTCGGGGCTGCGGAGCGGAGCGGGGCGGCGGCAGCGCCACGTCAGGCGGAGCGCGGGGCTCGCCGAGCCCAGCCCTTCCCCAGCCCTGCCTTTCCCTTCTCTTACCGGGGCCTGTGCTTGCCGAGCCCTGCGCTTCCCTTACCGGGGCCTGCCCTTCCCCAGGCCGGCTCTGCTGCGGCTCCGGGGGGCCTCGGCAGCCGGGGCGGAGGGGGGACGGGCCCCGCCAGCCCCTTCCTGACCTGTGTTTCCATCCTGGCCACCGCGGGCGTCCCGCAGGGTCCGTGGTGCCAGAAATGGCGAACGAGTTCAGGGCAGCGCTTCAGGGATGCCCGGGAATGCTTTGTGCTCGCCCTGCCGTCAGAAACAATGAATGGGCTCCTCTGTAACCCGCTGCCACCAGCGGCTTTGGCACTGCTGCTGTGCCTGTGCTCTCTCCGATTTAAGTGCTTTACATGACAGACGTGGGGACAAACACCGTAAATCGCGTCGCTGTGAGATGTTCAGGGACACAAAGGTCCCGTCCTGCAGGACAGAGAGAAATTATCTTCCCTGTGAGAACTGACAGCTGTAAAATCCTTTTCCTTTACTGAGCCAGGGCGTACGTTCTGTTTTAAATGTTTGCAAGCAAATGCTAAAAAAAAAAAAAAAAAAAAAAAAAAAGAAAAGAAAAAAAAAAAAGAAAAGCAGCCAAGATATTTGTAACTGATACTGTTTGGGTTTTTTCTCCCTTTATAGTGCAAGTTATTACAAATAGATGTTTATAACTGTAAAAGCAAATACCTTAATTTAGGAAGGGGTCAAGGTATGCAGTATTTTGTTTAATATCTTTCCCTTCTCCCTCCTAATCTGAAGGTCCTTGTTATATATCCTTGCTAACTATTTTCTGCAGCTGTGGGTTGTCTCCAAAAGGAGAGCCAAACAATTCCGGCACCATCCAGATAATATTCAAGATTCCACATGTTTTTCTCAAAAGCTTTTCCCTGGATTGCTGGAGATGTATGTCAATGTCCTTGACACAGCAAATGTGTTCAGATCCCCTTGTAATTTCAGTATATCCTGTCCTTTGTCTCAGAATTCACAGTGGCAGATTTAATTTTTAATATTTTAAATTCAAGGTTAATACCTTCTGATAGGAATAGTAAATATATTTAATGCTTTTCAACTGAATATTTTTTTTAAAACACAGCTGTTTTCAAGTTAAAATTTGCTTAGGAGCTGTAATTTAACAAACATATACTGCATTTTTAGGCAGTTGTCTCTTAACCATGTTGTGGCATATATTTTTTGTGGACCAGAATTCCAGACAGGTTTCTGTGGCTGAAAAGTAGCAAAGTGAATTTGAACTATCTTGTGCTTCTGGTTCCCAACAGCTGTTCCTAACAAAACAATGAGAATACCTGAAGTATTAAAGAGCTTTCCCCTTCATTCTAGCAGGTGCCTTGAGCTGGCAGTGCACACAGGGTTTGTTCAGCAGGCCCAGATAAAGTTTGTGTGGCCTTGATTATCAGTGATCAACAGGGCTCATGTATGAGCACAGGCTGGCCAAATTATTTACTTTGTATGTGTACTAAAGCCTTCATTTCTTCATCACTCTGTACCCCCCTGTTTAGAGCTGGAAAGCAGTTTAATCTTGGAACCATGCTGCAGGTTGTTTTTCAGGCAAAAGAAGAACAGCTGTCCTTGGACAGCTTGGTTTGAACACAGGTGTTATTTTCTGACTTTTAATTCAACATTCTTTGTATTTCAGTCTCCAAGCCAGCACCTTACTGGGAGGGAACAGCTGTCATTAATGGAGAGTTTAAAGAGCTGAAGTTAACAGATTATGAAGGAAAATATCTTGTCTTCTTCTTCTATCCTCTTGATTTGTAAGTAAGAGCATTGTAGGGGTACCAAGACTGAGTGCAGCTATACTAGATTAATAATTCATTAATTCCTCTCTTTTTTTGAGGTCTTGTATTTTTGTTTGGTAAGAATTTGGGAGAGAAGAAAGGAGTGACAGAAGAAAATATATTCTTTGCATTTGTTTTCTCATCATGTATTGGTAAAATTGCAACACAATCTTTGTCCTAATAACTGTACTAATAACCAGTTTGTGTCTCCACATAAAACAAACAACTTTGTAGTTACCCAGTTTGGCAGACTCTGTTTTCTGTTCCATGCTCTGAGTCAGTGCTGCAAGTAGAAGAAAGCATCCCATTCACTTTTTTTAGAGTGTATATAGAGGTGACATTTTCCCTTTAAGCTCATCCCATAACATCCTTTACTTTACTTTACTTTAACATTAACTTCCTTTATTTAGAATGCAGTAACTTCACTGATTGAGTGAAAACATCTCTGCTTTTTAAGGGACAATCCCATACTTTTCCACAAAATGAAGAGAGAGATGCATAACTGTTTTTAATATTATAGCATCACTAGCTTTACTGCTTTAGTTCTTCTGTAATAGAAAAAGTTGAAGATATATTAGTTGAAATTTGCAGATTTTCACAGTAACAAATTATGGTATGATCCTTGGGAAGAAATTAGATTACAGTGCATAAATTCAGCTATATTTGTAAAGTCTGAAAGAAAGTAACTATACAAGCTCTGAATCCAGATTGTAAAATAACCATAGATTTGTAGTCTTCTGAAAGAACCCATTTTTAACTAAGCTGGAGTCTGAGGGTGGAAGATTTGCCAGGCAGCATTTTCATTGAATACTTGAAGAAGCAATAAAAATAAGCAAAAGCTGAAATAATTTATGATAAATACACCATTTTAAGTTAAGCAGAGAATTTACTGGCTTTCTCATGAAATTTTGACTTTTATCTTGTCTTAAATCATCTAGTACGTTTGTCTGTCCAACTGAGATAATTGCCTTCAGCGACCGAATTGAGGAATTCAGAGCAATAAATACTGAAGTGGTAGCATGTTCTGTGGACTCAAAATTCACTCACTTAGCATGGTATGTATCTTCCTCTTGTCTTTCACTAAACATTACTCATGGTTCCAATTTAGCAAAAGAACAGTACTCCCCAGATTTTTAGCCTGTGTAGGTATATCATAATGTGTGAAAGTATGATGCAATTGACACAAATGTTTAAAATCAATTTTAACCCTAGTGTGTGGGAGTATCTTCATTTTTTAAGCTTGTTTAACATGTATTGCTTACAATATGTCATGTCTCAGTCCAAAAAATACTACAGATACAAAAAGAAAATATTAATGAAACTATCAGTAAATGCTTCACATTGTACCAGTTCATGAGCCTGTAGGCATAAAGCAGTGTGACTGGTAAGGAGAAGGTCATCATTAACACATGTTGCCAAAACCTGCAAAAGATCTACTGAGCATTTTGTTCAAGCCACAAATACTGTTTGTCTCCTTTGTGTGCAGAACAGAAAGAATGTCACTTGCACTAAATTCTTCTCTCCATACTGATGTAGTTTGTGATTTTGTGTAGGGAATATAAATCTGTATGAGAAATACATCTATATTTCCTTTCCTTCAAAGGATTAATACTCCTCGTAAACAAGGAGGACTTGGACCAATGAAGATTCCCCTTCTTTCTGATCTGACACACCAGATTTCAAAGGATTATGGAGTGTATCTGGAAGATCAAGGACATACACTTAGGTATTTCACTGGGTTGCAGTTTGGTTGGGTTTTTGCTGGGGTAATACTTACTGTTTATATTTAAAGAAGCATTTGAAATTTTTCTTTTAGAGCAGCTTTTACTTGGGGATTCATGGTGAGTAGCAAATATTGAAGAACAAAAAAATACAGTCATTATGAGTCAGAAGAGGGGTCCAGGTTAATATCCTGTTTAACAGCAGGCATCAGAAGATAGCTAGGGCAGGGCAAATATGCAGGATTCCCCAGAACTGCAGTTGCTCAGGGACCTCCCAAGTCCAAGTGGAGTCAAGACTAAGGCTACCTAAAGAGATACATTTCCCTAAAACTGAATAGTTTCTTTTGGGATCCCTGTAATGCCCTAGCATCTGCAGTATCTCCTGGCAGGGCCTGTCATAGCTTCTATGTTCTATGTTCTATAGTTCTATGTTCTGCAAAGAACAAAAATTTTTTGGTTTTTAATGGAGCTCAGCTCATGTCCTCTGAAACCCAGGTAAGGAATAGTACTGGTGTTTGCAAAGATCAAATTCCTCCCAACCAGCAGACAGAAAATAGTGCATGAAAACACCATTGTCATTAATTCTGTTTCCTAACACACACTTTTTTTTTCCCCACAGAGGCCTTTTCATTATTGACAATAAGAGAATCCTTCGACAGATCACCATGAATGACCTTCCTGTTGGGAGATCAGTGGATGAAACACTTCGTTTAGTACAAGCATTCCAGTACACAGACAAACATGGAGAAGGTGCTCTTTTAAACACTGTCATATTGAAGATTGTTTTACTTAGCCTGGAAGCTATATTAGCTTTTTGGAAGAAAGATGCTCAGTAGCATTAAGGACTGGCCTCATACGCTGAAGTGGTTTGATTGCCCTGCTTGTTTCTGTGGTCCCAGGTCCTTAAGTTGTTGTTTCTAGAATAGTAATTTACATTTTAATTCACATCCATGAGAATGAAAGCATAAAGCATTCCTTATGTACCATGTGCCACAAGCATAAATTTGTACAAAATATGAGGCTGTGAAGAATGAGACCAAATATTTCAATACATTTTTGCACACTAAAATAATGGAAATGCCAGCCATCCTTGTCCTGTGCCATTCAGTGAGGACCTGTGACAAGTAATTGAGTGTGTTTCATGTCATGATACATGGTGATACTATTGAAGTTATAGTGCCATTAATTGTGTTTGTAGTTTGTGTGTAATAGCTGTATGATCATCTTTCCCCAACAAAGAAATTTTACTGTCTTCAGATCATTACTTTGTATCAAGAATTCTTGTTCCTCCAGTTCAAGCATGGGGTGAACTTTTTCACATTTCTTTAAATAATTTATTTGAAGATTTGTTTAAATATGAATACACATTTAGCAGTGTAACTTCCAGTTCAACTCAATGTCACCAGGCATTTGAAAATACATTTATATGAAGGTACAGATCATTATTCTGCTGTGCTGTACAGACTTGAAAAAATAGATGCTGATACTTAGGCTGTGCACATCTGGCTAAGGAAATTTAGCTTACATTTAGTTACAAAGCCAGTTTACAGAATGTTAATTTGCAGTGTTTCCAGAATACCACATTTTTTTTCCCAGCTTTTACATGAATGTTGAGGAGAGCCTCTGTAGACGCCTCACAGGTTTCTTTGCACAGATTAACAGTTCTCCACAATTCCTACTAGCATGTGGGTCATTTTGTCTGTCAGCATGTCTTAAAGCAGTGTAATATGACATAACTGCTTAGGCTGAAGCATCAGAGGGAGAGCTCTGAACAGATGAGAGCTTTACTCTAGAATATGCAGCTGTACAGGTGGTCCCAGGGCTCCCAGCCACACTGGTAAGCACATGCTGTGATCCCTTTGCTCCTAAGCAAGGCTACAAATAAAATTAGTGTCTTGAACTTAGAATCTTTGAACTGATCTCTTTGCTAAAAAATGCCCCTGGTTTTGGTTTTAAAGAAAGAAAGGTATGTCTCTTTGTAGTCACCTGAATTTCACTGCAAAACTTCTGTTTTACTAGAATAGTGTTCATTCTCAGATACTGCTTTGCCAGTACTTCGTGTAGAAGGGCACAAGAATTAAACTAAGGTATCCATCCAGAGATCTGCAGTTTTCAGGTAACAGAAATGGTGGATGGTGTCAGGTATAAACTGCTAGGTCACTATCCCATGTGTCAAGAAAACTGCACATTTAATAGTTTCAGATACTGATATGTGACAGTTCATGGTGTTTTCCTTCAAGGTCAGAAAGAGAATATTAAGCCCACAAAGTCTGTGTATGTAGAAGTACTTCAGCTAACTTTGTCCTTTTGTTCTTTTTTTCAGTTTGCCCAGCTGGTTGGAAACCTGGCAGTGAAACAGTAAGTCACTGTTTATATTAACATGCATGGAGTATTAGCAAACAGTTACCATTTCTACTAGGGCCAAATCCAAAATCTTAGCAACTGTCAGTGAGAAGGTATAAATAATGTCACATTATTAAGCTTATACCATTTGTATTATTACTGATTTCATTAGGGGATTGTTTCCCTCACACTAGACATGTTCCAGTTGTTTCAAACTGCTGGGGTGTGAACTATTCACTTGATCAGCAGTGAGTTTGTGATCAGGAATTTTTTTCTACTAACATCTGATGAGGAAAAGTACAAAACTCCTGAGTTTGTTGTATCTTCCTGGTTATTTGTCCATATAAATTCCTGGTGGTTCTTACTGCAGATCCTGGGCACTACCCAGAAAAATAAAGATAAAAGTTCCCAGGCTGCTGTGGTATGTGCCAGATCCAGTACCACTATCAGCACTCCAGCGGGGAGCACTGCTTTGCTGTGCAGTTGCCCTCCCTTGTTACTCCTGGGCTCCATGTGACTGGAGGCAAAGGAGCCAGAGTTCACATAAACACTCACTCAACTTGTTTGTGTTCCCTGGCCCAGAGTGAGTCTCAGCAGAATAATGAAACTTCCCCCAGAGGTCTGAGCTGCCTCGTTCAGATGAGATCACTGTCACTTATTTGAACATGTGGCTTCCTTCTGAACCAGAAGTGACAGAGTGCTGTTGTTAAAGAGCTGGCTCAACAAAACCAGGTCCCAGCAGCCTCCAAACAGAGTTAGTGAGCATTGTACTTGAAAGTAAAAAAGAGTGGAATGTTAAACCATGTTTCTTTGCTGGATGTAAAAGTTTCCTAGGATGACTTGAGGCTGGGAGTCAGTTTTTTCCAGCTAGCAGAGAAGTGTCATAATGGGGGAAGCTGGATATTAAGACTGTAAAATGAAGGAGGGTTGGCTGGCCCAACATTCGTATTTTGACACTGAAAACTTCTGCCTTCCATGACTAGGATCACCTAGATAACATGACATTGATGTATTTTCTAAAAAAGAAAAAAAGAGCTTTACAATGCTGACATTAACAGCTCCAACACTGCCAGTTTAATAATCTAAAGCAATACATAAGCATTCTCCATCTCCTCTGTGCAGAAGATGCAGACAGTAGCAGAGTAGTTGAAAAAGCCTTTCTCAAAGATGTAGTCATGCCTTCTAAATGTGTTTGATTTAATTAGATCAAACCAGAGGAAGCCATGAGAGTGTGGTGGCCAAGGGAAGAACTGTAAGTAAATTCTAAGCCTCTAGCTTACAGATACTAATTTACCAAAATACCTTGCTTTTGGGGCAAGCTGTCAAAATTCTTCCTTTAGTAGGCTGCACTCTCTCATGTCTCAGTCAGCTCAATCTCTGCTGCTGCTATTAGGTACCTTTAGAGATGAGCAGTAATCTAGTACCAAATCAACAGATAAATTACTCTTCAGTGTTGCTAGTGAGTTGGCAGTAGCATATTACTATAAAATACTGTGCTGTTCTGGCTTTATAGTTTGGTGTGTTTTCATGGCTTTGGTTTTTGACTAATATTTTCATTTTCTTTCTTGTACAGATAATTCCAGATCCAGCTGGAAAACTGAAGTATTTTGATAAACTAAACTGAGCTCACCTCTGTTGAATTAAATAGGTCACATTCAACTTGATTTTTGCCAATAAAATGTCATTAATTTTGGTACTTTTGTGAGTTTGATTAATATGTAACAGCAGTGAAACATTAAAGGGCTCATTGTTTAAAGAGAAGTCTAACCTGTGTGAAGCATAGGTATCTCATAAGTTATCAGAAAATATTCTTATTAAATACAAGTTTTCTCGTTAGGTTTTATTTAGATGCTCAGTCTTCGCCAAATCCACTTAGCATATTTGGCTTAGATTCATGACTTTTGCTATTAATAGATTTCTGATTTCTGCAAAATACTGTGTTTGGTCACATTCTCGCAACTACAGCTGTAAAAGAGGTACTTGGTTGTGGTACATTTGTCTGTAGTCCAGCAGCAATAGCAGCTAACTTAAAAGCCAGGAATAAGTTACAGTTGCTGAATGAATTTTCCAGTGTGTGTAAAGCTTGAAAACATTTTTCAGCTACTAAGATCATACCCTACACTATATAAATCAGTATATCTGCAGTGAAAAAAGCACAGCTCTACCCGTTCATGTGATTCAAGGGCTAAACCAGTCCATTTTTCTATGCTTCCATTTGTAGTGTATTTGCTGATAAGATCAGTAGTTTGACATTTTCTGAGTTCATCACTGTTAACAGATGGGTATGGGGGGATATTACCCTGTGCCAATCCACTCCTTAACTGTGGCTCCTAGTTTTAAGGGAGTAGTAGTTGTAGTGATCATCAGAAACTTGTGGCTGATGGACGTGAATTTCTTCTTTCAAGGGAAAAGAACATCTCCATGTAAGACATACTTGTGTGCACAGGAGAACTCTTTCCTGAGGATGTCATCTTGCTTCTTCCCACCTCTTCCTCTTTTTGACGTGGTATTCTAGAGTCTGCAGCTGGAAAAACAGCAACTGAAATGTGTGCCAGCTTTTCACCAGGGTCATCCTTGAAAAGACAGCAAGCACCTTTCCAATCTGCACCAATACATAATTACTCTTGGTTGGATCCCACATGCCTGAAAACTCACTTCCCCTTCCCTCCTAGACCATCCAATTCCCTGCCCTATACACAGACACTTCATTACAGTTCTGCAGAACTAGGCCAGGAGTTGCATTTGCACAGTGAAGCTACATGATTTTGTGGACCTGGGTGAGCATGGAGCAGCTCTCCATGTTAGTCACTGCAGACACGGAGCAGAAACAGCTGCTTCACTTCAGCTCTGATACAAGTAACACCTAGGGCAGAGGCAACCACATGCAAAGCAAGCAGAGCCTCACTGAGCCTCAGCCTCCCTGTTCCTGTGAGGTCTGAGGAAAGGAGTCCCTCATCCCAGCTAGAGGGTAACAGAGGCAGAACGAGATCTAAGTGCTGCTCCAGCCTGTGATCACAAAGACCAGAGGGCAGCATGTAGAGGTGCTTTCTCATGTGACTAGGATGTAAATCACCTTGAATTTTACTCTGGATTCTGTTTACATCAATCCTGAAGCACTAAGAACAACACACAGAATGTTTGAATAACTCCAAGCCACTGCAGTGTGAGAAATGCAGGCCCAGCTATCACACGGGTATTCAGCAGCAGCCCAAGGCACAAAACGATCACAACACTTGTGCCCCCTTTAGACCTGCTGCCTGTGCCCTGCTCCCCAGAGGCCTCGCCCACCTCTGCAGCCAGCTGGCTCTCAGACACACCTAATGCTCTCCCAGCTGCAGGAACCCCTGGCACTGAGACAGCCAGTGACACCTGGTGAAGACAGAGATGAGTTATCACCACGTGCTGAACACACACCCAGCCTGTGGCTCCTTGCAGTGAGTTACAGCAACACAGCCTCAGGGTGTATCTCTGTAGCAGTCAGCACTGAGAGCAACAAACTACAGTTGTCAAAAGCTATACAGTGCCCGAGTCAAGAACAGAAAACTGTATTGAGAACACTTAGTGACTGAAGAAAACTGAGGCCATCTGCACAATCTGACCATTGAAATTTAAGTCACAGCAGTGTAGCTGTGTCAACTTTTAAGGTTTTCATAAATGCACATTTACATTTTAAACGTGGTACATGATGACACAGGGTTGTGGTTTTTTATTTTTAATGCAGTTCAGTAGGGATAAAAAGTATTAGGGAAATAGTCCTTAAGCAAAGACTTGAGCTGCCATGTGATTTTACATATTTGAAATGAACAAATGACAAAGCAGTCTGTTCCTCCAGTACTCTTCATGTGAGGTTTGAAATAGTGGAAAACTTAAATTTCATACATCTCTGCTTTCCCAAACCCCAGGATATATTCAGGGACCTCTCTTGGAATGCAGATGCCATTGTAAGCCTGTCTTCTCAACAGAAAAAGCAAAAAAATGTTTCTGCAAGGCAAGTTATGACTAATAGCGAGACAGTCTTCAACTTCCTCTGCTATTCTGGGCAAGCCTCCCACACCCCTCTACTGCCCCCTCAGCTGTTAAACTATATATGGTGCTGAGGCTTGCAGATGAAAGCCACCTCTCCAAGCAGGATGGATACTAGCTGAGACCTGGATGTTACTTCTAGCAGTATTGAAGAAGCATCAATTCAGATAATAACAATGGCACAGACTTTTTGATGTTAGCTAATTTAGCCCTCTGCAGCCTTCCTGGGTTACATCCAGTCCTTGCCCACAGAAACCTCTTCCTCTGCAAACTCAAGTATATCAAAAAAATAAACACCACATTGCTTGGAGTCTGTAGAGGTATTAGGTTTACAGTTGGACTCAACGATCTTGGCAGGTATTTTCCAACCTATATTACTTTATTACACCTCTGTAGGGAAATGGGCAGTGATGGCAAGCTAACACAGATCTTTTGGGAGTGCTATGAAGGTCACACATGGTTCTGGAGACCCAGCTGCTCTGCAGGTTTCTCTCAGTGGTCTGATCTCAGCTGAGCTGAAATGAGCTGATGCCAGAGCAAGCTCTGTGGTGTGATTAACCCCTAATGCAGATGCCATTGTGAACCTGTCTTCTCAACAGAAAAAGCAAAGAGCTGAGAAGTTACCACATAAAACTGTGACACTGTAAGGACCAGAACTAGTACTACTCTCCTTTCTGAATGCCCCAAGAACCAATCCTGAGTCCCATTCCCCTTTTCCAGAAATCTCCCATTTCTGCCATGTAACAGAAGGGAATTAAGGAGCAGCCAATGCCCAGCAGTGCCTCCAGCCTCATGGACAGGAGCCCTGCAGGGATGAGGACCTCTGCTGGCAGAGAAGTGCTCCAGTAATATTGTCTGTGCAGCTCTGGTCATCCAACCACCTTCCACAAACGGAGTTCCCAGTTTCTCTTTCATGAAAGCTGAGTATTTACCCTTTTATTTTCCTGTTAGCTCATGCCTAACCTATAAAGAAATGATCTCTCCCATGCCTAGTTAAGAATGCACTCAGAGGAAGATCAGCAATCAAACCAGTGTCACCAGACAAAGGCTGGACCAGATGTGCAGTAAAACCAATTGAGCATGTAGTGAGTTTGGAGCAGGTTTCTGAACTAAAACTCAGTTGCTCAATGTCCCACATTGCAGTAGGTCCTACAAACTTCTTCCCAGAGTGCTGTACAATGTGACATGGCTGCAAAATCTGGTGTGGCTGTAGAAGAATGGTCCACACTTGAAAAAGGATTATCAGAAGCTGTTACATGAAGTTCGAGTGATTTTAGTACTTTTTTAACCATAGGATAAAAACATTTGAAACAAGGCACTCCTTCGGGCACTGAGTTCAGCCAATCCTACAGAAATCTCCTTTTGTATCACTATTAAGTGAGAGGGTAAGGGGAGGCACTCTTCACTGCATTCCAAAAAACAATGGGCACAGATATTTGCTTCCTGCTACACAGCCACAGTCAATAAATTATATAGATAAGCCTACTATAAATAAAAAGGTTTTCTAGCAATTCCTTTAGGTTCTGTGGTAATGGTTATTCCCCTACAGCAGTGACAGGCAAGATACAAGTTGCAACATAAACCCAACAAGAATTACTTTGAAATATTTTAATTCTAAATGTGAGATCTGAGAGTATTTTTCTCACACACACACAAAGGCACAAAGCAGCATGCATACCCTTGAATAAAGATACCAGAGAGGGTGACAGCTTGGAGTTACCATCTTGGAATAAAAAATACATACATACAGCAATAAACAGAAAAGCATGTATCTTTTGCTTACGTGTATATACACACACACACATTCTGTATGGCTGTACATACATTCTGTAAGTACTGTCATTGTCGTATGTGATTAAGTTATCATGAACATGGAGAACACATCAATTCTTCTATGCATCTTCATTTGTGGCATTCATTTTCTTCATTGTGTCCACAGGTTCTGATGTCACACCGTCCTCTATATTCTGTTACATCTTCTTCTCCTCTCCAACCCTTTCCCAAAGGCTGAATTTAGAATTATGATACATTTTAAATACAGCTGAAAAGTCAGTAGAGGATTAATTAGGTATCCCCTTAACTTACATGTGTTATAAAAAAGTGATTCAGGTACGATCACTGGGTCAGTGATAAAAACCTGCAGGTACTCAGGAGTAAAACACAGTTCTGAAAAAGGTCCTTTCATTTCCTGCCTTCTTTATTATAGACTACATAGACTGTTAAAAAACAGTCTACACTGAGCCCTGCAACAAGGGATTGATCCCTGCAACAATGGGGATTGAGATACAATTTCAGTTCTTGGTGTGGTCAGTCTAATAGAGTCAGTTTTAGAAAGGAAAAACCTAGAAAATATGATTTATCTCCACAGCATCATAACAATTAAAGAAAAAGATTTTAATGTCAGAGCTCAGTCAGCACTGGAGTGTGGCTGAAGAGAGAAACTCTGTGGAAGGAACCAAGAGCTTAGCATCAGGGCAATGCATGAAGCTGTTCTGGATCAGGCCACACCCCTGTGCCTCCCCCATCTAACTCATCCAATACGGCAGCTGAATCTTAAGAAGGAAAGGCTGATGTCTAACATGCTGATTATTACAATGCTCAATTACAAGAGCTGCTAGGGGTCATGAACTTCATACCAACCTAGCACCAAAGGAAACTGCTCCAAATTGTGACTGTCTCAGGCTTTCTTACTCAGAAATAAAAGCAACATGCTGCTTTATCAACGTGCTTCATGCATCTGTGCTGATTGACATTATTCCTATTTGCTGCATCCTCTTTTCAAAAGATTTTAAACAGCACAGGGAAGCCAGAATCTGTTCTTGTGTATTGAAAGTCATCACATTTTATCCATTTAACCCCTGAGCCCAATTCCTCTTGGGTGTCCTGATCAGTTAAGATATCAATCTTGATGTGAAGGAACCAGAGATCCAGTTTCATGCTTGTGACATTCCCACAGATGAAAACTGATGCCTCCCATCCACTCAGCTTCCTGATTTCAAGAAATTGAGTTTTATGTGCCAGAAACTGGAGATTATTAAAAGTTTCTCCATTACATCGCAAGCACTTCAATATTAAGTACTCTGTTCCTGTTATTTATTGGCCATAGTATGATCACCATGTTGTCCCCTCTGTGCTGGGGAAGTCCTCTGTCCTTCACAGGTAAGCTTGATAACCTTTAGAGCTGTGCAAACTCATACTGCACTACAGCCCACCAAGGGAAGAGATAAATAATCCAGCAGAGGAGGAGACAGTCCTCTAGCTGTACCACCCCTCAGTGGGATAAAGATCCTCCCATCATTCAGCAGCTGACCTGGGATTTGCTCAACACATTCTCAGGACCCCTAACTGCAGCACCAAACATCACCATTACCATCTGGGTAATGCATTTTACCTTTTTTTGTTCCCAGTCCTTAATAAACCAAAATGTTCTGTTCTACAACACAATTTCCCAGTCCCAGTCTCACTAATCAGACCTCTAGTCTCCAACTCGTGAGAAATAATTCACTAAGGAACTCACAGCTGTATATTAAAACAAAGAAACAAAAAATTAGGAGATGCTGGCAAGGAAACAAACAGAGTGCTAGAAAATACCATATAGCCACCTCACTTCATTGCAAAAAACAGTTTCCTCCCAAGGGAACAAGAAACCATCCAAACAGAAGCTGCAATAACCTTGTAAAATCTCCAGTGATGGGAAACACCTTTCCACTGTGCACACACTAGTAACTTCTGAGCCTCTGCTGCTGCTTAGATGCATGCATCCTTGTTCAAAAAAGAATTATGACCCTTAACCTAATTTACACAAGAATCCAGGTCAAACTGCTTCACCCATGTAAATCTACTTATTGCACATCTTTTTCTGACAGAACTTCTATCCCTTATCAGGGAAATACAAAGCAGAGCTGCTAAGGGAAAGGCAGCAGATGGTGACAAGACAGCAAAGGTTATAATGAGATCTCTCAAAGTAAAAAAGAGCGTCTATCCAAAGCCTAAGACTGCATTTTTTTCAGCCTCTTTTCCTAGCATTGGCATGTAAAAGATTTCAACAAATTCCAGTAGTAAAGAAAAAAAAAATCCAAATATATGCATATACATGAAAAGTTCTGAAAAGGCAGGTTTTGGTGTGGAGTTTGGGTTTGGTTGGTTTGGTTTTGGGTAGTTGTTGGGTTTTTCTTTGAGTATTACAAGCACCTGCCCATTAGCCACCTCTGGTGACAGCTCTTGCCAAGACAGCATGCTGCTGCACTGCTGCTGCAGCACCCAGTGCCTGTCAGATTTCTTTCATGACTGCAGTAAAGTGTCGCTTCCCATCTAAATACAACATGGACTCTGAAATGAAGTGGAGAAAAGAGAGAACCACATTAGTACCTTAGTATCAATACTGGGCAACTGCAACTAAACAGACTGGCAAAATTAAGAAGTAATCCACACTGTCACCAAAGTACAAAATCTATGCAGTTTGCCATGAAATCCTGTTAAATTATTTAAATGCCAGTGTTCCAAGAAAAAGAAATTAATCTTTTTTACAGAGTTATGATGACAACATATTAATGGAATACTTGCCTCCATATGTCTTAGGTACAACTTGTGGGACCTCATTTTCTGATATAAATGTAAAATGGAAAGTATTGGTAGTATGGTGCTCTCTGGTATTTGCATTGTAAACTTCACTGTGTACTCGAACCTGGATGTAATTTTTTTCTGTGTAACAGACCTACACAGTTAAAACATGAGTTAGAGCTTGAAATTTGTCATCAATACTGAAAACTGTCACAGAATTAATTACACCATTTAACAAGAAAAGTCACACACTCTCCTAACACATTGTTAATTATCAGTGACTAACACTGGTGACAGTAAAGATAAGATCTGCTCTTTTTCAAAAGGAGATCAACTCCTACCTGTCCAGAAAGCAGCAGTAAGGATCCAACTTCAACTGGCTTCTGAAACATGATATCATCAACAGATACAATAAAGGGTCTGGAACCCCTGAGGAAGCAAAAGAGAAATTTCTTCTCAAAAATGAAAAGGATGTCTGCAGAAATTTAAACTATCTACTTGTCAGCATTTTAATGAAGGGTTACTGGAGAATAAATCTCTTCCTTAAACAGAGGCTACAGGAAGTGTTAAGGAGTTATGTCATCACTGGAGGAAATCTCTCACACCAATGAAGTACACACTTTCTAAGGATACATTATTGCACCATTATTGTATCATATGGCTTACACTTGCTAGACAATCTTCCGTTTTCAAGCACTGACACAAAACCACTCAACTTTGTATCAGGCTTTGCATACCCCATTAAACTTACATATAGACCTTTGCTGGGTAATGACTTCAGTCACACTTCCTAACCTCAAGCAGTTAATAGAAAAAGTTTAGAACCCATTCCTCTTGTGTACTGAATGCAAAGATGTAATATTTACTTGATAGAATGAGTGTGAAATATGGTTGAAAAGCCCATCTCAATAGCTTGGTAAGATAAAAGAAAACAGAAAATGGATGTATTTTCTATCTTGACAAGTAATGAAACCCAAAGGTCCATGGAGCAAGATGCCAATCTCTTTGTAGATATGATAGATGCTCCAAGGAAAGCAGCACTGTGCACTAATAGTGCATGATTCTACCAGATATCTTTTTTCAACTCAAACTGTCATTTGGTTGGTTAGCTTGGGTTCCCAACCTCTGTGTATCAGCAAAATGCCCTGGATTATATAAATATTGCAGGTCCACAACTCACCCATAGCTGCAAGCAGTTGCCCATCCCAGTTCATATGCCTTTCTCATGAGAAAACCCCCAAAGATCCTATTGAAGATGTTCCGTTCCTGTACATAGAAACAAACACCAAATTCTTTTCACAGGCTTATGTTGAAGTCTGCAGTTCAGTTCACAGTATAACAGAAGTCCCAACACATGAATATAGAAAAAGCACTACTGAAATACGTATGTAAAATTCAAAATGCCCAAGGCAATTTTACTTAATAGGAGCTCATCTGACTAATTTGACAACCTAAGATAACAACTCAAAATTGTATCAGCAAACAAAGGCCAAACATTTTGCAAACATTTTGCAAAGGAATTTCTTTGCACAGAATGAACCGTCTGGTAAGAAAACAAGGTCATTAAAAATCATCCATTTTACAGTGGTCATCCATACAAATAACAAAAAACTAGCAAAAGAAACTAGGCTCTAAATTGCAAAGACAGCAGAAGGCAAACAAAATAATGGTTTGACTAATCTTAGGCAAAAATTCATAGTCATAGAATGGCTTGGCTTGCAAGAGATCTTAGAGACATAGTTCCAACCTCCCTGCTATAAGCAGGGACACCTTGCACTAGAGTAGGCTCTCAGAGCCCCACCCAGTCTGGTTCTGAGTATTTCCAGGGATAAGGCATCCACAAATTTTCTGGGTAATCTGTTCCAGAGCCTTACCACAATCCCAGTAAAAAATTTCTTCCTAATACCTATTCTAAACCTCTCCTCTCTCAGTTCAAAGCCGTTACCACTTGTCCTGTCACTGTGTGTCCCTGTAAAAATTTCCTCTCAAAGTTGCTTACATCACTTTCTGTAATTCATTAATATTTTTCAAAATACCTCAGGATGGCAAATATCCAGGCCTTTTAGCTTTGCATCTTCCATCCACACTGAATTGGGTGGTAATTTACGACTTCGGAAACTCACTGTCCTTTGGAAGAGACAATAAACTTTATAGTCCACAGAATTAGCAGAATTCAGCAAGCCAAAAAAAGAAGCATAAATAGCAAATGCTAAAAAAATCCACAAAATCACAGAACACAAAAATAAACCCAAAACAGAAATGGTATCACTAAACACTGTTCCAGCTGACCTTGAAGCATTATCTAAAGCTGTCCTTTGATTTGCTATTGCAATAAACCTATGCTCCTGATCTTTAATAAGCTTCTGCTAATGTTAAAGTTTATATGAATGAAGAGGCTTGAGAAAGGTACATGAAAGAAAAGATGAATAACAACCACAAAGTACACACTTTGTCAGAAAAGCCTTGCTCTGTTTTTTAAGTCATAATAGGAAATAAAGGCACAAAGTGAGCTAGTAGAATAATTCAACATCAAACATGCAGACAGTTTTTGAAGTTTTCAAACCCAGACAGAATGTGTACAAAGTACAATCGCTAATTTTAAGGGAAAGCAGGTCTGCCTTTGGTAAACAGCTTTAAAAACAACAATTGTATAGGCTAATAAGTTAAAGAAATTATAAATCATCATATATACAATACTGCACTAATGTAATTATATATTATTCTATCACTGTTGCCATCAGATGACTTCACACCAATCTCAAGTGTAAGAGAAGTATACTAACAACTCCCTCAAATAATATTGTCAGGTATTGTATTTAAAACACATTGCAAGGTTATTTGGTTAAAAGATGGCCAGTTCCTGCCCACACAGTTTTTTAAATTAGGTATCATGGCAGAAAACTGATTGTGCAAGTCATGACAGCAAAACTATTCCATTCTCTTATCTGGCTGAACATCATTAACCTTTTTCCTCAAAATTATTCCTAACAGCTTGTTTAGAACAACAGAAGACTGTTCTAAGAGCTGCAGATGTCATATTAAAGTTTGTACCTGCATTTCAAATAAACTGCCACATAATTTAAATGTGCATTTATTCCAGACTACTCTGTTACAAGCACCCACTCAAAAGGCACTTTTCTCTTTCACAAGATGTCAGTTCTTCTTCACCCCTCCCCTTCTTGCCTTGTGTCCAGTGTATTAAGGAATATGTCATGCACAATGTTTCTTTCTTCTGCAGTGGGAGCCATTTTCAGTAAGGAAGCAGTGCTGAATTCAATCCTCTTCAACTTGTTCACTGAATGTTAAAAACAAAAACAAAAACTAAAACATAGTATTAAAGCTCAAAGAAAAAACAAATAATGGCTCTGAAGATTTTAACCTGAAATCAACTCTCTTTCCATTTTCCCTTTCCCTCATAAGTTAAAAGCTGTAACTTCTTGGTCCTATAGATCCAAAGAGAAATTTGGCTTTTGTAATTGACTGCAGTGAAATAAAAATAAAGCAGAAGTTCACTAGTAGCTCACTAATGTGACGAAGAACTTCTACACATATTTTATGACACCCACACACTGTTCTTACAGAAAACTTGAGTACTGCCCTCAAAGTACAGAACACATCTAACAAGAAACCCTACAGAACAATCAGCTCCAGGTTTTGCCAATGGTACAAGAACAGAAGTTTATGACAGAACTCATTACCACATGCTGCAGTGATTGAAATTTTAGCTTAAAAGATCTCCTGTCCAGTTTATACAGTCTTCAGTGTTTTTCTAATTCTCCATTTTAAAACTCCAGCTTGAAACAAATGGGATGGAGCTACATGCTCCTTCCCCTGTTCTCCCACTTTTCTTTTCCTGAATTTCTTTCCAAAAGGAACATGGGCACACAGATAGATGAGGAGCTGTGATATCCTGCAGGCCCACCATGGGGTAAGCAGTTGGCCAGAGCATTAGGAGCCCCTGTGCTGCAATCAGATCCAAAGCAGAAGGAGTATCCTGACAAGGCAGAAGTCCAGAGGGTGTGCAGAGCACCTCAGGAGTGTCTGTCAGTTCAGCCAAAGAGTTCCCAAGCATGCAGAACTTTTAAACTTTTAAACTCTCTTACTCTACTGACTCAAATGAGACAGAACAAAGATCTGATTTAAAACAAATTAGGAGCATTTCTAATTAGCAGAACTCCTGGACTTTGCTTCCTTACAGCTATTAAGTTGAAACTGAGGCAGACGTGCATACTACCAGGAAATACAACATACATTCCCCTTGCTTGAAGACTTCTTCCTCCTCAGGGCTCTCAGGAATGAGTGGATTAACAAATGCTGGCCTATGGAAAGGAAGGTGTTTTTAAGTTACAAACTTCAGAAGAATTTGTCCAGTAAATACACTATAAGAGCCTTCCTTTTTTGCTTACATATACAGTACAAGATGAAATTACATAATTCAGGTTATAGGATAAAAATAAATATGGCTGCCAACAGAATATCACACTAGTTTTAACTCTGAGGAAGCAGTTAAGTGATCCAACCACTAACTAGTGCAATCAGGAAAGAGAGTGACATATCTGTAGTTCTTAAGAAGTTAAAATTGTAGTCATGAATTATGATGAAGATTGTCCAAGAAGAACCACTGAAACTCAATCATTAATTCAAACAACTAGTATAATGCAGGTGGGTTTCTGACAGACTTATTCACTTCTCTGTTCATTCAGACCGGCCACTCAAACACACAGAAAAATCTGTTTTTAAAAAAGGGTCAGATCCCAAGACTAACAGCAATTCCTGCTTAAGTAAGTCTGAAGTTTGTCAGGAAAGTTAACACTTGCCAGCAAAAAGCATCAACTATGTGGTTTATTTACCACCTACATTATATGACTGCTACACATTCAGAGCAAGCTGCCATGTTTGCCATTTTCAGCACAGCAGAAGTCAGGAAACTTTTCCTGTCCTACAAATTACCGTTTATTCTCTGGGTCCCGGGCCACCATGACAAAGGTGGCATCTAACACAGGGTGGTAATTACCATCATGAAGCTAAAAGAGACAGGAGAGAAATACATTATTGAACTCGAAAATTGGAAATGTGCTCAGCAAGCTATTTAGTTGACATAAACTCATACTGTTAATTCTGCTTACTTTCACATTCTGTCATTCCTTCCAACATCTCTCACATTAGGTCAAAGATAAGGAAATAATTAAAACTTTCATTTCAGGAACTCTGCAATGTAAACATTTACCAGGGAATAAAACTTTGAGCTGGGAGGGGAGGAAATCAACACAGTCATTGCAAAAGGACCCACTTAACCTTTACTCTGAGAAATGCCATAGCTTTTTTTTTTATATATGTATATATATATATATATATATATATACACACCAAATTGCCACTAATACCAGCATTGTAAGGAGTTCAGAACAAAAAGGTGTAACATTATCTTCTACATCAGAGACTTTATTTAAGGAGAACAATTGAATAAAAAAATATTTCCTGTTTACCTGAATTATCACAGTATCACAGAATTATTTGGGTTAGAAGAAACCTTAAAGACATCCAGTTCCAATCCTCCTGCCATGGGCAGGGACACCTTCCATAATCAGGTGGCTCAAAGCCCTATCCAAACCAGCCTTGAACACCTTCAGAGATGGGACATCTCTGCTTCTCTGGGTAACTTCTCCTCACAATAAATAACTTCCCACTATCTCATCTCATCTCATCTCATCTCATCTCATCTCATCTCATCTCATCTCATCTCATCTCATCTCATCTCATCTCATTCTCTGTTTGATGCCATTCCCCCTTGTCCTGTCACTACACACTCTTGTAAATTCCCCTTGAAGTACCTTATGCCTGTCATAAGATGGAGAGAAGTCACAGGAACTAACCTGAAGCATGTGCATCTTCACTTCCATGGAGGTCTTCCCAACCCAAGAAACATTGCCTGTGAATTTGATGTCACAATCTGGATGTATAATCTTCTGGCACAAATCTACAAGAACAACATTAGGGGTTACTGGAGACAGATCACTCACAACTAATACCAGACAGGCCAGATTCTCTAGGACCTTTACGTGATTTGAAAGCGGCAACACACACAAAGACAACCCAGAAAAAACAGTTGTTGCAAGGGACCATGCTGCTCATCTGCAGTTTCTGCCTCTGCAGATTTCTGAAGCCAAAACAGGAGTAGGAAGCAGTCACACAGGTGGACAGCAGACCCAAGGGAGTGTTCAGCTGAACAGGCAACACAAGCAAGGTCCAACTCCACCATACCAAACACTGCTCAATAATGAAGCTAATAATCTGCATGCCAAAATAAAAGTAAACACAAAAGTGCAGGAACCATGGAAGTTGCATTTTGAAGGGAAATGACACATGAAATGCTGAAAATCATCTACAAAACCCTCTTCCCACCTCGTGTCAACAAAAGCCAGAAAACTTCAAAGCTAAAACAAGATGAAGTGAACTGAACAGGATTGAAAAAGGTATCCTCAATAACAACCATGGGAAGACAGTAGCTGATGAAAGAGTAAGACAAGCAGATGAAACTATTTTATTAACTGAATTTTCACTTACTGATTTTATCCACCAGAGCTGTAACTATGGATAAAGGAGACCTTTGCTGCATTTCCTGCTTGGTGTGAGTGTAGCAAATAAGAACTGTGAAGAAATCAAAAATGGAGCCAGCTCTTTAACAAAAACATAAGTGGAGCTGATTAAAGTTATCTTTGCAAAGCGTAAGAGGTACCTGGAAAACACAAACTAAAGTATCCCACTATGCAAGAGCACAGCTTCCACATCTTTATGTATATAACACATGAGATTGCTATAAAGGAAACAGCAGCAGTGTCTCAGTTTATGTGGGTATTTACTTACTACAAGGATAAATTTAACTAAGCATTTTAAACCAGCTCATCACTTGACTTCCAATCCCACATAATCTCTCAGCTCTACCTCTGCAGCTCCCTGTCTCAGACTCTTCCTATCTTCTATTTTGATTTCATGAAGGCTGTTCAAGGATATATGCTATCTGAGGACTTTTTAAATACTGATTCCTTTAAAGAGGTAGAGATTAAATAAACTGTGCCTTACAGGCATGAAACCATAGTCAGAGATATTTATCACACTGCAATTACTACTAGCCAAACCACTATTTAAACTAATTAGCTCTGTTCATAAGAGCACACCCAAGTAAACAGACTACTTGGAGTAATTCAAGGCTACAAAGATATGGCTTTTTTCTAGTGCTCATGTAAATTTTCATTCAACTGATCTTCATTATCAAAAATATCTGTCATGTACTTAATGAGATAAGAGAGAAGGAATCCCCATGTGGACCATTCACTTCAGAGTTGGAATTGACAAGACTTGTGGGGCACTTCCAAAGCAAAATGTTCTGTGATCTGTGTTCTGGAAGATCTCTAACCTTCCAAGTAATCTAAGATTTTTTTCCCTATGTTTACTGGAGTCACAATTCTAAAACCTGTTAAGCCTATCAACTTATTTTATCAATATGACCACCCTGAATATTGTTACATTTGGATAGAATCTTGATTAACCCAAAACAATGCATCCTGAATGGAACTGACTGGAGCCCAGTATGCCTGCAGACAAGGAAAAGACATTCTGTCCTTTCATAGGCAAAAAATTATATCTTCACAGATTCCAGGTGAAATTAAACAAGGCACAGAATGAAAAACAGGCTCATCATATCTAACAATGCAAGGTAGCCAACAGTTTGAAGTCTGCTTTCCTAACTTAGGACAGACACTGAAACTAGTATCTTCCACCTCCCAGAAAGAAATATCAGTCATGCAGCCATTTCGTCTATCCTCAATAGATGTCAATAGACATGCATGCATTTCTTTCTCTGCCTTCCTCAATTTTGTCCATCTGGAACTCAGAAGGAACAGAAAAAAAAAGATATTCTATTCACAAATTTCCTTTAATAAGCACTTAATTCTTTGTCAAAAACCTCCATCAAAAAGCTCCCAACAAGCTGTGGAACTTGAATGAAAGAGGAAGTCAGCTGGTGATGTTTTATGAAAAAGTGTCTCCAGTATCTCCAGTTCTATTAATAACCTCACACTTATAATACAAAAGGAAAAGATGGTGAACTTTTCAAGACCACAAATAAATAAAAAAGAGAAAAAAATTTAAAAAGGTAACCCATGGAACAACTGAGTTGGTTTTACCCTTAACAACAATTTGCAGAACTCAAAACCATTTTTTTTCAATTTGTTCTCAATGGATACATTACATGTTTTTCATCTTACTCTCTTCTCCCCAAAGGGAAGATTAAAATCTTTGCATCTCATTAACTACTGGCATTTGTGGCCATTTTTGTTGAGGCTTTTTTTTAAGATTAAAAAAACCTGTAAGTTTTCATTTTCAATATGCACTCTGCAAATTTTCTGTGAGTTCACACTCAATGCAAATTCATAATCTAGGATCACTTTTCAGTAAATCATTTGTGTCGCTGGTCCTTTAAAAATCTGACAGAGGCAAGAAGCTGAACAATTTTGCTTCCATCTGTTCTTTATCATCCTTCCTTCTCTTTCAGTACCAGCATCTTCTTTTTCTCCTTCCCTTCTGAGGTGGCAGAATTATGAGTTTCCCTCAAAGGTCATACTGTGTCATACCAACCAGAGCTCAGTAGTCATCAAACTCATGCTGTGCAGCCTTTACAAGGGCATAGGTACATACCTCCTAAACTGTCAAGATCTTCAAGTATCCTTCCAAACCTGCAATAGAGGGTTTTGACAATTAAATACTTACATACATGGCAAACAGAAGTTAAGAGTTTTCTGTAGGTGTAACATGGTTGCTTTGTTACCTTACGCTGTTGTGTACATTCAGGTACTTTTCTCTTATTTCAGGCTGACTTCCTAGAGGTAGAATAACTTCCAAGTAGCTATCCTTCATTCTCCTAGGAGGGAGATCTTCCTGCTGTTTTGCCAGTAAAGTATGAAGAGCTTTTCTTTCTTGCATTGCTTGCACATGATCCCTGGTAAGAAAAAAACCTTTGTTCTGAAGTACAACAAGAGAACTAAAACCCTAACTAAAAGATGTCACATCAACAACTATCAAAGTTAAAACCAAAAAGTAGTAGAAATAGCAAGACACAGTGAACGTGCCTTTAAAAGAAAGTGAAATGCACAAAATGAGAGATGCTAAGCAAGACTATTGCAGAAATCTTTGAAATAGTTTGTGTACAAGTGGAAAGCACATACTTCACACTAGTGAGATAAACAAAATGCATCTAATTCTGAATGCTACCAAAATCATTCCCCTTGAAAAGAACAAGTCACACATAATTTAACCTATGGGGTTTTGTGCATATTCATGTCTTCCAGAGCTATAGTATCACAGATCTTCCCACACTGCCAATTTTGAAGGACTGACCATCAATTTACAATCTCTCCCAAGAAGTAAAAGATGTACAGTGTTGGCTAGCACTAAGGACAAGAGAACTCATCTGCTAAGATTTGCCATCATCCATAGGGGAGTTCCCCCTTTGCAGCATCAGTTCTAACAGCAAGCTAAAAGACAAAGAAAACTAACCTACTTATCTTTCTTCCTACCCAGACATCTTAAAATCATACAGGAAAGTTACAGAAAGAAACAACGCAGAAAAAGGAGAAAAATTCCTTCAGAGCTGCTTTTCCAGCACCACCAAGTCAGAGGGGCTGCAACTCTCACAATGGAGAAGGATGCAACTTACTGTCACTTCTTCCCAATCTACCAAATTGATTCCTTGCACAGATATCTCCAAGATGTAACAGTCTTGCACAACACACTCTCTTACCTGTTCCAAAGTCCCCTCCCCTTAAAAATGCAACCTGACTGAATACAGCAAGTATTTCATAACATCCCTAGAATCAATACCCTTCTATTAAAAACCCAAGGGTTGAACATGCAACAGTTCTGGTATAAATCCAAGGCCAAGCAGTAAACAAAAATCTATTTCATAGAGCAAGAGAATGCATAAAACACTAAGCAACCAAACTTAATGGTAAATTTCAGGATGTGTGCCATTCCTTCAAGTTGTGCTTGCTCTATTGCTGGGATTTCAGTGACACTGTGTTTAACAAAATCAATAACAAAAAAAAAGGAAAAAGAAAATAAGTAAAGAAAACTACAGAAAAACTTTTCACCAAAAAGAAATTTTGTCTTAAGTTTTGACTTTGGATGAATTCTGGGTATTAACCACTAATTATGAAGGCTTACTTGGCTTGAGTAGTATTTCAGAAAGTCAAGCTTCAACATATTTATATTCCCCCTTTTCTGTTTAATATGTTTCGGGGAAATACAAATAATCCATGACCAAAGAGAGTGAAAGTCAAGCCAAAAACTTCAGTTAGTTTCATTTGTTTATTTGTTTTAAACATGAGATGAGGTTTACTTCATCTGGGCAACATGATTACCATGGAGTTCAGAGGAAACAGAAAGATAACAACCTCCTGCAGAGGGTTAATGTTTAAAGTTATGCCACTGCATAGAAATGGAATATTACTGGATGACTAAAGAAAGATGCAAGGTCCAAGATGATGCATATTCATGCTTTTTTAAAAAGTTTTTTCCAGGTCTTTCAGTGAAAGGCTTAAAATAAATTAATCAGAAAATAAAGCAGAAATTTGTCTGAAAACATAAAGAAACCTAACAACAAAAATGCAACCATATTCTGTTTTCACCAGCTCCATCCTGGCTCCTCTAAGGTCAGCAGCAGAATTCTTCTTAACTTCTACTTCAGAATGTGCTCTTCGATATGCAGAAGTATTAGGCTCAATGCAGACAAATACTGTTACACACTGCAGTACTAGTCATACAGTAACAATAATTCATCTAAATATTAACTAACACCTGCCCTACATTCTAAGGGATGTTTACATATTTCTGAAATGGCCACAACTTCATCTAGACTATATTTAACAATGAACAGATTGATAGTTTTAACTACAGTTTAAGTATAAAACTAAAATAAACACATAAGCAAGATATTTCTTTTTAATAACTAATGCAAAATGCCACTGGTCTTTACAAGAGAAATCACAAACTAGTCTCCTTTTAGCAAAATCAATGGTTAAAGATGTTCCTCCAATATGCATGCCTCCTCTCTCCCAGCATTCCAGGCATGTGCACATCAGTCCTTCCCTAGCTCCCTTTTCAGGACCCCTATCAAGTTGTCCCTCAGATTTGTTCTCTTTAGTCATTCTCTGGCCTAATTCAGTTAAATCCCCAGCTGTTCAGTCTCCACATATATCAACTCATTGTCACTCTATTTTTAAAGTGGGCTCTCAAAGGCTACACAATCCATGTCCACTAAACCTCTCTGTATTAAACCTGTCACTCTCAAGCACTCCCATCTCTGGTCTCCCTGGCTTTACTTCTTCATGGTAGCTAAAGGATTCACTACTCTGCAAACCATTTCTGCTCTATTTTGTACAGCACAAGAGAAGTCCTGTCCAAGAAAAACACTGCTGTGGTGATCCTGGCCTCAGTCTGCCCTCCCTCCAGGATGGAAGCAGTGGAGGAGAAAATAGATGGAAGATCAGATTTGACCAGAGCCCTCTAAAATCTCAATTTTCAAATGGTATTTCCATATGGCATCGTTCTTCCTCAGCTGTTCTAGGACGTAGGAAAGACTTTTTCATACACAATTTCTAGAGCCCTTTCTAGCTGACTTGATGAAAAGTTCAAGCTCCCTCATACTTAGATACTACTCTAACTAAGCAAAAGTCAGCTTCCCAGATTCAGGCATTTTGTTAAAATGCCTAAAGTTGTGTTTAGACAAACTGAGTTAGAAGGCCTGAACACATCAGACGCTTCACCCAGGAAAGCCTATCTTCATTTCCCTATCACTGCACAAAGTGGGAGAAAAGAGCTCACCAAACACAACCAAAATTAACAAAAAACATGGGACCAACCAAACTGCAATGTGTATTCCTCCAGACTGCTTGCTACACTTATTTTTCCAGACTGTAACAGCAGAGGGTTACAGTCAATTCTGGCTTATCCAGTGTAATGGAGGGGGAGGAAAGTAACTTGGATAAAACCAAACCAGCAATTATTTAAAGCACATGTAAGTTAATCAAAAATGAACTTAGAGGAGGCAAAGGAAATGCTGAAGATGTTCCTGATTAAGGAGACCCTAATCCCAAGATGACAATTTTCCAAGAAGACATAGGTGCCATTCAGAATGCAGCCTGCTACACAGTGAACAAGCTCAGCTGCCTCTGCATCCAGTACAGGATAAATCCACCATGCTGGCAATCCACCTAGAGATAAGCAAGAGGTAACAGCAACACAGCATTGACAGCCAGACTCTACAGCTCGTAACTCCCATTGGATTTAAAGTTAGTGGGACAATCCTGTAAGCACCAAGATCAAGTATTTTGTTTTTGCCAGAGAAATCTTAAAAGTTTGTGATCCACAAAGTACCAATTCAGAAGCTTTGTTTTCAATTACCATTTAGTGGGATCTTTTTCTTCTCTTGACAGCAAGCTAACTTTTGGCAACTTCCACTACCACAACCCTGAGCTCCACCTTGGTTTCACAAATGAAGTAAAATACACATAATGCACACTGTACCTCCAGTTGGTAGATGCTCCCACTATATCCCTCAATCTGCTCCGCACTGGAAAAAAAAAAAAATCAAAGCAAATCAAGCTTAGCTCTGCAAGTGATAAACATGAGGTTGCCTGGCTTTAAAGGCACAATCCTCATCCCAGAACAGGAAAATTAAGCAAATTCATGCAAATAGCAGCCCAGAAAAGTTTGGCCAAATTTACTGCTGCTGTTAGTAGGCATATCACAGTAATGGGTTGAGTAACACAATGCCATAGCTTATTGCATATAGTCAACAAAGAGTGTTTGTTAGTGCAATCAGTCACCTACAGTGCTAATTAATAGCTGAGAGACAGCAAGGATCAAGACTAGATTGGGGAATTTTGATGTGAAAATATTACAGCCTAAACACAAACTGTGAAGATAACAGAAATCAGAAAGTCGCTAGAGAACTTAAAAGGCAACGGTACAGCTGGGAAACAAGGAATGAGGAGAATACCAACTAAATAATCCCACCCACGAGGCAGGCAATATCAGCAGACTAGTTCTTGCCAGCATGGTTTCATAGCCCAATTTTTTAGCAGTCTGAAAGAACATAGGCCTATACAATTTATTCTGGCCCTCTTTGCACTCTCAGAGTTAACAGTAGCTCTGCACAAGTTCTTCCTAAATTTCAATAATAATCTGCATAATCATCTTTTCTCAGATGAGATTATTAAGTGTGCTAAGGCCCCATCAAATTTACCAAACTACTCCATGGCTGGTGAATGTTGGCTATTTGGAAATATCTGAAAACAAGTAGCAACAATTCCCAAGCTCAGAATAGAAGTTGAGAATTGTATAGAAGGGATTCCTTGCCTATTTACACAGATTTTTTATACTAGGAGGTTCAAATATTAGGGACATATCAAGGAGAGTAACCAAAAAATATTCAGAATTTCATGGTGAAATTGAAAGAGGCTGCTGGTGAGTCACAAGCTGATCCCTTATCAGGCTTGGCATTTTTCAAACTAAATGACTAAATGGTCAGAGTATTCACAGTGATCAGCAAGCTGTCCTATAAACCGTGGAGCAAGCCTAGCTGAATTCCTAGGATTTAAATCACATTCCACTTTCTCAGTCAGATCCTCTTAGCTCTGCCCCCTCCTCCTCAGTCACTTCAGCTTCTGCCCAAGTTCCCCCACACCACCACTACTGCCATACCCCAAACCTCCCCTTCCCTGTTCCTTCCCTCCAGCACCTGCAGCCCCTGTCCCTGCACTCCCAGCCTGTTTCTGCTCTGCCTGCCTCCTAGAGAAGCACCAGCCTGAGCCAGAGGCAGGCAAGGGAACAACTGCCAGCCAGCACATGGATCCAGTGACTCACCAACAGCCAGCAAACACCAGGGTCCACAGCTGATCCCAGCACCACCTCTGGCACCCTAAGAAATCTCTGATTTGGAAGCAAATTTTCACAAAATTTGTGGAAATATGTTTCTCTTTGAGACTGGTGGCTCATCTATTTTGGGTCACATCAACAAAATGTTCTGGAAGAAGAGAAGAACAAGGAGATAGGCAGGCAAAGACAACTTAGGCCTTATTTCTTTATAAAATTAGGCTAAAACATGTTTTGAAATTAGAAGACTTCTACTACTGATTCTAAGAACAAAAAAATTTCAAGGAAAGAATCTGACTGAAAATCTTGAGAGTTGATTTCTCTTGGAAACAGGGAAGGTTTGATTTCTTTTTCCTTAAGCAGCAGCAGGCTTGCTTACAGAATAGGTATTACTTTCTTGTTACTCATCCTCCACCTGTGAAGCTGCCATAGCATGCATTTGATCAATACAGTGTCAGCAGAAAAACCGTTACAGCTTCCAGAATACAAAACCTCAATTTTTCAATGGTGTGCAGACTGTGCTGGGATGGACAGGGAATAAGAAAGAATAAACAGCACTTGCTCTTTGTTTAAACTAAATTCATCTTCCTTTTCAACTCTAAAGAGGTCAAAAGTTCTGAAAAAAAATCTTAGGTCCAAACCTGCAAAAAGGTATATAAGCTGTTAATCCCATTTAATACACCTGATTTCAGTTTTTGGTATAAAAATAAATAGTATCCAGGCAGAGAACACATTAAAAATTATATCTTAACAATAAAAGGGACAAAGTGTAAAGCCAAATCTAGTCCATTTTACGGCTCATAAATACACAGTTTTTCACTTTTTCCTTTTTTCCTTCCTGTGAAAACTATCTTGCTCTTCTAGATATTAGAAATTTAAGTAAGTAACAACAGAAACTTAAGTAAGAAAATTAAGCACAAAAATCTATAAGCTATTTATTTTCTTATCTGGCAAATGTCTTAAGTGTGCAAAACATTTATAGCAAATGGGACTTCTCCATCATGCTCACGTAGCATATTTCACAGTATCTCCTAAACAGTGATCAGTGAGTCATCAATGCCAGAGCAGCAGGGTATGAGTTTATTTGCACTGTGCTGTGGAAAAGGACATGAGGAGGGCAGTTAGACAAAATCACTGCATTCATCTCTACCAGGGAGATCCATGCCCCTCGTGCTGGTGCCTCCCCAGCTGCATCGAGGATCAGGCAAGATCACCTGCTTTGGTACAGAGCTTGGTCTGGACTTAGGTGAAGAATGCAGACTCAAATGTCTAAAATGAAGCCAAGTACTGCAGGAACTGCTGCCCTGAGAGATTTTGTATCCCACAAGCCTCTTAGAAACGTTTAATCCAGCACTGCAGACAGAGTGTGCTGACAGAGATTTAGTGCAACAACACTGCCACAATTAAGACCAGGGCCATTCACCAAAGGGGCTTTAAGCAAGGCAACAGAGAAGAATTATGGCACTTCATTTTTCATCAATGCTAAAGTAAGGAAGAACAGTAGCTGAATAAGTTTAGTGTTATAGCAAATATTTTAATATGCACAAATTACCACAACACACCATTTTTCACATGAATGGGTGACTGTCCTGTGGAGTACAAAACACAGGTTAGATTAACAATGAAAATAAACAATGCAATTTACATCTATAGCTAATGTTTGATTATTCTACCTGCTTCAGTTCTGTTTAGGCACATGTTCCTTAATTTAAGTAACTGCAGGCAATATATCCTTGCTTGATTTACAGTCTTTTTGTTTCCAACTCAGTTTGTCCTTTCCTTTCAGGCCAGCTTTCCAGTTCCCTGTCATTGACTCTATATGGTATCTGCTTGCAGTAATCCCAAATAGTTCCTCAAACTTGGCACTATCAAGTACGACTGACAAACACTGTTAACTTTGGAAAGACTATCTGGAGAATTTTTCAGGAAGTGGGATGAGAGTTTTTTCAGAGGAAAAGTCCTACTTTGTGTAGCCTTTGGGAGGGCCATGGAAGAAGTGAGGGCGTTCACAACAGGAATCCAAAATTGTGAAAAGGAAGCATGTGAAAAACCAGTAAGAAAAAGTATTTGGTGTTCTGTGAAAGCATGGATACCAAATTGAAGGAATAGTTTACATAACAGTAAAACAGTTTACACATCAGCAAAAGTTTGAATAATTTCAAAACAGAATCTCAAATGTTTACAGTTAGTATAGTCCACAAATTATTAGTACCCCTTGGAGTACTAGGATGACCTCACTATTTTTACTGGCCTTCTAGATGCCATAATTTTCAAATATTCAAATAAACAATCAGGGCAACTTGCAAGTATGCAATATTCTGTATCCTTGTTTCTCTCCTTTAACATCCTAAATTGCCATTTATTAACAACAACGAAAATAAGTTCTCTAACAAGAAATAACCCTCATTTTCTCTTTTACTGGATAACCAGTAACTATTGGTGAGTTCTGTTTAGAAAACAAAGGAAAAAGGAACATCTCAGTAATAAGCAGAACACCATGAAGGATTTATTTGTATCTGTCTCCAGCCTTTTTCCTTCTGCCCTTTTCTCAGTACAAGGGATTAGAATGTAAGAAAACCTTTTTAAGAGCTTCTGAAACAGAAGCATTATGGTTTATTACTACTAGAGCACTGAAACAAACTTTCAACACAAAGCTTTATTGACAAGAGCAATTTCACGAGGCAATGCTGCTGATCTGATTAAAAGATTTCTACAGATTCACAAAATTAACATGATTGATAGATTAGAAGTTCTGTACGGCATTATTTCCACTCAATTCCCCATTTCTTGGCCATTCTCTCCAGTCTCACTGTACCTATCTCCACTACATTGACTTTCTACCAAGACCCAAGTTGAGCAGCAGTCATCCTGTCAGAATAGAACCAAGCTCTGCCAAGGCTGAAGAACCAGAGGAGCCTCTAAACCTGGAGTTTCAATGATTATGCATATTTGTGCCATTCACCTCCAAACACACAGTGATCATCTGCTGCTTCCTAAACACTAGTACCATGAGCTAACAGACAAGGGCCTGTTCATTATCCAAACCATATTAAAACATGAAGGTACACCACCTGAAAAAATAAACTCCTTAGTAAAATCATTAAATCTTCTAGAGCACAGCTATTTTCTTTACCTTCAAACATGTCAGGAAGCCCTGGGGAGGCACGGGTCCCAGAAGTGAGTGTCCTAGCCAGAACAGAAGGAAGCTTTCTCATGATGCACAACCTACAGGCAGAGCAGAAGAATTTAGTGTCATTAAAAATAATCATATGAAAATAATTTAGGATTTAATTTTGGAATTTTGCTGGTGACTTCAGAAACACCAGTCCTTATTTTCAGCTTGAATTTTAGAACTAGATACTATCAGTGCAACGGTTCCAAGACAGTTGAAATTCCTACTAACACCCTTCCTTATCTAAAACCAAGAAAGAAGAATGTTTCAGTGGCAGGAATTGTTCTCTTCACTGACTATTCAGATATCCTGAGACAATCAACTTAGACTCAACACCAGCTTCTACTCTACAGCATCTCAACACAGATGGGGTCTATGTGCTTCTAGGAAACAATCCATGACCCTAACCATACACTTCCCCTGCACTTGGCTGGTGTGCATAGCAGTGGAAGGAGGAAAATCCCAGAAAGGATTTCACATGGTCTAACAAGCAGTCCCATTTAGCTAAGCCCGGTTTTCTCCTCCATGGCTTAGGACTGCAGCAACTCAAAAAACCCTAAAGTGCAGGATATAATCCTCTTAGCCATTAAGCAAGAAGGGACAATCATGAAACCCTTACAGAGAATGTAATCCACCCACAATTTACTAAGTGTTCGGTAAGGTACTAGCCAGCACTACTCTTCTAGGCAAGCATAACTGTGGTAACACAAGAACACACTTATAGGTATATAAAATTCCTTGTGATAGTTCACAGATCATCCTGACAAGGAATATGGATTGCTGGACCCTTAATTTTCTTCCTCTGCGACTGGGGCTCCACCTCAAAAAAGGAAAGGTGGCAGGTCCTCAGGCACCAACAAAAAAGCAAGGCCATTTATACATCTCTCTCTCCTCTTCACGTATATCTACACATATATATCATGTACACACGAGCTTTCAATGCCTGCAGATACACATGGAGGCCTTACGAGAGTAAAAGGGAACACAAACACACGCAGGGGGGAAAAAAACAAACTCTGAAGGGCAGCGCAGTCCCGTATGCACCAGGAATGACGTGAATTGCGATGGTGGAACGCCTCCGTGACTGCTGCAGCCCCTGGGCCCGGCGTGTCACGGCCCGGCCCGCAAACGCCTTCCCGCTGCAGCCGCACCGCCGGGGCCCCTCAGGCCCGGGCCCGGACCGGCCCCGGCGCCGCCCCGGCCGCGCTGCCCGCGGCGCCGCTCAGGTTTCGGGGCGCCCCGCCCTGCCGCGGAACGCGGCGAGACCGCGGGGCGAGGGTCGGGACACGGCCTCCCCTGCCCAGGCCCGGGCCCGCCCGGCGCACCGTGTCCCCACCGCGGGCATGAGGACGCGGGGCCGCCTTACCGGGTGGGCAGCATGGTGCTCGACGGGCTGTCACCGCGGGGCCGCGCCTGCCCCCGCCACACGGTCCTACGCACCAGCGACTCGCGGCTCGACTCCGCGCCGCCCGCAGCTGGGAGCCCTCGCCCTGCCCACCCGGGATCTCCGGCCTGCCCCGTGTGCGTGTGACAGCGCGGCGCGGCCGCTCCCCGGGGCGGAGGTTGGGGCAGGACGCCGTTAGTCGTCGGGCGGTCCCGGCAGAGCGGGCGGGCCCTGCCGGAACTTAAGCATCGTGGTTTTTTGTTGTTAATGCTCCGTTTTCCCCTGTGCCGTGAGGAAGGCGGGCTGGCGGCGCTCAGCTGGGCGCTGTGCCCGGAGCCTGAGGCGCGCCCCGAGCCGTCACACGGCCGTGGGGAGCGCGGCCTCCGGCCCCGGCCCGTCACTTGGGGGCACTGCTAGGGAACGTAACTGAGAGCCTCGGAGTTCTGTAAGGAGAAGAGGCTTCCGATCTTGAAGAGTGACGTTATCACTCTGTACAGTTCCCTGAAAGGTGTCGGCCAGGTGGGGTCAGCCTCTTCTCCCAGGCAACCAGCAACAGGACGAGAGGACATAGTCTTAAACTGCGCCGGGGAGATTTAGGTTGGACACTAGGTAGAGCAATTTCTTCACAGAAAAGATATTTAGACATTGGAATGGACTTTCCCGGGAGGTTCTGGAGTCACCGTCCCTAGAAGTGTTTAAGTAAAAATTGGGTGCGGCCCTCAGTGCCGTGGTGTAGTTGACACGTTGGTGTTCAGTCACAGGTAGGACTCGATAATCTCGGGATTTTTTCCAACCTAACTGATTCTGTTAATATACGGCTGTGTTAAATTAGCTGTGTGCTTCGCAGAGCAAATAATCAACAAGTTCATTAATCAATCTTTTTTATTCCTGGGAGTAGAAGAAACTTAGAGCAGAGACAAGGGGCCTGCACTGGGGTGTGTGGCAGAGGGGCAGCCCTGGCTCTGCACCAAGACTCCACCGAACCCATAAGGACCAGAGCACTCGGCATAATCGTGTCTGCACCCGGGGACTGGGATATGTACACGTGTCCAGGTGCAGCCCCTGGCTTCCACACCACCCACAATGTTTGTGGCTCTCACTAGCCATTTCAGCTTGCCAGCAAAACAGTGTATACAAGAGGTACAAGTTAGCAATGAAGTTGTTAAGCTCACCTTGCTGAAGACTTAGCAAAACACCAGCGATTGGATGAGGTTATGAGAAAACATGTTCTGGCAAACACAAAGTACATTAACCAGAGTATTCATTACATGTAAGGGTAACACCTGAAAACTAGATGGTCTTTAAAGTCCCTTCCAACTGAAAGTATTCTGTGATTCCGTGAAAAAAGCTGAGGGCGCTATTGCAAAGCTTCTCGCTCATCTGGTCGGGGAGGTGGGGAGGGAAGATGTGAAAACCTGGTATGTGTCCATGCTGAAAGTTCAAAAATCAAGGTGCCATGAAAACAATCACCTCTGGGCAGTGCAGAAGACTGTGCCGAAGACAAAACTGTGACTGTGATACATAATAAAAAACACCTACTCATTTCCTGTTAGTTAAGGGAAAATTTAAATTTCATAGGTTTCTTTTTAAAGCCTGAGTTAGTTCCCCCTGATTTAAGTGAACTGCAGGATCAGACTTCTACTGTATCCAAAACTGAGACCTGGCTGGATTCTTTCCCAACATATATTTGTATAATTTCTACACCCCAAATCATTTGCACACATGATATAGGTGATTTTTGGATTTAGGCAGATAATTAGTTATGTCTAAATCCCAAATTCATTAAATTGCATAATTACAAATGACAGATAAGATGTATTAGAATACAGGAAATAGGATTCTACTGATCTAAAATATGCTTTCAAAAATAATAAATAAAAATTATGGTCCTTTTATTGCCAGCATATGGAAATTCATGTAGCTTTATCACATGAAACTGTTAATTTTGCATTTGCCCTGAATTCTGAGCATTGCTCATGCAGTATTTATTTAGTATTTGTACTATTCTGAGAGAGATTAATACTTTTTTTATGTACAGTCTAGTGTTGATAAACTGTACTTTTAAGTGGCTTAAATAAAATATCAGAAGCAACTGTGAACTCATAAATATCAGCACAAGGTCTAAGGATTAGGAAGAAAACATTCAGTTGAAAATGGTAAGAGAATCCCAAATATCCAAAATCATGAAAAATTACAGGTCAATACTGAATATGAATTGCCTTTTCTGTATTTTGCTCCAGAGATTTGACAGGACATATAACTTGGGTTGAAATACTTGGAAATATTTATTAGCACAATCAAAAATCATTAACTCATTACATTTTAATGTGGAATAAGGAGGTTTTATCCTTCTCCACTTACTTATTACAAACAGAGAACCTCTGAGGCATGAGAGAGGCATTCATGCAGGAATGCAAAGAATCTTCCTAGCAAAGGAGGAAATCAAAAATTAAAACAGGGGAAGAGAGTTTGATTAGTTGAACAGCAAAGAAAGAAAGCTGGTGCCCACTTTGAGTCTTTCTGTCCATTCTCCAAGGAAAGAGAACATTAGAAAATTTAGATGAAAATGGAAACATGGTTTTGATACAAGTGCAGATGGGGTCCCATAACTCTCCGAATAAATTGTTCAGTTCCATTGCTGTTGCCTCTCCCACAAGGCAAGGTGACCCGGTCCGAGAAAGACACAATGGCTAACGTACAGGCCGTTTGGGCTAATCACTCGCGGACACCAATATGGTGGATGGTGAAAAGCCTTTATTTCCTCTTTGCACTGCCTTATATAACCCCAGTGCGCTTACACCATCACTATCTTGCTATTGGCTAACATAACTGGAGGGGGGTGGGGCCCTATCTTCCCGTACATCGCGATATTCTTCCGATCGGACTTTCCTGCCTACCCGTATTTCCCCCCCCCTCCATGGTTAAACAAAACTACATAACGTTTAATTCATGCAAAGTATTAACTTGTAAATGCATGTTAATAATAAAAGTATGAAAGCTGCAGATGTAACATAATACGATATATGGCAACATTTTAAACAAAACTGTTAAAACTAATTAAACTAGCTGCTTTTGTTCTAAAAGCATAATATTAATTCTGCTCAAGCAGGCTTTAACAAATTGTGCTAGCTTGTTAAGAAAACAAGGGCCGAATATAAGCACAAGTACAATGATTATAACTGGCCCCATTAGGGTAGATATAATGGTAGCAACTCAAGGAGAGTGGTTAAAAAGTGATTCAAACCAGCTTTGCTGAAGTTGTTCTGTCTTGCGTTGTGCTAGCCTTTCCCGAAGTTCTGCCATTGAATTTCTGATTACACCTGAATGGTTGGCATAAAAACAACATAACTCTTCATTAAGGGCGGCACACAGACCTCCTTGATGCATGAATAAAAGATCTAGTCCGGGTCTGTTCTGTAATACCATTTCAGAAAGCGAGGAGAGGGACTTTTCTAGAAAGGAGATGGAACTTTCAATCCTATGTAGGTCCTTGTCGATGGTAGTGTGAAGTTGTGTTAGGCCTTGTTTTTGGGACACCAAATCTGAGACGCCTGTTGCCGTGCCTGCTGCTCCCAAGCTGAGGATTACTGCGAGGCTAATGCTAGTCACCAGTTCCTGTTTTTGGTGCTGAAGACTTCCTCCGAGGTAACGAATTACCTCATCGTCTGTGTGGTACAGGACTCTGGGGATAATAACAACTTGAACACAAAAGTCGTTAGCCTCAGTAAAGTCTTTGATCGAAATACACGGGGTAATACCTGTGGTATTGCAGGCCCACACCCCTGGAGCTGAAGGAACAGCCCAGGAGTACGTATTGTTTATGGCAACGATAGTTTTACAGACGTGTTTGTTTTGTTGCATTAATTGCTGATTGCCTACACAGACTCCTTGACCGGAAATTTGTTCTAGGGTGATTCCTTTTCGAGGGGTATCCCATAAACATTGCTTAGGGCTGCTATCTTTGGAGTAATTGAATGGGGCATTAAGGGCCACACCTTCATAAAAAGGAGGACTGGCATTATAGCAAAGCCAGCAAGAGTTAGTAAGGTTTGGTTCTGATGCGTTTAGTGATAAAAAAACAGCATCTAACATACGGTGAAATAAATCATAGGAGGTTGCTTCGAGCGCACTATGGGGATATGTCGAGTTAATGGACAGCGAGCTTAAAGAGCCAGGCTTGAGTGTGGCATTAGCAATGCTTGTTACTTGAGGGTTTACTACACCTTTATGTTTGTTTTGCACTTGAATTAAAGCTTTGTTGGGTCCAATGGCAGCATAGGATTGAGGAAGCACCCTAATAATTTGAACGACTGTGCTCCAGTCTGTACCCCATTTGTGAAGGAATACCGACCACATTTTGCCTAAGGACCAATTTTTGTCTTGTGGCTGCAGGACCGTTACTTTTAGGTGAGTACAGCTTCCCCTCTTCTTCACCATTCCATCTGTATCAAAGGTGGGTGCTTCACAATTTTGTGGCCAATAATTTACTTCTAGGAATTCATCTCCTTTAATTGGTGCCCATCTGTCACTAGTTACTATGGTTTCACAACCCCAGTACCCACAAAACCAATAACCAGGATAGGTGCAATAGCTTTTTCCGGGGTTGGAACTGGGGCACCAATATGTTCCCCAATAAACATGTTGACCAACGCCTTGTGGGTAAAATATGTCATTAAGGTTAACAACAAAGCTGGGGTTATTTGATACGGTTTGTGCTATTACTCTACCATCAGTAGGATTGCGGAGCATCCATGTGTCTGGTTGATAGGGATGGTGGTCCGAGTTTGCTTGCCCTGCGGGAAACAAGATTAGGAACAGAAAAACACAGAGGCATGAACATTGCTGAGAGATCACCGGCGTCCGCCTCTCAGGAGCTGCTGGAGTGTTATTCTTTGGTGCTGGAACGCGAAGTTGGCGAGGGAAATCACAGCTCCGGACCTGTTAAAAGAAACTCAGGCTTTAATTAGTTTTGTTACGTAACACTGGCTTTATTGACTTCAGCGGACACCTCTTAATGATATTGTTCTTTTCTACTGCTGCACATCCTCAACCTGTTAGGACCAATTTCCACCCTAGTTCCCATTCTTCCAGTTCGTTTCTAATACTAACTGGTGGGCCTTCTCTTAGTGCTTGAGTGGCCCAGTGTTTTTGAGAGGAACTATGTGCTTGATCCCCCCTGTGAAATTGGTTTAACGCCAGCATGGCGGTGGCTAGCAAACATGGTTGTTCTTTTGGAGGAATGTTTTTGGCGAATCCTTCCGCTTGAGCCAAAGTTAATGACTGTTACATCTGCACCAGTGTCTATTAGGAAGGGGACGCTGATAGCGGTGTCACTTAACTGAGGATGGTTTGAAGAGTTTCTCCAGGGGCCTATTGTGGAGTTGTAGATATACTGTCGGCAAATTCCCCATACTATTGGGGCGCAGCTGCATTCCACTGCCAGGGCCACCCAAGGGTTTCGTTCCCCATGTTGCCTTGCTGCGCCATGGACGTAGTTGATTCTTGTGGGGGCATTGGCTGGGGCAACACTTGCTGCGGGAGCAAGGGCTGGGCCACAAAGTTGGTCGCCTATCATGGGGGCAACGGGTTCGGAAGTTGCTTGCCCCATTTGGGGTTCGCATAGTTGGGCTGTTGGATATCCCAACTGGGAGGGGGCCGCATGTGGCCTGTCTGCCCCATCCCTTGCCCGTTTCCCTGCTTCTTGGACCTGCATTCTCTGGCAATATGTCCCTTTTTGCCACAAGCCCAACATGGCCCTCTGGGTCTGCTTTGGGGTAGAGGAGCAGGCAACGCTGAGCTGTTCGCACCATGGCAGTTCTGCACGGCCATCACATTGGCAATGGCGGCGCTCACTGCAGCTTGAATTGGAGCTAAATGCTCTTCCCTTGCTACATGCTTGATCATCACGGCAATGCTTGAACCGGGTGGTACCGAGCGCAGGATTTCTTTGGTGGCCAGGTTGCATTGTTGGCACAAGCAGTCAGTGACGACTGGGCCTTTGGCCTCTGCCCAGCAGGTTAGAAGAATCTACAGCAGTTTGGAGGCGGTTTATAAACTGGGTAAAGCTTTCGCTTTCACTTTGTTTTGTGGTAGACCATGGGGCTGGCCTAGCGACTACGCTGCAAACCGTACAAATAGCATCTCTGGCCGCACGAGTCGTAGCCGCAACCTCTGGGGCTCTTAGGTTTTGGCCTTGTGCCTGAGGAGTGATCAATGTTGGATCTGTGCCCATTAGCCGCTGCAAGCTAGACCCCTGTAAAGGGTGGTTGTCCTCCCACTCCTGTGTAAAGACTATCATCCCCGCGCCATCGAAAATCATTCTACATGTTTGTTTGATGTCAAAGGGAAGCATATCATCATTTCCAAAAACACTATCAATTAAGGTGGAGACCATTGCGGAATTAATTCCTTTTTCGGCAATCGCTTTGACAATCGCTTGCACATCTTTGGGGCTTACAGGAGAATAAGTTTTTTGCCCGTTTGCCTCCCAAACCGGGAATGCCAGGACTCCAGGTGGGGCCCAATCAGCACACGCAATTTGAATTTTTTTCCAATCTGTGAGGAGCATATCTTTTTGTGAGCTTTTTCTAGCCGTGTACGATGGAGCTAGGCCTTTAGTATTATTAGAGCTTGCTCTTATTTCTTCATTGTCCGAATCAGAGTCTGAGTTAGCCGTTGCCCGACCATGTGACCATTTGCCCCAACTGTCATCCAAATCAGAGGTGGAAGTCGAGTGATAAGACAAACCCAGGCTATGGTATCTTTTTGTTGGACTCCACCCTCTCCTTTTCCCATGGGTGGGTTTCTCCCCTCCCTTCCTGTTTCTCTGCTTCCCTTATATGGGAATGTTTTAGGACGTGCTCCTGATTGGACCTCGAACTCTCCTCCCTCTTGCTATCCATCTTCTCCTCCCACCTCCCTTTGTTTTCCTGCTCGCGCATGTCTGTGGCGGGCAGAAACTCTATGCCCTGCCCTTCTTCTATATGATCAGCGCCATTTTGTGGGGCATAGGGTGGGGGTCTTTCCCAGACATGTTCAGAGTCCATATTATCAGTAGAGTCCCCAGCTTCACCAACGTTATCATCATCTGACTGTTGCCCCTGTTTTGTGGCTAGATTAGGAGTAGGACTGGGGGATTGCAACAACAAATGGGAGTGATCTTTGTCTTTAGGTGGAGAGTCGGTGGACTCGGCAGAGCAACTGTTAGGCACGGTTTGGGTGGCTGCTCCGACTCCCAGTTTTGGAGTGACACGCAGGCAATTTTGAGCTGCTTTCCAAGTTTCCTGTTCTTGCAGTGCCTTTCGCAGCGCCTGGGTCACCCTTCGCCACGATTTGAGGCATTTGCTAGAGCCCGAACACATAACATTGTCCAAGAGCGTTTTAGTACACCTTTCCCAGCACTCTGGGTGAAGGATTTCTACTGGACGATCAATGGTACCCAATTGTAACAGTCGTGTGACTGCGTACTCAAAGTCTGTTGCTTTGCAATCAATGCCCCACTACTTATGCAGTTTCAACACTACCTTGACGAGGGCTTCCATCTCGTCAGTAAGGGAGCGTCCTCCCCGCTGAAGTCAGTCCCGCCGCTCTGGCCGTCTTTCACTCGTCCGGCGTGTTTCCCAACACCCAGCCACACCTCCCTGCGTGGCGAGGGGAGACGGCTTCCCGGGTTTCGGCACCACTTGTTGCCTCTCCCACAAGGCAAGGTGACCCGGTCCAAGAAAGACACAATGGCTAACGTACAGGCCGTTCGGGCTAATCACTCGCGGACACCAATATGGTGGATGGTGAAAAGCCTTTATTTCCTCTTTGCACTGCCTTATATAACCCCAGTGCGCTTACACCATCACTATCTTGCTATTGGCTAACATAACTGGAGGGGGGTGGAGCCCTATCTTCCCGTACATCGCGATATTCTTCCGATCGGACTTTCCTGCCTACCCAAACATTGCTGTGAAAGGAACTGGGGGAACTGATTTGGCTATTTCCTGTATCTTCAGACTAGAAAAGACCTCCATCTCTGGGCAGGATGTGGGGAAACTTGCCTCAGCCACTACATAATGCTCCATGTACTTTTATTAACAGCTGATTATAAAAGTTCCTGTTGCATGTTAAAGAAGAAAGTGCTGCTTGCTATTTTGCCCAAATTCTTCTGTTTCTCTTATGAGTAATATTTAGGGAGAAGATACAGTAAGAATAATAGGAATTATGTACATTTTAGATAGTTCAAACCATTTTACTTTCTCAAACACCAAAGTTCAACCCTCCTGGTGGAAATGCAGATGGATTCACAGTCAGCAGGTTCTGCATGGAAGAAGCTACTGGCTGGCACAGAAGTGAGCTACTTCAGACTTCAGTGCATATTTCATTGTAACAGATTAGTTCAACGTTGATTTACCTTGAACACATTTGCTAACCATCTGCCAGCACACATATCTGCATAATTTAAAAAAATGTTGATCCTTTTCAGGAGAATTGCCACTACTCATTCCTTGGAGAAAAGGGCAGATCAACAGGCTGTGAGCACTGAGGGATAAAATCCAAGCCTTGTGCAGGTAATTAGAGATTTCATTATTGGCCTCAGCTTTGTCAAGATGACATGAAACTGCTCAAAGTCAAACAGATCTGAGACAAAGGAAGAAGGTGTAAAACACAAGCGAAATCAGTCTCATTAATTCATAAACTGAATTCTTTTGGAAAATCTTTTTGTAAAATATTCTCACCATTCTTACTAAACTTACTTATTCTGGAAAAATACCCCTAATAATACATAACTAAATAATTGTACTACAGCGTCCAAGATATAGGTATTTTAATTAGCTATTTTTAATTTTCCTCCTTCTTTTACTAAATTATCTGCATTTCCTATTGTTTCATGAAACTTTTTTTAACACTTCATGAAATGAATATTAAAATAATTTAATATTTTTTCCTTCTGCCTTGTGAATTTGAAAGCTAAATTCAATGAACTGTATTAACTCAGGCAACATAGTATCAGCATATTTCTTAGCAAATTAAAGCAGGACTTTCAAAAACAGTCAAGGGAGAAAATGTTTGGCTGTTTTTTTTGCTGAGACTTCAACTTCTAAATCATGTGACTTTTCTGACTTGAGAAGAAAGAAACCAGGCACTTTGTATTCTTATACTGCAGTAGGTTTCCTGATAATGTGACTTCCTCATTGTGAAATGCAAAACAAAGAGAGTTCAGACAACACAAAGGCTGTTGTCTTTCACAGAGACAGTATTCCCCATTTCTAATCCCAGTCTAATTTTTCTAGGGAATGAAAAAATATGTATTCATTAAAGGTATGCTGTTAGGCTGAGTCTGTTCTTTGGTAGTTTATTCAATTTCATTCTCCCTACTAAACGCCCTGTCCTGAGGGATTTCCAGACTCATAACTCATTAAATAAATTTTAACTTTTCTACTACTAGCCACTGGCAGTTGCTTAGTGATATGGAAACACTCCTGTTCTTTGGGCATCTCTATTCTTGCTCAAGTAGAGGGCAAACTGAGCCAGTTAGGGTGTTTGCATAAATCCTAAATTACTCTCCTAGGCCTTCAGGCACTTTCCACTGTGTGCTAACACCAGCCACCCGAACACACACTTTATACACACTTCTTTATACAATCCTCTTGCAGTATCATGTTCCATGCTGTCTAAGTGAAGGTCAACCTTGTAGCTTGTTGGATGCGTTAAAAAATGGGGTATGTGTTATGAGAGTCAGCAGCATGACTTGGTATCTTCCCAAATCCCAGACCACTCTTAAAACAAGTCAAATTAAGCTGAATGTAAGATAAAGAGCTCCTTTACAGTATCTAAGAATGTACATAATAATGGCACAGCTAATAGAAGAGGATGAAAAGCAAACTGCACATGTGGCAACGACTTGCACTTCTCTGGGTGGCCCATCTGGTAAGTCCATGGTCATCTAGGTCATGATGCAGCTCATTCCTCAGCATACACCAGTATCTCTAAGTAATATCCAGAGGAAGGCAGGGCTCAGGATAATTCCTCCATCTTATCATACTCCAAAGCCATGTTGTTGAGTCTACCCAGATGGAATTTTCCTCATCACACTCCCTCTCTCCTCGGTGACATCGATACCTCCATCGGGATGGCATCACAACCTCCCTCACTGGCAGATCCCCCTGCTTTAAACACACTCCTTCTTGCTTGTCCCACCACAACCCCTTCCCCTCCAGTCAGGCGGCTTACGGTGCGTGTGCCAGCCTGGGAAACGTCCCAGCCCCAAGGTTAAACTTCAGCGGTTCGGACCTTTCTCCATAAGGACGCTCCTGCCCGGGGGCGTCCCTTGGTGCTACACACGCTCCCCCGCGCGCGGAGCTGGGTACGGATCACTGCTCCGCGTTTCCCAAACTCTGCGACTTTTTTTTTTTCTCTCCCTCCCCGCAGCGGTGCACTGAGTGCCCCCAACAGCGCCCCGCGCTCTGCGGCCAGGGCAGCGTCACAGCCCGTAACGTGGGGCCCGAGCAGGGAGAGTCCCGAGCTGAGGGACAGTCGGGCTCGGTTTTCGGGGTCCCGCGGCAGCCGGTGCCGGGAGAAGGGGGACCAGCGGTGCCCGTGTGTCTGAGGGCTGTGCCCGTGTGTCTGAGGGCGGTGCCGGGGAGCCCCTGAGGGCGGTGGCGGTGCCGAAATTCCCGCGGGCCGGTCCCGCCGCCCAGCAAGAGCCGCCGTGGTCTCGCCCTGCAGCGCCGCCCAGCCCCGCCAGGGGGCGCCGCGCGCGGAGGGGGAGGGCGAGTCACGAGACGGCCGCAGCTGTTGCTGGCAGGCCCGGGCAGGATTCCGGGGACGGGCGCGGCCATTGGCTAAGGGCGAGCACCGCGGGCGCTCCCATTGGCCGGTGGGCGGGGAAGGCGGGGCTAGAATATCTTTAAATATGGCGGCCGAAGCCGGTAGTTTGCACTCTCCAGCCGGGGAAGCAGCGGGAGCGAAGAGGGACCGCCAGCAGCCAAACGCCGCCGGGACATGCTCGCAGCCTGACTGACCGCAGGTGGCCGCCGCGCCCGGGACACGAATGAAGAAGCAGCTTCTCCTCCTGTTCACACACCGGGGACTCGTCAGCCGAGGGGGCCGCAGGGGGAAGCGTCGCCGAAAATGGCCTCGTTCAGCATCCGCGCCGCGCGTCCCGAGGACTGTCCCGACCTGCTGCGACTGATCAAGGTGCGGGCGGGGTGCGGGGCGGGGGGGCCGCGCTGCCCGGTGCCGGAGCAAAACAAAGTGTTGCGCAAGGGCGGGGGGCGGGGAGAGGCCGCTCACAACCTCGTTCTCTTCCAGGAACTGGCGAAATACGAGGACATGGAGGACCAAGTGGTGCTAACTGAGAAAGGTACGGAGCCTGCAAGAGCTCACCCGGTTGGCGGCCGAGTGACAGCGCCTGTAGCTCAGGTGCGTGTGTATTCTGCTTTTCTAGAGCTGCTTGAGGATGGTTTTGGCGAGCACCCTTTCTACCACTGTCTGGTCGCAGAAGTGCCGAAAGATCAGTGGTCGTCTAAAGGTGAGACTTCCTGATACTTATTTTTGGACGCTAAATACACAGAAGCATCATTTGCTTAATATTAATGATTGTACATAAGGTTCCATCAGTGGACTGGGGTAGGAGAACTAGGTTAACTGGTAAAATTCAGTAATTTATAGTGATACTATGCTGAAGTGCTTGCTAATCCTGGAAGCATGGGAGATCAGGTATAATATAATGTGCTTGACTCCAATTATTAAATGGCTTTTCTTGTTTGACCCTGACTTACCTTTATGTAATTCTGTTGAATCACATTTTTTTCTTTAATTTGTCCCCAATCTTCAGGTTACAGTCTCTAGCTTCGCCATGTACATGGCCCTTCTGTGTACATGGATGGGCGGGGAGGTAACTAAAAGATCCGTTACACAATAAAGTAGATGATCATAATATGAGGTAAGGTCTACAGGGACAAGTGCTATTCCCAAACCTTTGCCAAAGACACAGTAGATGACAGAAACCTGTTTACACGCTTCTCTTACAGTGTGTGCAGAGTTTTATGGCAGATGTGTAGTTAAAATACTCAGGGTTTATGTTTGAGTGCGCTGTTGTTGGAAGAGTTGGTTTCTCTTCTCCTTTGAGCCACAGAGTTATAATTGAAGCCACAGCTTTATTTACCTTGACTTCCTAATGCTGAAGGTAAAGAAAACAGCATGATGCTCAGTGGCAGCATAACTGGAAATGCTTGAAATGTTGCTGTAAAGGTGGCCTCTAAATAGGCATTCTGGCACAGTAGTTACTGAGGAATATACATGGAAAGACCAATGTTTTCCAGGGTTTGACAGACAATTCCCAAGGAAGCAGAGCTAGGGCAGTCATCTAGATTGTGAGCTGCTGTGTGAAGTTCTTACTTGTCATCCAGGCTGGAAATGAATCAGTAGGGTGTGCATTATTTTGTAGAAAAGGCTATGTTAGCACTTACTTTGACAGTGCTTTTGAGGATTTCAGGGTATGGACACGGCAATATTTTTTTTTATTAGGCTGATACAAATTTGTCAGAATTTGTGTTTTCAATTGTGTGTTTATTTGCAAACTTCATTTTTAATTGTGACCAAGTATCAAATGTTTGCATGTCCCAGAGAAATCTGTATGTTTCAACATGCATGTAAAACTTAGTATTTTTGCCTTTTAAATTCTGACTAACTGAAGTTACACCCTTTGTTTCAGAAACATGCGTCGTGGGCTTTGCCATGTATTACTTCACTTACGATCCATGGATTGGAAAACTGCTGTACCTTGAAGATTTTTATGTGATGGCTGAGTACAGAGGTACGTACCTATTGCAGAGTTAGATGAGTTGCTACCCATAGGGCTTCTGTAGACTTAAACTTAAGTTTGTTTTTTGGTTTTTTAGGACTTGGTATTGGGTCAGAAATTCTGAAGAACTTGAGTCAGGTATGTCTAAGTCTAAACAAGAATTAAAAGAGGTGGCAGGACTCTAGACAGCTTAAAACATGGCCTAGAGTCTGGTAAACTGTGAAATGCTGCAGTGGCTGCTGGCATGAACTCGATGACTTGCTGAGTAATCTGGCCAGTTGTCACTGGGGCTGTCCCTGGGCACTGTGACCGTGTGGCCTTGGCTTTGCAGGTGGCTGTGAAGTGCCGCTGCAGCAGCATGCACTTCCTGGTCGCGGAGTGGAACGAACCCTCCATCAGGTTCTACAAGAGAAGGGGCGCCTCAGATCTGTCCACCGAGGAGGGCTGGAGGCTCTTCAAGATTGACAAAGAGTATCTCTTGAAGATGGCAGCAGAAGAGTGAGAGATTATTCCAGCAAATAAATTCTTTCTGCGAATATATGTGCTCTCTGAATAAAGTCCTTCTTGCTTTCTATGTATGTACAGTTTGTAGTGGAATAAAGTAGTGGATGCTAATAATGGCAGTGCAGGTGTGGTCATAGAGTAATGGTACTGTGATCTGGAGCTGAGGCAGCTGTGAAGTTCAGTATGTGCTTGTGTGCATCCTTTACCAGTGTGGGCTTGTAATCCTTGTATATGGAAACTTCATTCTTGTAAGTGTCATTCAAATGTGTACAATGTACACACTGGTAGGGTTTGTTTTAATTATTGCCTTTTATAAAAATAAAATAGTTTTCACTTCATGGCAGTAGTTTTGGCTTTTATTCTCACATAGAGTTCCCCATCAAATAGCATGCAGATTAATAAAAGACTGGATTGACTTCAACCTCACAAGTAAAATGATATGCGATGGTCCCAGTGGGATAAAAATGCACTTGTGTTCTTGTGGGACCTCATCGCAAGGTTCTGAGCACCTAACTGTTTCAAAGGGTTTTTCAACCCCTGGTCCTGCAGGGCATCCTGGCTTGTGACCTATATTTTCGGGTACCATTGGAGTCCCTAAATTAGGTTGCTGCTCTCTGGACAGCTGTTCCAAAAAGTCCAGCACATGGGACTTCCACTTAGCTGCAGAGCACCTCAGCTGAAAGGTGAGGCATAGCCTTGAAGGGAAAGATGTCATCCTGGTGTGGTTTCAAGGCCTGGCCTAAGTAAAAAAAATTGGTTCTGACTGGTCACGTGAAAGGAAAGTATTTACAAACCCCACAAAAAGCTCCATTATGTGATTCTTAAACCACCAAACTCCAATGCTTCTCATGAAATGTGTTTCTGATCATGATTTCAGATCAGGTTCAGCATTTCTGCTGAGCTGTAAGGACTGTGTTAAGCAGGTAGGATACCAGCCCTTTGTATTAAAGCCTTTGCACAGAAGCAGGTGAAAACAATGCTGCTCATCAATTTTTTAGTTGTCTTTGAAACAAATTAACAACTTTGCAGTACTGTGTTTGCCCTTCTCATAAGTTGATGGTGAAAGTGGATGCATGCGGACTTTGTGCTGCTCTTCTCTCGCTCTCTGGTAACCCTGCAATAAAAGACTTTTTTTGGCCAGCACTGCTTTCACTTCAAAGGAAGGGAAGAGACTCAGCTGCCTTGTAATATAAACTGGTTTAAATAAAACAATGTTTTAAACCTGCTGGTCACTGCATAAATCATGTGTCACATGGAAGGTGTTTCTTCATCCTAGAGAGTAGTGAGTAGTGACTGCTTCAGCCATGGGAAATGCTGAACTAATTGTAGGAATAAGGCATCACTCTGCCCAGAGCCAACAGAGAGCTGTACATGAAACTGTTATTTCTGTTTTTGTTTTTAGCTGATGTGTAGTCAACAGTGTGCCAGCTCTGCCCAGGTGTGAGGTTTGGCTGTCAGCTGTTGCTTCAAGAGTGAGAACACTAATAAAAAACACAGGAGCTCTTGGGAGAGAACAGAAGGTAGCTCTTCCTTGAGGGTGGTGGTGGACAAGAAGCTCAACTTTGTCTTGGCAATGTGTGCTGGCTGCCCAGAAAACCAGCCATGTTGTGGGCTGCATCCAAAGCCCTGTGGGCAGCAGGTCAAGGGAAGGGGCTCTGCCCCTCTGCTCCACTCTGGTGAGACCCACCTGGAGTGCTGCATCCAGCCCTGGGGTCCCCAACATTAGAGGGATGTGAACCTGCTGAAGTGAGTCCAGAGGAGGCCATGAAGATGATCAGAGGGCTGAAGCACCTGTCCCGCAAACATAGGGAGAGTTGAAGATGCTCAGCCTGGAAAAGAGGTGTCTCCAGGGAGACACAGCAGCTTTTCCAGTACCTAAATGGGCTACAGAAAGCTGGAGAGGGACTTTTCACAGGGGCAAGAAGGCTTTAAGCTGTAGGAGGACAGGTTTAGACTAGCTAGTAAGAAGAAATCTTTACTGTGAGGGTAGTGAGGCACTGGAATGGGTTGCCCAGAGTTGTGGATGCCTCATCCCTGAAAGCATTCAAGGCCTGGCTGGATGAGGCTTTGAGCAACCTGGTCTAGTGGGTAGCATCCCTGACCACGGAGGAGGTTGGAAGGAGATGGCCTGTGAGGCCCCTTCCAACCCAAATCATTCTATGGTTCTGTGATATGGTTCCAGTGCTTATCTGGACTAACTCCAGCTGGACTGAGAATGGAATGTCACAAAAATTACCCTTGATTGAGCATGTCAGGTTTTATGTAAGAAACATCCATTTCTGGGACTGCCCTGTCTGTGCAGCACCTCAGCTGCTGTGGCAGCACTCATACTGCACACAGCAGCCTGAGGCTCAATCCCTCTCCTACCTAAGGGGAGTGGAAATCTCTGTTTCTTGCTTGGCCAAAGATGAGACACCAGACTACAAACCTCCCTGCCCTTGCTGAGCCTGTACTCTTCTGGAATTCAGCAGGCTAAAGAAAGAGAGAACAAACATACCCAAGGAACCAGCCCAAGAACTGGTGATGGAGGCAGAATGGGGAAGAGGAGATGGTCTCTAGCAGTTCTCACTGAGCATCAGGGTGTTGTATCTTCTCCCTGGTGAAGATGTAGTAACTTCACTGGTTACTCTGTGAGCTACATTAACCTCCTGCATCTCATACCTACTGCATCTCAGTGCTAGTGCAATCTGTTTTGAAGTTATTTTAAGCTTGTGCTTCTGGCTCTGTTTATCAGACCAGAAGGCGATTGCTAGTAGAGCAGTTTAAGAGTGTTTTTATTTTGAAATTAACAGTTCATTGGATATTTAGGGCAGGCCTGCTTAAATCTCAGGCCCCAGACTTCTGGAGCACAATAAAGCTATCAAAGCTTCATGACTGAATGGAACAAGCTAACTAATTAGGCATTATAATTAGGAAAGTAAGCAGTTTAATCAAATTTTCAATCAATTTAAAATTGTTTATCATATCTTGTTCATCTTCTGCCATTGTGGCTTACCAATTTTCTAAACAAATTCTGATGGAATGGATTTTCAGGGAGTCACAGAAAACAAGTGAGTCAGTGCTAAATGAGACTTTTTCTAGCCAATGGGGATAATTTTAAACATTCACACGTGAAAGGAAATATAAGGATCAACCTTTCAGATACGACTTTTGCTGAGATCTTACTAAGAGGCAGGGTTTTTAAAACCAGCAGAAGTATTCTCACAGTTTTGGTAAGAGAGTCTCCAACAGTGATGTGGTAATGCCATGGGTCAAGAAAAAAACAGTTTTAAATTCCCTCAATAACATCTTCTCAAGCTACAGGAGGACGAAAGCGCCTCTGGAATTACAACTGAAATATACTGCAGAGTGTTTTCTGTGGCTTTAGGTGCTGGAGAAGCCTCACCTGGTGTGACTTTCCTCGGTTCCATGATAATAATCTCACAATGGCCAGGTTGAGTGGCAGCCTATGATGGAGGCTGAGCAATACCAGCTGGCTTTGAGCTGGTCACTGGTGTCCCATCAGTGGGAGTCCATCAGGCAGAGGCACAGGGCTGACCCGCGTCAGCTGTGTGAGCTGTGTGAGCTGTGTGACTGCAGGTCAGCCAGCCTGCGCTGCTCCCGGCTGCAGCAAGCCTGCCTCCGGGGAAGGGCTAGGGAGAGAGTGTTACCAGCGCTGATAACATCTCCAGGGAGCCGAGGTGCAAAGCTCCTCCTCGCTCTCCCTCTCACACTCATGCCCCGGGAAGTTCTCCCCACGCTGAGCCAGCGGAACATTTCGCAATGGCAGATCTTCCACATTCCCATCGGGAGGGGACAGAAGGGTGGCCTTGGGCAGACTGGGCCGGAGGACGCGTCAGGACTGTCCGGCTGCGAGCCGAGGGAGCGCCGGGCCCGCCGCCCTCTGCGCTCGGCCTTTTCCTGTTCACAGGCTCCTGCACAATGATCCGAGCCGTAGCCATAGCGACGGCATGGAAGGAGGCTTTTTTTGCCTACATAAGTTAGAACAAAATTTATGTGAGAAAAACAACCCTTCCCCCTCCCCTCTTCTCGTAAAGAGCCTTCGCTGTCCATGTAATTCACAAAGCCAATGCAAACTTTTCCTGCGAAAAAGCATATGGGGTCTCACTGCGCGGTGTTTTGTCTCGGGAGGGTCGCTGTCCTGGAGCCTGGCCCGGGGGAGCGGAGGTGTCAGCTCAGGGCAAACACTGCTCCGTACGGGGAAAGCTCGGCTAATTCCCCGCCGGGCAGCGCTGCCTCGGGCTGGAGGCCAGCCCAGGGGTGTGTGTCGTGCCTCCTTTCTTTGAGTTGACCCGGAGCTTTATTTCCTTAGGGTTGCTGGAGCTTCCTCCTCACGGCGCTGGCTGGCCGGGGCTGTCCTTCCCTCAGGGAGCAGAGCGGAGCTCGGGGCGCGGGGCCTGGCGGGTGGGCCTGTCCAGCCTGCGGCTTCGGATAATTCACCTCACGCAACGGACTGGCTCTGCCCGCTTGTTCTGCTTGCCTGGGCAGGATTTTTTTTGTTTGTTTGTTTTTTGGGGTTTTTTTTTTTGTTTTTGTTTTTGTTTTTGCTTTTGTTTTTTGTTTTTGTTTTGTTTGGTTGTTGTTGTTGTTGTTTTTTTTTAATCTCAGGTTTCAGGGAAGTGGCTGCAATTTAAACGAAGGCCTCGGCTGCTCTCTGAAACCAAGCAGCAAGCAGCACCCAGCCTGCTGCTAATGTTTAATCTCTGCAAACTCAAAGCAGCCGCTAAACTTCACCATCCAGGAGAGATTCCCTCCCAGGACTCTGCTTTCTCTCACAAGATCTGGCTAACTTTTTTTGCTGTTTTTTGGTAAATACAACCCTGATGGAGAGCTTGGAACCCATCAGGAGCTCAGTCGTGTCCCCACAGGGAGCTTGCAGAGGGTGTGAGGCTGGAGAGAGCGGTGTGGGCTCTGGGGCAGGAGCACAGGGACAGGCGCCTCTCCCGACCCTCAGGCCTTGCCCTGCCGAGCTCTGACATCTTCTGCCATCAGAAACACTCTGTGCTTGGTAACAGTAGGCACAAGTACACAACTGAAAATAGTGAGCGAGGGGGAAGAAATTGCATCTTCAAACAGGTTTCGGTTTCATTTCACAGATTTACTCCAGGGCAAAGCAAGAGACAAAAAGCCCCAGGGGATAATTAGCTGGTGAGGATGGAAAACAAACACCCTGTTCAGAAATGCTCTCAGGTAAATAGTTTTGTTTGTTTTGAACTTTGCATATTTTGATTGTTGATACAGCAGGTGTCAGATGGTCACATCTACTCAAAGGAAAAAGGAACCTCTGTTTTCTTGAACTGTTTCCCTTCTCTCCACTAAAACAGACTAAAAATAACACACTTTGGTAAGGCAAAGCCAGGTTCCCATCTTCTGTAGGTTTGATGTATAGTATGATGAGGTGGCTTTATATCTTCCAAATCACCTCCCAGGAGCCCACTGTGCAGGGATGGGACATGAATCCCTGAAATTCCTACTAGAAACTTTCCTCCACACAGGAAAAAACATGAGAGAGATGGTAGTTTTCCACATGAAAGCCCATCAGTGTTTCCAAGTAATTTTATATTGCAGTGTTATTTTCAAAATACGCAGATAATACTGCAGGGTGAGACTTTGGAAAGCTGGTTACTATAATTGGACACCCAGATACCACTGTGGAGGTATAGATTTTCTTTATTGCTTTTATGATGAGCAAACTCCAGCCTGGACTCTCTGTGATCTCTCTGAACTTCCAGATTTGGCCCACTTGAGTCACTGACACACAAACACCACCACACACCTTGTGCAGGAGGAAACAAGACTCGTAGTTTTGGTCTGTAGTCTCGTGCCTTTTGCAATCAGTTCACATGATAGGATTTGGGTTTCTTCCCCAGCCAGCTTCCTGCCACGGCCTATCACAAATGTACAAGGACATTTCCAACCACAGCCTCAGTGTGTTTTAGCTACAGATAGAGGTCCATGGATCTTTTTCAGAGTTAAAGTAGAGGGATGGATCAAACTCTGCATTCACCACTCCTAAACGTCATAACCTCCACACAGAGGTGTAGCTTTGCCACTGGGGCAGAAAATGTAAATTAAAAAGGAGGCAGGAGAAGAGATCTGCAACACTGAAGGAGGCCAGGTGCAGGGGCTGACCACAGCCTGCCACAGGAAGTCACACACCCAACAGAGGAAGCGGCATCAAGGGAAACAGTTTAGACTTTTTTCTTTCCAGATAATGTAATTAGAACAAATTGCAAGACTTATTCCACAAAATCAGGAGTCTGAGAGGCAAATTCTTGGGATACATTAATAATTTCTGGATTATTTTTACCTTCCATTGATGTCATTGATGTCATTAGCCATAACTTAATGGATTAGCAAGTACTAATTTTGGATTTAGTGGTGTAGGAGCAGGAATTATTTGCTGCTGAAGAGCGACAGGCAGGACTGGCAGATGGAGGCAGCAACAAGTGCTAGGATCAAAGAAACAACACCATATTAATCCAGTTTTTAACAAAAACAAAACCAGATGAAAATTTGAGGGATGGTGACTATTCTTTAGCCAGGCAAGAAAGCACACCCATTTTATGTAACTAGATATCTCTGAAAGCTGTAAAGCTGCCAGACTGTAAAACAGGGTGATAAACCAAAGTCCAGTGCATTACAAAGTACAGCTGGTCCAAACGACAGTGAAGTGAGGACAAGGCTAAAGAATCCCAAAGGAAAACAAAAATAAATTACGTAAGCAAATACTCAGGATTTATAGGCACGAGTTGATTACCTTCTCAGCACAAAGTAATAAAATTATTCTGTATATGCATGCTGACTTTGCCATCACCACAATTTGAAATTTGATTACAGAAGTCCTGCAGGGACTCAGAACCCCAGATCTCCTCTACTTGCCATTTGGGCTTGGTATCAGCAAGCTATTTGCTGCTGTTAAAAGCCAAAACACTTTTCACCCCTGCAGCTCAACATAGTCAGACATCCCTGCTTCACTCCCAGGCAGGGTCAGGTTTGCTTCTAGGCACCCATAGCCATGTGCCTCTCCAGCAGTTTGGGCAGCTGGAGCTTCCCTTACACAGGCTGGTTTCTCAGCTGGGGTATTTTCTGCAATAAACACAGGACTGCAAAAGTGAAATGTCCTTTAACACAGGTCTAAAAGCAAGTAGAGGTGTAGAGGAGAATGTGATATTATCTCCTGTTACTTCTTAAAGACACTGTTGAGCCTTTTGGATCCAAGCAGTGATGGTCTTTTCATTTAAGTTATAAAGCATCAGGTGTTTCTGTTTACAGATGTAAAGGATATTAATCAAATATAAATGCACCTCAGGCATGTGCAATAAAAGGTTTAGAAGCACCAGCGTGCTGTGGGCTGTGCTGGGCCAGCCCTCACCCCTTGCCAGAGTGCAGACACAGCCCCTCAGCTGGCTGGGCTGCCCTGCACATGCAAAGCCCCTGCACCAAGCTCATCACAGGTGCTGCAGGATGTTTCAGAGGAGTTTCTGTGGGAGCTGGCACAGCACAGAGGGGCATGGAGGTGTCCCTGAGCCGCTGAAAGCTCTCAACCCCTCAGTGCCCAAGCACTAGCTCTACACTGAAGGTCGCACCGAGTACCCCACAGGAGAGACAGGTGCCTGGGGAAACGACCACAGACAACTCCAAGTGTCAGATCTTCCTAATGTTGTTTCTGGTGATACTGCAGCCAGCAAAACCTGCTTGGCTGCAGCGTGGGGGACACCTGCAGGCTCAGCACCTGCCAACACACACACACGGACACACACTATGCCAGCCAATGCCAAGACTGCACCCTTTTCCAGGAAGGCTGAGCCCTAGCAGTCTCATGACATCGCAAACAGTGTTTGAGGACAGCCTGGGTTTGACTGAGTCAGCTTCTCTGCAGCAGGGCTGAGCTGGGGCAGTTGGGATTTGGGGACACCACAGCCAGAGTCGCAGCTGTAGCCTCAGTGTGGCCCGTGGTGGGAGCACCATGGAAGAGAAACCCACTGAGGTAAACATGGGCAGATATGGGGGCAAGCGTGGGTTTGTCCCTCCCCAGGCTTTTGGGCATGCCAAGGGCAGAGGAGGGCTGGCAATGAGTCTGCTCAGCTGCTGAGCTCCCCTGAGCAGCTACTCTACATCACAGGGAAAGGAAGCTCAAAGTTGAGACAGGGAAGTGCCTTGTCTGAAGAGGCCTTTGGGGTGGAACGTGACAGGCCAAGGGTGTGTTATGGCGCCGTGGATAGCAGCACGCTTGGCTGCCTGTCTCACAGGCTGTGTCCCAGCACTCTGGGTAAAACATACACTGAGTTTTATAAGTGAAGAAATACAGCACCCTGTTGTGAAGCAGCAAGTGTTCCCAAAAACAGCTTTCTGCAATGCAGCTGGCATGAAACATCAATATTTTTTCCAGAGAGTCTCTTTTACCAAAACACTGCAAACTCAGCCACCACCCCAGACCAGGCAAGCACAACCAGGATAATGTCCAGGCTGAGTTCAAATCAGCCTTCCCTGTGACACCTGAGAACAACCTCCATGGACATCCAGCAGAGTGACACTACAAACTAAATCCCCTTTTTTTCAGAGTAGTTTATTTAATCACATAGTCTCAGAGTTATGTGTGACTCACATTACATGTGAGTGAGCGCACGTATGTGAGTTCCTCTTCTTCTGCCCCGTTAAAGCCATAGTTAAGAGACTTTTCCCACAGACATACAGTGGAGTTTGACTCCATTCATAGCAGATACAGTTAGTCCCCGAGTGATAATGTGCATAAGTCGTGCATGAGTTGCACCTGTTCATGGTAAATTTTTGAGTACTTTCCATTAAAGGTGTAGCAGTGCACTTCTAATGCTCGTGTCCAGCTGTGGGATGAGTGGGATTACAGTGGGCTGGGTGAATAGCTGGCTGAAAAGCAGGGTCAGAGGGTTGTAGTAAATGGGGCTACATGTAGCTGGTCTCCAGTGGTGCTCCTCAGAACTCAGTGCAAGGGCCAGTTCTGTTCAATGTTTGTATAAAAGGAGGCTGAGGGGCAATCTCATTGCTCTTTACAGCTTCCTGGGGAGGGGAAGTGAAGAGGGATGTGATGATCTTTTCCCTGGGATCTAGTGATGGGATGTGTGGGAATTGTTCAAAGCTGCATCATCAGGGGAGGTTTAGATTGAACTCTTTAGCAGAAGGATTGTCAAACACTGAAACAGGCTTCTGAGAGAGGTGGTCAATGGCCCGAGACTGTCAGTGTTTAAGAAGCATTTGGACAATGCCCTTAATAATCTGCTTTGACTTTTGATCACCCTGAAGTGGTCAGACTGTTGGACTAGATTTTCTTTGTAGGTCCTTCCAACTAAAATATCTCTATTCTGTTCTGTATCACAAGGAAGTCTACAGAAAGCATGTTGAAGACACTAAACACTGCATTTTTATATAAAAATTATCTATTCTAAGTGTTTCATTCCTGAGACAACTGCATGACTAGAGAATTAAATAAGAAACTGTTACAACCACCAGTAAGAAGTGTGTAGTACACCCTCTGTTTTGGAAATTGCTGCCCATTGCAGCCAATTGCCATGTTTTGTGTCCTTTGTCCTGCCAAAATATGCATGCTTCACCAGGAGCCCCAGTGTGTCCCTGACTGTGTCCCAACAGGGTGAGGACCTGGTCCCCACAGCAAGGACTGGCAGCCCCAGCTGGTACCTGCTGGCTGCCTCCCTGGAGGTGTTACAGCAGGTTTGGCATGGCAGGAGAGCCCACATCCCACAGAGTCCTGTGGTGGGGCTGACTAATGGCTGAACCATGTCTCTGTGCAATGAGCCCATCTCCTCTCTTTTCCTGGAGGGCAGTGGCTGGGTGCCATTTGGGCTTCTTCCCATGCCTTTTATTTTGTGAAAAAGACAGGAGGTCCTGTGGTCCTCTGGGCTGCCCATGTCACCTGATACATGGGTGTGAGGGGTTAGCATCATCTTGGGACCACCCTCCTTTGGGCCATCTCCTCCCGAGACAGCTCAGTGCAGCCTGACCCCATGAGCTCACACTAGCACTGCCAGCAACACCAAATTCCAGTCAAGCACCCAACACCTGCCAGTTTCTTTTAGTCAGAGGTTCTGCAACACTCGGTTTTGTCTGTGCTTCCCTGCCCTGTGACAACCCCTCATCCCACTGACTCATCTGAAGGTAAATAGTGCCCAGGTAACTTGGTGCTCGGCAGGAAACCCTCACCTCTGCTGGGCTTGATCAAAGGTAACCTTCAAGAATGCCCCAGGAGAAACATTTGGTGCACTTCTCCAGCAAAGTTTAATGACATTTATCAATCCAAAACCACCATTGCACTGGAATATCATGTGACATATTGGTTATGTCTACTTATGTTTTTAGTAAGATAATGATGGCTGAGTCTTGTTAATCTATAAAAAGAATTAAAGCACTGTAATAGCACAGGCATGCTTGGAAAGGCCCTGATAACTACTTTGTTATAAACACAATTTTGCTTGTCTCCTTCCTCCCTTTTTTTTAGGACAAATGAAATAGATTAGATTAATAAATCAGTGCCTAAATCTCCATCCCAGAAGCAGGGACCGCTTTTGATCACCTTGCTACAAGTAAGTGGTTCTCTATGAAATTTATTTTAAATCTCAAATTAATTTCCTTTTCCAGAAGTTTAAATGTCTAAACATAAAAATGTTTAAAGAATATATCAACTTAGAGCAGTCAAAATAAAACTCATTATGAAATATAATAACAAGACTTTGGCATTACTATAGCACCCTGAGTGAAATCAGGGCTGGGAGAGCTGCACCATTGGGTGCCTTCCCACCTCCAGCTTTGTGCATCCTGGAGAAACGGGTTTTCCCCTTACACAGCTGGAAGTCCTCCACAAAAATGTCCCTTGGGCTTTAATCTGGGGAGAAGTGAATGGCCCCCTCCAACTGTACTGCTGATCTGGGAGCAGGAAAGGGGAAAAAGGGATTGGTAAGAAACCAATCCTTACTATTGAGGGAGAAAATCAACACTGGAGAGTGTGTATTAAAAAGTCCACTGTAGGTTTTCACTGTGTCCTTTGCAAACCATAGTGCATGTTTGCTCGCTCTTGTTTTGATGGGTTTTTTTTCTTGTCCCCATCTTGCACTCTGAAGGGCAGATCAGGTTTGAGGAGCTCACCCAGCCAAGGGTGCCACAATGTTCTCCAGTCAGGACAGCTGTCTCCTGCAGCTGCCTTGACGTGAGCAGGAAACTGAATGTTAGAAAAACAAACACAATGCCAACCTCTTCATAAACAAACACTCATAACCTTAGATAGGTCCCTGTTTTTCAAGGCACACCAACACCCTTTCAGGGTGCAGGGCAGCAGAAGTGCTGCAAAGCTGATGTTTCTAGGATTTCAGGGACAGCCACCCAGATCTTCAGCCTTTCCCACAAGGGAGGAGAGGCTGCTGCGGTGTCAGTGTTGCTGGCACAGGAATGATGACCTGCAGGCACCTGTGCCATCACTGGGTGATGTGGGACATCACCCATGGCCCCACACACCATACGTGTAGAAGTAAGGGCTCCAGGAGTGCTCCAGACATGCTGGTGCAGAGCTGAGGTCCCCTGCACTGGGTCAGATGTGGCCACGGAGTCAGCACAGCCACCATCACTAAAAATTAACCTGGCTCAAAACCTTGGCGTTTAAAATAAATTACACTTTAAAAAAGAGTGAGCCTATTGCTTCTCAGCTCTCAAAATAGTAATTCAACAGGTTTTAAGGAAACACTGTTCCATAATCCCAAAGTGATAAAAGCTGCTAGTGATAACCATATATGAGGAACTTGAGCATCTGTATATGAGAAACCTTGAAAACAGGCATGATGTGCCAGAATTCCTCAAGAAAATTACTGAGGTGAGAGAAGAAATGTAAGAAAGACCTCAGCAGGAATCCCAGGGCAGGGAGGTGCTCTGGGCAAAGCCAGGAAAGTCCACCTGAGGGACTGAGAGAGGGATCACAAACACAGCAAGACAAATATGCTGAGAAAACAAACTGATGCAGAGAATTAAGGCAACAAGCAAGTACAAAAACATTACAGAATCTTCTACCTAGGAAACCCTGCCACTGAGATCCTGCATGGATCAGAAAGAGTTCCACTTTTCCAGTCAGGAAGGATGTTGCAGAACTCTCCTGGTCTCCAGGAGCATCCCTCTGGAGCTGGCAGATGAACCAGATGGGTCTCACAATGCTCCTCAGCCTTCCTGCAGGCAGAGCAGTCTTCCAGCTGCAGGCAGAGTGGAGAACTCTTGTGCAAATAAAACTGCTCCTCTTATTTCACTTCACAAGGAAAATACAAACATACAGGAAGTCCCACAGGACTACTAATTAAAATTACCGCCTCACACCTCCTTTGTGGTTATGATTTTATTTATTGCAGTTTACTTACAAGTGGTGGCTATGGGTTTACTCATGGTAGTAGCCTTCCAGGACAAAAATCAGGCTTTGATCACAGCACACCACATTCTTAGTTCAGAGACTTGTGGCCTGAAGTCTGTAGAGTTCTACCTGCATATCTATGTTGCACTGTACCTCACCCACTAAAATCATTTGGGCTTTTTGCACCCATAGTTCTGTTACTTTTGGGTGTGAGTCACCCTGGGCTGGCTAGCCCAGGGCAGAGAGTGCTTTTATACCACTGCTCCTCTAACATTCCTCAAACAAGAGACTCTCCTTAGCAGGCTAACCTCATCTGCAAATAGGATGATACTGAAAATGCAATAATCGTAAAAAGTGACTGGTGAATATCTGTCTTTTTAAGAGTTCAAGAAGGGTTGTGCTACCTCTTTTTTTCCACAAGCTAAGACTTCTTCCCCATTACTGTTTTCTTCTTTGTCAAAACACAGTTGCTGATTTTAGCATCTGTGTATTTTGCTCTCTTGTACAGGGAGAGATCATACTGATCTTACTCCATCGAGGCAGAAGTACAGCCAAAGGTTGTTTGACCCCAGGGACGTGTCCTTGTACAGTTGGATGCTGTGCAAAAGCTGCTAAATGGCACAAGACTCCAATATTATGTATGAATTGGCTCGCCCTCTCTCTTGGCAGGAATAGAGAGAGGCGAGTAGTGCACATTTCTCTCTTCTTTCAGCCAGTAACAGCTCATCCCTTTCATTGTAAGATGAACCCGGAGGCAAGTACAGGAGAGATAAACACAACAGACCGTGCCTCACTGACCTCCCAGTGAACCACAGACAGGAGAGTGAGTTCTGTGCTCGTGGCAGAGTGTTTTCCCCAGCACCTTCACTGGGCTCGGTGTGAGCGCGGCACCGCGGGGCCGAGCCGTACTCTGGCAGCTCCTGATGCCATTCCTCGTCTCTGGCAGGATATGAAAAATGTGTCAAGCCTGGCACACGACAATAGACATAATCCTTTGGGCTGGCTTTGTGCTCTCACCAGCCCGTCTTAGTTTGGGCAGTTTGTAAACGATGCTTTTAAGACAGAAGATCAAAACCCCCCTGGCGCGGCTCCTCAGTAAACGCAAAGATGACTTCAGCGCGCCCTGCGCTGAATTACAAAACTCCTTTTTTTTTTTTTTTTTCCTTTTTGGTCCCACGCCGAAGTATCAGCGCAGTGCTTTGAACTGAGGTTACCTTTATGATTCACGGCATGAATGAGCACTTAGTGTGCGCATACAAGAGCCCTGTACGAATCAGGAAATGGCTCTTTCAGGTCTCCTGACAAAAGGAAGTGAGTCTGAAGCTTGCTAAATTTACAAAGAGGACGTTGGTGAACTTAATCTGGGGCAGGGGGTGGGGGAAAGGGAAGAATCTCTTTTCTTTTTACTGAGGATTGATACACAAACTCCCCATGTTTCTGTACACGGTTTTTAGCAACAATTACAACAAAAATAAAGGGGCTAGAACTGTGGTGGTGAGGGCTGTCTCCAGCTGCTCGCCTGTGAACCCCTGTGAACTAGTACGTGCATACAGCCACGGAGACACTTCTGGCTGGGTGCTTTTGCATTCCCCCCTTGGCCGGGGCAGTGAGAGCTCTCCCCCATCCCTGGGGTAAAGATGCGAGCTGGCAGGGAGGGAGCACCGCGGCGCACCCCGCTCGGGGCATCCTGCCCTCCTCTCAGCCTCCCAGCCAAGCGCTGCATGTGGCTCACTTCCAGTTCAAAGAAACCGATTAAACTTCCTCAGAGGCACGGCTGCTGCGCCCTGGAGTTGAACGAAGGTATTCCAAATAAAGACATGGAAGGTTCAGATGCAGTGGGACACAGAACAGTGGATTTTGAAAGATTTTGGTACAAGACGTACTGGGTCCTGTGGCTTCACACTGTAATGGCCAAAGCAGAAAGAAATTAAGTTCTCCTTCTGAGGTTATTCTTTTATCCGGACATGCAGGGGCTGAACTCACTACTCCCTTAAAATGCACATTGCATAAGCCCCTGGAAAAAGATGAGGTGCTCTCTGGCAGCCCTCCAGTACTTGTCTACACAGCCCCAGTGGGCAAAGGACTGCACCAACAGCCTTCCTGCCACAGCACCTGTCCCCACAGCCAGAAAGTGTGGAGCAAATGACCCATCCTGCTACTTCATTGACTGTCTTATGAACTTCAGGTTAACTTTGCTGACAAGAGCTGGACACTCAGAATAAAGTGCATCCTTTAACCTTAGTCTCTATCAAATTCTTGAGTCTTGTGAATGTTTATTATCACACTAAACAAAAAGAGAAGTTCCCTGACCCAGCTGTCCCATTGTCCCTACTGCTCCTTTTACAGTGGGCACAAAGGCTCTGGGATCACAGCTCAGGCTGTGCCATAGCAATTTCCCAGGCACACTGTAAGCAGTCAGCTGGGATCCTCCTCTCTCCAAAGGGACCTTAAGAAAGCTGTCAGCTCCAGTCAACTTACCCAGTCAAAAATACCAGAATCAGCTAATGGTACAGACTTAAGAGGACAGGCGTTATTGCACAATTAGAGACATACTTTTTTCTGCTAAAACAACTTCTGCTTTGTAGTTTAGATATTGTTAACAAATGTTTTCCTTGTAAACAAGAAGCTTTTGTACCTGTCAAAACCCCCCTGGAAGGGGGTTAATCTAGGCAGCTGCCAGGCCACCCAGGTGCAACACCAACACTGCTGTGAGAGGCTGCATCCAGGAAGGTCCAGTGGGAAGCCATGCAGGCCTTCCCAGCATGCTGAACAGCCAAAATGCTCTTTGTCAACAGCAGTTTATTGTGATGAAACTGGCTTTAGAAGTAGCTCAGAATTCATAGGAAGGCACAGAAGTAATCATAAAACAAAACAAAAAAGGGGAAAAAGAAACAAATGCAGCAGTTTATATTTGTCCGGAAGCAAATGTGCTCACACTGAGGTTTTTCTGCCAATAAACAACAGTAACAAGTCACTGCAACATCCAGGGCACTGTTTTCTTAAGGGGTAAAATGCAATTCCCTCCACATCAATCTCGGTCTTTACCACTCTCCTTGAAGGTGACACATGCAATGACAAATATTTCAACACATTTGAATTATGACTGCTGTGAAGTCTGTGTCTGGGGCCTCCTGCAGTCAGAGCGCTGAGTCTAAACCAGAGTTTTGCAATGAATATTTGTGGCAAAATCCTGTTTGTTTATTGAAGGCTGCAAGACTGTGCACATTTACCCAGGCTACCTGGGTTATTCAGGCTCCTTCTGGCAAACAAACAGAGAGGCTTCATTGTCACTTTTGACATGAGACATGCTGACTACAAAGAATCCTCATCCCAACAACGGGCCATCCTGACAACCTCCAGTTCTACAACTTTCACATGCTGCAGCTGCAGCTGTGTAGCCAAAGATGGTGAGAGAACACTGTTTCAGCTGCACACAGTCCAGTTACCAAGCCAAAATGCTTCAAGTGGAAGGATGACCAAACACAATGGTCGGGTGGGGAATAGACCATTTTTAGCCTACATTGTAATACCCACAGGCAAAGTCTGGCAAAGATAACACATGCATGCACAATTTAGTTCTATATGTGTGCACACACACACATATATAGATATGTATAGACATAACAGTGGTCAGCTCCTCTCCTGTTCCTCATTAGGAAGCTCTGTGCCAAGAGAGTTGAATGTTTACAAACTCTTGGGCTCTTACCAGCATGACATTGTTTTTTTATTTCCTGTAGTTATAAAAACCAGAAGACATAAGGAAAGGATTCCAGCTAAGGCTGTCTTGCTCACATTTTGGAACCATCTCTTTGTCATGTGTCTACGCAGGTGCTTGAAGGCAGTCATTTCCTGCTAGATAAAAGCATTCCGGTTTGATGGCAATCGCTTGGGACATTTTTAAGCAGCAGTGTAAATATGCTGAATGAAGATCTGATCAAGTGAAAAGCATTTAAGTGATATTTATTTAACCCAGGCTTCTTAAAAATGCATGTGCATATGTAAACAAATAACTGAATTACCAAGTAATCATGTCCTTAAATGCCAACGTGGCATATTGAATATTGAAATAATATGAAACTGGAAAAAAACCAGACATCTAAAGCTGTATTCCTAATTCTATGGTAATTATTATCTATGTGATATGAGAATGTGTAAGTGAAGAACTATCTTTAAGGGCAGAAACAAATCTATGCTTGTAGCACAGGAGTGGTGCAACAGAGCAGTTACAGCTCTATTTCCCAAGTTTCCTTTCCACTACTGACAAAAACACTACTTTGATCCTCCCAATCCTGCTTAAACTATGTTGGCAAGTTTAAAGTAAAAACAAAACCACACACACACCTCCCAAACCCCAAGCAAGAACTCTGCTCCCTATATCAACATACATCTTTACAGCCTACAACAATCATAAAAACATGGACTGAACATGTTGGGAGATACTGTTTTTCTGCCTGAGGCAACCACATGCCTTATTGCCTGTGCTAAAAAAGAGCTGGCCTGTTTTATAATGCCCACACAGATTGGCATTCACACTGCCAAGGTCTGTTTGTTTTTCTGTAAAAGTCTGTGGAATATACTCAGCTGGAATACCTAACCATGCAAGAACAGGAATATCTAACCATGCAATAACAAAGATGTTTAAAAGCATATGGAATCTGATTTGCTTTGCATTTTCTTCCCTGCTTTTTTTAGAAAGTTAATGTATGATACAAACATGTATTTCATCTTATCCTCCCCCCACTCATCATATTCACTGATTAATTAAGGAGCATTTAAGGCTCACCAACACAGCTTTAAATACTCTGAGCAACTTGGATTACAGTAATTTAATTACTTGTAATGCATCAAGCCCCAGAAGAGAAACTCATGGAAATGATAACAAATGATGAAAGGGTTTTATTGTGCAAAGATTTCAAAATGCTGGAAATCCTTTTGTATTTTCCTCCACATCACTTTTTCCTCCCCTCCCTGGCTGGGAATAAGGAAACAGCCAAGTTGTTCTATAGCTGGTTCCCACCACGGTAATGTTCTGGTTCCCATTGTGCTGTGCATTCAAGCAAAAACAAGAACAAGCATTAACAGCTCCATTCCCATCCATCCACCAGACAGGAACTCACAGATGCTTCATTACACACCTCCCGCTGGCACTGATGAGGCAGAGGACTTTATAGAAAGGAGGGGGGGACTCAGACAAAACACAAGAGTCATTGTAATTGTTCCCATTCCCAATTCTGTGAGCTCATGTGAGCCAAAACATCCTACTTCTTACAGCTTTCCTTGCTGGTAAAAAATACAGGCACTGTCAACACCACCTCGAGAACCTCTCAGATTGTGCAAACATCACATCCCTGAGTTGAAAGAAAACAGGAGGAGGGGAAAAAATGGACCATTTTCTGTAACTGGAATTTTATTTTATATATAAATAATAAAGAGACCGAGGGATTTTGAGACTTGCTACTTGCAATGTTGATCCTGCAATGGGACAAGCACGGGCAGACTTGAGTCCCACTGCAGAACAGAGGAAGAAGTCTCAAGACTGACCCAAAACATGTAGTGTCCTTTCACAGAAGCCATACCAGAAGCCTGAGCAGCAGATCATCAGACTGTCCTGAGGCAGAAGGCAGATTAGTCACATTCAAAATGGATTCAGATGGTTACAATCTTTTTCTTGAGAAATTGTTGCTCGTATCTATATTTTCACTCACCTATAACCAAAGAAAAGGGACAGAGGTTAAGGGGGAGAGGGAAGGAGGGAGAAAGTAGAATGAAATTTATCACAGGCCTTTTCTTTCCATTTTTAAAATGCAATCAAGACTTTTTTCTTTGATGTGGCAAATTGATCAAAATCTGTTTGAGGAACATTCTCAACACTTGCTTGCAGTAGAGATATTTAAATCTTCTGACATTAGAGCACTAATGATCATGTCTGTTCTAGAGGACTCGATTCTCATAGTTGAACTAAATGGAAAGACAAGAGAGATCACTTCAAACGACTAAACACCAACTGCAACCTTGTATAATACACCAACTTTCTCAAAAATGATTCTTTTAAATTCCCATCAAATGCATATTTTCTTAATCTTTCTCACTCTGGTGTAAGACTAGGGCAATTTAACTCAAATAAATGGACTTACATAAATATAGATCTGGAACAGAATGAAAATGAGATATCCTATCTTCATGGAAAAACACAAAACCCTGTCACTTCCGTGCAATTCCTAAACACAACAGCTGGATAAAATTAAAGCTTGCTTCTTCCACAGTGGGATGTGGTTTGAGCTGAAGTTTGCATATAATTTTTTATGACAAACGAACTATAATAAAGGAGGTGCAATGCTGCTGGTTTTTGGAATAGAGAAGTATGTTGTTGTCTTCAACCCAATATGATTTTGTCCTTGGCTGATCATTCACAGTTCAGAGACCCATGCTGTGGCAAATCATTAAGGAAATGAGACTGTCTTTATTTTAATAACCACATTCAACTAGGAATATTACCAACAGTTGAAAATGCAGTGAGACTTTCATGACTGATCTCATCCGAATAAAAAAATATGTGTCTTCAAAGATCACAGCAATGCTCTCCAACCTTTGGGATCACCCAAATCCAACAAAACATCTGGACTTGGGTATGGAGTTAAATGACTGGATTTGATTTCAAGCACAAGTAACAAACTGCCACCCCCGCAGAACAGCTGAACTTGATACTGAATTGAACTTTTACCATCTGGTTGCCCTAGGTCAAAAATCCAGCAGTTCCCTTCATGTGCCTCCTCCAGAAACAACATGAGGTGAAGCACATAGGTTTCAAAATAAGGAGCATCCAGATACTTCAAGCTCCTGGACAACTTATCTTCACTCTGTTAAAACCTTCCCCAAACAAAACGTGCCTGAAGCAAAAGGCTGACACTTCAAAAAGTGAATAAAGGCTTAACAGAAATTATATTCATAGCAAGAAATTCTGAAAGAAAATAAAACCTATTCATGGATTTCTGTTTGTGATGAACCTTGATATTTGTGCTGTGCCACAAACAAAAGTTGAGTTTTCTTGGTTTTTTATCATTTAGTAGCTCTGTCCTAATTGACAATAAGCACAATAATATTTCAGTGAATTTTGGAGAGGCTTTTTTCCTCTTGGTTTTTTGAGATTCTTTACACAAAAAAAAAATTTAAATCCTCCTACGATTTTTATAGTTTTTATTTTACATGACTATCTTACAAACCACTTGGAAAATATGTATTCTTGAAGACTTTATATTCATAGTTCTAAAGGGAAAGCTAAGGTGCTCAGTACATCAGCCAGTCAACAAGCTCCCATTGCTGTTGTGAGAATTAGCAATAGCAATTAAAAATGCTTTAAGAAAGTCAACATTAAAAGCTAGGTTTTCTTTTAAAGCTGCCCATGTAACAGTGGAATGCTGCTGCTCAGCAGATGGGTGCATTCCACATCTGCAAACATATGTGACTGATGCATGGAAAAAAAAAAATGATGCAGTTTGCCAGATCTGGACTCTATTTACACAGTTGACAGTAAGGAAAAAAAAAAGTTTCTGGTAAATGGAATACTGCATACAAAAATGACAGGCAGTCCTTATAATGCCAGGATTACTTTCTGATGAAAAGTAAGTTTTTAATATGATGCAAAAATAATATAGGGCAAAGAGAAGTAAGTAGAAAACATGTTCAGAAGATACATTCTTTATCAACTGATAACAGAGGGGACATTTGACATTTTGAGCTAAATGATGTCCAATTACATTCTAATTACTTGTAATAAGCCTCAAATACAGAGCAGTTTTTATCCTATGAAACCAAACCATCATAAAAAAGTCAAGAGGATGTTTTTGTTTTGCTTTTCTAGAAACTGTAACCATAGGACTTGCTTTAGTTTAGAACACAGCCCCGAGGCCAAGTCAGAACTGGTATCTCAACTGAGTTTCTGCCTTGGAGAGCCTGGAAAATGCTGCCTTCATTTTCTCCATCTTTTGTTCCCAACAGGAATCATTTGGGAACTGCATTAACATGAAAGGTCAGGCACATCATGAACTTTTACAGGCCGTAAGGCAGTGCTGTACCCTGGCACTCACAAATCTTTAGAGAAAACTTATCAGCAGGGAAGAGGTTTCTTCCCCCACCCTAATACTTGTACATGACAAAGAAGGCAAAGAGGTTTTTGGTATGGGAGGCAGAAATGGGAAGATGAAAATAAAAGGCTAAAACCAACCACCATCACAATCACAAGGCTTTCCTCAGTTAATTCAGAACTCTTCAAGCAGACATATATTTAATTGTTAAGCTCTATGGATGAATAATTTAGATTTCTTAACTTAAACAGTGTTAGGGAGCACATGTATTCTTGATAAATTTTAGGACAAATGAAATTAATGTGCACATTCTCCTAATCATTATGAAGAAAACTACAAGTCAAATTTGAAAATGTTCAGCTTTTCCAAATTACTCTGCTGCTTAGCCACAAATTATTCCCAGTCTTTATCCTTTACCTGTTTGACGCCAGGTGATGTAGCATTCTACTTCTACTTTTGCTCTTTATTTGAAGCAGCATGGACTCCCAGGGGCTTGTCACCCACTGCATCACCCTTGAGGAAGAAAAAATGTGCACAACATTTCAACTGAGGCAATCCATGATTAATGTTTTTACCAGAACAGAAACTCTCTTCAAAAGCTAAAACAAAAATATCTCACAAAATCCAGTGGTTCATGACTAATTCAGCATAATACACTCAAATACGACCCTCTACCAAATACTTTCTAGACTTTAGTCTTACAGTAGTTAGCCAAGCAATTAAAGGATTTGAAAGAACAAGTATTTTCAACAGAAGTGCTTTAATTGAATCATTTTGCCTGTATTAATAACAGAGGATGAATACCCACAGAGTAGCTCCTATTTTGCATTCTCTGAATCCTATGTAGATTTATACAATAGGCCTCTTTTAGCACATATCCTTTCAGAGGGTGTTCTCACACTTTCCCCAACATAAATGAGAGAAAGCAAAGAATGAGGAGAAGCTTGTTACAGGGTCTAGTCTATTTGCCAAGATGCTATAACAAACATGCATTTGATTACAGCTTTAAACAGATATCCATTAAAAATACTTAAAGGGCCACACACATGGCTTGGGGACTGAAGTACATACAAAGACAAGATGAAATGAGGATCTGTTCAGACTTATGAGGACCAGACAAAGGGGGAACCTAATTCCTATCCACAATTTCTTAATGGGCATTTACATATTTGGAAGACCCAGGTTCTTCTCAGAGGTTTACATCCAAAGACAGGGAGAAAAGGACAGAAGAGCATGGCAAATTTCTCTTAGATCAAAGGGCAAAAAATTATAAATGTACTACACCACAGAGAGAGAAGGTTTTCCAGAGAACTTTCTGTATCTCCACCCCTGGAAATATTCAGCACATGACTACATAAGGCCTGAAACACCAAATCTAATTTTGAAACTGTCTCTCTTTTGAACAGGGAGTTGGGTGAAATACTCAGAGGTGGCACCCACCCTCAATTGTTCTTAAATTCTACACATGGAAATTAAATGGCATTTCCTTTTTATTCTAGAAGGCTATTTTTACCAACATGACTTAAATAAAGAGATGACTGGTGACAGCCAACATGGCTTCACTAATGGCAAAATTCGGTGGCCTTTTATAGCAGGGTTACAGCAGTGTGGACAAAGGAAGAATGATGTCATCTATGACTTGTACAAAGCACTTGACACTGTCCTGCAGGACATCCTCACCTCTAAACTGGAGAGACAGTGATTTGATGGATGGCCCACTCAGCAGATAAGGAATTGGCTGGATGGTCACACTCAGAGCTGCAGTCTGAGTGGAGGCCAGTGACGAGTGGTGCTCCTCAGGGGTCAGTGCTGGGAGCAGTGCTGATATCTCTGTCAGCAAGGACAGGGCATCGAGGGCACCCTCAGCAAGTCTGCCAACAACACCAACTTGTGAGGTGCAGTCAACACGCTGCAGAATGTCATCCAGAGGGACAATGACAATGACAGGCTCCAGACGTGGGCCCATGCAAACCTTGTGAAGTTCAGCACAGCCAAGTGCAAGGTGCTGCACTGGGTCAGGACAATTCCAAGCACAAACACAGGCTGGGCAGAGGATGGATTAAGAAAAGCCTGGGGAGAAGGACTTGTTGATGAAAAGCTCAACTTGACCCAGCAATGTGCCCTTGCAGCCCGGAAACCAACCACGTCCTGGGCTGCTTCAAAAGGGCAGCAGGTCTGCTTCGCTCTTGAAGACCCACCAGGAGTGCTGTGTGCAGCTCTGGGGCCTGTGACATATGACAGATGTGGACTTGTTGGAGCAAGTCCAGAGGTGGCCATGGAGATGATCAGAGGGCTGAGCACCTCTTCTACAGAGACAGGCTGAGAGAGTTGGGATTGTTTAGCCTGCAAAAGAGCAGGTTTTGGGAAAACTTCTAGCAGCTTTCCAGTGCCTATAAAAGGGGGCTACAAGGGACCAGGAGAGGGACTTTTCAGAAGGGCCTGTAGCAACAGGACAAGGGGGAATGGCTTCAAACTGGAAGAGGACAGGTTTAGATTAGATATCAGGACGAAATTCTTTGCTGCGAGGGTGGTGGGGCACTGGCACAGGCTGTCCAAAGAAGTTGTTGATGTCCCATCCCTGGAAGTGTCCAAGGCCAGGATGGGTGGGGCTCTGAGCAACCTGGTCTAGTGGAAGGTGTCCCTGCAGTGGTTGGAACTAGACTGTCTTTAGGATCCCCTATCCCAAACCATTCTGTGATTCTATAATGCTAAATGTGACAGAAAATGTAGCAAAAGAAGCTAGAAGAGACTGGAAAATGTTTCAAAGAATGGGTCAAATTTTTATATTATCAATTAAACACAGTAAGGCACCAAGTCTGTGTGATCCTGCATATGCTGTGCTGGAGATATGGACTCAATATACCAAGATTCAATTATGAAGATATTTCTTAAATGTCTTATTCAAAAAATGCCTATCAAGACCTATAAAAGGTAATTCTTTCTTTCAAAAACCCATTTTGTTGTGATTACTACCCTGGATATTTCATAGTAGAGAAAATCACATCCACAAGCCACACCCATTTCAAAATAATAATCTACTCTGTAATTTGCCTGTACAGGAACTTTTAAGTTATGACATTTTACTAAAATTTACAGTGAATAATCTGACTAATGATGCCTCATGTCAGTTTACTCAATCCTGAACAAATGAACTAAAAATAAGCTACTCACAGAGAAGCCTGTGTTTTTCCAGTTTCTTGTTTTAACTTGTAAAAAGTAATTATTGTCTAGGTAAGCTGGTAAGCTTTTTTTTTTTTTTTTTTTTTCAAATGTACTGAGAGAAGAAAACAATCTAAAGTAACACACACACAGAGAAGAGAACAGGGATACTGCTAAATTCCTTTGTTTCTATGAGCTCAGGAGATCTCATCACAAGGCTTGCCTTCAGTAGAATGATTAACTCTGAGTTATTTAATTCAAGCCAATCCACAGATAGACTATCATTCTTCACACAAAGCAATTTGCTGAATTAGCAATTAAGTTTTTACTCCATCCATTGTATATGTCCCCTGTGTAAACAGTGAGCCTAAGTGAGACAACTCAAGCAGTAATGTGAGTTAGTCAGAAAAGGACTTCCTGTGGCACATAATTTTACAAAAAAGTGTCAAAGTCCTCTAGCACACTTAAAACCACGTCAGAAGCAAAAAATGTGTTTAGATCTATGACTCAGAAGACAGACTTCCTCTGTGCCAGGGTCCCCTCTCATAATCAGAAGCAGGCACATATTCAAGACGGTCTTTCCATTTTCTGGCTCAACACAACAACTGCATAATAAATCTGGGTGGCCAGAGGAGTTCACACATCAGAGCTCTATCCCACAGCAGAAGAGGAAATATTTTGCATTCTTGTGTTTCTGTTTCACGTGAAAGGTGACTGATAAGAAATATTCATAATGTATTCATTATCAAATGTTCAATACACTGAGATTCCTTGGAATTAAAAAAAAAAAAAATTATTCAAAACTAAAAATAACACTGGAACTAAGGGGACTGGATAGTTTCAGTACATGAGTGGTTAAAAAACATCCCAACTTAGCTCACACAGTATCTAACAGAGATACATGGAGATCTAAACCTTAAACAACAAACTTTGCAAAAAACCCACAATGGTTACTCTGAAAATTTTCTTTCCATAGAAAGAAAAACACCACAAAGCAAACTAGCTAAATGTCAAACCCCCAATAGTGTGGTGCCTCTTTCCCTTACATTACAGTCAAGCCAGGTGCAGCAGTTTCTGTTGCTACCTCAGAAGCCTTGCAGATCAGGCCCTTTTACACTAATCTTAGAAATTATAACTTCAAAAGTAGGTAAGATAGGCTTTTACTTTTATACTTATGGAAACTCTTGAAAGGGAAAGTCTGGCCATCAGAAAAAAAAACCAGCCACTGCAAAATTAAAAATTAAAACAAAGGCTTACCTGGGCTCACAGACTCAAAATTTACCTTCTGTCCTCTTTTGTTTGCAATGTATGGCTTGGAATAAAGAGAACATCATTGCCTTAACTTATTCATCCTCCCCCAGTTATCAGTAACAACTTCTCTTATTTAAGTTGATCTTGAACTTAATTATCACAAAAATACAAAGTACTTTCAAAAATGTTGAAATGCTGGCCAGAGAGAGATCAACTTTTTGCAGAGTTCATTCTTTCTGCCCATCCCATTTCTATCACATCTAAATTCCCCACTGCCCATACTAAGGATGCATTCCAAAAGAAGTAATATTTCTTACAAATTTCATACTATTTTTGTTCTAGCTACCAAACAATAAAAGGAGGGCATGTGACAGGAAACAGCTTTTTCTGCCAGAAGTAGATATTTTAGTTGAGATGACCAAACTTTTGCCTGCCTATTCAATACCTACCAAAGCCAAACCTGACTAGCATTTTTTGTTGAAAAAAGCTCTCTCAGGTGCTTATGTTATGTTTTAAAAGATGACCAAAATACATGTGACTTAAACACTCTCATAAAACAAAATCTAAGGTTTGTTATGGTGACAATCTGTGATGCTGAAGGTGAGCTGTCAAAACTCTGAGACCACAATTTTCAACAGAGCTTTCAGGTGAGGAAGGTTCTGGCCCACAATTTCCTTGACACTTGTTCTGAGCAAGTACAGGAGATCAGCCAAAGCTGAGCCATCTTTGCACCTGGAGACATTCTGTAACCAGCTAGCACTTAACAAAATACCCAGAGATTACCATAGAGATAGATTTTAAATATATATATATATATATATATATTACATGCATAATAAAAACATATGGGTTTAAAAACTGTATGTATCATATATTAGTATTGCTAAGTCATTGGTGGTGTCCATCAGCAATTTAGAAAACCAAATAATATGCCATTAAAGTTTCTCTCAGTCTCTGAAGCTGAGACAGAAATTAGTTTTCTGTGAGATCTCATTACTAGTTGGGCCAAAGTGAGAAACAGCAAACACCAGAAGAAAGGAACAAGAGCTGAAAGAAGGGTATATTTAGAGCTGTAGTGCTGTTCTAGTTTTACACAATATGGCCACTTCACTAAAAAGAAGATGTGCCCAATTCAGTATTGCTGGAAGAGAGAGAATCTAAAACTGTTAAAAATACAGCAAAAGTTTTGAATGGTATAGAGACAAAACAAAGTGAGAGCTAAGAAAATAAAATTATTTTTCTAAGTGCTTCAGTTTTAGCAGAGGGATTTTATCCTGACATCCTAAAGAGCTCCATCCTTCAATATAGTATTTAAAACATTTATCTGACTGACTTGCTGCATCGAGGGGCTGCAGCCACAGTGTTTTGAAATGTAGGCACAGAAGGTCCCAGAATTCATCTTTCTTGGCAGAACTCAGAATTCAGTTGATATGACCTCAATTTGGCACAGGATTTTGTTTCATAAAACTTTCAGAAAATTAACATACCACATTTATTTTAATGACATACTGCTACACAAACATGAAGTTATGCACAGCTGTGGTACCTATGACTATCAAATTATGAGCAACGTAACCAATTAACAGAAGCCAAGAAGAGCCACCCATATATTGCTTGAGTATTTGCAAGAATCCTTTGTGTAGCAACAGGAAAATGCTGGAGTAAATGTCACAAAAACAAAAATAATGTCTTTTGCTCTGGCATAGTTTCATGAAATGGGTTCCATCTGCTGCAACAACTCAAGAGTAATACTTAGACCTGTCTTCACTAGTTCAGGAATCTAGCTGCCTAGAATGACAATAAGAAATATGTATACAAAAGCAACCAAATTCTTTCATGAGGTTGTCCAATTAAGACAGAAGTCACAGAATTTATCCTAGAATGCTTTGCCAATTTTAGTATATGAGAGTTAAAAGCGTTTTCTTCCATGACACTTCTGTATGAGTAAAAGTCTCGAATAAAAAATGGAACTTAAATAGAAACTCTTCTGCTTGAACAGTTGATACTGATTTGGTGGTGCTAATAATCCATATGATTATTTCCATATGAAACAAACCTGAAATAAACCCCTCTCTACCCACCCAGATTCTCAACTATGTATTTCGTATGGTTTCACCAACCCAGGCCAAAGGAAGCTTCAGGGCAAACTTCTTCCATTAGAATCACTTCTCAGTCCCCATTCTAGACAAAAGCACGTGACTTTTTACAGCTGCTGTTCAGCTTCTCTGCACAACAGGGAGACAAGACCCTCTCTTCAGGAATTTCAGGGGACAAAGCACCACTAAGGCTATTTGCCTCAGTGGTAAGAGATCTCTGAACTTGGGAAATGCAAGCAGTTTCATCAAGTGATCAAGTACTGTTTCTTCATTTGAGTCACAGGGTTTCTGCACCTTGTCTAATCCATCAAGTTACACAGCAACAGTTCACACAGTATCTGAACAATGAGATGATCTTTTGAAGAACACTCATCAATAGGCATTTTGCTCCTTTGTGCAAGTTTTGGCAACTAAGGGGTGTGATTTAAAGATTCTGCAAGGAGGAGGAGAAGGAAGTGAGTTTACTTAGTGGTCTCTGCAATTCTGCATGCTGTTTATTTTTCTGCTGAGGTAGCAAGTGCTTGAATAAGCCTCATAGTAAGATGAAAGTGTCAAAAGTTTTTGCCTTCCAACAACAATCACGTGTACCCTCTTGAAACTTCAGCTATTTTTTACTAATGCTGTCTTCTGAAAATATTTGTCTTCTGAAATATTTTAACATTGCCCCTTTTTTGAGTTTCTTTTTGACAGCCTAGATTTTAGGAAAGGCACAGAACAATTAACTAGCCTTTGTTTATTCAAGTCATTCACTGAAGTGCCCTGTGCCAACACATCAGTGTATCCACTGATGAAAGTCTTCACCCTCAGAGGACTCAGCAACTGCCAGGACATGTGAGCATTTCCCCAACCCAGCCCTACCAAGGGAATTTGGTCCCATACCCAAGGTCTATCCAAGTGCAATTTTGCCTCCAAAACACCTCTCTCCCTGGCACAGTGAGTTTAGAAGTTAATTTAAAACCACAGAAGCTTCACATTACACACTTGAACTTTTATTTCTTTCAGCAGCAACTAAAAAGAACACCTAAAAATATTACAGGCTTTCCCTTGCACACGTTTAATCAACTTGCTCAGCTCTCCAGTCTCTCACACTGTGCTTCACTACATATATTTCCTAGAACTCTGTTTGCTTATCTGTATCAGATTATACTATAGGAAACTTCCAAATAGCATTTCTGAAAGTTTAACTTGAAGTAAGCCTAATGTTTTTCAACAGCTTAGAAAGAAAGAATGAAAAATTTCTCTTCAGAAATAAAGGCCAAGTCACAGTAGAAGAAAAGCACTGTTGTTTCTAAATTTTTTGTCTGAAAAGACAGTGGTAAATTCAGAAATCAAGTTCCTCAGAATTCTTACCTTATCACATTTTTCACCTGATTTCTTCTTCTTAGGATTATCCTTCCAAAGAGCTTCTACAGCAATATATCCTTGAAGACTCCAGTCATATAGCTGTGTGCCAGCAACCTTTGAAATAAAAGTTTTTAAAAAGCATGAACTTAATCATCTGGGGAATACTGCCTTGCTTTTTATTTAAGTGGAAAAAGTCTCAAAACACAAGATGTTTAACTCTTCCTGTTCAAGCTCACGATGTACAGCACTAATAAACAGTTTGGAAAATAATGTGAGATGAGAAATAAGAAAAAATAAGACGCTAAAAAACTGTCTGAAGGCTACCTGAATATAGACCTGTACAAACAGGAGTGGAATTACACTGCATGGAAACAATCCTGGTTTTCTTAGTATTTGACATTTAACATAATTAACATATGCAAAGTATTTATTAATCTGACCATACCCATTTCAAAGACCCTGCACAGTTCACAGTTCTGAAATTTGAGATTTTCTTCTTATTTATTTTTCAGAACTTGCTGACAGATGAGTGTAATGAATAACTAGCTGTCAACTCCCAAAACAGAACACAGCTAGGAAAAACTATATTTGCTATATTACACCAACAGCTATTTTATTACAGGGAAAAGCCCTAAGTCAAATAAACAGTACCCCTTGTCCCTTATGTGACATGGAATTGTAACATTCATAGCACCTTTTAAAACTAAAGAGTGTTAGGTTTTTATAGCTAGGCTCAGGTCTATGCTGACTTTCATATCATTATCTGTTTCTGTATGAAGAACAGCCAAAACGACAATTTGTCCAACTAAACAGCTATTAAACTAAAAAACTTAGGAAATCAAGAACTAAGAATGTATTTTCCTATCTTCTACAGCAGGCAAAGCCACAAAACGCAAAATGTGAGAACAGGGCAAGTATAAATGCTTCTGAAATAGTTTTCTGATGTTTCTGAAATAGTTTCTGAACTACATTTTTAGGTTTCTTCAAGTCTCCATCAACTCACTGTTCTCAGATTTCCTGATTTTTATGTGTGCAAAGAGGCCCAAGGAATTTCCCTTCTATGAACTTTTTGCATGGAGTTCAAGGGGAAGTGCAAATTTTCAGCATCCCTGTGCCAAGTGGTTCTGCTGCTGGGAACACATGGTGTGAAGAGCCACTTCCCCTTGTTTGTCTGATCTGTAATCAGCAAGACTGATTACACCAGTTACTACACAATGGTACAAGGATGTGCTTCTGGGCAGATACCATGTGCTTGCTACCTCATAAAAGAGGCTATTGAATAACTAGAATTAAAAGAAAACAAACCCAAATCAGCAACTATACTTCCAAGTCACAACTAAATCCAAAACATAAGCTGTCTTAAATAGAAAGTGTCCTTTTTATCACCATATCTGATCAATTTCTTTGGTTTAAACAAACCACCACTGGATGCACTCAATTTTCTCTATAGCTGAAAGTGATAAGGGTCATCAGAAAAAAGCACATCAAGTGAACCAGTTATATCTCCAAAACTGCCCAATTTAAATATTACAATTATAGACAGTTACTCTGCTTTTCAGTATCAGAAGTGTTCAATTCTCTAGCACTCCAACAAACTAGCTGGCTAATCTGAAAAGATAGTGGTCCCTTGTGCAAACAGTATAAGCCTACCAGGACTGAAAAATAATCACAATAAACAAAGTACTGGTTTTGTCTACAGTATTACTGGAGACACAGCTATCAACATAAAATGAGAAAAAACAACTCTGTCCGTAAGCTAATTTTTTGTTTCTGCTTAAAAATACTCCATTAAAATATTTAAAACCACACAAAATGTCTAACAGTACAAACCTAAAAATATTCTTATTATAGGAGTCATATGACCAAGTGATTTATGAATTGCATTAAATGAGAAACTGGTCATTCATGTCACTGGATTAAGTGGCTGCATCACAAGGTACAGCAACCCAGACAGTTTAGTCTGCCAAAACCAACCAGTGTTTCACCAGGGCACAAACCTCCCAAGAGCCAGACCCACAGACACTTGCACAGTTGAAAAATACAGTTCTAGGCAGACTGGAAAAGCAAGGTCAACACACTAAAATACCATCATTGTTGAGTGCAGCACTGTAAGTGGGTTTGTATGCTAAAGTTTGAACAAACAAGTTCAAAAGTCAGACTGAGTGGTTCTCAGTAGGGATTCTGAGTGTTTGAGGTGACCATGGGCCACCAACACCCATACTGGGCTACTGGGGTAGCACCAGCGGCCTCCAAGGCCTAATGTGTCATACAACACCATGTGCATTACTGACTATACTGGATGTTACACAGAATTACACAAATGGAATTCTGTTACACAGAATTAACTGGATGTTACACAGAATTCTTTAGTTTCATGCTGAGAAACTAAACTGAGAATCCACTGTTTTTCCTGCACTGACACTGTTAACAAAGCAGTCAAAGGTGCCATTTCATGAGCATTCAGCAGCGAACATGGATTCAGTGACCCCGACTCCTGCTTTCCAAGTGAGTTCCTGGAATCATGTCCTGCCCTCAGCTGTGCCAGCACAGCTCTTTATGCCTTATGGACTGAACTGAGCAAGGGACAAGGTATAGGTTCAAAAGACATAGAAATAAATAATGTAGTTTGCTGTCAAAGAAAAAAAACTCGCATATTGGGAAGCTTTTTTTCCTTTGAAGAGAATGAAAGCATACAAAGTACTTTAGTAAATTTGAAAGGTTCTAATAACAAAGGACAAAATTTAATTCTAATGATAGAGTGATTTAAATAACTGCATAATGGAAAGTTCTTTCCAGATGAAAGATAAGCCACAATAAATACAAAATATTTACAGTATATTATGATTAGCTGGAAAGCAATACCATTTAAAAACACTAAGTAGGTTCCACCAGAATAAAATAAGCTTTAGCATTCAGTTCCCCCACCACATATACAGTCTAATCTTTTGTACAAAGTTATTAAAAATATAGTAATACTGGCAGTGAGAAAATAAATTCCTTACAAATTTATGATTTATTAGAATTTGTGATCTATTATTTATTAGATTATTTACTAAAGCAGGGGAAAAATATTAGCTTATGAATTTCTTTCATCTTCAGTTAGATGATTGGTGTCTGAAAACTGCCTGTCACCAATGATGAATTCTGTTGTTACAACTTCACCTAGGAATTCATACATCTTAATTAAAGAAAAATTCTTACTTCCAGATGAATTAAGTGTTGGACCTCAACTAAAAATACTATTTGCTCTGTTTATTTCCAATACTCCATTGAAAAGTCTTAAATGAAAGTGAGACAGAAACAAAGCCCCCACAAATTAAAAAAAACAGAAACAATACAACACCCAGTAAAGGGAATTATACAACTGTACAAAAGCAAAAGCAGTGATGACATACTTAAGTGTGGAAAAAAAGAGAACATAATATAAAAAATAAATTTATATTCCAGAATATTTTCTATATTGTTTCAATAACTTGGCAAGTGAGCTTTATACTGCAGGCAGTCCTTTCTAGGTTTACACACACTTCTTGAAAGGCCTATGAAACATTTAAAATTAAAGAATAGGAAGAAAGTGTTTCCAATTCCATGTTAAAGCCTAAAAATTACAGATGGTAAGATATGATATATTTCAAACTTTGCTTTTTTAGAAGAAAAGCACAAGATAGATTAGAGGAACTAAAACAGTATCTAGGATATTACTCTCCCCACAGAAGTTTCCAAATTCATACCTCTACTGTCCGGACCAAGTCAACAAAGCTAAACCCATTCCAATCTCCTATCAGATTTTTCATTACAGTCAAACTAAGAACTGTGAATTAATCAAAGAGCAATCATGCACTTCAAAGTTCTCATAAAATAAACTAAGTATTGTGAAGCTGTTAGCACCAAATCCATAGTTAAGCCTGAACTGAGCTTCTTTAAAAACAGTAACATCAGTTTGAACAGTGTTCAATCACTTCCCAGTTCACTGTTCAGAAGACAAGTAGAATTTTAATACACAGTTTCCAACAGAAATGTCTAAGCTTCTTAAATTTTGATGGGTTTTTTCCCTGCCACTTGCATAATTTTCACTCTCTGAGAGTAAGTCAACCGAATTATCTGTATTTAGAGCATCTGAATCCTGGAAGCTGTAAAAAAAGATTCCATCAAAGACCAGAGTACCACCATGCTGACAGAGTTCAAACTCAGCAGTTTTCACTCTCCCTAAGTCAGTGGACCTTTCAGTTTTCAAAGAACATCATATGCTCTTGAGAATATCATATTCCTATTCTGACATCTCAGGATTATTCTCAAGTGGCCAGTAACTAGATAGCAAATTTACCAAAGGCTGAAATATAAAGGATTTCTGAAAGATGCAAGTATGCACAACACTGTGAGTGGTTAAAAGCTGGATTTGAAACACAATGTGGTGGAGAACTGAGGAATCTGCCAGTACCACTAAGTCTGGACAGCAAGGAACATGATCTAACACCAGTAAGGGTTATAAGCAACTCTGTGGTCTCTTTAGTTCTTTCCCTCACAGGAAACTTGTTTAAGCAACTGCAATTTAACATATTTCTTGCATGCCTGAAACAACAAATCCATAAATAGGGAAGGCATCCTGTAAGTTTGCAGCAGAATTCTTACTCTGTTCCAGAATGTGCATGATATCTTTCTTAAAGTTCCAACCAAAAAAAAGCAGAAAATGTCAATAATATTTATCTCAAAATGTTACGATGAGTTGTCTATAGAAACTCTTTGTTTTTTTCTTTCAAACACTGTTTTCACTTGCTCACAAGGTATTTCATGTTTCCTTACTATTTTAAGTAAACACACAAACTGTACTCACTTAGCATATTTATGTTAATTTAGTGGTACATGAGGTTAGATATTGAAAGGAAATTATGTTCCTCTAACTAAAGACACTACTGCAGATGTTAGAAAAAAAGTCACTAAAAGGAACGTCTGATTATCTTTCAGCCCAAACTGCATCTGCTTTGACAAAATAACCATAATTTAGTTAATTGCCACTGACATCACTTTTAAACACAGACGACCAGTTAATCTGAAGCTAAGAGGCAACAATCAAAGAAAGGTATCATCACTGACCTTTGCAATATCAACCGCTTGCTGAGGGTAATACATGGAGGTACCAACACCCATGAGAACTGCAGGATACACCAACTTCTTTATTTTTGAGCCTGTTTTGTAACAAAAAAAATTAAAAACCACAAACCACTTTTAGAGTGTATGTTAAGCAAGTTAGCTGAATGACCCCAACATTTTATTTATAAACAATTTTCTTAAATACATTTTATTGTATTTTCTCTTCCATCCTACCAGTTTCTAAAGAAATAATCACTCTGATCAGTAGAGGCCCTCCTAATAGTTTGCTAAACTTTGTAAGCTTCACTGAGATCATATCATAGATGGATTGTGCATGTAAAATCCTTTGGACACAAACTGCTGACCAAGTCTGGGACTAGGCCTGGACACATCTAGGCTCCTCTGAGTAGGAGTCTAGAAATGAAGGAGGTTGTCTCCGAATTCTGTGACTGAAGTGGATGATCCTCCCCAGACAGGTCTGTCTGATCCTGTCCTCTATGCAGTACCTGATCAAGTGTGCCTTGCCACCAAATCCTTTCAAATCTTTGCTTTATATCAATAAACACATTGCTGCTGCTCTCTTACAAGTGAAGTGCATCACTCCATCTGCAACACGAGTTAAAACTAATTCTCTCTAATGGCATTTTAAACCAAGCTGGATGACTGCACAGGAGTCACATGATTAAACTTTGAATACCATATCCTCTACCAAGTGAGCAGCTATGCATATTCAAGTGTTATGATTGGACCTGGAGGATTTTATCTGTACCTTTCAAGAGGGCAATTTCTCCACAAAGACACAGAGAGGGAGGAATAAAATAAAGATGACTTTTGGTAGTATCAAAATTAAGAGGCACTTCCTTCTATGGTTTGAATGCTTTCTGGAAATAACAGTCATATTTTAAACTATTACCAGAAAAAAAAAAAAGGTCTTAAAATCATGGCTCCCATTCTAAAAGATTCACGAATTTACCATTTTAGTATGAGATATGTTTATTTTCATTACACTTAGGATCGTCTAGTCTTTCAATTCCAGTCTCAAGATGAATGATGCATTAGGGTTTAGCCTTTATATTTTTCAGATCATGTACTGCTTTAGTGTGTAACTCACTTCCCCCTCTTCCCTCATTTTGCTACAGTCCTAAGTGATGGAAGCTGATCTCATTCATGATCACAGCAACTGAGATGCAGGAATTTGAAGAAAAAGGACTTCAAACAGGGAAGTTACCTTGATTTCATTTAAAAAAAAATACACTAGGGGAAAAAAAAAAGTACTGCTTTCACCAGCTTCACTGGAAAATTCAATATTTTGAGGTGCACTTCTAATTTCTACAAAGCCAAGCACATACTTCAATTAATTCAATAGATTCAGGCCCCACAAAGGTTTATTTTTGTCTAAAACATGTCCTCACTGGTATTTAAATTCTACAGCTTTTAAATTATGTTACCTACATTTCACTGCATTAAGAATATCTCAACATAAGCACAAAACACTTCTTCACACTTAACATTTCTTGACTAATGCTTCTTTTTATGAAAGCATGAACATTTCTTCAATCAGTGTGATGAAATTAACTGCATCATTTTTCTGTAGTGCAAAATGTGCAGGTATTTATAGTACACCAAGAGTTCACAAGTCTATTTGCTGAATCACCATCTGCAGTAGCTCTGCCCATGGACACACAGTCCTTTGAAAAAAATCGAATATACAGCTAATTGGACACATATCATAGGTCAGGAACACCTTTTATTCTACCATAATTCATTCCTTTGTTCTTTTCTACAGTAATGTATGTGATCAAGAACTTCAAAAATTAAAAGTATTTTTAGGCTAAAAGATACCAAAGTCCTTTGCCTTTTGTTAAACTAAAATACTACTGGGAAATAATGGAAGACTAGATTTTAGTAACAAATACAGCACAAATAAAACAAAAATTGTTGGTTGTTAAACATCTTTTTCATGAATTTTCTTTATAATTGGAGGAAAAATGCAGAAACACGCTTGTACAGTTAATTCAGATCTCCTTGTCACAATTAAAAATTAGTACGCTAACACTCAGAGAAAAATTACTTATCCAGAATCATAATACAACCAGTTGAAATGGTTTCCACTTACCTCTAGCAAGAAACAATCCAATAATTCCAGCAAAACTTATCACACCAAGTCTTGGATAAAATCCAGCAGGCGGTTTCTGGAGAAATTCATAGCCCTCTGAAAAGAAGCCAGAACAAAGTGCTTTAATGTAATGTGAAAGAGTTTTTGTGATAAGGAGTCATCAATACACACTGGCAATTATTACAAAACACAAAGAGTTATCAAAACACATTTAACTATCATGAGCATTTTAGATATGCTGGCAAAAAATTCAAAGCCTTTGAGATCTTCTCTAGTGACACATGAATGAAACTGAATATTGTATTGTATTCACCAATTTTCACAGGAGCTTTGCCTCTGCTCCTGGGCCATCTGTTTTGTTTTGCTCTTTTGCATCTCAATCATATCTTTTTCAAATTAGTGATAAAAACCTTTGCAAACTGGAATTTTACAGTTACACATTAACAATAACTAGTTTCAGTAAAATATTGTACAAAAACCAATCACTGAACAATGGAAAAACACAGCAAAACCAAAGTGCACTCTAAGATGGGAGTCTGGTGGGGGAATGGAAAACTATGGAAAATCTTCCATGCCAACGAGTTCAAAAGACTGAAACTTGTAAGTTTAAAGAAAAGAGGTGCAGTATCTGAAATGGGCTCTACATAGAATCCTTGCTCAGTCCTGGTAAGCCCAAGTATGAAAGGATGCTCCCAAAAATAAAAACAAATTTATATTATTTTGGATTAATTAAAAAATTTTAGGAGTTCCATGGAAGCAAACCAAAATGAAACAGCTAAACATTACAAACAAAAGACCTAATGTTTGCAACAAGTAATAAACTTCACAGGAGGTTTCAGCTACTAAACTGGGTCAAGCAAATACTGCTGGCTGGGAATAAATTGTGAGGGTTTTTCCCCTTCTCTTCCTGCATAACTAATTTTTAGTGACACTAAAAAACATAAATGCTGGTCTCGGATTCCAATTGTTTAAGTGAGTGAGTGAGTCGTAAGTGAGCCACAAAGGAAATTCAAACAGATACACAGTGGAAATAGAGTAGTCTTAAATGCATTAGAAATTATACATACATTGATGCTTAATGGAATTCCCTTTAAACTGAAGATACAGTACAGTTCTGCATTTTTAATTGCTAGTTAAGAAAACTAAGCTGATTTACCTCTACCATGCTCAACAGCTTTTTCTAACTTGGGCATAGCTTTGGCATAAAGATCCTAAAAAAAAGAGAGAACAAGGGTAAATAGATACCAAGTAAGTAAAATATTAACTATAGACTGTAACTGACCTGACAAAGGAGAAAAAAAAAAACAAGAAAGAAAAAAGTGATGGGAACCTAAAATAACTCATTTATTCCCATTTCCACCCTTCACTTACAGGGCTGTGTTTGCTCAATGTTACATTTAGCATAACTTACAGATTCTTCTCAAAGGAGTCTTTGGACAGAGATAAAATACAATACTTCACAACACAGACGTCAATCTCAGTAATTTACTGAGATCAGGCAACTGAAACTCAGAATTATCTTTGGTTTCTCAGTGTATGCAGGTATTCCAAAAATACCTGAGATGATGCAAAGATGTACAACACTGCAATAAACTCCTTTCTCACACTTTGCAGGGGTATGTGACTCATTCTGCAAGGTAATAAATTCCATTTTCCAGGAGACTGTCTTAGATTACCAAGACTGCATTTTGAAGTGATTTGGAAAATTTGTGTCCATAGATGTCCAAAGTAAATCAAAGACACTACATCAACCCCACAGACCAGTTTTAGATTTTTTTTCGGACTGAGAATATTCAGGAAAAAAATAATGCAGCCTGCATTTTATCAAATTTTTTTTTAAAATCTCAACAAAAAGAACCCTGCTAATTGTTATTTACACTAATAATACTTCAGAGAGACAGTGTAAGGCTGTCTATAAATGAGGGAACAAATTCATAAATATATATGCCCAAAGCTAAAGCAGAGAATAGTGTTGCATCTGTGCAGAAGTGAAAGCATTTGTTTAGGATACTGTATGGGGATATCTTTAGAACTTTCATCTCCTCACTAGCAAGAGTGATGTAAAAAAACCCACCTGTCATGAAAATAAAAGAGTGTTAGCATGTGACACACAACATAACTTTAAATGGCTGTTGGGCTTTTTAAAAGCCAATTTAAGAAGAACTTGCTTTAAAGACCCCAGAAACTAAGTCTGATCATCTGTTACAACTGAAATATAACTGGCTCATTTCTACATCTGAGTTTTGAGCTGCATTTCCACTACAGTTAAGTAATTTTGGAAAAGTAAAATGGATATACAAACATAGCCAATTTAATTCTGAGTATCCTGGGTTATCTGCTTGATTTTAAAGACAACTGGGACACACCTAAATATTTTCTTCAACATAGCAGGGATGGGCAGGGGGTGTAAAACCAAAGCTATCTCTGACTACAGTTAAGCAAGGTTGCACCAAACCCATAAAGTTTACATGCCCACTTCATAAAATGAGTCAGTAAACCACTGCCAGGAAATGGCTTGCTGCGTGTGAGCAGAAGAGCACATCTTATGTCAATGATCAGACAGACAAAAAAATTAAAACAATAGGATGGCAACAGGTCAGGAAGACATCAAGCAAGGTTAAAGGCTAACCTCATCTCCAATTTCACTGCCCAGTTAGGGTTACCACAGGCAACCAAAAAAACCCATGTGTTCATGGGAGGCCAGAAAAATCCTGTGGAAAACCAACCTTCCCCTTCCCAGTTGCAGCCAGTGCTCCTGCTGGTGGCACTTCACAAACACTAGACTGAGTAACTCTGAACAAATGTTTCAGTCCTGTTTAAGGTAGCACCACACTGAACTTCCAGACAGAAAGGACACCCTAAACTGAACAGCCAGGCTTTCCATGAAGAGCTGGGCAAGCAGCTAGCAGCTTAAGAGGCTTCACAACAGGCAGAGGGCAAAGTAGAGAATCACCTACACTTGTCAAGAGACAACCACAGGGGAAAGATGCCCTCACTTCAAAAGTAAGCCTCAACATTTCCTGGGCAGGAAAGGACAAAAAAAACTATCCTGGGTCACTGCAATCTACTACCAACAATTTAGGCCTTGATTACAAAAATCTTGGTTTTACTTTCTGCTACAGAGCCTATTTTTGTATTTAATGACTATTTACTCTAAACATACTACCTAATAAAATACATATGAGAAAGTTTTCGGGGAAAGGTCCGGAGATTAGGTTTTCCACACTACTGAGTGGCCTGGGATTTTCTTTCTTCCAGAGAGCTGTACTTCTTCCCTCAACATTCCAGTTCAGCAAATACTGACTTAATTTTTGCTAAGCTGTGTTTTGTCACAGTTGCAGCAAGGGCAACTTGGTTTTGCTGCTCCAAAACACACTGCTTGATAATTTAAGGCCTCCTTCAGCATGAAAACTGCAAGTATCACTCTATTATCTTCCTCGGCCACAGAACAGTGCCAAATCCAGGTATCCCTACCCTACTTAAGCCTAAAGTTCACTTCAGAAAACAATTCTACGCTTTAGTTAATTTTAATTCTTTTAGAAGGAGAAACCCTAAATCCAGGGTTTAGTTCAGCAAATTGGTATAAAGACACAACTGGTTCTGTAGGAGAAGGGGGTAAACATTATGACCTGAACTTCGGAAAATTTTAAGCAATGCAGAAAACTTTCAGTGATGTCACATTTCTGAAAAACGCTTTTACAGCTATCAACTTTTACTTTGCTGCTGCCTAATTCCAACTCAGAAAAAACAAACCACAATCCCAGCTGGGGCTTTACCCCTGAACCACCAGCAGCTGCAATACAAACCATTATACCTGACACCAGGCTGTATATGGCTCCATAACCTGCCGTAAATGGGAAACCCCCTCTTCCAAGTCCGTTTTGGGATTCTCCACATATTTAGTCTCACGAGCTGGGGAGGAGTACAGTGACAGCTGTGAATATTAGCAAACAAGATGTTATAAACAAAGGTGTAATTGTGTAAGTAGGTCTTCAGGGCATGAACAGTCTAAGCAGAGAACACCTAACACTGTGCTTACTACATAAACAATGCATAATAAAAATTCACAGCTGAGACAACCATTATGAGCAAAGTTTAATTATACAGCACATAATTATGATGAAGATGACTTCTAACTGCTAACAATTCATTCATAGCTGCTATATGACCCAAGTCACAAGTTATAAATTAATATTAAACTAGTTTAATAAGAATACACAACATAATTGTGAAAAATGTTTCTCACCTTAATCAGCACTTCTGGTTCCCAGTTAACATACTGAATGTACTAGAAATCACAGTCAATCATTTTCTATATTTGCACAAGCCATCATTAAAGAGCCTAAGCAGCTTCTAACAAAGGCAACATCCAATACAAATGTGCCTGTTTGTTACTGAGCAGGAAAATGGTACAACCTTTGGTCATTAACCACATGGCACCCTGGCACTGAGCAAAGAGGAATTGTAACGAGCAATGGGCATCCTCACATAATAGATGCTAAACCACCCTGTTTAAGACTTAGAATCTACTACAATTACCTAAGCATATTTGAAACTGTATCCATCAAAAAAGAGAGACCTGAGTTTGTACTGTTGAAGATGAACAGCAAAGTTCAGAGATCAAAACAAAACCTATTAAAATTTCTAGCAGTTTTTATGCTACACAGATGTTTAGTATAAAGAGCTCATATTTTACACTATATTTATACTCCATTTAGTAGTTTATTATAAACTGATTACAAGTTTGCTGCATTAAAATGTAGCTAGCTCTCTTTTCATGATCAGCTGGAAAAGAACTGTGTCTCTGTCATTATCAAAAAAGCTGCTAACCATAAAATTACATCAAATGCACCCAATAATGTGATAACCTGTACAGCTGGATTTCCCATAACACTTTGAAAGACAAGGATTTTCCGTCTCACTTCCCTAGGAAGCCTGGTCATCCCTGGCAATCATAGTCACAAGCTGAACTTTGATCCTGTTGGACAACCTAACAGCAATGTCTGGCACAAGGCCAGAAGCCTTGGAGATAAGGAAATTCCCATATATTTTATGAAACTAGACAGCTGACACAGTAGAGATCCAAACTAACACCCTGTGAATGGCAAGAAAGACAGCCAAAACTCCATGGCTTGCACATTCTGCTGTGCTGGAGTTGATGGCAAGCCCATTACTCAGCTCACATGAACTCCAGGCTGCTGCCTCACGACTGACTCAGGCCAGCAGAGGCTGGGCACGATGGCCCAGCTGAGGCACCCAGTCCAGGAGCCCCCTGCAACTACAGCTCCTCTCACCCTGCACAAGGGAGCTGCCCAGCCAAAACACCTACACCAGTCTGATTCAGTTCCAGTGCTTACGGCACAACACTTTAGCTTGGGTTGAAGTACTCAAAATTTTTAAACAACTGCATGCTCCCATGCATATAAAACTGGATTTAATTATGAACTATTTTTTTTTTTAGTGTTGGAACTTTTAAAAGCCTGTGCAACAATGCTGGTGACTCTACAGTTTGACAGGGCATTTTAAGGCTCTAGTTATAACCAAGACATTTGTAACATCTTAAAGAAATTAAAACATAACAGGTATTTATTACCACTACCTATTGTATTTATTGTTGCTTAGGTCTGAATACTGTGAAGAAAGGAAAACTGATGAAATTTTGTAGGTTATTTATGGTGGATTCTAAGTACTGCCAGACAAGAATCCTGATCATAAAAAATAGACTATTTTTAGAAATAAAATTCTTATTTGCTGTTTTAGTGGAGAACATAAATGAATTTTTATTAGAATTTACCAACAGTACTTACAGCAAAAATTAAGTGGTATTATCTGGATAAAAAGCAAGAAAATTATTTTGGATTTGAAAGATAACCATAAGTAAATCTACAAACATGAAAATGTAATTTCTGAATGAAGAACAGAAAGAAGGCTTTAATGTAGGAAAAAGTTCTTACACACAAGTAGGCCTGGCACTATTAAGTGAAGAACATCAAATGCAATGCCCACGTAAAAACAAAACTATACAGATGTCTCTGTTGTGGAAAACTGAGAAGCAAATTTAAAGGCATGAATACAAAAGGTGACGAGGTGTACCTAACTGCTTTCATATATCAAAACACAATGTTTCCAGAATTCTTTAGATAGAAGAGTACTAAGACTCTAAACACACTTACCTCTTCAATTTTCAGCAACTCCTTTTTGCAAGCCTTCTCTGAAGAAGCAGCATAAACCTGGACAGAGAGCAAGCTCAGGCTGACAGGGGTGGCCCCCAGCCGAATTACCTGGAAACATTACAGGAAGACAAGCACATCATTACGTGCAAACAAAATGGCAATGTGTTTGAGCACACCCAGGTAGACAATGTTTGTGGCCCTCTACATGGTAAAAGGTGATACATTAAGATGCTTGGAAATTAGAAGAAAAGAGGGTCAGCAGTACACAATCGAATGCTCTCACACACTCAAATAGCAACATCTAAATCACCCACATGGCAATTGGAAAAGCCTAAGGCTAGAAGCAGTAGTAATAAATGCTAATCTCATCAGCCTTCTTCTCAAAAAAAAAAAAAAATCTTGTTTCCTCTCATTTAAAATAATTTTAAAACTTACTCAGTTTAAATAGCAAGATTATATTTATATTTTAAACAAATTTGTGAATGCCCATAATATCTCAATTTTCCACAGTTAGTACCAAGAAGTTCAGTTTTATTTCTACTTAATATCTACATCTAGATTTAGGAAAACGATGAGACCTACAGCTATAAATACCAGAACAAAATCAATATTTTCTAAGAATTTTAGAAATGTCTCCCACTTTTCTGTGAGAAACGTTAATTACTTGACTATTTTTAATTCTTTAAATTCAATCCAATCATGGAACATAACCACCATGAGTAAGGTGGATATAATTCTTCAAATATTCAGGACCTACGTGAAACTTAATTTCTTAATGGGAAACTCTGCTTCAACTTAAAAAACAGAAGAGAAAAATTTTTAGTTTCACAGTAGATCAAGAATGCCCAGAGAGCATTTTCCAGCAAATACACATCTTGATTAACAGCAAAGTATAACTCCAGAAATGTCAGTTGAAATGGGAAAGCTTTCAATGTCCCATACTCCTGCTACTGCTCAGGGACATGTGCAGAGTTACAACTGCCTGTGTTTTGCTGGATCAGGTTACAGCACGAGTGGATGGAACACCAAACTGGAGGTGTCTGGCTCCTCTCCAGCACTGGCTCCCAGGAGTCCTGCTGCTCACCTTGCCCTAGCTTTGGTGGCCGGATGCTTCCACCGTGAGGCAATTCACCTCGCCAATTTGGCAAAAGATTAATCCTGAAAGAGAAGTGGAGAGCTTTGTGCAGGCTTAGCAAATGGAACCCTTCCATGAAACAGCCTGACAAGCACCAGAGGAACGGTGTGGGCCAGGGGAGAGGGCATGAGAAAGGAGGAGGCAGCAAGGCCTCCTCCTTTTCACAAATAGCAGGGTCTGCTGCATTGACCTAGCTGCTTGTGAGGCTGAAGCCGTGGCCAAGGCATATCTCCTTCATGCTGTGATGGTGGTAACTGGCCCAGCCACGGCACAATTGCTCTTTCTGTCTGTAGCAGAACTATTAGAAAATAGCTTTAAAATTATCCAGACCACATCACCTTATTGGAGGTAGTCAAGCATTTGCAGCTTAAGTTTCTTCCACTGCTTTGCAGGTGGAATGTTTATTAAATATAACCAAGGGACTCCCCAAATTAAAAATTAGATGATATAGTTGTCAAACTTCCTGAAAATGTTTGTTTAAGTGTAGAGAAACAGCACACAAGAACTAGGTCACAGGATTACTTTTCTGGAAGACGTAAGGGACCTGATGGGTCAAAAGGTATGGAAAAACTTGCTTAAAATGGAAGTTTTTCCTTGTCTGAATTTATGGACTAATTACTAAATCACTATAAATGAAACACCACAGTGACTGGATCAGCTGTTTCACAGCCAAGGAAAGACAAGGATAATCTTTAATAATGTTTGCTTAAACACTCTTCACGTACTTCCATTAGCCAGGACAAAAACAAATGCTACTAACCATTAACAGCTGTAGAGTTTAGTTCGTCAATCTTTCCTTTTTTCTCTGCAAAATTGTTTTGTCACTGAAAAGGCAAAAATCTACATGCATTTTCATTCTGAAATATGTTTTCAAATAGTAAATTTATAAATGATGCTAAGTGTCACCAGCAGAAACAGCAAAACCAAATGCTTTATATATTTGAGATTTTTATATAAAGACACAAACAGCAGAGCACAAGACTGGAAGCACCTGGGTTTCACAAAACAGTACCAGTGATCACAGAACTACTCAGACTGAAAATGTCAACTGTTTGTATTATCAAGATACTGAAGTGCAGACATTTTCCACTGGTTTTACTTTTTAATAAAATTAAACTAACCTCTGAAACTGCGAGTTAAATTTCTTCTTAAATGTGCTGTTCAAGTCATACTGCAAAGGTTCCCTACATCAGCTACCTCACGGGACAGACAGAACTCCAGCTGAAATACTGCATATTTGCACACACAGAACTATTTATTTGGGAATATGAAAGATCAACTGCTGTACTTTTTGTTTCCAAAACTCCCTTTAGGATCTCATTTTTGAATTACATACTAACCACATATTAATAAAACAACTGCTTCAGTAAAACATTTTGACTGATTGAGCTGTGTTTTTAGCCTGCCAGTCTTACAGCCACTCAGTCAGTATCAGAAAAGCACAGCTGACATTCTTTTCTATTGGCAATGCTCTGCAGTTATTCTAAGCAAAAAATATACATTTACTCCTCTCTAGCTGAAGAATTCAACTTTATCTTTAGAAACCAGATAGGAAAATCATGAGCACACTTTTGAGAAGGCTGATACTGGTCCAAATGTATGAAACCATTTCATTTTTTCTCTTCTTTTTCTATTCTTCCTCCTACTTCTCAACCCAAACAATAAAAACACAAAAACAAAATGAAAACTCTTCAACACAACTGTCCCTGAAGCACAAATATCCTGGACAAAAAGCCACCTTCCCCTTTGGCTCTTGGAGGCATAACATGAGGTTGGCCTGAATCCTCAGTGGCTGTATAAAAGTTCTAATATTACGCATAATGCATAAATGCACAGTTCACATATAACATATATAACCCCTCTAATGACAACCCAGCATCAACTATGGAATTCCCCATGATTCTGAGCACAGAATTCCAACATTAAGGCACAAAAAGGAATATGTGACAGGAGAAGAGTAAGTGAGAGCCCAGCACATCAGTACAACAGACTCACAGAACTGTCAGGGTTGGAAGGGGCTTCTGGAGATTATCCAGCCCAACGCCCAGCCAAGGCAGGGTCACCTGGGGCAGGTGACACAGAAACATGCCCAGGGAGGTGACTTTGAATGTCTCCAGAGAGACTCCACGACCCGGCAGCTGTTCCAGTGCTCTGCAACCCTCAACGTAAAGTCCTTCCTCACGTTGAGATGGAACTTCTTGTGTTTCAATTAAATATTAGTATTTAGTATACCCAGTATATTGATATCTAGATATATTACCAGTATTTCACACAGAAAATGGTACCAAGGAAAATGAGTGTCAAGAATCGAGCATCACCAGGTTTTGGTGTTTTTTTTTTTTTTAAACGAGCAGCCGTAACAAGGATCCGACTGGTACACAGAGCTTGCTCTTAACCTGATGGGATCTGGGGCTGCTCTGACCAGGGGCAAAGACCTCTGAGACAGCGAGAGCCGGACCGTGCTCCTCGCAGGTTTCACTGACAACCTTCACGCACCAAGAGAGACTTTTCAAGATCGAATTGACACTTTCAAGCGACAACTGCACGAACCCAAACTCTGCGGTAACACAGCTCCGCGCTGCTGGAGGCAATTTCAAAATAAGCAACTGTAAAGAAGGAACGTGATCTGCACGCACGAAACCAAACTCCGCGGTACACAGCTGGGCGCGGATGCACCCCAGCAGCAATCTTAGCTAAGGAATGCGTCTCTTCTCATGCAACACGGAGGCACGCGGTTCAGAAGCGCTAAAAGGAGCGATTAAGCAGCCGCAAGGAGAGCAGAGCTAAGCGCCTGCAAAGAGTTAAAAGCAGAACGGAGCGGGACAGCCCCGAGCGCTGCGGGCCCGGCCCCGGCGCGGACCCCTCCTCACCTTGAACATGGCGGCGCCGGGCGCGCGGCGACGGGGCGATGGCGTCACCGCGGCGTGACGTCACGCGGTGGCACCGCCCAGCGCCCGCCCGAGGAGCGGAGGGGTTCCAATGAGCGCGGGCTGCCGTGTGGGAATGGCGCCTCAGGGCCCCTGTGGGGCACAACTGAGGTGCCGGCGTGCCTAAAGTGCTCACACGCTAGCCTCAGCCCCGCAGCACGGCTCGGTGTGTTACCCTGAAGCCTTCATAAAGAAGGTTCGGCTCTTCAGACATCACAGGATCAGTCTTTCCCAACCAGGTTGGAAAAGACCTCTGAGGTCGTCGAATCCAACCCGTGACCGAACACCGTGTCAATAAGACCATGGCACTGAGTGCCATGTCCAGTCTTTCCTTAAACACCTCCAAGGATAGTGACTCCACCATCAGCCCATTCCAATGTCTACTCACCCTTTCTTCCTAATTCTTCCTAATGTCCAACCTAAACCGTTCCTGGCACAGCTTAACACTGTGCTCTCATCCTGGCGCTGGCAGAGCAGACGGCCTCACCAGGCTGCTCCTGTCCGGGAGTGCGGAGCGCTGAGGGCACCGAGCCTCCTTTTCCCGGCTGAACGCCCCCCGCTCCCTCAGCTGCTCCTCACGGGAATGCTGCTCCAGAGCCTGCCCCAGTTCATTGCTCTAATGTCTCACTGCCGGTGTGATTTGGATCGGTGTAATGGTTTTGCCTGGGCTAGAATTCATTCTCTTCACATTGGCTGGCAAGGGGCTGTGCATTTGATTAGTGCTGAACACAGAGTTGCTAACACAGAAATGTTTCTGTTATTCATGTGTTGAAGACAGAATATGCCTTTCCTCAGCTGGGGTCACCTGTCCCAGCTGTGCCTCCTCCCACACACTCCCAGCCCCCTCGCCAGCGTGGCTGTAGGAAAAGCAGAAAAGGCCTTGGATCTGTGTAAACCCTGCTCAGCAATAACAAAAAACATCTCTGTATTATCAACCCTGTGTTCAGCACTGACCCAATACATAGCCAATGTGAAGAGAATTACCACCCCAAACCAGCACAATGGGGCTAGTGTATGGTTAGGGTTCTGTGCCTTTTAATCTCATTATATTTAAAAAAAAACCAACAAAAAAAAAAAAAAAAAAAAAAAAAAAAAAAAAAAAAAAACCCGAACCAAACAGCCTTTTCTCAGTATTTTTACACTCTTTGGTCTCTGCATCCCCTGTGGCATCTCCCAGCTCTCATGAGTGAGTTGGACAGGTTCAAGTTTTTTCTGCTCACATCTGCAGCGAGGGTCTGTGTACATCCCACAGTGACTGACTTGTAACTCAGTGGGAGATGAATATCAGAAATGAGGAGTGCTACATTTCTGTCAGAAAATGGACTTGGAACAGCCTGCCCAGGGAGGTGGTGGAGTCATCATCCCTGAAAGTGTTCAAGAAACATAGTTGCTTGGAAAATGTTAATATTGATTTTAGAAAATGAGTAGCAGCATGTTGGTCCTAGAAAGCATTAGTAGAAGAATTTTAATGCAAAAGGTGAATCACCTGAAGAATATGATAGCAAACAGTTCATCAGGAACAGTACTGTGGAAAGACAAAGTATGCACCCTTGTACAATTTTCTTTGTGATGGTAATTTTTGTTGTTCCCTCCTAAAATTCCTACATTTCTTTACTGCAGATTCTTTATACAGAAGCAGATATAGCAGGAAGTTTAACCACTGCATTGCAGAACTGGGCTATGCTCCTTAACAGGCAAATTAACGGGACAGCAAAAATACCATGAACAAATGGTACATTAATTTCCAGTACCCACAGAAAATACTGATATTTTATTATGGACTTGGTTATAAAGATTATAGCATGGAAGAGTTAAACCTAAAATGTACCTAAGTGACCAATGAATGAAGAACACTAATTGCACCATGCTTTGCACAGTTACATTTACAGAATATAAGCAGCCAGAGTGAGGCAAATGCTTATGGAAAACTGATCTTTCAGCATTTTGGGAAGGTTTTTTCAGGATGTGGAGTGATGGCGTAGTTTGCAAAGTAATTACATTTCTTGATGCATTTTATTAATAAATAAATCTCAAGGAGTTTGAGAAAGAAAATGTTCAAAGCTCAAAATTATAGGTGAGCCCACAAGAGGAGAGATGACTTCAAGGTGAATAATGGTGAATAACTTGCTCTGGTGAGTTCTCAACCAAATCTAAGTCGCATACCATGGGTAGGATCAGCTGTTCCTCAATTTCTGCAAGGGGCAGACATAAAAATATTTCAAATACGTTGTCTTTCTTTTTACATTTGGTACATGAACAGTAAAGAAAAATCCATTTTTTTCTGGATGTAAAATGGTGCAAATGTTACAAATATGTATTTTTGTCATCAATTTAGAGGTAGTGTCTATATAACAATTATTAATACAATTATGTAACACAGATATAAATATCTGAAGAACAGATGGTTCTTTTAAAAAATTTAATCCAAATAATTTTATTAGCATCTTCAGTGCACTTTTCCCATTAATGTGGAAGTTAATCTTTAAAACTATTTATATGACTGATTAAAATAAATAGGAAAACCTTTGTAGAGAAGAATACAAATATATTTGCTTTCATGTGAGTGTATTCTTCTCTTATGCTGGAGGAGGTTTTCCCTGCAAAAGGGATAATATATGGATTATATTACAAGGACGAGGATAATATATGCCATAATGGACAATGCACAGTTCAAAACACTGCCAGACAGGCTTAAAAAGGAGCTGAATTTTCTGCTGCTGAGGTCACAGAATAAGGAGATTTGGTATGATTGACTCCTGGCTGTTTCTAACATAAGAACCTCTAGAAAATTTCAGTTTGATTTTGCATGCTAGTAATTTTCTCTCTCCTTGGTAATTGGCTTTTCTAAACACTTGTAAAAGACACATTTTCTCCAGAAAAATGCAGTTCAGAGAAGCTTGAAAGTGTTTCTACACTTCATAAATTATGTCATCACAGGCAGAAATAAAATTTAAGAAACTTGATCTCTAATCCTCTGTCTTAGTCATTATGGTCTGAGCTTTCATAATGTATTAGATTGCTTGTTTAGTTTATTTTTTGATCAGGAAAATAAGATCAGTCCTTTACTACTAATACAGTTCTTTGCCATAGATGTATAATTGTAGGGGGAAAATGGATTTGTTGCACATTAATTTTAAAATATGAGTGTGTAACATCTGCCCATCAAATACCAATGAAGTTACCTACTCACACTGATCACTGGAAAACATAATTCTGGAAGGCTGGTTTATTTTGATGTTCTCCTTCATGTCAAATCTTATTTTAAACAAACAATCCCAACACCCCCCCATGTTTTTCTATGCACCTTTTCTCATTAAAACAATTTTTTTAAAATACCATGACTTATCACTACAGTTTTGCCAGCCTGTTTAGAATTAGGTTTTGATCTTTATAAAATAAACTGCTATTCCGCCTCTCAGAGCTTTTTGTTGTGTCGTGTTTTAAGTGGAAAGAATGCTGTTTGGCAGATCTCTTCAAATTCATGAAAAGATGTAGTTAATAGGAAATACACAACCACGAGGGCTCCAGTAAATTCAGCCTTCCGTTTTTAAGCAGCTTCACACAATGCTGTGAGCCTGGCGCTCTAAATGCCCACAAGGTACAGTGGGAGGGGGCATGTCAGGCACACAGCTTTGCTGGATGGGTCTGCAGAGCACATCATCAATTTCTCAGGTTCCTGTCACTTTTAACACATATTTGTTAGGCAGCAATTGAACTGGCTTTTATTGGGTGGAGGATGACAGACTTTCACAATTCCTTTGTAAAGGGGGAGTAGTTTGCATGTCCATAAGAATACTCCTTCATCCTTTCTACTTTTTTCACTTCCTAAATAAAAACAAAACAAACCAAAATTGAACAGATTTTTTTATTTAATGATACTGTCTTATTTAGAGTGAAACTTACCTTGTGCTTTTTCTTTTCATACTTAAGGTGGGTCGTTCTTTGACGTTTGTCAGAGGCACTTTATTGGCACCTACGAGGTCTGAAGTCCTATAGTCAGAAAGTAATTGAGTGTTGAGAACAGATGCCATTGCAGAGCTATTTGTGCTTTCTCACTGACCTACCTTTAATTGCAACAAAGTCTTTACTGCATTCACATCTGAAGTAAACCAGGACTTGAATTTTAGCACCTGTTGTCTCACCAGCTTTGTCACATTTTGACAGCATCCAAAATACACTCTGTGCTTTCCAAATAAAGATTCTATAATCTAAGACAAGGGATAGGTAGAAGAGAGACATATATAATACAAAAACCACAGTGTAATTCAACTGCATCGATTTCACTGTGATTTTACCATGGTTAAAATCCCAAAAGTTCCTTCCCTAATTTAAATCCTTGGCTTCTCGCTGCAGCCACCAGTAGCTCTGGTTCCACATTTTTCAGCTACTCCTTCCAGCTGCATTGAATAACTCTTCTGTCATTCGACCGTATCACCAACAGAGATGTGTGGATTGGCTAGTCAAGCACAGATAACAGGCTATCAGTAGCAGTGAGAACACAAACAGCTTTTTGATGCCCTTAAGCACCCATCACAACAAAGCCCAACTCCTTTCAAAATTCAAATGCACCTCAGATTTCAGTTGAACATGGCACATTCTGGAAATCAACTGAGGCTAAAAAACAAAAGGTCCTGCATCTGTTGCCCAGTCATAATATATTTTGTGCATTAATTTTTTTCCTTAAAAAATTATTTTCACAATAATCCCTAATTTCATAGCAAGGTGATGTGAAAAGCTCTACCTCATTTGCCTGTAAATTTATTGATTTACATATATTAATAAATATGCATGCATATTAAATGTAGTACATTATTTACCTAAACGAATTTCTAGGTGTATCGAATAATTTTCAATTTAAGGTACACATTCCTTCTGGAAGCAAAATGCCCTTTTTGGGACATAATCCAGTTTCTGTGCAGAGCACTCATTAGTCAGGAAGTCCTTCTGCAGTTCCTTGCTCTCTGGTACCATGGCATTTGTTAAGGCTGGGTTTGCACCTTTGCTTTCCTTTGCCTCATATTCATTTTTGCCTCATATTCATTCTTGCCTCATATTAAGACCCATCATATCTGGAACCGTCCACTACTGCTTCCTTTCTTGGAGCATTTGCCACAAAGCAGTAACACCCAACCTTACATAAGCTTAATCCTGAAGGGCATTTAGGAAACTCTGGAACTTTTTCCAGGGGTCTCTCACAATCACTAATGAAAATTGTCATTCAGACGGTTTCCCCTAATGATCCCTTACCTGTTTAACACACATTTATTCCCTACTACTTGTCCCAATGTGATGCTGTTGATGTCAATCCCCACTCCCTCTGGAGAAGGGCTGTGGCTGGCATGATTGCAGCTCATGGTGTAGGAACTGAGGGGGCACAGGGTAGTGGGGCACAGCCTGACAAGAGTCATTACTTTTAACTGCTTCCATCGAGCACAGGGTTTTAAACTACTTCCTCAGGCTCATAAATTAGTACAATATGGTGCTGGCACACCAAAAAAACAATGCCTTAGCTTGCTTTGGCTGTTGTATAGATGAAAAAAAGGTCACATTTCTCAAGTATAATCACATAGGTTCTCATTCCTCTCTGCATGTAACAATGCAGGGTATTACACAGGCCCAGCAACTGGGTGTTACAAATAGAAGCAACTTCGCTGAACATCAAGAGTGGCAATTTCATGAATTGAAAAGCCTGAGGGATCAATCCATTGTTACAGAAAATGGGAATATGAAACGGGTAAATTGTATGTCTGGTTCCAGACATTATCTCTGAAGGATATTGGATGATTTCCATCCACAGCAGATGCATAAATCATTAAAAGTTAAAGCACTGGAAAATTGCTAACCCATCCAGTCACTTTAATATGTTCTGCCTTGCTTTGAACATGGCTGCAGATCTGAGAGCAGATCTCTCTATGGGTTTCTAACCCAGTTTAACAGGTTTAGCAAAAAATACATTATTGTAATTATTTTTTACCATGGGAAAAATAAAAATCGCTGCACAGCAAAGCTAGGACAAAATTAAAACTGAGAAACTCTGATCACTTTTTAAGGAGCACAAGTTCTGCAAAGTACAGTTGGTTATTATTATGCTGTTAACAATTTTGTACTGAGATTTCCTTGGCTAAGGTACTGAGTTTATTTAACTTACGCAGAGGTCACTCTCGCTCCCCTTGTCTTCAGAGAACAGCACTAAGCCAAAATCCACCTCTTTCAGAAAACAGCTAAAACATTTCCAAGAAAGTTGTTAATTGGATCAGTTCCCAACTTTAAGACCATGAAATGTCATTCAACTAAAAGCTACAGTTCAGTTAATTGTCATCACCATTATTTTCCCTTCTGACTACATAATGCTTTGCAGTGCTTTGGATAATCTGTCAGGAGAAAAATTAGGAAAAGTTATTCCTTGACGGTAACTTCTTGATTGCAATAAATGAACTCCAAATCAGGAGGAGCAGAAATATACAGATTTAAAAAAAAAAAAAAAAAAAACACCAAAAACAAAAACAAAAAAAAAACAGCAGTTTTTGCCCTCTGAAACATCTTCTTCTGAAATTTTGGTATTTTGGATTTCATTAAAGTAAGTTCAAATTCAGTTCTTGGTATCAAGTTGCCACCTGTGTTAGGTGAAAAAAATCCTTGCAGAACCACTGTAGGAGCCAGAGGAAGAAGTGAGAGGATGTGTGACACAAGGCAAATCCCATGGAACATCCTCAGCTGACCAAGGACACCTAAGTAACTTGGACCCTTTCTTGGGCATAAATTTGCCGAGAGGGCTTTCGGAGAGGTGGAGGATGATAGCAGAGCAATTCCTTGCTTTCCAGGAGTGAAAATAAAGGTCATCACTATACCAGCATAGGAGAAGCATTTAAGCCATGACTTCCATTGTCATCAGAAGCACAATCCCATGCATTTTGTATGACTTTGCCAATCTGGGAAGGTAAACACAAGAAGAACCCACTGACAACCTTAAAATTTTTACCCTGAAATGACAGAAATTAAACACAAAGGAAATAAATACTTGGTTTCTGTTGGCATTATGTAATTCCTCTGACAAAGAAAGAATGGGAAAGTCAGAAAGTCTCATCAATAGCATTCAAGTACATATAAACAGACCCATACCATGCACAATTCACCACAGGAACGAAAAGATTCTCACACAAAAAAAAATATTACTTGTATATGGTGTAACTTGAACTTGTGAAATGAAACACACGACAAACTCCAGGCAAGTAAATGTTTAGAACATGCCTGAGGACATTTTGAAAAGGCTGTGGGAAAAGAAGCTGCCAGTTTAAGCCAAAGACAGACACAGCTGTATGGCAAAACTAAATAGTGAAATAAAAGGGTTAACCATTAAAGCCTTCTGCCTCATTAGAAAACAGATATTTTATTCAGCACCACTTATTGAAAAACATTTATTTGTAATACAGGAAAAATGCTACCAAGGATGACACCACCAGGAGATATTTGAAGACATCAGATATACAGCAAAGATTATTTTTTACTTCCTTTAAATACCACATACAATCAATCTAGAATGTTTGGTGCTCAGCATATGATGCTTAATGTTGCCTTTAATTCCAATGGATAGATGACTGACCAGTCACTGCAAGCTTAATGATGAGGTTTATTCTTACCTGTAAATATTGCCCAAAGCATCTATGCCAATAAACATTGCCCAATAGCATAACTATAGAATTGAACATAGAAGTGGAAAATATTAATGAAAACAAGAAACTGAAGCTACCACATATTCCCTACCTTCTTCCTTGGATGAAGGTTTGGCACATGCCAAAGTACCAGGTGGTTCTTCAGTAAAAGGATGACACTGAACCATCAGCAAGATTTGACAGGCTAGAGGCTGGGTAGGGGATCACATATCCACAAGAGTGTTATGAACTCAGAAGGTACAGAACTGATGCACAATCTAACACCCAAAGCAACACTCTGCCTTTCTGTATTATGAAGTTAATGGATTCAAAAAAGAAACAAATAAACAAACAAGAAACCCCAAACTAAACCCAGATCCCCAAAACCCCAATCTACAACAAAGTGGCAGCAGTTGTTGAAATTAAGAATTTCATGCCAACAAGGATAATTTATAGCAAAGACTACAGAAGGCATTCACCAAATAAGCTCTTTGCCAAAATAACATTAATTTCATACCATACAAAACAAGTGAACACAGATTACTAACTACTGCCAAAAAATAAGGCCACATTAAAAAAAAAAAAAAAAAAAAAAAAAAAAGGTGAAGAATTTGGTACGAACCAGTCAAAATGTGAGAGCTCTTAGAGAAATGAAACAATAGGAACTTTGTTGGAGATCTCTGATGAACTACAGAGGTGCTAACAAGTAAAGTCAGGCATTGTGACATCTTGGATAAAAGGCATTGCCAAAAATTCAACCAGGCTCACTGAGAAGGGAAATTAAAAAGGAAAATAAAAAGAAATATAAGTAATATATACAGTGGGAAAAGATTGTCATCTTTTCTTCCACTGTATCAGTCTAATGCATTTGGTCTCCTTTTGAACTCAAAATGGGGACATATCACAATTAAAAGTGGCACTTCCTCCCTTTAATTCATCCACAGCATTCTCCCATTAAACAGTACATTGTGTAGGATGAAGAAAAGTTACTAAAAAGGGAGAGGAAGGAGGGGGGCAAATGAAGTTTAAAATAATTTGAATTATTAAAATAAAGTTAAACTGCTATTTTAGAATTCAATATGGGGGGAAAAAAATAAAGACACCACAGTTATTTTCAAACATTCTTGACAGCAGACTTTTAAACCAAGGGCTTTGATCTGAGAGAGACTTGACAAAATAGTGACAGAGAAAGGAAAAGTGTGGCAGTGGACTGACAAGGAATGCTTTCATTGGACTGCTTGAGAAAATAGGATTATAACCTGTTTTACCTGCCCTCCCACCCTGGTATTGAACGCTGATCTGACACTTTAATCCTGTCATGATGTTTCCCATTCCTGCTACAGGAAATGATGAGAAGTACAAGCTGGCCCTGTGGCACTCTGAAGGGCAGGTGTGTGAAGAGCACACATGGTCTGGCAGCCTTGATTCCCACAAATGGTCTCTCCTGGCTGCTGAGCAGCACCAAGGGCTGCCCTGGTGTTCAGCCCTGGCACTTTCAACTCATAACTTCACACCAGGGACAAATGTAACAACCGGGTCAACTCCAAACATTCCTTCAAATTTGACATGCAGAGAAAACAGATAAACACACTACAGCAATTGAGACTGGGAAGACTGTAAAATACAGCTAAAGAGAAGAGCTTGAAGTTGTTTATGTAAGCACATCCAACTTGATGGGTTAACTTTAACAAGATCTTACATAAACATTGCAACAAGACAGTTTTGAAGAGCTATTTAACTGAGTAATTTCTGAAGTCCTGGAGAAAATAATCCAGATCCACTACATTTTTGAGTATTACAAAGTTTACACAAGAGTGTTTAAAGATTAAAAATATTTTATTTACACTTTTCTTTATACACATTTTATACATTTTTTCAGCTTGAAACCCAAACAGAGCACAAATGCAAGTCTGAGCATACTGCATCCATAGCAAGGGAAAATTACTTTCTGGGAGGAAAAAAAAAGACAAGAAAAAAATGCTTCAAAACAGTTACAAAGAGGCAATTCTTAAATTATTTAGAGAAGTTTATAGCAGCCCTAGAGTAATCGTTAGACAGTTAATCCAAATGTATATATGAGGTCATATACATATAATTTTAATTTTCTATAGGAAAAGTATTTCCAATAGCTAGACACACAGTACAGTTTGAAAATAACTTTTCCTGTTAACTTATCAAATACATTCTTTTCAATACGAACAATATGATATTGTACACTGGAATTGTGGGATATTATAGTGGAATTGCAATCTCCATCATATAATTTATTTTAAAAAGATCTACAAAAATAACAATATATAGGGAAAAATATGTAAAATAAAAACATAATTCACTTTTCCCTTCACGTGCTCCAACACTGACATAAAAGTTAGGTGGGTCCCACTGAGGTAATAAAAGCCCCCCTAATACAGCTAACTTTACAGTCCTACAGAGCACTTCATTTTCTAAACTTACAGTACGATTTTTCTACCAGAGCCATAAATAAAAACTATCTGCAAATAGAAATTATTTTTCCTTAGCTACCAATTTAATATTAATCCAAAGATATTTAAAATTGATTTCTGAAATCTATTTTTAAAAGATTACATAAATTGAACTTAGAGAAGTGTAAAAAAAAAATTAGTAGAGGGACACACAGAAAAGCTGTGCTCAAAACGAATTAGTTTTTCTGCCACCTGCCACATACAACTATGTTTTATGAAGTTTACCCATACAAAGGGAAATTTTCAAGTTACTCACCACCTTTAAAAAATAGAATACAGATGCAAAAGTAGTCATTAGTATTTATTCTAAGTAGCTTTAAGCTGTTTAACAAACATGACAATCTCAGAATGTTAGCTACAGGACACCAGCAAGCTCTGTTTAAATAGATGATGTGTTTTCCAGTTATGTTCTTTCCCACTCTCCTTCAGTAAACCCCTTCACTTGTGACAGATGCTTATTCAAGTAACTTCACCACCTATATATATTTTTATTAGCAGGAGAGCAGGAGGGATGTTTTCCCTGATGGCCCCAACCCTATAAACTGTTAAGCACAGGCTTAGTAACACTCGTGCTTACATGTTTTCCTTTTAAGTACCATACAGTTATCTGTTTCTTTGTATTGGACTATTCACATGTGAAGTCCAGATTTGAAATGTTAAAAGAATCTGGGGCCAAATTCGCTTTTTTTTTTTAAGAAAAAGTACATGAAAAAGGCAAAATACCTCTACAAATGCAACTATTTCTGAAAAAACTTTGACATATGCAGGCTGACACAAACTAGAAGTTTATTTTAAAGAACTGTTAGTTTCCCCACAATGCTTACCCTCCCTTTGCTAAAGAATGGACATAATGAGTTAAGTAATGGGGTTTTATAGATCAGTTTGAATGCAGTACTTGGGATTCTAAGGCAGGAGGTCCTCAAGAATACATAGCTGCAAATCTCAGAAATAAGGGAAATATTACAGTCAAACCCTCAGAGCTAGTTCTAACTGTAATCATACTTCAGGAAGTAGGGCATCCACATTTTTCAAAAGAAAGTAAGATAAAAGAAGGTTGCCAGGTAGCTCATATACTGCCACTTGCTAGCTGTGCTTTCTGAAACAGCAGGACCTCTGTAAAACCAACCTCTGCCTTCTACCAGCTGAGTTCAAGAGGAAAAAGGTTCCTAAATTTTCTTTTTGCCAGCTGATGCCTCCCACAATGAAACTATCAACACTTTTTGGCAGAAAGTGAGCCATTTTTTCCTTATGCAGTACTTATAAAAAACAATCTGCCCCCTAAAAAGAGACCTAGGAGCATGTGAAATGGGAACCTGCAGTAACCAGTCCCCTTACAGGAACATTGTGCTTTTTGTCCATTGTCTTGTTTGAAAAGAAAATTTCCTCCTGAAGATGGTTGCTAAATTAAGAAATTAAGCTGATACCTTTTTTCTATAGATGTGAAAAAAAAAAACCCTAGATTGTAACTCACTATGTCCACCTTTCTAAAAAAAGGCAAGTACACTTGCTTTTCAAAGTCATATGTTGAATTTTAAATATGTGAGTAACATTAGATTTGCTGGTATTCCATTATGGGATGGGAATAGTAGAACCTCCTGAAATCTAATAACCAAAGACCATAACTTACCTTTTTTTGACAAATGAGAGGCATTTAAATGTTTTAAATTAAGATTAAACATCTTAATCTGACCATAATGCTCAAAATTTGATACTAATAGGCATTTCTCATTAGCCATTGTTCTTATTAAGGTACTAAATTATCTGGAGCTAAATATGAAGAGCAAACATTTGAAAAAAAATTCAATTAAAAAAATCCCTCCAAGTAACCAAAGTAACTGTCTCAAAAATTCCATTGCATATAAAAAAGAACAGAAGCTAATTTTTATATTTCAGGTCTGAAACAATGAAAGCACTGTAGATATGTAAATTGACAAAATATTCTCACATATCCCCACCATTCTATTCCTAAGCCAATTCCAACCATCCCCAATGCTGGAAAGGTTACAGCCAGCCTCTCAATGGAGACACAGGTTCAGGGAAGCTGAAACCAACAGTTCAATTATAATTTCACAGAACAATTACTACTACAATCCTGAACAAGGTCTTTCAGAACCGTGCACCGTAAGATAAATACGAGCTTAAAAGTAGAGCACCAGAACTGATCTAGTTCATTTTTCAAGTGTCAGCACTCACCAATGACTTTAGTGGCAGTTGCTGAGTGCACACAGCTTCAGAAGGCGCTTGAATGCAGACTCAAAAATGTAACTTGAGACACCCCTCTCCTTACCATTACTTTTAATAAAGTCTTGGCCATGTCTCTGAGAAATCTGACTCCTGAACACCAGATATCCAGAGCCAGGGCTGCTCCCCACACTGACACTGGCCCCACACAAAGTGAAATACTCTACTCTATGTAAGGTGCCCTTAACAGCTGCCTCACACAGGATTAGCTTGCTGCCCCATTAACTTACTGAGAACTGAGCTGGTGACAAAAAAAAAAAAAAAAATTAAAAAAACCAACAAAAAACCCACCCTCATCCCCAACCTTGTTCTTTTTTTCCTCTTGTGCCCCAATATTCCATAAACTATGTACAGTCAGCACAGAGCCAGCACCTACCAGTCAGTTTATCTGTCCCCATGTAGGCTGATGTACAAACAAGTCTCACAGTGAAACTGAGGTTTTAGTGTAAGCCATATTTCTTTAAGTTAGGCTATCATGAAAGTAAATTAGATTTCTAATTCAGTAAACTGTATTCTTAATAAAAAAGACAAATTTAGCTGCAAACTAGTCTGCATCAGAAGGCTGAATATCAATATTTGGTCCAGTCTCTTCTGGTGTAAATAACTTACCACTACAGCTATGATGGCAAACATTCCCTCTTTCTTTTAAAACACATGAAAATACTCAATAAATCATTTTTAACAATAAACAGACCCTAAAAACCTGCTGACTTGCCATATAGCTCCAAATACTCACATTTCAACCCAGAACATAATTCCTGCAAAGATACCAGAACACAATATGAGAAGTTTTACACATTGTTTTAACTTCTATTATTTCAAATTTCATTTACACAAGTAGGTGTTATTTTCAACACAGAAAATTTAGGGTGATTTTGGTCCCTTTGTAAGTGCATTCTTTTGAACTCCCTGAGTACTGTACATTCCTTTTCTACAGTGAATTCTGACTGGAAGATGCTGAATAAAGTGGTTTTGCATTGCTGCATATAAAGTAAGCTCTATTGCTTAAAATGAAACACAGCAGCATAAGATTTTACAAAATATACAGCTCATGTTTCAGCATCTGAACTACATGTGAGCCTTCAGCTTCCCCAGATCTCTCCTTTGGGTTCTAGAAGTGGCTAATTTACATCCACAAAGTTAGTCAAAATGCAGTTACTGTTATTATTTACATCTTGGCAGACAATTCTTACCAATCTGCTGTCATTTATACCTGCAAGTTAACACAATGGAATAGTCAAAGCCCTCTTGGACCAGCCATCTATAATTCAGGCACTCCAAGGTCAGTAGCCATAGCTGTGTAGACTTTTATAAAAGAAACAGAAATTATACTAACAAACCAATCACCTAACTCCACATTTTCAAAACACAGTAGTTCTTACATTGTTAATAATTAAATAATAATAATAAAAAGATTATACCACTTCAGTATGAGTACTCATATTGAAGTGTGAGTACAAGCAAAGTATTGTCAATAAACTGTAGTATATTCAGTATCCAGTTCCAAAAATAACTGTGGGTCGCAGCAGTGCTGAGCATTTGCTTATTGACGTTTTCTATTTTAACAAAAAAAGAAAACTGGGCAGCACATTGAAAATAAAAAGAAACTCAGGTAAAATGAGTTTACTTTTTAAAAAATAATTTATAAGTTCATTATGTAGCAACAATATAAAGAATTTAATGTTACTGAATCAATCAGTATATACTAAAAGATAAGATACTTTGATACCAAATGAGGCTTCCAGTTTCACTTAAGAACTTTGAATTATTTAGCTCATGAAAGAATACCTTAAATTCAACAGATATGGCTGAATCTGTGCACTAGTTAAAATATTGTAACTGCACATAAAAAGATGCATTTATATACAGTTTTTACAGTGTATGCACATGTGTGAATACATTTTTTTACTCACCAACTAACACAACACAGACAATAGAAGGCAGCATAGAAATAGTGTTTTGAATATAAAAATGCCTTGTTTTCAATTTAGTAGAAAATGTGTAATTTGCATTTTGGCAGACTTACTGGTACAACTATACAAAATCAGGAAAAGGGTCATGCAAAAGGAATAAAATTATTCTCCAAAGTAAATAAGGGAAAACAAAAATGCCTAGTAGATTTGAGAGTACTTCGCAGTTAATGGGAAAAACATGTAAAAGACAACATAAAACACAGAAATGGTTTGGTTTTGTTACTTTATACCTGGTTGTACCCAAGTACTGGTGATGAGCTGTATTTTGATGCTCAATAAAAAATTAAAATAACATCTTTCTTCTCTTCCTTTCACAAATATTTTGTCAAACTCAACTTATTTCAAAAGCATAGTGGTATCATGACCATTAAAATAAAAGAGAACACATTGTGGACATAAACTGCTATAAAAAAAAGCAGACTCAAAAATATATATTTTTTCTCATACTTACAATTATGTTTGTTAAAAAAAAAACCAAAAACAAAGCTTTCACAAGGTCAGACCAACTATCATCTTTTCTAATAAACTTGTAAGTACACTCCCCGTACATCCTGTTTCTCTTGAGCATTTAGCTGTTGTTCTTATACACAAGGAAATGTCTCTGCAGGAATTCAATTGGTTTGCAATTTTTTCAGTATAGCTCTTTTGTATTTGATTGGGTTGTTCATTTTCTTTTAGCTGCAACGTCTAACATGCTCCAAAACATACTCAGGAAAGTGCAGGCTGCAGACCTGTAAGCCATCCAGCTTGCATGGCATCCTTGGATATTCATCTTCTTTCCATTTGTTTTCCTCTGGATCAAAAGTGAGAATTGAATCACTGTAGTGACCATTGTAACAAAGGCCTCCAAGAACCATTATCTGTTTGTCCAGAACAGCTACACCATGACCACTCCTACCTATTGGCATAGAAGCCAATATAGTCCATTGATCAGTATCAGGGTCATAAACCTCTGTAGATGGACATCCTTGAGATTCAAAGGAGGCTCTCAGGATCACACAGACACCACCAAAGACATAAAGCTTACCATTATAAGAAATCATTTTGTGAAAGCATCTTGCATAATTCATTTTGCATTTGTTCTCCCAACAGTTAGTGACCACTTGAGTTCTCCGTGTTCGCTGCTCTACTGTCCCTTCTTTACTGGGATCAAACACACACACTTGCTTAGAAGTTGAAGATGATGTAATTCCACCAGTGATATAGAGCTTGTTACCAAGCACAGTCCCTTCGTGTCCATACTTATTGACTGGATAGGGATCCACAAATTCCCATTTATCTTCAGTGATATCATACCGCTCAGTTGAGTAAAATGTTTCATCCCTGGTTCTCCCAGCCACCGCATAAACATACCTGCCAATCACGCCAACAGCAAACTCAGAACGAGGCACAGACATGTCTGCCATTCGTAACCAAGTGTTCTGTCTTGGGTCATATCTAAACACTTTGGATGAAGCATGGAACTCCCCATCTGGCCCCAGTTCTTCCCCACCTAATAAGAACACAAAGTTATTTACAATGGCAAGGCAGTCTGGTCGTAAAGGTACTTGAGGACCCTCTAGTTCCCACCAGACCCTTGGTTTGTGCAAGAGAAGAATTTTACTGTTTACCATACTGTGTCCTATCATTCCTCTAAATACTGCAGTCTGGGGTTTGGCAGAACGAATTTTGTTCGATTTCATTTCCATCAAAGGCTGTTGGTGAACGCTATGAAAGTAATTCATGGCTTGGTCAACCTCATGTCGCAGCTGCCGGGAGTAGCGATAAAACTCTGATGTTTTTACCTATGAATACATTTAAAATATATTAAAATTCTGACCAAGAGAAACAACCCAGAAAATCTAAATCACTATGTGTCATTAGAAGATTATTTTACTTTGCTTCATTCAGGCAATCTTGAGAGCAATTGCATTTATGCATGAAGGTTTAAACTGATGTATTGTTATCCAAAATCCAGAAGGCAATGTAGTGATTAAGAGCAGTGACTAACATTTTCAGCAGAATAATCACATGCAGATTTTATGCTGGAATTAGGTACAACTGAAAACCTCAAGTCTAGAAATCATTATTCCTTCTCCCAAAAAAACCTTCTGTTCATTTTGTGCTTAATCCATAAAGTACCCAAATTTAAAAAATCCATCTTTTCCTGGGTTTCAAAGATATTCTACACACCCATTCTGTGGTTACCAAGGTCTACTCTAGTCTGGTTTTTTTCTGAATTCTCACAAATGAAGCCTGAGCTCTCAAATGCTAGGCTCTGCTCACAGGGCTATTTAATTGCCCTGGGGTGGGAAGGTACCCAACCACCTTCCTTAAGAATATGTGCTTGCACCAACCACTCATCATGATTATGACCTTATGGTTTCCCCTCCTGAGTCTCCACATGCTTACACATGCCTTTAACACAAGAAAGAAACATCTCAACCTATAATCCTTCAGTTCTGATTTTCTTTGGCAAATTGCAGAAGTAGGTTTGAACTTTCACTTCCCAGGTGAGAGTTAAAACCTAAGAGCCATTCCTGGTCAGTTGTATTGGAGTTGTAGGCACAGGGGAAAATAAGAATTCCTTTCTGGGACCCTTCCTACTATCTAAGCCAATTTAAGTGCCTGAGACTGGTCCTGAGACCATTCCAAAACACATCCCTGTCTTGAACATTTTAATTAATCTAGCCCAAGGCTGTCCTCAGCTCACCGTGGGAATCTCTTCAGAGGCCTCACTCTTCCTGAACAGTCTGGTATAACACAGCATTTTGAATCACACTTCTAAAACAAATAAAAACCTGCTAGATGTTGCCAAATACACAAATCCTCCATCAGATTTGATCCTAAATCCCATTTTCCTTCACATGAAATTGGATTGCTTTCAAACAGTCTGAAAGCCTTTAGTACCCATGAGCTCCAAATAAGAAGCAATGCTCTGAAAAATGTCTGAGGCCACTCTGAAATTTCAAGTGATCACAAGGTAACACTACTATTTTTAAGTATCTTTTACCCCACCTCCTCCTATCCTCTGTCCCAAAGAACAAATGCCTCAGGGATGATGGTATGAATTTTATATGGAAAGAAATTTATAAACTAATGTTCTTTATATCTTGTGAATAAAGTAGCTGCCTGTTCCATAAACACATACCATTAAAATTTTGTTAGCCATCTGTTAATCATCTCTTCCTTGTGTAGTAATTAAGATATTCTGCTGTCAAAGAATTTTTTTACAAAATCTTTCAAACTGTTATTATTGAACACAATTTTCACAGTTTTTGAGACGGTTTGAAACACCAGATTTAAAAAAAAACGACGAATAGTAACCTACCATTTTAAAGCAATGTATAGCGCAAGAGTGACAGTGACTTGATGTTTTTATTTACACGTTTTCTTTCTTCCACTTTAATTTTGACAAGTTCAATTTATCTTTGAAAAAAAAAGGAGGATGGTCACAAGCAGCTCACATATATTATTCTTGCAGCATTGTCCAGCTTCTTTCTACTGTTTTTACCAGAAGTTATTTTGGAGCAAAAAGGTTTACTCAGGTATGGTACTTCCAGAAAACCCAGAGTAAGCCCAGCTCTTCTGGGAGCAATAGCTCTATTTTCTTGTTGCAAATAAACAATAAATCATACAAAGACAGATCTGCTCATATGGCATTTGTTAGAATAAACCATATACCTTGCCTGACTATAAAGACTGTACATAACTTACAGAAAATATGCTGGCAGAAAAATGGTAACATATAAAGATTACAAAAAATGAAAAAGGATGTTAAATTAACCAAGACTCATGGAGGGCTACTTTATCCTTAAAAGGAACTTTCAAATTCTAAACCAGCAGGACTACTTCACTTATTCCCAAACTGGAGCTATCCTCTTTGGAATTAAATAAAAATATAAATTATCTTTGTTACACCTATATGCAGTTCAAGTTTTCTTGGATAATTATGGAAGACAACAGGATCAACATGCTTACAATGTGAAGCATACCAGTAAAGCCTGACAGAGATGGAAAATGTTTTTCTTTCTCCCTCAACATTTACAACTCTGATCTTAGATCTAGAAATCAGAATGCCAGCCAGAAACTGGAATTAAAATAAGCCTACAACCTCATCACTCTACTCCTTCACATAGCCTGAATCTCACCCATGAGAGCATGCTGAAGGACACAAGGAGTATCTCTAATTCCAGAGAGAGACCCTTAAGACCAGGGAATGAATCTATCAGTTTACTACTGCTTATCTCAACAAAGGCACTCATGTCAAAGCAAAGCCTCAACCTCTTACCTTAAATGAAAAAGACATCAAGGAGCAAATGCAACTCCCAGTTATTAACACCCCTCTGTGACTGAAGTTCACGGGGAAACTTTGACAAACACAAGTTTGAAGAGCTGAACATGAAAACACACAAGCACTAGCAATTCTTACAATATGCAGAAAAAAAATCCCACAAAACAAGAGTGATCTACTACCTCACTTCTGGTAAGAAAAGGCATTCCTAGACTTGGCTGTCAAGGAAAAATATCCCTGTTTTAGCCATCCACCTTTCACCAGCATAATCTCTGCCATACAGGAGCAGTTCCTCTCCTGAGGCTCAAATGATAGTCTAAGATGAATGTTAGGATTTGCCTATGGGAAAGTACAGACTGCTCACACTGGCTTGATGCAAATGAAAACAAAGCGAATGTAGGTCACTTGGCCCACTTTCAGTCACACATTATGAAATGTTCCAGAACTATTTGAAAGCCCCGTTCAGCCCCTAGTAAGAAAAACCCTCTGCCTACACTTTCAAATAGCTTGAGGGTAATTTTCATTACTTGTATATATAATCAAAAAAGAGAAGCATTAAAACTGAGGTAGCTTGGTATTTAAAACAACTGTAAGTTGTGAATATCAGCAGATGAAAGCCCATGGGCTTTTGCAGGAATGTCTATCTGACACCCAAAACACGCAGAAGGAAAGCCCTCAGTTTCAAAAGCAGGCTCTGCCACTACCTGTAAGAAGCAACAAGAAGTTGATAAGTAAATATCAAAATGCTTATCAACAGACCAATTTTCCAGTTATGTTCAAATGGAGAAGCTCTGGAAGGAATAAGTCCATAATTACCAACACTCAAACAGAACACACGGATTTTGGCAAAACAGATGGAAATGTACTGGAATTGTCATGAACCCTGAAGTAAAACAAATGTGCATTCCTAAAGAGTACATCACCAACTCTGAATTGATAAAAATATATAAATGCTTCAAAGTATTTTCAAAGTTTTTCTTTAAACTGTTCTGTCACCTTGCTGAAGGGTCTCAAAGACATTTTAAGTTGGACTTCCTTATCAACCCCAGTCATACTGGAAAGGAATTTAATCCAAGTGCTAAAGCTTTGCTCATGTGATTTTTTTTTTTTTTTTTTTTACATTTTTTACATTCTTTCTTTAATCTTCTGGAGAAAACCTCCTTAAAGAGGTTATGCTGGGACACAGCCTAATGTAAGATCTCCAGAGATGGAGAATGGGAACTATCTCAATGTACAAAGTATCAGTGGTTCACAATCAGACTTTCAGCTACACAGACTGAGAATGGCATAAACAAAATCAAATGTGTTATTCCATAATAAAAGATGTACAAATAATTAAAACATCCACCCCACTACTTGTCCCCTAGGGCATCCCTCCAGTCACAGTAAATTTGAGCTTTAATGCATTTTCTCTTCTTCACTTCAAATCAGTGAAACACAGCATAAAAAATGCTGGCTTTCCAAATTAATGCATTGATTGTTCTTTGACCATTTTTCTGCTGCATTGAATGCATACTTTTCTAGTTGTAGCAGCTATGGAAATCTCAAAAATTTCCATTTATATTATATGAAGAAGTAAAACAAAATATTAAGCCATTAATTTCTAATTTGAAAAGTTATCCCCACAAAAGACCAGCTGTGTCCCAGATTATGTTCATCAACCTTCCCCCTCCCCAAAAAACAATTATTCTATTTAATAAGAAGCAGGAAGAGCAAGGAAATGCAAGGTAAATGTTCTGTAACATATTTGACTTCAGTATACAGCCTTTAAAAAAAAAAAAATCCTCATAAAACCATTTACAGCTACTGCTCTATTTGTATTCATTACTTAGGTTTATAAGAAAAAGCTTTCAAAACCAGAAAGAAAGGCTTGTTTTGAGCTGCCCATACTAAACAGCTATTATTTGTGCACTTAGTAATTAAATTTCAGTATGTTATTATATGGGATGGATATTAACTTGCTTCCTTCTGTAGAACAGGTAAAAAAAACCCCAAAGACAAACAAAAACAAAAGCACAGAAAAATCTCAGTGGCTCATAATGTCATTTTATCATCTCTAGTCATGTAAACAGAGAATTGTTTTAAAGATTCTAACTTATTGTGCTTAGATTTCCTAAACCTGCCAATTCTTGAGAAGTAAGTCAGCTACAAGGAGTACAGAAGCAATGCCCCACCTTTCCAATGAACAATGATGGTACCTACATCACACTTCTAAAGACCAAATTCTTACTAAAAAAAAACCCAAAAAAACATATTTTACTAGAGATCAACCTGAATCAACACTGAAGATCCATCAACTCCGCTAACAAAGATCCTCATCACTGTCACATCTACTTATCTCTGGCCATATTCTAATCACAATTATAAGCTGGTATGAGAACTGCTGAGTACCAGTGAAGGGCTTTGAAGGGCTATTCTGCAAGAATAGAAATCATTTAAGTGTTTTCAGCCTAATCACAAAAAGGCACAGCCTCTGTGCAGCAAGGTCAATGCCCTCAAATTGATTACTCAGCTACTCCTTTTTAGAAACTGGAAAAAGAAATTGTCAAAGTCAAGATGGAGTCTAACTCAATCTAATCTCAAATCAGAGTGGAGTCAACAGTCGTTATGCCACAATTAAGAAGCTCAGCATGTGATAAATACTGCTAAGAAATCTATTCAAATCAACAGTAACCTTAACAGCCAAAAACATTAAGCACAGCACCTATTTACAATAAGAGGGGCCCCTAGCTTTACCCACGCTTCTTATTCTACACTTCAGCAAACAAAGCTGTGTAAGTAGATACATATGTATTACCAGACATGGAGGCAAATGTGAAAAAAAAGCAACACATTTATGGAAGGAAAAGTCACAGTAACAAAGTTACAATGACATCTCAAAAATTACTATTTTCTAGGAACAGGACAGCAGATATTCAAAGAATGTGCTATTCACACCTCTACAGCAGAAGCTGATGAACCTGGTGATTAGTAAATTTTTTATTTAAACTGGTAATTAATAAATCAGCATGGGCTAGTCATAACAAATCTTACAGACTGGACATAAAAAAACCCTGGGTTTTAAGGACAGAGATTTCGAAACAACATTTCAATCTGAGTAGTACACAGAAACTAAATGGAGCTTAAACAGTCTGTTTCAGTGAAATCATGACATGGTTGCCTCCAGTAACATGGAAATTAACTCAGTGATCCAGGCAAAAGGCACTCCAACTTCTATCTCCAAACTTCCTCAAGACTTACAGAGCCATGGATATGTTTCATAAAATAGAAAAATACAACGTAGATAGTGAAACTTACATTTTTTCCCCAAACACTTTGCCTTTACTTTCTAACTCACTGATTTAATTTTTAAAACACACACCTCTCCAAAAAAAATTGTAAGGTACAGAATGGCTTAAGAGGACTTGCAAAGTGAAGTTATAAAAGTCATTTATATCCTACAGTGACAGGCATCTGAGAAATGCATATTAGAAAGATTACACAAAAGTACATGACAAGCTGGCCAGTGTAGAGCAAATACAGAGTTTGGTGAACTGGAAGAGTCAACCCCAGACTGTGTTTGGTACATTCATGCATTTAGTATGTGCTGGCTTCAGGAAAAGGATTCTCTTTGTGGATCTCCAAAAAAGGGAGTTTTACCACTATTTCCCCATTCCATACAGAGAAGAAAGAGGGTCTCCCCGAGTTACTGCCAGAACAGTGAACAGACATGCTCTTTTATTAAAAAAATAAAGTGTTCTATATTCTGATGTTGGCTCCAACAGCAGTTGTCCTTTGTCACTTGTCCTGCTGGATAACTTAATACTCTCTAGCCAGGGTAAAACACAAATGCATTCCTAGCTGGAGTAACAAATGACATAATTAGCTCTGCTTCCCTCTGCTGAGCTGTCTCACTCCATAATCTGCACTGGCTTTTCTCTGCTCCCACATACAATTAACAGAAAGGGTATTACCAGATAAAGCTTTTACATGTATATATAGAACCTGGCATGCTGAAAACAACTTCTCTGCTGAATTTTTACCTATTGGGCCATTGGGCAGCTGTCAAGATAAAACTTAAGAAGCACTGTATGCAGAATTTATACCAATGATATCAAAACCAACTGCAAAAGTTGAAGGCCAGCATACACTTTCACTTACAGAAATTTAACTGAGGACAGCTTGATGCTTGAGCTTGCATCCCCAAAACTCATACAGCTGAAGCAGACTCACACAAATCCTGCCTTAATAGATTAACCTCTAAAAAAATGTTGTGAATTTCTGTAAGTTTTATTACTGAAGGGTTTAAATGATGCAATAATATGGTAGAAGTGCTATTTAAAACAACTACACAATATCTTGCAGAGTTCAGCTCTTACTAGTTAAAAATGTTTTAACCCAATATAAACATTACATTAGTGTTCTAAAATACGTTCATGTCTATAGTCCAATATGGCATAATGAATATATTTTATGTATTATTACTTCCTATACTCAGTTCACACACAGAAAAAAAAAAAAAATCCAAAATACTAAAATTCACTAGTCTGAAGTAATTAATAGCTCTTACCATCTGAAAGAATGGTAAGAATTACTGCTTGGATGATCCAGTGGCCCTTAAAACCACCAAAACCTATACAACCTTGTCTGTATATTCATTAAATACTAAAGTAAAAATATATGGCAGATTAACTTTTAAGAAGCACAACAAAAACATGGAGTCTGAACTCCTATTAATTTCCTGAGAGGTGAAAAACACAGAAGCTGAAGTTGTATCTTGTAACACAAAATTCACATTGTTAAAACACCACAGATAAATAATTCCTAACCTGAACACTGCTACTGGCCTGTAAGAGAACTGCTTACAAAGTATGTAATCCTGTACTGTTAACAAATATTCAGAGGTTCTCAAGAACTAGAAAACAATTTTTTGTCTGTTCTTCAACAGAAAAGTAGAAAAGGCAAGTTCTCCTTTAACTCTTGCTACATACAATAAAATACATTTAACTATAAGATCGCCTGTTACAAAGAGTCCTCTGATATTTAAAGTAAATCATTACATTTTATGCCATCAATTTTTGATTGTATTATGTCTTGTATACAACCAAGTGTATGCTTAACTTTGCAGGATCAGGGCTTACTTCTAACTTCTTCTAACTTACTTCTATCTGCTGTGTAATACCACAAGTACTGAAGATACAACAACACTACTGAAGATTTCAGAGCAGATGTTACCTTTCATTTGTAAATAACCCTCCCCTGTACTTAAGCCACATAAGATCTACAGTCACTATTCTTGATTATACTGATAACAATAATCATAACATACACCCTACATATTATGTGCAGGTCTAAAGCCTCTGGAAAGCAAGAAGCAACTTGCAGAAAACAGTTAAGAATGATTGAAATCAAACTAGATACAAGTGACCTTATTTCAAAAGGTTTTTTCCATATAGAGTCATGTATAAACATGGACTGCAAACATACCTGTTCCCCAGCCACTGCAGGTATTATTGTCTAATAACCAAAGACAACACTTCTAGATATTTGAAAGAACTTCTATGCTTTTCTTTATTAGAAAAAAAATTCTATCATTTTGTTCCTTCTCATAGCTTCTGGAATCTTACCTATTTAATGGCATGCTGCCCTAGCTAAATGATGAATCCTGCCTACTGCTTTTCAAATGCACCAACCTTCTCAAAAACACTGGATGGTGTCATCAAACAAAACCTGATGTTCTGAATGATGGTGTCCGTATGTCTCCAGCGTCTTCTATCATGGCGTAGCCAGGCCTGAACAGCTTCATACAGCTCTATCTCTGGAAACCTGCTCAGATGATCATTATCCAAGTAAGACATGAGCTTCTCAAAGCTCAGATATGAAAGAAAGTCAGGTCTGGACATGAGTGGCACAAAATTCTCTAGCAGAAAGGAATCCAATTTTTCCCTGACTCCTTCGATGTTTACACCAAAATCATCCAGAAGTCTCATAATTTCTGCACAGTTTTCTAAGCAGATTTTAGCTAAGAGAAAAGAGCAGCAAAACTTTACCACTTCTATAAGCTGGACATACATGGCAGCCTGAAGGATTTCATGAACAGTGTTCATACTCAGTTCAATAGTTCCATAGTACATGAATTGGAGGACATGACTGAAGCCTGTAGCTGTCAGGCCTTTCAAATGGATTTTGTCCTGATCTCGTTCTCGCATGTCTGCTGTGAACATAATCCTGAAGTAATCACTCTGGGTGGCAAGCAGTGCTTTATGGGCCTGAAATTGGTGGTCTTCAATGACAAGTGTGACATCAAGAAGCAATCCCTCCTCATACAGTGCTCTGAATCCTGCAGAGACACTGGTGTCATGGATGGAGGAGCTAAACCCTTCCACGTCCCCTGCCATGAATCACCTGGGGGGAAGAAAAAAAAATAAATAAAAATAAAAATAAATCATAATTTCTAATAACATATTACAAGCCCACCCTGACCAGATAAATCCTAACTTAGATTGTTTTGATTAGGACTTAAAAGTCTTCATCATTCATTCTGTTTCTCTGCAGCTGAAATATCAACTTAGGAAATAACTTAAATCACAAACTTTAAATATTTCTCCCCAAACCAATATTCTCATTTTAAAGACAGAGTAATGAACAAAAATAACTATGCAATACTGCCAAAATGATTTCTTAACTCCAAGTTAATTCATGGCCATACAATAAAGTAAAAAGGTTGTCATGGTTTTTTTCCTCTCCTCCCTGTCAATCTTTCTAAAGAATTTATCTCAAGGGAGCAATAAAACACCCACTCTTGAATATCAAAGGTCTCAAAAAGGAAGTCAAACTTCCTTAACTTCAGAAACAAGCTTCAGTAATCTGTACATGGTATGATCTAAAAAAAAATAATTATGTTTTAAAATCTATGTCAATTTACTCAAAAGTTATTTGTAGGAAAATTAACATTTTCACAGTTACTATCTGAGATTGTGTGCTTCACTTGTCCTGTAAAAACACAGTCCCATCATGTTGTCCCCCATTTCTTACTCTAGTGATTAAATTTTGAGATCTATGAAGAGGAAAATACTAAGGCAACAAAAAGCACTAACAAGAATAGGTTACAAATATTAATATTCTGTATAGTGGGCTTAGTGAAGCCTAATTGCTCATTAAGCATTTGCAGATATAGTGTTACTTATATGCAAGCTATAATTAAACAGCAAATAAACAAAAAAAAAAAAATCTAAGAGTAGCAGGATCCTACCCTGTTAAAGTCAATTCAATAACAAATTAAAAACCTACTCAAAATCCAGAAATTTCTCAAAATGTTGCTTAATTTCCTTGGGTTTAGGTAGGGTAAAGTTGCACAACACAGCTTGAACCAATTAACAATTCATCAAAGGCACACAGCACACTCCATTCTCCTTCTCTGTCACATTCCAGGACCTGAGCTCCTGCTGCCTACTTTGAGCCATTTCTGGGGTTCATTTGGCTTCTCCCGAAAGTCATATCCACTCATAAACATGACTAAAAAATAAACTAAGAGCAGGAAAGGACAGATATGAAAAAGACACATGATACAAATATGATCACCCCCTCTTCCCAGCACATACAAAACCTCAAAACTAGAAATTTTTCTGCTTCCCAGTGAGCTGACTACTGACTTGACACTGTGAGGTTTGGCACAAGAACCAACCTAATGCAGAGGGCAGGACACATACTTGTGCAGGGAGAGAGAGAAAGAGCTTCCCTATTTGGCATTCATTTACTATTAGGATTGGTTCAGCTACTTTTATTCCACTTCTTCCCACCTTAAATTACACTTCAACTTTCCCTCAGATATTTGTTGCATTTAACTCTGAATTTTCTATAACAAATAAAGCTAATAATGTTTTGGTAGTGGTAACCCACATGAAAAGCTAAATAATACCAACAGATTAGAAAAACCTGCAGATTCTCAAGATCATAAAACTTCACACAAGTATATGGACCCAGAAGTGACTCTAGGCTGGCTCGTGTTTCACGGCCTCAGAGAAGAGTTACCACTTACCCCCACTTCCTCAAGCACCACATTCTGGCTGCTGCCATTGCAACAGGAATGCATTTTATTAGACTGATCAATGGTTAATCATCTCCTCTCCTTCACTCCTCAGCACACATCCTGGAAAACCAAACTGGAGATACCCTTTGTCTGTGCAAAACTAAACTGGTGAGTGGGTGTTTGTAGCCACACCTCATGAAATTAGCACCACTCCCACACTGTTGAAGCCTGATGATGGGTTCTGTGCACAATAAAGTCAATGCTGGGAGTGTTCATTACAATTGAGGCCTTCTCACAGAATTCAAATTCCTGAAAGTAAGAGCAGGAACAAAAGAACTAAGATGACAATCCAATCACTTTCTCAGGAGTATCCATGATAGCACCTTCCCTTCAATGTCACTGAAGACAAAGAGAAACATGCAAACTGCTGTGGAACCTCATATTGTGAGTCTCTTAGTCCTCAACATCAAATGCCTACCAGAAAGAAAAATTACCATCAGATATTTTTTAGTTATTGCCAATTCTTACACAAAAGCAGATGAGGAAAGAACCACTTTACTAATTCTTATCACCTCAAAAAGAAGCAACTAACTGAAGAGGAAGCATAAAGCCTGACTTTACAGGATTTTGCTTTCTAATTGGATTTCTGATATCAAATAAAAGGTAAGTACCAATATTAGATTACTTCCTTCTTTCATCGAAGCACTCAAAACTCCTCTCCTCCCATCCTCAGTTCTCTGATGTTTAATAATAGCTGAGGTCATACTCGGTCCTTCCTGTTCAAGAGATTTAATGATCACTTGCCTTTAAATGGGCCACTCATTTTCATAAAACACACAGCAACTTAAAACAACTCTCACTGCTGTCTGAAATCTGCCAAGAGGTTCAGTGGTTACAAGGACTTTCAGAGAGTACAACTGTGTAAGTTACAGTCCTTTAGAAGACCAACTAAGACTTGGCTCAGCCAATGATCAGGGTTAAAAATGGGAAAGGACAGTTGGAATTTGCAAATGTGAGAATGAGAACAGAATAACACAACAACGTATTATGTGAGAAAAAGTAAAAAATGAAGGAACATTCCCCAAGTGACAGAAGCAATATATATTCATCTGGAAATAACGGGATCTCACATCATACAGAGATCAACACTTGGAAATTATTATTTCTGAATGTTTTAAAAATGTGTTTAAATCACTTAATCCTTCTTTTCACATTCCTGCTGGTATTACTTCTAGTAAAGCTGCAGTTTTCAACATCAACAAATTTTTCCTCCTAAACAGCAGCAAGCATTTATTGGATTACTTAAGTAGACACAAATTCTCCTTACACCATCTAAAGAAGCTTCAGAATTCTATGAGTGAAAAGCAAAAGGACTACTTGTCATCCTGCATTAAATAAAAGGAGCAAATATCCTTTTCTTGGCATAAAGCCATATACATTATCAGCAGATAAATTTTTCTTTAAAACAGAAAAATGTATTGCCAGTGCAAATACACAAATGGGTTAAAATAGCACAAAAACTAGGAAAGTGGATAATTAAATGCATATTATGCTTAACCGGTAAAAAATCTTCAATTCAAAAGCTAACATCTTCCATCAAAAGCAAACAGCAATGTGGTAGTTCAAACATTAAAAAAAGCAATACAAAATACTCTCAAACCAAGTAATTTTTCTAAAGCATAGCTATGCCATTCCTCCCCCACACACACTTGCAATCTTTGATGTAATTCTAAGCACTATTCAAATGCTGCAGTTATTTCCCAGAGGACAATATATAACAATTTTTTTCATATTTCCAATAAAAATGGAAAATTCAGTTAGATTTTCTTCATGCATGCAAATCACAGCAGCACACTTAATCCAAAGCAAAAACATGGAGCCTGCAGTGGTCTATAGGAAAACTGGAACAAAAAAAATTCCAATGTATAAACAATGAAGGGGAGGTGGGGGGCAATGTACATTGACATTTGTTATTGTTCTGCACATATTAGTTGATCAGGGTAATGCAGCACAGGAAGTAAGACTGCTGAAAAGCCAAAAGAGAAATATATTTAACCTTATTAGCTGTTCCTTACATTTTTTCCTCCTTTAGCACATAATGCATTAGATTCTACAGTGCTGTGACTGTAGAACCACTTACTTGGAACACTGATTTCTCATCTTTATTCTGCAGCTGTAATAAAAGTCTGAAAACCCTACTCCAGACTGCTTTTTCTGGCTAAACAAGGAGAACTGCCTTTCCTCAGGGCGTCTGAGGCTCTTACTCACCAGCAGAAGAAATGGAGTCTAAATGCACTGGCTATTGAGAAGCAAGTTATAGCATACCTGCTTTTGACTCATGCCCTCCTGGACTCAAAACCTCTCCAAAAGCAGTACTACCTGAAAAAGGGCCCTTTGAATGTGTGTCTTTATGTAGTATGTAAGCTTATATGCATTTTCTAGGGACAGAAATTTATTATTCTAGGAAAGTATTTTCAATACCCAGTCTAGCACACCAGCTCAAAGGAAAATTTCTGCCTTCCTTTACTGCTGTTCCTTAGTAACTAATTTGGGATGCTAAGACAGAACCAGTAAGATTTGTTTTGTTTACTGATTATGGAGTACTTGTTCATTTTACCTACCCCATAGATATTCTAAGAAATCACCTTTGGGGACAAGCTGAGCAACAAATTTTCACATAATAAAATGCTATTATCTATGAGTTACACCATAAAGACATTTCACCAGACACATAGAAGCATGCTTCAGTTACACAAAGTACTAAAATAGAGCTTAAAAACCAATAATCTCTTCCATCCACCAAATGCACGCATTTAAATGTAAATTTCAAAGCCATTATGCATGATTTATTTGGGGAGGTGCACAGCAAAGGCTATCTAGAGCAGAATTCTTTGACCCTAGTTTTGTTAATACACTTTTCTGCAGGAAAAGGACATTTCTCTATAGTCAAATGTTACACACATGTATGAAAATACAATACAACAAGTATTTGAACACACTAGCAAACACTCCCAACTGCACACGTGGCTGAACCCTGGGCTTTTGAATGCAGTGTATTGTATTAAGCAAGAATGTATAAATACAGTATAATTTCTCCCCCAAATGAAACCTTTGTTTACATGGTTCAAAACTAAAAACATTAAATTTGTGCACCATTTTTCACCACAATCCCCCACTAACAGCAACAGAAGGATTGATGTCACATGGGATAGATCAATAACCACTGGCATCAAAAGCTTCCATTGCTACAATTGCAAACACAGGGAACAAAGAAATACATCCAGTTTCCATGTGTTTTATCTAAAATCCTTTGTAATCAGTACACTCAATTTGGGAAACAATTTATCTTAAATACGTTGGTATGTTCATGTTTAAGACTTCACCCAATCCATCTTGAGAATTCCAAAAGCACTGGATTACTTGAGAAGGTGGAAGTTACCAATCACCACTAGTCAGAGGAACCACATTTTCAGAAATTAAAACTTGGCTACTCCTGAAAGCTGCCACATTCCATTTTTTGGGGGCACAGAGCCGACCAGGACAGCTCCCCTGACGATCTCTGCCTATGTTGCTATCTGAGAGCAAACGGAATAAGCTATCAGCAACAGTGGCACTTTGTATCATTATGGCTGTGTCAGAAGCCTCCGAACTAGTTACAGCAACCCTACTAAAACTGCGTGGATTGTGCCTCAGCTCCGTATGGTTATTCTTCACTCTAAGTGTGCCAAAACCTGTAACTGCACTTCACAGACACTAAGATAGCTTGAACCATCTGTCTAAAAGGTCACTGCATCACACCACCTGTACGGAAAAACCTGCTCCCAAACGGCTCTTTCAATTGCATTTAGTGATACCAGAACAGGTGCCCCGTATAAAACAGTTGATACATCCACAAAAATGAGACTTATCTTAACTGGACAGTGCATTAGTAATTCAAGAAATACTTGTATTACTCATACCTAAAATTTGAATGATGATAGTGTTGAAAACTACAGATTTGTCACTGCTCTCAAAGTTGACAGGACTGCTCTATCCTGAATTATATCAGTCCATATATGTCTTATAGAATAATCCATCTTTTAGAATGTAAGAAAAAGGTACGAATAAAGCCCAGTGAAGATTTTTATTAAGAAAGTTATAGTGTATTTTCACAGAAAAGAAGCAAGCTAAGTATTTGTTAGTAACAAAAAATCCAATATTTGTTAACTGATTTTTTAGCATAAGATGGAAATAAGCTACAAGTAGTATTTAAACTATATTAGTAAAAATCTAAATTAGGATTGCTAAACTACCCTCTCCATTTGTCTTTGTTACCTGTATCTTCACTGCTAACTTAGTAAGTCCTCCCAGCATCTGAGAACATGACATTAATTGTGCCCTTTGTACAAAATGCACAGGATTTGACCTCACTGCCAAATGTTAAACTCACTTATCAAAAACACAGAAATCACAAACATATTTAATTTCTACACATATCCCCCAAACTGGCAGGCAGATGAATGAAAAAGGTCTGATGTGTCCAGTACAAGCTCAATGGTTATCTGCTGTACTCTGCTTGCTGAAAGGCAAATCAACACGTGTGTAAATCCAAACCAGCCACAGGGTATAATTAAGGAAAGTGAAAGGAGATGAGCTTCAGTGGGAAAGTTTATAGGACATGTAGTAGAAATTAAATACATTTGCTAGGTGATGGAAGGAAAAAGACAGTTGGTCCATGATGGTATGCTTAGAGGATCTGAATGTGAACTGGGGCAATGGTGGTGCAAAAGCGGGGTTATTCTACAGGCAAGTTTATATAACAAGTCCACAGGACTTCAGTCCTTCTGTCCTTTTATCCAGTAATAGCTTTATGATTCCCCTATTCCTCTTCTAAATGGGAGGGGGAAAAACCCAAACCCCAAACAATAAAAAGGCAAGAACTTTCAATTTTTAAGTGACATTCCAGTATTCACCAAATAGATCAAAGCTCTAGTACCAACCCTGGGTAGCTCTATTCGTTCAGATCACGGATACTTTTTTCGCGATCACCTACGGTCGGGATGGGGGGGGATAGAAATGGCCATTTTCGGGGCAGGAACTCAGATGACCTACTTCAGCCTGTCTGCTCGCACGCTCAGCCCCGCTCCGCTGAGAGCGGAGCTCGCAGGCCGAGCTCCCCGGCAAGCGGGGCGGGCAGGCCCGGGCTCCGCGACGAGCGGCCGCAGGAACCCGAGGGGCCCGCGGGGCTGTGCCCGCCCCGGACCCGCCAGGCATTCACCGTGCCCGATCCCCGCTGCCGCCCCCCAGCCCGGGAAGCAGAGTCCCTGAGGGCCGGCAGGGCCCCGGGCCGCCCTCGGTGGGGCGGGCGGGCCCGGGGGATCCTTCACCCACCTCTCGGCAGCGGCGGCGCTGAGGACGCGGCTCCTCCCGCTGGAGCGGCGGAGAGGGGCCCTGGCTCCGTGTACCATACAGCCGGGGGCGGCGGAGGGAGGCGCCGGGGGGCTGCGGAGAGGGGCAATGGCTGAGGCGAAGCCGGGAGGAGGAGAAGGAGGCGGAGGAAGAAGGGGGGATCCTGGGCTCCCTCCTCCCCGCCGTCCGCTTGGTGGGGAGGTGGGAGCCGCCCCCGCCGCGCCGCCCGGGCACCGGCGCTCCCGGCCCGGCCCGGCCTCGCCCCCGGGGTCCCCGCCGCCCTCACGCTTGTTTACCTTCCGCGCTGCCCCGCGCGGCCGCGGGCGCCATGTTCCCCCGGCAGCACCGCGCCGGCCGTCACTTCCGCCGCACCTGCGGCCGCGCGGGCGGGCCCGGGGCGAGCGGCGGCACCGGCACCGCGGCACCGGCACCGCCCCGGGCCGGCCCCGCTCCCAGCCCCCGGAGCCCGGGCACGCCCCGAGGAGCACGGCCGGAGAAAGACACATCGAGAAGCATCATCCGCGTCCAGCCCGCGAGGACCCGCATCCACCCGCGCTCGCTTTCGGAGGGTCGGTGTTGCGCTGCTCTCTCCCACCCGCTGCCTCCAGGCTGCGGCCAATTTCCGCGAGGCTATGGCAGCTCCCAGTTTCTTCTGGCAGCTGCCCGGTGCAGCGCTGCATCCCGCCCCGGGCTACAGCAACCCCTGCCCGGCGGCGGCTGAGCTCCGTCCCGGCCGGCCGCAGGTGTGCGGGCCGAGCCCGGCTCCCGCCCCAGACCCCGGCCGGCCGCAGGAGTGCAGGCTGAACCCAGCTCCCTGCTTTCCAGCCGGCCTGGGAACCGGGTCACCGGAGCCCCAGGGGTCAGGGCCGGCAGTGAACAAACTGCACAAAGAGCACAGCCCTGAGTGGGGTGAGCAGGGCTCTGCCTTAGCACAAACAGCCCTTTGCTTTCGCTATTTTGCCTTTGCCTGGCAAACTCTGATTTTATTGTAAGAGATGAACCTGAACCTTTGGTTTGCCACTACCACCCCCAAAGCATTTGCTACCCTTCTATGTCACTCACTGCTTTAAACAGCAGGCCACAGGCTGCCATCCTCTCCCTGTTTACTGCTGTTCCCGTTCCCTTCACAGCCTATTTTCAGTCTCTCATTACCAGCCCCTCCCCATTCTTGATTTATAAAACAAGTGTACCTTCTCTATAGCTGCCACCTCCAAGCTGAATGTCTTTCCCACCTTTCACAGTTTCACACAATGAACCAGCTACTCCATGCTGTGCTTCACAAAGACTTCCCAATGCTATTCCCACTCTGTTCAACTGCCCACCTACTGCTCTCTCTGCTACAATCAACCTCCCATTCACTCCTTCATCCCAATGGCCATACCTTTCTCGGCTTTGCAACTCCTTACTATTCCATCTCATACCCTCATACAGTAAATTTGCCCCATCTCCCCATCACTGTTTTATAACCTGTTATTTGTGCCCTTATGGTGAAAAAAACTGGCCTTTACAGACTAGCCCTGTCAAGGCTGCAGATGTTCCTGCCACCTATGTCTCAAAGGAGAGACATTCCCTCTTTTTTCCATAAGGTACATCTCCTGTTGCAGCAAGCATGTACACACCCAAATCTAATGCTTCAACAAAGAAAAATTAGTAGAAACTAAGTTTCTCATATACAGAAATGATACAACCAAAACTTCATGCATCCTTCTGCATCCCTCAGACTTTTGACCTTCATAGGTCAGCAAGAGTAGAAAAAACTAAGCAAGACTTCCATGTTTTACCTGACTGTCATTTTGCTGTCTGCAGGTTGTGTCAAGCTGAGATGCAAGATGATCTTCAGGTCTTTCCTACACACTGTCACAGAAGGGACCTCAAACCTAGCCACAAAACAAAACCACAACAGCTTTGACATTTAAAACATCTCAATATTTCAAAGCACAAAAAAACCCTCCCATGCCCTTCTCCTTCATATTGAACAATTTGCTACTACCAAAAAATCTAAATATATTAATAATGTCTCAGTTCTATTCACCTAAGCAAAAGTAAATAATTACAATTAGGCCTCTGACAATGATCACTACTGCATATTAATTTGAGATTTGGGTTGACCCCTCTGATTTAGGCATTTGTACAAAGTCAGTTGTACAAGTAAGTAGTTACCACTGGCTTAAATGAGACTATTGCAATGAATAAAATTCTGGATATAGTTTTTTGAGCTATATTAATACACTAGTTAGGATTTAATTCTAATATTTTTAAACTTTATTTATTCATACATATATGTACAATACACATATATTGACAGAAATGTTCTTACCAATTTTAGTTGGGGTTGTTCAGCCTGGACAAGAGAAGGCTCTGAGAAAACCTTATAGAAACTTTCAGTGCTTAAAGGAGGCCCAAAACTAGGCTAGAAAACGGGCTTTCCACAAGGGCATGTAGTAACAGAACAAGGGGGAATGGCTTCAAACTGGAAGAAGGAAGGCTTATCTTAGCTTCTAGGAAGAAATTCTTTACTGTGAGGGTGGTGAGGCACAGGTTGCCCAGAGAAACTGGTTGCCCCAGCCCTGGAAGTGTTCAAGGCCAGGCTGGATGGTGCTCTGAGCAACCTGGGATAGTGAAAAGTGCTTCTGCCCACAGCAGGGAGATTTGAATTCAACGATTTCTGAAGTCCCTTCCAACCTAAACCATTCTATGATTCTACAATAATTAGACATTTGCAGACTTTAGACTTTCTGGGTTTTCTTTATACTACAAGCATTTCCAAATAAGTACATCAAAATAGCAAGAGTACCTCAGAATATGTAAAATGTACAATCTCATTGTTAAAATAGAAGCAACAGTTTGTATATTTTTTCATATTCCTGACAGGGTGTTTGACAAGGATTAAGTACTTTTTAAAGGCTGTTTCAAATATGTCAAAAACTATTTCCATAATTTTACACTGCACTGCATTTATTGCATAATTTAAACAGCTAAGTAACTACAGAGTCCAGTATTTTCAGTTCATTTTCATAAAAGAGGGATTATACATGCATGAACATTAAGGTAACTACAACCAAGTATTGCATCATGCTCCCACTACACCTCGTGTATCTCAGTTGTTTTTCCCAGAAGTGAGGTATTTAATACAAAACTGAAAACACCATGTGGCCTGATAAAAGATTAAATGTGAAAATTTATTTTCCAGACCAATGTCCAACATCACTGGGTTGCAAGACAAAATACATTTTGTCATTGGCAATACCATCATAGATACTGGAAAGTTTCTTACAATGTGTTCCTGTTAATTTCTTCAGATCAAGAACACTGGCAATGTGTTTGCTCTGGGTATAGCCAGCAGAGCTCACTCCTAGTTCTTGTATCAGGAAAGCATGGAAATAGTAGCATTTGTGAAAGTGGGAGGTTACAATCATTGTTAAACCAGGCATACTAGTTTCACACGGATTTCCATCATCACATTTCAATCACGTGGTTGTCTGCCCCAAACCTGCTTTTTTTGACCTGCAAAGCCAGGCAAAAACTGAGAACAAACGTGTTTTCTGACAGACAAAGACACTGTTGTTGGCACAGCACACATATTTGAGATAATTAGTTACCTGTATTGAAACCTGTTTCCCTGACCACGGAGGATAGACGATCAGCAACATCCTCTGTGCCTTTAAGAGGTTCCCATGAAGAAGTCAGTTTGATTTCCCATAGGGAAAGCTTGGGAATTTGGCCTTTACTTTCTGGTGAACCTCTAAACTGGCTCTCATCCCTGGATTAGGGATTTTATTCAATATTTAAAGTATTTATGTCACACCTAACTCTGGAAACAGCAAGGGTTTGGTGGGATTTTTACCTGTTTCATACAAAACATTCAGGTTGTTCGTATGTTGGGGCAGCTCTCACATCCACATGGTCTCCCTAACAATAAGCGCCCAGTCTACAAAAGACAGTAACAAGAAAAAAGGTTGAAATTAGAAAGATCTCCTCATGCCGATGGCCAGCACAGGTTGTAACACATGTACAGTGTCATGTTACTACTACTCGAGCAGACACGGCGGTCGATGTGCTCATTTCAGTACATACACGAACTGTGTTTCTGGCCCCCCCGGGTGCCTTTCTGCATCGCACCCCAAATAAATCCGCACAGCCACAAACCCTGAGCACGGCACGAGCCTCCCGCCTTCGTTGTGTCATTCACCGAGCCCGGTTCGCTTCCCGCAGCCACGGCGCAGTTCCACGCCCGCGCTGTGCGGGGCTCCCGGCGCTCTCTGCCGGGGTTTTCGGGGCGCCCGTCCTGGCGGGCTCCGGGCACGAGCTGCGCGCCCCCGCGCCCGTTACCCGCCGGCCGCGCTCCCGCCCCGCGCACACCGCCCCGCCCGCGCACGCTGCGCGGCCCCGCCGCAGGTCCCGGTTGCATCACCCGGCGTGAGGGCGACCGGGGGTCCTTTACAGGGCTGCCCGCTGGAACGCCTGACTCGTGGTCGCCTCGCTGCGGGGCCGACGCCGGCTCCCCGGCGCTGATGGCAGTTTTTCCTTGAGCTCGTTGTCCGCTGCCGGGCCGGCCGGTGCCGCGCCGTGGGCCGGAGGCCGCCGGCCGGCAGCGGCGGTGCCGAGAGGAGCCGGCGGTCAGGCGGCCGCGCGGGACTCCTCACTTCCTACTCGGGCCAAGATGGCGGGGGACGAGGCGGGAGTGACTCTGGGGCAGCCGCACCTCAGCCGGCAGGATCTCGGCACCTTGGTGAGCGCCGCCCGCGGAGCGCCCAGGAGCGAGATCGGGCTCCCGGGGCTCGGCGGAGGCGTCCCGGGAGCGGAGGGAGAGGGCGGGCGGGCTGTTGGGGGCGGGTGGGGAGTGCGGCCCGAGGGGCTCCGAGCCTCCTGCTGGGCCCCACCGCGGCCGATGCGTTCCGAGGGGGCGCGGGAGGCGGTGAGGCCTCGGGGAGCCGAGTTCAGCGCGCTGGGGGCAGGGGGCGCGGGCGCGGGGCAGAGCGGCGGCGCGGGGAGCAAGTCGTGCCGGTCCTGGTGGGTGTGGGGCGCTCGGGCGAGGCGCTTCTCCTCCCCGTGAGTGCGAGCCTCAGAGGGTCGGTGTCCTGCTGGTGTAGCTGAAGCTTTTATGGCTCACTGGTGGGTGCAGTTTTCCTCATGTAAGGTTTGCCCTATTCTGTGATATTAAAGACTCTTACCTTTCCAAGTAGAACCATTCATTTGAGCTGTGTTTCTCCAGCAAGCTGGAGGGGTTGGCTACCAGCCCTGTCTTGGTTAGTTTCCCAAGAAAATTTTCTTGACTATTAACAGCTACCGAGAAATACCAGTTCTATCTAGCACTGCAACTAGCACTGCGACCAGTTGCAGTGGTCTCCTGCTGTGGCAACCTTGCCTATTAAATATTTCGCCTGGGCTGCCTTACTTATTACACTTACATGTTAGTCTAAGTATGTAATGTATATTTCATATTTAAGTGTATTATTATGTACATGGTCAAAAATCCTGTTGCTATGTCTCCGGTGTTTAAACTGGAACAGCTTATTTGTCTTTATAGTAATAATGTTCGATGTTCCTCGGTCTTGAGCACAGGAATTCCCTCGTGTTACGGCGAGCGTGTCAATTATTTCAGATAGTTTCTTTACTTCCTGTCATTATTGAGCACGGCATTTTCTAGTCGGGACAGGCACAGATAGAGACTAGCTTGAAAGCCAGCAGGAATTACCTTTAAGGCCTGTTCTGCCGGTCCTTGAGTGCTTATGGCTCAGTGGAGCTTCTTGCTGAGCAATAGCCTTATAGCAGTCTTGAGGAAAAAAGTCCATGCGTGCATGATTGTGTGCACCAGGAAGAATTCTCCTGGTGGCAGGAATTGCATCACGCTGAAATTCTGGTCGCCCGGCCACATGGTGCCATCTGCAGGTCACATTCCCATCGCTGGGAAGTCATTTTAAGTTTGATATATGAGAAATATAAATTTAATTGTGTGTCTTAGGTGTTCAAAACTTGCTTTGTATTGAAGATGAACATTTTATTCATGTCATGCTTGAGAAGAGAATGAGTGAGCTTATGTTTTTACAGAGATGTGTTTGATCATTTTGCACAGAACCTTCATGCAACAGTGTAAACAATATATGATTTAATGTTTGTGTTAGTTGTGTCTTAAATTTTGTCCTTCTCCAAGGACTCTTCTGGCATCATGCATCTTTGCTTAAACAGAGTGGCTCATCCATATGAATTCAATGCAGGATGGATATTAGCTTTACAGAGGAACATTTCAGTGCATTTCAGTACTTGTGCGTTATTTGGATAAACATCTTTTAAAAAAACGCAAACAACTTTTTCAGAGTTGTTTCTTTATCTATATAGAGTGAATTTGTGTGGTTTTTGTTTTGCTAGTGGCTACCAATAATTTCACACAACAGACTATTTAGGACAGCAGAATTTCTGTCTGGTACCTAAAGCAGCAATAGCAATACCTGAGAGAAAAAATAGCCATTAAAAAGCATAAAAAGCCATACTGCTAATGAAACCTCTGGACCCACTGACTCAAAAGCATTAGTTGTAATTATTGTAATGGAACCTTATGCCAATTAAACAAGTATTTATTGACAAAGCTTTGTTTTAAAATATTAACGCAATACCATGTAAACTGTTGAAAATTAATTTGCCTGTTATGTGCAATTTAGATTCAGGGGTAGGTAAGGGCTTGGGGTGCTTTGTTAGAAGCTTCTTTTGAGGTTTCTTGTTTTGATCACTTCCATCTTTAGCACTTTGCAGCCAAGACTGATTTACATTCAGGGTTTTGAATTGTAGCCTGTACTTATTCACAAAGCAGGATTTGGTTCACTTTTGGTCATGGTTCACTTTTGGTCATATTTCACACACTTAAAAGATTGGAATGCACATAATCTAACTGGATTTTGATAAATAGAGCTATCAGCTACATTTTAACTTTCTGAACATTTATATACAAGATGAATAAATTCTAAAATCTCCCTTACACAGGATGTCACCAAGTTGACGCCTCTTTCACCAGAAGTCATCAGCAGACAAGCAACAATTAATATAGGTAAAAACAAACTTATTAAAGGAGGGGTGGTGCATTAAGGTGGCTCTTTTTGGTACTTGTGTGGTAGCAGATGGTGCCTATGTCCTAACACTTTCAAGAAAGTTGTACAGAAACAGTTACATAGTAGTTTTAGGGACTTGTCAAGCCCTTTTGACTTGAAAAGCACTAATTTTACTTCAGGAACACAGTTGAATGGTGTAGGGAATAGTTGCCGTGAAATAAAGCATTGAAATGGGTTTCATTAAAATGGAAAGATATGTCCATTGGGAGGACAATTTCTGGTCTTGTTTGTTTAAACAAAAATGATTACAAATTCCATATAGACTTACTCTCTGTGGAGAATTTGGGTAATTGTGTATTGATTGTAGTGGAACATTGCACAGAATTAAACTGTGGTTTATTGACAAACATTTCCTTTAAAACACAGGTACAATTGGTCATGTAGCCCATGGAAAATCGACAGTAGTCAAAGCTATATCTGGAGTTCATACTGTCAGATTTAAAAATGAACTGGAAAGAAATATCACAATCAAGCTGGGTTATGCTAATGCAAAGGTGAGTCATCACTAAATGTAGCAGCTATGTTGCTAATATATTTCGGGGGGGATGTAAGATTGCCAGTAACTAACCCTTAAGGAATTAAACCTTTTTTCAATTTTAAAAAATCACAGATTTACAAGCTGGATGACCCAAGCTGCTCTCGACCAGAGTGTTACCGATCCTGTGGAAGTAGCACCCCAGATGAGTTCCCTACAGATATTCCTGGCACCAAAGGGAACTTTAAACTAGTCAGGTAACTGCTTTAAATTACTGGAATAAATTGTGTTTACTTCCCTTTGTATGAAAAGAGGATTGGACTGTGAAACTCAATAGGTTCAGGCAGACTACACATTCATAGATGAGGCACCCCTGGGCTAAGGCATTGTCTAAACTGTCCTGAATTCATTGGTGATGACGAACACTCCATGGTGCAGCACAGCTGTATCTGCTGTCCTCAGCTACTTCAGGTTTTTGAAGTTAAATATTTCTGCTGTTAATATAAGTGCATTTTAAACCAGCCAATTGAGAACTAATGCGAACCTCATAAACACATCTTTAAAATTCCTTTGGGAAGGGTGATCTTTGTTAAACTTTTTCTTCTTAAGGGCAGAGTTTCCAAAGTTTTTTAAATGAATATATGAAAGCCTGATGCTTAATGTGAGATCACTGGAGCCCAAGTGTTCTTTACTTGATTTCTGAGAAAGTATAGCATTGTCTTCATGCAGTGGTTACATGGGCCTACACAATGATTGCTCAAATGAGAGTACTCATGAAGACTGTAGTACAAGATTTTTAGTTTGTGTTTGTGATAAAATACATGTAGGCTTGTAACTGTGTCTTTCCTTTTCTCAGATTCCCAGCAGAGCACTTGTACTAAGATTAACTTCTGTTGGAGTGTGACAGGCAGGCAGCCATTGTGAAACAACTGGTTAAAAGCTTTGCATTCTTTATCCTACTGGTTATTTGCTTGTAGTAGATTTCTAATATAATCAGCAAAGCACTAAGTTAGTCCCTTGCTTTTTGGTGGCCTGCCACTGAGAACAAGGTTTCTTCACTATGTAGGTTCAGGAAATAATACAGTGAATCAACTCTCTTGGTCTGCGCAATAAAATCATAAAGTTGGAATAGTAACATCATGTCTGTAAACAAATCTTTGAAGTGCAGTTATAACTGTGTAATTAAAGATGTATAATTTCCTGAAATTGAAGAATGAGGGCTGCCTTTTAAAAGAGATAAGAGAAATCCCATGTGTTGTATTGGGATTTAGTTTAGTGGTGGTGGGTTGGTTTGATTTTAGGCTTTTGTCCTGGTGCAATTAACTCTAGTTTATGAGTAAATTGGTGAAATATTGAAGAGGTGCTTAATGTGGGTATGTGGTATTAAATCTTCAAACTCAGATAAGTATTCAGTAGCTGTTCAGTAGTGTTTGTGTTCTTTTAGAACTTTTTTTAAAATACAGTTTTAAGGATGTCTTTAGCTTCCATGTCTGCCGAATGACTGACATAAATCAGTCAGAGGAATTGTTGATAATGGGCTTTTGGATTTCTCTTTCACTTTCTCCCACAACAGGCATGTCTCTTTTGTGGATTGTCCTGGCCACGATATTTTGATGGCTACTATGTTGAACGGTGCAGCAGTAATGGATGCAGCTTTACTGTTGATAGGTAACAATTGCTACCCAAAAGCACAGCTCCATTTCATAGTAGCATGAAGCAGCTTTATGCGGGCTTTAAAATCTCCTGGGGTTTGGGGACAATTTAAACAAATGAATGCTTTTGAGATGTGTTAAAGAAGATAAAATGCTGCTACAATGACAATGTACTCAAACAAGCTGGTTTGTTTTTAACACAGCTATCCATACTCACTAGTCTAGTAGCTGGCCCCATTGATAGAAGATAGGTAATATAAAGCCTTGTAGTAGTATAGTACTGTAAATTTTTTATCACTTGATGGAAACAGATAAGCTGCATTTTGAGTTTCTCTGGAGGTTTAGTTTTCTTTAAATATGCATGTAGTCTTTGCCATGCAATAGAGTTCACAAACAACAGTACAAACAACAGTACAAACAGTAAACCCAGATAAATATAGGCAAAATTTAAGTACAGGAGATTTAATGTAATCCAGACAACTCGTTCTGATTTGCAAGCAATAGAAAGTGAGCAAAACTGATTTTTCTATGTCTGTAGAGCATTCTAGTATTCTGTAGTGATACGTAGCAATTATCTTACCTTGATAGGATATGTCAGCAAAAGAAAAAACAGCTTCAGATATTGTCGTTTAGAATCTGAGATAAATGATGAGCTATGATTGTTTCTGCCTGTTTTTCTTAGAAAGTGTGATAGACTAAACTTCAGACAAGATTAACCACTGTAATGGCACATCAGCCAATTCTGGCTTCTTAGCTGAAATTTAAACCATACTGATAACAGCCCTATTCACACACTTGATAGAATTATAACAGAGTTTGGGAATCTTGATATTTTTATGACTTTACTGATGAGAAAATGTTAAAATATTTATTGAAAGTTAATTTGTCAATTATGCTACAGTCAGCACTGAGGTATCTGAAGAGCTAAAAGATAGAGTAAACCAAGCTAGGTGTTGGTATCTTTGGATATTTTAGGTGGGTGTTCCTAGTGGGAGCAGGTAGAATGGGGGAACCTCTCTGGCAGCCTCTTATCTGTCCTGCATTGTGTGGAGGCTACAGCCAGCAACTATGGGGGAGAATAGGTGCTCATTGACTTGGTTGTTTCATGTGTAGATTACTGAGAGACAAGGCTTTTTTTTTTTTTTTTTTTTTTTCTTACATAGTAATAGTAGATGGAAGTAGATATCCTAATTGTAGGAGTTTTGTTTATCTTTATAGTTTCTATATTCCAGTCACTTCTCTTCTTTCAGCTGGTAATGAGTCATGCCCTCAACCTCAGACCTCAGAACATCTAGCTGCTATAGAAATCATGAAACTGAAGCACATTTTGATTCTACAGAATAAGATTGACTTGGTGAAAGAGAGCCAGGCTAAAGAACAGTATGAACAGATTCTTGCATTTGTACAAGGTAAGTTTTCAAGAGTAGAAATCTAGTTAGTGGTTGGAAATTCACTGTTGAGACATGGCCATAGTGGTTTTCTGTATGTTCATAGAAGAACTTATCTTAGACAATGCTGGTCTGTTAATGTGAAAAGTAGACCCTGGGAGTTGTGTTTCCTGCCTGTTTGAGCCTGCTTGCATACAGTAGTGATACGGCTCTGGGTCAGAGCTCTAGATGTAAAATAAAATCAATCACTCTTACCTAGTAGCTTTCAGTGGATTTGTGAATTCTTCCTGGAGTGCTTCTTTGGTAGAGATTTCACTACAATTTTACTGCAGTGCAGGAGAGAAGGATGCTGTACTTGTTAGGGACACTTTGTAGATTTAAGTATATTAAATTTTTTTTATCAATGACAAAAGATTGCTCTTTCATCTGTCTGTGTAAATACAGTTTGGGCAGTGTTATCCTACTCTGTAAAGGTCTGCTCACCTTTATAGTGCTTTGAGTTTTATCTTTCCCAGGAGCTTCCACTGTTTTCCTTGATTATATGCAGTAGGTGGGTTATGTGACAAGCTGCAGAGCTAGATTGTCACCATCAGAAGTTGCCAGTGGGTCTTCCTCTTTTCCTTTTCCTTCTTTTCCTTTTTTCCTTTTCCTTTTTTCCTTTTCCTTTTTTCCTTTTCCTTTTTTCCTTTTCCTTTTTTCCTTTTCCTTTTTTCCTTTTCCTTTTTTCCTTTTCCTTTTTTCCTTTTCCTTTTTTCCTTTTCCTTTTTTCCTTTTCCTTTTTTTCCTTTTCCTTTTTTCCTTTTCCTTTTTTCCTTTTCCTTTTTTCCTTTTCCTTTTTTCCTTTTCCTTTTCCTTTTCCTTTTCCTTTTCCTTTTCCTTTTCCTTTTCCTTTTCCTTTTCCTTTTCCTTTTCCTTTTTTGTAATTGTTGCCTTGCAGAAGCTGTTCATAACTGTTAGAGTGGCTTGATGTGTAAATTTGGAGTTTGAAAACTGGAGTTATCACAAGAAACATAGATGTAATTAAAACTTATGATGTCTAACAAACCTGGATTAACAAATGTATTCTTCTGTAAAATAAGGATTTTTCTAAAATCCATATTTGTACTGCAAAATTTGAAAAACACAGTTCATTAAATTAATAGGAAATTTAGTCGGTCGTAATGAAATCTGACTGTAAAATTAACACTGCTGTATCCAATACTGAGATATTGACCTCTCTTAGGAAATCTTACAATGTTTCTGATCACAATGTAGGAAGTGAATTCTCCCTTAGAGTGGAAGCTTGTCTTGCACACTTTCAGAATGCTTCAAAAAGAAGGTGTGGCTGATGCGAATGAAAACGTTGAAGGGAAGGATAGATGCTCTGATGTTGCTTTGGGAAATTCACATAGAGCATGCCACAAAAATCATTATAAGGTTTAATGTTGAACTTGGTTTTGTTTTAGGTACAGTTGCAGAAGGAGCTCCAATAATTCCAATCTCAGCACAGTTGAAATACAACATTGAGGTGGTGTGTGAGTACATAGTGAAGAAAATCCCAGTCCCTTTGCGAGACTTCACATCTGAACCAAGGCTCATTGGTATGTAAATGTTCAGGCTTTTGTGACTGTGGGCAAACATTTTGTGAATGTGTCTACACTTAGAATAGCACATGCTGAGTGCCCTAAACAGAGGTGGGTTTAGAAGGAATATTTAGAATGCTCTTTTTTTAAACTTGCATGTCTTTTGAGAGCTGTATTGTTTGTTCAGTATTAATTGCTGTTGGTTTTGTATATATTCTGTGGATATGATGGCACTAATATGCAATGAAAAGTGAGATATTTGTATCTTAAAAATATCCCTTCAGTTGCTATGAATTTAGTTTTGATTTAACAAAATATTGGCAAACTGATGAATTTGATAATTAAATTATTTCTATGGAAATATTTTGGGTAGCTTAGTTAAATCTTTTGTGTTAGTCTCCTGTTTCCTGGTTATAATTGTCAGTTTCAGTTCTTGTCCAGCATACTACGAAATGCAGTTCCTGATTTCCTTAACTTTTTTTTTCAAATAATCCAAGGGAGTCCTACATTGCATAAATGCATAAAATTGATCACATTTCATCAAGGTTACAGTGTTCAACTAAGAGTATAATAAAACAAAGTTCTGGTATTTGCAATTTACATTGTGTATATTGAAGGAGTATTGTAAGATGTTGATCATTGCGTTCTTTTTCAGATCTTTAAGTTACTTTCTGCTTTGCAGAAGTCTTATGAAACATTTAGATATATGAGCAGTTTAAATGGTTTTGAGAATAAAATTTTAAAAATTAATAAAATAAAATTGTCTGCCTAAAAATTTGGAATAAAATATTGATTGTTCTGGTTTTGTAATATTTATAAACACATGTATCCTTTCTTAAGAACAGAGAAGCAAAGTTGCTAAATAAGGACATTGTTTACAAATCTGATAGTAAATATAAACCTGGTTATGATCTCTTCTTTTCAGTAATTAGATCTTTTGATGTCAACAAGCCTGGCTGTGAAGTTGATGACCTTAAGGGAGGTGTTGCTGGTGGCAGTATTCTAAAGGGTGTTTTAAAGGTAACCCTTTCTTTTTCTTGACTGAAATTTGTATGACCGTTTTTTCATGCTTGCTACAAAATGTATCTATGTAATTGATTTTTTTTAAAACTTGAATACTGTCACATGGCACTTTGTCTTTCTGTCTTTCTATCTGTACTTCATTTTCACTTTACAGTTTTAAAATTCCAGAACAAGAAGAAGCATTTTTTTTTAATTTTTAAAATATATTATTATGGTCTTAACTTTTTGCTAATAATGATAACAAATTTAATCCATCACAGAAATGGAAGGAGCTATTTTTTTTCCTGTCCTACCACTTCCATTTACAGAATTATTGTGGGGAAGAAGAGAGCAAAAGAACTTTAAAAGCACCTTGGAAATGTGTATGGGTTCTCACAGGTCCCACTTCCCCATTTAAGTGTTCTATATATTTTGCTTTTTTTTATTTTGCTTGCTTGCCAGCAATAAACAGAAACTTTAATGGATTGCTTTGCTAGGCTGGAAAGCAAACTCTGTCTTTGAACATCTATGCAGCTTGTACTTTCTCTGGTTTGCAATGTATTGATGTCGATCAGTTACACTGATTGAATTAACTCATTTTTTCTCAGTGCTGAAATATTTCTAAATTAAATACAGTGTTTAAAAATTAAACTGAAATATAATTGCTGGAATTATTGCTGATAAAGATCCTTTGCTAAAGCAGTTTTACTGATTGTATTGAAAAGAAAATGAGTTTCTACATTTGCTGTAAGCATTCTTCAATTTGCAGCAAATGGTGAAACAGAAATTCTTCAAGTTCTACAGTAGCCCAGAACACAGAACTTTCATAAAAAGTAGATCTTGGAATATGTGAGTCTTATCTGTGACTTGTCAGCTTTGTGTTCCTGTGAAATAATCAGTTAAACACTTTTTCACTTCTCTCATTAGGTGGGTCAGGAAATTGAGGTGCGGCCTGGTATTGTGTCCAAGGACAGTGAAGGCAAACTCATGTGCAAGCCAATCTTTTCCAAAATTGTGTCACTCTTTGCTGAACACAACGATCTACAATATGCTGCTCCAGGAGGCCTTATAGGTAACAATATTCTCTCATGAAAAGATTCATTTCTTCATGCTTACTGAAAACTCTTGGTTCATCCAACAAAATTCATTCAAAAATTAATTTCAGTGTAATTAACAAGAATACCATGAGCATTTTTAGATAATTCATATATGTAGAGAGGGACAGGGTTGGTGTGAAAAATGGATATTTAAGAATTAGTTTTTCTGAATGTCACTGGCCAATGCAGATCAGCTTGCACTGTTAATTGTACCAGCTTTAACAGCAGAATACTTCTTTATCTGTTTAGACAGAGCTCAGAGTCTTACTGATATTGTGAAAGTGCTGTCCAGGTAATGCGGAATTCCCAGCACATTCTCTGTTTTTTTAGATCATCTTCAAATACTTAGCACATAAAAATGACAGCCACCTTTCAGTTATTCCTTCTGACTTCCCTTGTTGTGTTGTAGGTGTTGGCACTAAGATTGATCCCACTTTATGCCGGGCTGACCGCATGGTGGGCCAAGTTCTTGGTGCAGTTGGGGCACTGCCAGAAATATTTACAGAGCTAGAAATTTCCTACTTCTTGCTGAGACGACTCTTAGGTGTGCGCACTGAAGGAGACAAGAAAGCTGCAAAGGTCTGTGTCCCTTCTTTTGTTTTTCCTGATTTTGCTTTCTGTGCTAGTTTTCATTAATGAATATATTTTTTTGGTCATATATAGAAATTTTGTCTCAGTGTTGATACAAGCTTGTCACAAAACTTACCTGTTTTTTTAATACTGTAGAATAGTGTTCAGAGGAGTAGAAATTCATATCAGTAGTTTAAAGTAGCATAAAGTGTTTATTTGTTATGTATGTATTTTTCTAAACATACTAGTAGTTGTTTTCTTTCACTGTCACCCTATTCATTTGTGCAATAATTAGTTTTACAGTGGTACTGATCTACTTCCTACTGACATGCTTTTTGTAGTTTTTTTCACTGAAGAATTTTTTAAAGTCTAAGTATGTTTTAAATACTCTAGTTGAAAAAAAAAAACTTGAGGCACAGCACAAACTTGTGTAACATGATCTATTTTACACAAATCAACCAAAAGATCATAATTTCCCCTGTTAGCATTTAAGTATATAAACTGCTTCATGCAACTGTGAGTAAAGTGCTTCAGCACTATCTTATCCTGTGAGATTAATTTTTTTTTTTTTGTATGTAGGCATAAGGGAAATGAGAATATACCTTCCTAGTAAATAATCTGTATAACATCACAGTTTGTAACAGTATCTCTGACTGTGTAGTTTATAGAAAATGTAGATAAATATCAAGAACCTCAGAACTACATGTACTACATCTTTATGTATTTGTCCTTTTACATACAAAACTTTTATCTACTGACACTGCTACCTGTAGTTTGTGTGTGTATATTTATAGTATTTCTCAGCTGTATCTTTTTTTGTGGCAAGAAGGTAACAGAAGATACTTGGTACTGTCTATGCAATTTGTGTTTTAGTACTAAAGCTTATGTTTCAGAGTTCTGTATGTCTGTCTTCAGGTGCAAAAATTATCGAAGAATGAAGTTCTAATGGTAAACATAGGATCTTTATCTACTGGAGGGAGAGTCAGTGCTGTAAAGGCTGATTTGGGGAAGATTGTGCTAACTAACCCTGTATGCACAGAAGTGGGAGAAAAAATTGCTCTGAGTCGAAGAGTTGAGAAACACTGGCGGTAAGTTGGTGCAAAGTTGGCAGAGTCTGTGGTTGCTACATTGTTAACAAAAAAATACGTGGATCTGATTTTGTAGAATAGGTAAGTGTATGTCTGTTTTAAAAATTCTTCTGGATTCTCCTAACACATTGGCACCATATTTGTGAAATGCTTCATTTCATTGCTATCCCATTTTTTAAACAAACACTATGATCGGGAGGATATGTATTAGTTAAAAGAGAAGGGAACACCTGAGGTTCCTGTTTGTTGCCCAAACTGCCAAGCTGTAAATTGAGCACAGTAGGGAATCTTGGCAGAAGGTTTAGGAAATTCTCATAATGTTAAGCCAAATAGCCATCCTTATGTAAACCTCAGTGGTTTTTTACCTGTGGAGCTGCATGTGATTTCTCATGTAACCTGGAAATAACAGCAGGGCAAAAGAGGAGGGATGTTTGAGTGTTTTATGTATTATGAGCACAGAGGAAAGAATAAAGTGTCAACTGGATTGACCCATTCAGATTATAAAATGTCTGACTATACAGAAGCATCTGGAGACTGAAAATGATGAACAGAATTGGTTGGTAATTTATTTTATCCCAGTGCCAGACTCTCTTTAGGTGATTACACATACTGTATTTGCCATGTGTTTCATAAGACTGGATTGATAAGAACATAAGAGTATTTAGATTTGTTGGGTCTGCACAGCCCTTGTAGTATGAGAGAGCACAACCATTTTTACAAGAAGTCTGTACTGTATGGAAAGGAGCTGAGCTTTAAATATCCATGGATGCATGTTTCTTTTTCAGATGACAAGAAAATGTAGACAGAAATTTAGTGCTTGCTGTCTCAGAGCAAGATGACAAATTAGGGAAGAGATTATTCTTTGAAAAAAAAAACAAGGCAAAAGATAACATGTCTTGAACAGGAGGAAAAAAAAAAGGCAGGACCCAAATTAAGTCAGGTAAAGCAGAAGGAAGAGGAGAAACTATATTAGAAATTATTCTTTTTTTTCTTTAAGCTGTAGACTTATAGCCTGTGCAAATTGTGTCTTTTGTTGCTTCTGTAGATTCCTTCCCAGTTAAAAAACTTTACCAAATTTTTCCCAAAAGCCCACCTGTCTCTGGATTATTAGGTGGGCAAATAGTGGCAGCCTGCTGTGAAGATGGTTATTGCAAAGTTGATTCCTATACTGTATTAAAAAGTTAAAGACAATGTAAGGAGACTGAAAGTTGAGAAAATGGAAAGAAGGCAAACTGGGGAAACCAGCATAATAAAATTACTTGGAGTAAAGATAATATACAGTTGGTACAGTGAAAAGGAACTTGCAGCCCAAGACAACAGAGTACTGAAAATACAGAAGAAGGTTCATAAAGCGAGACAAAAAAGGGGTATAAAATAAAAAGGAAATATACAGAGGCATAGAGAGAGGTTAAACAGCATATGGGATTCCAAAGATCAGTGAATTCAAAGATGGTCAAGTTATGACCTATGAGTATGGTACTAAAAATTGGGAAGTGCTGCTCTGATACACTTCAGTCCTTTTCTGGTGTCCCACGACAGGCTCTACTGCTTAGCAAGATAAATTGAGATGTACCTTCAGTTTCTCACCAGAAACTGGAAAAGTTTTGGACACAGTCTTACTAATAATATGAAATACCTGCTGACTGTGGAAATTGATGTATTCTGAATTTCTTTTCACAAGCATATTTTTTCTGAGGCAATAGTGGCCTATAATAAAGGCCTTCATTTTCCTTAGTATAAATAGCAGCACTTACCCATGAACTGAGTTCCCATCACAGGCTGCCTGTTCATTGAGAGTTACAGCTGTTTGTAATCTTATGGCATTTTCACTTCTCTTTGAAAATAATGCAGCACTTCAGACACTGGTGAAAGAGATCAAGCTGTGAATAGATTTACCATCCAACAGTACAACATAAGTTACAATATTTTCAGATTTTCGGCTTCTGTTTCAGAAGTACACCCTTAGCTGGTTACAAATGTCCTCTATCCTTCACTCTTTCCTCTTCTGGTTTCCACTAAGCAGGTTTAGTTCTTATAGAATGTTTTGGGTGGGAGACAAGTGTAGAAAATTCAAAATATAAGAACTGAAGGCATGAGAAGGATAGAAGGATGTTGACTTATACAGGGTATTTTTGACTACTAGTAAAAATAATAGAAACCTTTTTTTTTTTTTTTTGCAGTTTAATTGGTTGGGGTCAGATCAGAAGAGGAGTGACAATCAAGCCAACTGTTGATGATGACTGAAGAAGAAAAGAGGGCTTCATTTTTAAAGATGAAGTGCCTATTTCTATTTTGGAGGGGGTGTATTTTCACAGTGGAATTGGAAGCTGTGCAAACAGTATCTTTGAGTTGTATGGCTGTCCTCGTACGTTTTATTGAATTTTACCCTCTTACTAAAATACTAGTCACTATCACCATTAAAAGTGTAAAAGAATTGGCATAGAAGTGGGTTTCATTATCCACGTTTTAGTAGAAATTAATTGTACATGTCTCATGGCATGTCTAATTTATGTTACTTTGTGTTTCAGACATATCTGTTTAATATCAGTGAAACCAGGCCCAGTGTAACACACAAACCATGAATCTGGTATTGAAATAAAATATTGCTTATTTTCATTAATTCATACAGTTTTTCTGAGTAACAAAAGACTGCAGTGGTTGTTCAAGTACAAAAATTAAAAGCAAGCAACCAAACTCTTCTTGGAAGACTAGTACCTTTTCTGCACAATTTGTTTTGTTTAGATGACTGTTACCAACAAAAAACTTTATTCCTTTGTTTCTATGGTTCTGATTTTAGGATTCTAGAGTAATATGCTTTGTAATTAGGATGGCAACATTGACTGACTTGAATTTGTCATTTCTGATATTACTACATGTTTTCTTAAATCCCCAAAGGAAAAACCACAAGTAAACTGGATCTGAACTGGCAGTACTGGTTTTGGCCTATTTTAGTATGGATTTATGAAAAGAATGTGATTAATTGGAATGTGACTTTGTAATCGTGGAACTCTGGGGCGGGGGTGACTTGGGAGTTCTTTATACAATAGGAGTCAATGACTTCAAAATTATATTGAGCAAATATAAAATATTGGAAAGAGGTTGTAGAAAGGAGTAATTTGGGGTGGGGGGGCAGATTAATGGTGGTGGAATTGTGATAGGATGAGGAGAAAAGGTGTAAAACCACTTTTGTTTAGCTACTCTGAATCACATACCTCAGGATAAAACATAATGTAATAAACTTACTGTAGGGTGCTAATACTTTATTCCATTTAGATTTCACTCCTTCATTTGTACTAATATACATAGTTCTAGCTGTTTTATATACTATTTAGCAATTCATGCTACTTAACCTGTTTTGGTACAAAGTACTGTGTGTTTTCAAAGCTTGGTTTTGGTTTTATTCAATATCTTCAAGGGCTTTCTAAAGGTGAATACGATTTCTCTCATCAAATTGGACTTTGATGAAACAGCTTACATTTTTTTCTTGGTTTTGCACTGTACTGTGTTCCCTTACTCTGTCTACGTTCCTGTGCTCAGTTTTTCCATTTGTAAAGTACTACCTCACATGATGTTGAGAGTAAATACATTAGTTTTTGAATAGTGCTTTTCCATTTTAAAAGCAAGAGTCACTGTAGTTCTCACTGACTCTCCAGGTACTTGACCAATCCACAATCATAAATGTGTCTGTTTCAAGGATTGCATCTTCCATGCTTTGGCAACTCCCTTCTGTTACTGAATTCTAGGAACTTAAGCCCTGCCCAGTCTGGTGACGTGAGGGTGAGCATAAAAGAGAATGTAAGCTATAGCAGAGTGCTTAGATGGCACCAGCTCCAGGGTGAAATTTAGTGCAGAGTCCTTTCTCAGTGCACTGCAGCTGTGGGTCTAATGAAACACATGTGGAAAAGCTTCTGAGAAACTGGCTAAGCACCCACAGACATTTTTAGACATTCAGATATTTTGGAGGTTGTGTCTCTCTTGATCTGCAATTTAAAGAGCACCGGTGCCATAATCTTGCCAAAGCTGTGCATTGACCTGCTTTTCCAGGCAGGGTGAGGCTCTCACAAGGATCACTTCTTTCAACACTCTTCTGTCTATCCTGTCACACCAGGATGAGGGCCTGGGGGGCAGATCACATACAGAGCTCTTTTTCTGCCACCAAAATGTTAAAATTCCTCTAATGGAAAGCTTTGACTGCTGACATGAGTGATGAGTAATGGGATTTTGAGACTGCTGAACACATGGAACGTGTCTCTGCAGCGTTGGAGACCCAAGTGTGAACAGTGTAAGTGCAAATACATTGTGTGCTGCTGCGTGTTCCACCCCCTCCTCAGGCACTGAACTGTGATGCTGAGATGTTGAATGACAAGAGAAAGCAATATCATGTACAGCTAAGGAAGTTGAAAATTATTTTGATTTTCTTGGCCAGGATTGCAGATGCATTGTGAGCTTACTCACTTTACTAATGATTTGCTTCAGAGTGATTTGATTTTTTTTACCCTTTTTAGGTCATATTTAGCTACCTAAACATTTGCATTTCAAATTGGTTGGGTGCACAAATATGTAGATATCTTGTGCAGTGGTACAAAGTTGAAGTGTGTCAGTAGCTATTTCTGAGACTTCACTGTGTGTTTGGGAAATGCCATTTCCAGCCAAATACCAGAATTTATTCTGAAAGGGTAAAAAAACCCTTTCAGTTAACATCTTTGCTGATTTGGCCCTAGTATACACAAAATCCAAAAACATTTTAAAATTATGTTTTTATTGCATTCGTTTTGTAGCACTAAAAAGTGCTTCCTTCTAGCTCACTGCTGCAGAAAGGGTTCCTGCTGTTTTTCCATGCTGAGTCATGTGGATGAGCCTCCAGAGTGCCTGCAGGAAAGGTTTAAACTTCTGTCCCGGCCTAGTTTCCCACCAGTGCTTCTGCAGTGTAAAGTCCCAGCCCCGCTGCCCCTGCCGTTCTGGGTCACTTTTTGCTGCCAGGCTGGGGCTAAACATTTATAAAGTTCAAATGCCTGCCCTCCCTTAAGCACCCCCCAAAGCACCGACTGCAGGTTCGCAGCTCCCGCCCCTCCCAGCCGTGGCACGGCCCATGGACATCTGCAAGGTCCAGTTGCCTTTCACTGGCATCACCAGACCCTGTGGGCACCACTCCTTACTCATCAGTTCTTCCACTGCCACCATTCTTTTGGCACAGTTGGCTTAATGGCTGATGTTCACTTACCATAGTGCTAAAATCACTAATGTGCTCTGGTTCATGGTGCTGCTTTTGTTTCTGTGAAGCTCCATCTCTGTGTGCTCACTGAATACATCTTCAGTCCATCCCAGTGGTGTAATAAAAGTGAATATTTCATACTTCTCCAGACTAAAAACCCTGCTAGAATAACCATTTTTACAGAAATTTTGGTTTATGGTGAATAACAGCAGCTGTAACAGTCAAAAACTGTATAAGTGAACAAGTATGTAAATAAATTCTCCATTCTTATCCTGAAAGGATTAAAAACCAAACAAAGAAGTCTCCTAACATGGGCACTACATATGCAATGAAGAAAGAATAAATTAGCAAGAAAATTTTGTTACCAAGGAACATCTTGTTCAAGAAAGTTAGGAATTCCTTTGGTCTCCACAAATTACCTCAAATATTTAAATAAATACATATTCTTCAATGTCTTTTATAAAACTTCTATAAAACAAGGGACTAGAACACTGTGCTCAAACACAGATGAAAACTGTTGAAATATTTTAGTTGAAGTAATGTCAATATACATGATATTTACTTGTGTTGAGGGAGGCTTCATTAAGAAATTGCAGTCTATGTATTTACAAAAAAAAAAAAAACTTTTCCATTCAAACAGTTTCTTTCTAAAGCCTAGTGTACTTTTTTGAATATTTCATACAGCGGGGGGGAAAAAAAATCAAGATTCACTTAATTAAGTCTCATGTTACACAATCCTAAGGATGCAAATGAATCAGGGCACCAGCTCTCCCTTTTTGCTTCTGTGTGGGCATTTGTAAAGAAATCCAACATACTAGAGTGGATTCATTATATTATTTAGAAATCCTCTTCCCCTGCCAAATATTAAATTTTTCTATGTTTAGTTATTTTTGTTTATTTGGTGTTCAATGAAGACCTGAATGGTGTTTTCTCCCACAAATGCGCCGTAAGGTTTTCTGAATTCATTTCTCTTCCCTGTTTTGCTTAATCATCTATTTGATTAGGTAATCTATTATGTATCTCAAAATGCTTCATTTGCAACATTATCCTAACTACCACACAACAGAGTTAAGTCCCAGCTTTTGCAAGTTTTCGTTCAAGCAGCTTTTTTTAACCTTTGTGACTAGCACTGGGCATACAGACATAGAACAATTTTTTGTACTTTTTCTTGACTACAGCCAAAATGCTGTTGATAACGAAGTTTAGCAACAATTATTTCCTTAAATTGTCTCCCATTTATTGGGTTTGTACTAATTGTATACAACTTAATCCTTTAAAAATCTAACATGGAATCATGCTTCACACCAGAAAGAGATATGGGGGTGTAATTAGTCCTTCTACAGCAATCTTAAGCGTTCACATATTCTCCATATGGTTTTGGCTCCTTGTCTCGTCTGTTAGCACACGTTAAACACTGGTAGAGCTCCGTAAGCCATGTACTTGTGTGCTTCAGGCACACAGATTGTCCTGTTAACACTGCTGGGACCATTGTACACTTGAAGGTGAGCTTGTGCTTTAAGCGTTTTGGAAACTGGGATATTAAATCACTTCCATTTTTCTGAAAGCTTAATTCCTCCTTTAAATTCCTTGCTACTTCACACTGTTGCTGTTCTACCAATTTGTGTGTTCATGCTGGGAATTTATTTTTGCAGTTAATAGCTGACATTTTGTCTTTGAAAGCATTTTGAGCCTTATGGGAAGGTGTCTGTTTTGACACATCACAGGAAAGTGGACTCTTGGTACATTCCAGAGCAACCTGGCTGCTTTATGGGCTGGTGAAAACTGCTCCGGGCAGAAGCTGATCACCAGCTCCCATCCATTCAAGGGGAGTACAGTTAATGTAGCTACAGAAGAGTTTTGCTGGAAAGAGACCAAATAATACAGCTTTGAACTGACAAACACTGGAAGTCAGTGTTGTCCCATTAAAGTCTCCCCGAAAAGAAGGTTGGTCCCTCAGTGTAATGGTTTGGTTTGTAATGTCCTGCTCTCGTTAAACGATTTACTAGAGAAACAGGGAGGGGCTGTTTCTGTTTCAAAATACAATGCTTATATAGTCACCGATAACCCTCAGGGCCATCTACAACTGTATCAGCCGAGAAAAGGAACGCTTAACACTTCAAATCTTTTCTACCCTTTCTTTTTCAAGATCCAGCAGTTCTGATTTCTAACAATGTATCAGGTTGAACATTTACCAGTTCTTTTACCTTTGTTACATGTACTCACCAACATGTTTAGGTCTATCTTTGATTCATGGGCAAAAAAGGAAAATGGTATGTGAGCTTACAGAATTATGGAGGAAAACACGGATTTTTTTTTTTACATCTAAGCCCCGCCCCACCCCCAAAACCAATGAGAGTTCAAACTAAGAGATGTTATTTGAAATTGTAGAATAAATAATTAACCGCCCTACTGAATTAAAATTCCTTTAAGCTTGCACAGCACTGAATCTGTGCAATAAAATTGCTTGTGAAAGTCTTCCTTTAACAGCTAAGTGCAATTGAGTATTAAGAAGTCTACTGAATATTTGTAAACCAAGACATGTCAGAGATTTTAATACAGACAAATAACTTACCAGTTCTCCACAGGATGCAAGGGACTCCTGCTCAACACAAGGACCACCCTGATGTTTAAATGTAAAATCTGTTTTCAACATTTTTTAATTTAGCTTTTCAATTAAAACAAACAAACAAACAAAAACTTTTCTTTTTTCCTTTCCTTATTTTCTTTCCTTCTTACTTTTTCTCCTTCTTCTTTTTCTTTCCTTTTCATTTTCTTCTTTCCTTTTCTTCTTCTTTTCTCTACAAGGGCAAATAATGTTCATTTTTATCTGAGGCAGCTGAAAAAACTGTGTCTGGAATCTTCACAAAAAATTCAGTTTGAAGCCAACACCCCTTAGGGAAAATTTCAGACTTGTGAAAGCTGGCAAAGTTTTACGAGCAACTGAAAACCCGTACAATGCAAAATGTCAGACAGCTTCAAAGTAAGTGACACAACGCTGCACATTGCTGGTATTTTTAAGTAGAGAGCTTATCTGAGATATATGCAGCTGTAGAGATTTTATACTGGCCTTATAATATTTTCACCAATTTAAACCTATTATGTCAGTTTCAACCTACTGACTTTGTATAAATGAAACTGAAAAGACAGACTGAATATCTGGACCCTCTTCTGATCTTTCTCTATGACTATCATGTGTAGCACAGCACAGACAGACCAAATACAAGAGCCTTGCATTCCTCTTCTGGGTTCCAATACCATGGGATTTTTTACACTGGACATGGTTATTTAAGATACATGATAATATTGGAATAAAAAGCAGGTCAGTCAGTCATCAGCCTGGTATATCTGAACATATTTTTTAAATACTCTTCTTTTATAAATAGGAGCCATTAGAAAGTTTAAGTTCAAATACAGTTTTCAGAACCCAAGCAACAACTAAGATTCTCTGATGTTTCACTGTTCAGTTTGTGTTTCCCTCCTTTGCTATCAGATATTCCAGCCTTATCATGATGAAATTTCTTCTAATGAACATTGCCATACTTGTTTCACAGATATTCCTCCAATACCTTATTTTTCATGGTTACACAGATCCCAGTAATGCCTATGTTGAGGCTTAGTAAATTATGTCTTATAATGCCATGAAAACCTTATTTGAAAGGTTTTTTCTTTATTTAATGGGCATTTTTAATGTCAATTTCTTCAAAAGAATTTTGAAACACACAATTGTAAAGGTCAATCTTTCATTACTTCATTTGTTGCAACTAGTTTTCCCATCAAAGAAAATATTTCTTACAGCTTCATTAATCTTTCTTTTCCCCCAAGCCTTTGGTCCCCCAGGCATTGTAGCTGCCTGTCTGCACAGGCAGTTCAGTGCACATCCCTACTGGCTGTCTAAATTCACCCTAGAATTGGTGAGAAGTGTGTATGGCACTTTTGTCCCTGTGCATCATGGGCTGAAGCGAGTTGGTGGCTTTGTCTGTTCGTGTAGTGTTGGCTGTAACACATCTCAGTGGCCAGCCATTTGTTCTGCCAGACATCAGGCCAGATGCTACCCAAAACACAGGCACTGTGACAGCCTGGGCCCCTTTCCAAGCCTTGTTTCTCAGAAACTATATGAAGCTTCCTGCCAACACCAAGCTGGTTCTTTCTTCAGCTCTCTCAGGGAGTACCTTGAACACCAGCAGTAACTGGAAAAGTGCAGATGGATGGGTCAAAGCCTCTCCACAGGCTCTCAGGGGACAGTGATGGGCAGCACACCAAGCTGCAGCAGTCTCATGCTCGAGCTCCGTGGTGATGATGCTGCCTGGTGGAGCAGATCTTGCAGCAAAACCAGGACTGGCAGTTGCTGAAGCCAGCGAACACAGCAGGTGACTGTCCTGGAGTTCTGTGTCTTCAATGAGGCAGGTAACTAACAGAAAAGGCTGGGAACAGGGAAGCCCCTACTTGTGAGCAGCTTGCCACCAATAATGATGAACAACCTGGTATAGTGAAAGGTTCCCTGCCCATGGCAGGAGGTTGCATCTAGATGATCTCTTCCAACCCAAACCATTCTATGACTCTGTGAACTGTGCCTTTGGAGAACACAAGGTTATAAAGCACTCACCACTTGGTGCCTATGGATCACATACACTGATCGAGACCTGGGCAGTTTTATAGTCTTGGGATCTCCTACCCACCAGAAAGATTAATCACATACGCCTCTCATTCCTCTGTCCAGCATGAAGGCCAAGCTCTGACTCTTCATAACATCCTTCACAGCTTGGAGCACCTCATGTTCTTCTGGTCTGACTGCACCTCTCCTATGCTGTGATTTTGCTTAATTCCATGATATTGGTTCCTTGGCCATAAGATGGTGCAACACTTCATACCATGGATAAAAAACCCTGTGAAATCCAGATAACTTGGCCAGTCTTCACTTTGCTGCAGGGAATGCCAAGGGGTTCTGCTTCATCCACTGAGATTTTGTGCATGGCCACATTCCTCTGTCACAGTGGACAGCAATAACCAGTGCTGCTTTGGAAGGTTGCACCAACTCTTTTCTCACCATGATTTTTGCCCTAGGTGAGGAGTTAAGAAACCTTCTTTTCAGAGCCATTTTAGGCACAGAGGCGATGATTTAATTATTTCTGCTGCATTTCCTTCTGTAGGTCACAGCCCATTTTTCACTGGTCTTGCATGGAAACCCTTGATACCATCTAGCCTGGAACATTTTGTGTGAATGACCAAATGGGTGCTAAGAGACAATGAAGGACTAGGGGTGGCAATATGTGCTTGTGGTGACCATAGAAAGACCCCTTCCTAAACCATAAGAAAAACCAACCAGGAATAGGGAGTCAGTCTGCCATTGAAGGCTTGCCAATATCTGGAAATATCAATTCTGTAATATCTGAGAATGAAAAGAGAGGGGAGAAACAGGTATTATTGTCTGAGAGCAAGCACCTCAGCATGGACACTAGAGGACTCTACAGCATTCACTGTCTCCACAGGTTTGTATTGTATAATTATAGTAATTTAACTAACAAACACAAATTAATGTCTGGACAATTCTTGAGAAATTCTAAACAGCGCTACAAAGACTACAAAATAGACAAGAAAATCAGTTGTCTATTAAGAGTAACTAGGCCTGGGCATGTCTTGACAGAGAAAAAAAAAAAAAAAAAAAAAAAAAATTAAACTATTCTTAGAAAACATCAGTCTACTAAAAAATAGAACTCCAAGAAATTATATTCTTCTAGATATCTCTACCTGCTTCCACTTGTGAAAGGGCAGGGGAGGATTCTAAAAGATGGCCTAATATCAATTTCTTTGTGGCTATTACATTTCACTCACTCCTTTGTGAACCAAAGGACTTGGGCAGAAATGCTGGGAAGTGCCATCCAATCTGGAGGTGAAGGCATTGAGGGGAGGAAGACCCATCCCATTGATTATGTTTTGCTTGTGGTTGATTTATCATTTAGGAAGCCAAGGTTTTTTGTTGGATTTTTTTGGATTTGTTTGTTTGTTTGTTGTTTTGGTTTTTGGTTTTTTTTTTTTTCCAGATCTATCTTGTTTGAACTCCAGCTATCCATGTCTTTCTTCAGACTGAAATGAATTCCTAGTACCAGGAAAGCACTATATGATTCATGTCTACCTCTTTTGTTCTTGTTGTATTAAACAGCTTTTTAAGCATCCAAATTCTTTTATAATTCTTTTTGGCCTCTCTAGTTTTTGGTCTATTTAAAAAATACAACTCAGTAGATACACCTGCTCCACTGTGAGCATCCCCAAACAGCATTTTTGTTCCCCATGTATATGAGGCTCTTTTTGAGATGTTGTGTGATTGAGTTCCTTTAATCTTTTCTGAAATTTCTGCTTTCCAGGATTCAGAAATATCCTCTAGGTACATGATTTGCATTCATTAATCCTAGACACTTAATTTTGCACTTGGACAGATTAAGACATAACTTATTTAAGTGGTTCAATGTACAGAGTAATCCACTCTGTGTGAAATAATGCATTGTTTCTGAATTATCATCTTTTCCTCATCATCTGTATTTATTTCAGCAACAAATAATTCACAGCCACAAATAAAAACAGGAATGACTCTATGATGACTTCTAGATCACAATGGAAGTGTTGGGCCGTAACTAAGGTTCCACCATTTTGAACAATCCAATTGTTTGTTTATTTCTGTAATGTTATGTATTTCTTCCCAACTGTCAGTCCATCAGCTTTTAAGCCATTTAAGGTATCATATTGAAAGGGAGACTTTGTGTGTGTAGTGTAAAGCACCTTACCCAACTCTGCTCCATCTACACAATTAATGTGCTGAAGTTTCTCACCCACTCATGAAGTTTGATGTGTCTGCCAAGATCTTTTTTCTCTAAGCCACACTTACTGGTACTAGTTACATTTCCACCCTTTTATTCCTTATGAAATAAATACCATGTTTTCTTTTCCATTATTTTGAAAGAACTGACTTTAATACGACAGCCAGCTTATTACTCAACTCAGACAAACGGGCACAGGCTGATATCACCCTTTCTGAAGTGGCTCAAGCCTTTTGAGATTTATTGTTATAAATTAACTAGCTAGCTCCTCTGCTGACAAAGGCAGACAGGAGTGCATTTTAAAGCACATAACTACATTTCCTTATACTTTTACTTCTCTCTAGGCATTTCCTACTGATTAGTGACCAGAAACACCTTATGAGGTCTTACAGACTTTTGGCCTGACAGCTTCTTCTTTGTTGCACTCAATTTTAAGACTTCAGGATCATCTGGACCTGCAGATTAAACTGCCTATAGAAAGACTGCTTATCCCTTATACGTCCTTCATTCTGGGACATATTTTTACAAGGATTCCTTTTCAGTGCAACTGTCCTGAATACACTATACATGAAAGTCAGTAGCTACTACAGGCATGAAGCAGACCTTCTTATTACTGCTAGGAACTATCTCCTTACTCCTTCATTTTTAGTCCAAGGACTGCAGGTAAATATTGGTGCACTTGCAATTATTAACAATCAAAAGAGAACGTTATGGAAAATTAAATGCTTGGGTAAAAGTTTCAAGTAGAAGCTAGAAGAGAAAAAATTATTCCAGAATAATTCTAGAATTATGAGAATATATTAACAGAGGACTATTCTGGGAGAAATTAGAAAATCCCCCTTCACTTTCTTTCCTACCCAACCTCCATCACTGTGGTTGCATAGGAAAAACATGAAAAGATAACTTCAGCAGGCTGATGTTTACTGTACAGTGACGCAGCCAGCTCACAATGAACCCTCATCACCAGTTGAGGGGTTTGTCAAGGTCAAAAAATGGTTACTGAAACATGATCAGGTAACTGGATGGTAAAATAATTCTATTTCACAGATGAAGAAACAAACACATGTATATTTAAGATCTTCAAACCAGTCACCAGAAAGCTGACAAAAGTCAAGTTACTCTCTTATAACCTGAGTCTTAGCAAGAAGAGCTACAGCTTGAGAAATCTGGGAGTGTTACCCAGCACAATGGTGTTTGCTATGCATGTTGCCAGTACCTGGAAAAGGATCTAATTAACACAAAAAAAAGGGAAGGAACTCTGACTGAAAACAGCTCATTAAAAACTTCAGTAATTTATCGACAAGTAAATTATCAGCAAGATGGATGAAAACATTAGCTACACTGACTTTGAACTGTAACCCATTTTTCATGACTCAACAGACACAGTAACTCCTTTTAAGATTACCAAGATGGAACCTGATCACAACATTGTAATAGCCATTGTGATAAATGTCCAAGTATGAAATTAGCAGCAGGTATCTCCATAACTAACTCAATGACTGCCAAGTCCAAGTATGACTGTAAGAGGACACTCAGCAAAAGCCAACTTCATTTGCTTTTGTGAGGAAAAAGATACAGCACAGAACCTACCCTGAGTGACACCAAAACAAACTCTAGGGAAAAATACAAAGGAATAGTAGATCACAAGTAAAATTAGTTGGACTGCAAGGGCTCTGTTCACTGTACTGAAAACAACTGAGTTATAAACTTTTATATACAAGCTGTATTCTCTCTCTTGTGTACAACACCTAATCACGAGTCAAGCTCAGAAATACTATTGCTTACAATGCAGTTTTACCCTTTCCTACTGAATTCCAGAAAGTGCAAGTTACAAAAGTATTTCTGCAGGTAAGTTAACCTATGTTGTTCCAAAGTGGTGCCAGCACACCTACGGTACCTGCAGTTTCCAAGTGTGTTCTGCCTTTGGATACCTCTGTTGACTGTGGGAGAAGAAAAGGCTGTGAGTATCAGCTGCAAACACGGCTTCCTTCCTGGCAGCTGCACCCATGGGAGTTACCCTGTTTCTGACCACACCAGGGTGTCTGTGGCCTATTGAAAACCAGAGTGGCTGGGGAAAAACATTGAGGTAATGGCTCTATCAAGACAAAAATTACACAAAAGACTCAAAATATGCTGGTATCTTGCTCCCAAGTGGTGAAGAACAAGAAGGTAAACATGAAATAGTTATATACAGATAAGATGAATGGCCAGCCAGTCAAGAAGTTAGGATTCAGATCTTGCAAAGCCATTTGCCTTTCAATGGCATTATAGTTTTCTGAAGCTCTTCCCCTGCAATAACATGACAACTGGCTACACTGAATTTTTGAGGGCAACATGCCCTGCATTCTGGATTTCCACTGCCTATGTGAACAAAAAAATTGAATATAACATTCTTGCAACCAAAGACCTTATAGGATATTGTGCTGTTCACTGGAATTTTCTATGCACGTCACATTTGTGAGAAAACTGGCTCAGAAATTGTAGAATCATTCAAGTTGGAAGGTACTTCAGATTGTCTTCCCTAACCCTCCCACCCAGAGCAGGGTCACCTACAGCAGGTTGCTTAAGACTGTGTCCAGCTGGGTTTTGAGTATCTCCAAACCCAGAGGCTTCACAATCTCTGTGGGAAACATGTTCCACAGTTTCAAAGAAATTCAGTCTTAAATTCAAATATAAAGACAAAGAAATAAATTTTCCAGTTTTTTACTTATCTATACTAGAGTTACCTTGCTATTGATTGTGAACTAACCATCATCTTTCTCTGTTTTTTCCCTTAGCCTCCTTCCTCCTGGCAAAAATATTTACTTAAGACTATTTTACATTAATATTACATCTATGGTCAAACTCAGAAATCTTTGTTAAGGTCAGTATTTTAGGGACCATTCCTGAAAGGGTCTGGACTGAGTCTACAAAAGTTTTTCTACAGCCCTCATGGATTTAAATAAAATAAATTTTTGAAGTATTATTGCTCCCATTCTGTTCTCAGTATCCTGATGTGTTGAGTTTATGTAGGTAGGTCTTGGTAGCAGGGGTGCTACAGGAGTGGCTTCTGTGAGAAGTTGCTGGAAGCTTCCTCCATGTCCAGCAGATCCAAGGTCAGCCAGCTCCAAGAAGGATCTGCTGCTGACCAAGGCTGAGCCCATCAGGAATGGTGGGAACACCTCTGTGATAACATATTTGAGAAAAGAAAAAAAAAGGTTTTTGTGCAGATATAATTGCAGGCAGAGAAAAGCAGGGTGAGAACATGTGAGAGGAATAACTCTGACACCAAAGTCAGTGGAGAAGGAGGGGCAGGAAGTGCTCCAGGCACCGCAGCCAAGATTCCCCTGCAGCCTGTGGTGCAGCCCGAGGAGACCTAGGCTGAAGCAGATGCCTGCCTGAGAGGAGGCTGTGAGTCCATGGGAGACCCAAGCTGGTGAGGGCTCCTGGCAAGGACCCTGCAGACCCATGGCACGAGGAGCCCACGATGGAGCAGGCTTCCTGATAGGACTTGTGACCCTTTGGGTGACCCACACGGAAGCAGGCTGTGCCTGAAGGACTGCACCCGTGCACAGTGTGACCCAACTTGCAGCAGTTTGTGGAGAACTGTTGCCTGTGGGATGAACTCATGCTGAGTTCATTGATAAGTTAATCAGAGAACCGTCTCCTGTGGGAAGGACCCCATGGTGGAGAAGGGGAAGGACTCCTCTCCATGAGCAGCAGCAGGAAAAACCTGTGAAGAATTGATCACAACCCCCATTCCCATCTCCCTGCACTGCTGAGGCAAAGGAGGTGGAGCTTGGGAAGAAGAAAGAGGTGGGGGGAATGTGTTTTTTGAGATTTACTTTACTTCTCATTATCCTATTCTGATTTTTTGTTGGTAATAAATTAATATCCCCAATTCAAGTTTGTTTGCCCTTAGGTATTTAATGAGTGATCTCCCTGGGTCCTTATCTCAACTCATGAACTTTTATTATATTTTCTCTTCCCTGTCCAGCTGAGAAGGCAAATGACAGATCGGCTTTGGTGGGTGCCTGGCATCTAGCCAGGGTCAACCCATTACACACAGTTAAACTTTGCAGGGTGCATGTTTATCAAACACTCTAGTGAACTAAACTCCAAGCATCGCCCAACTTAAGTTTTACGCCTGTGTATTAAGATAGAAGAGACTAGGATATAAAATTAAAGTGGAGTCAAAGCCGAACCAGAAGCTAATTGGCAAAACAAACACTATGTATTTGCTGTTCTCAACCAGATAAGTCACATTTGCATCATTTGATAAGTGCAACAGCCAATTTCCTTCCAGTTTCCTTAAACGTTAAAAATGCCTCTTGAAAAAAACCTCCTCGAGGGCTGGCCTCACAATTATGCAACCAATTTGAAGGTACTTCCTCACATCCATGAGGTTACCCACTTAATTTCTGACGCCTCGAAAACTTTAGGGTGCATTTTCCATGGATCAACAGCAACTCTCTCTTTAAAAAAAAATTAAAAATTAATTCTTATTAACTTTTATAAGGATGAGAAAACACCTCTAGACAGGCCTTAGGTTTCAATGTCAAATTATTTCTAATTTTTCAATAGTCCACAAAATGCGACCCTCGCCCCCCCCGGTACTGCTTTTACGTGAGTGCCAGCGGCCCCCACGGAGCGCCGTCCGTGTTCTACGTGGGGACCCGCAGTCCGGCACCGCACCCCGCTGTTTTCCGCAGTCCTTGTTGTTCCCAGCAATTCCCTCCGGCAGCCGCGCGCCGCGCCGGGGTGACCCGAGGCCAGCCAAGCCGCGGCCCTCGGCCCGCGTCCGCCCCAGAGCGGAGCCCCCGCACCCTAAAAACCCGCATCCTACAATCCGCTCCCCACCGCGCAGAGCCGAGCCCAAGCCTGCGGCGGAGCGCGGAGCCTCCGGCCCGCTCTCCTGGGCCGGGCCGGGCCGGGCCGGGCCGCGGGCCTGGCGGCGAGCGGGGGGAGCTCGCCCGGCATGGAAGGGTCGGGCGGGGAGGGGGTCCCGGGGCACGGCTGCGCTCCGCGGGCGCACACCGAGCCCCGGGCGCCGCAGCGCGGCCGAGCCGCGGCGGAGGCGGCGGCAGGAGGAGCCGCGGGACCGAGCGCCGCCGCCGCGCCGCCCCCGCCCCGCCGCCCCGACCGCCGCCTCGCCCGCCCCGCACAGGCCCCCGGCCCACTCGGCCGCACCGGCCCCGCGGGCGGGCGGGCGGACGGCCCGAGGCGGCGGTGGCGGCGCGCTCCCTTCCGCCTGCTCCTGGGCTCTCTCGGGCAGTGACGTGACGTGCTGACGGCGGGCCCGGCCCGGGGAGCTTGGCCGCTTCCACTCAGCTCCGAGCTCGGCCCCTCCCTCCCCTCCCGCCCGCCCGCCCGCCCCGCCGCAGCCGCCGCCGCCGCCGCCGCGCTCGGCCCAGTCGCGCTGAGAGAGGCCGCGTCGAGCGAGCGCCGCCGCCCGCCACCCGCACGGTAAGAGCCGCGGGCCGGGCCCTGCCGCCCGCCCGGCCCGGGCCTCCCCCTGCCCGCACAGGCCGCGGCGCAGGCCGCGAGGAGGCCGCAGCTAGGCCGCGACAGGGCTCCGCCACAGGAGCGGGCCGCGGGCTCTGCGCCGGCGGGTCCTGCGCGCCCGACGCGGCCCGGGGCGGCGGGGGAGTTGGCGTGAGGAACGCGGAGTGGAGGTGGGTGACCGCGGGCCCGGCGGGAGGCGAGTAGGGCCGGTGAGGGGCCGCGGGCCCGGCCGGGGGGAGCTCGGAGGTGTCTGGAGGAGGAGACAAAATGGCGGCGCGCGGGGGGGGGGGGGGCGGAGGGCGCCGGCGCCATCTTGAATTAATCGCTCGCACAGCCGGGGCCCCGCGCGGGCCGGGCCGGGCCGGGCGGGGCGGGGGAGCCTCGGGGCTCCGGCAGGGACCGCCCGCAGCCTCCACACCCTCCCCGCCTCCCGCTGCCACACTGCGAGGCGCAGCGCAGCGAGGCGCGCTCGGCCCGCGGCGGCTCCCTGCGCTGCCGAGCGGCGCTGCCGGCCGGGTTATCTCCTGCCCCGCCATCTCCTTCCTCTCCTCCGGCTGGGGATTCCGGCGGCGCGGGCTCGGCTGCGCCGAGAGCTCTCCCGCAGCCGCCTTCGCCCACTCGCCCCGTAAGCAGCCCCCTAATCCCCTTGGGGCCCCCTTGGTGCTGGTTTAGAGGTGCTCCTGGGATCGGTCATTTCCCTAATTCAGGTTTCCTTAAGAATTAGCTTATTTCCTTTGGAATTACTGTCGTCTGGCGCACAACATCGCAGTGAAATCTGGAGAAAACCTGTTTCTTTAACCGTTTTCTGCAAATACCCCACCACTGCACTACAACAAAGAGGGGAATGTCTTGAGGGTTTTTTTTTACGGAATTGCAATGAGAACAGCAGCACTGATTTCTCCTGCCAAAACTGAGGGAGATGCGTCAAGAGATTAGCAGCTGAACGATCACATTGTTACATTTGTAGCATCTTTTTTATTCTTCTGTTTCTCCACCTAGTAATAACGGGGGTCATTTTTAAGGCAGGAATTCAATCCTATAGGAGGGTAATTTTTTTTTTGCCTTTCGTGTGTGTGCGACCGAGGGCAGTGTGCGTGTGTGTTTGTGTGTTCCTGGCGTTCCCCACAAGTGGGTCACGTCAGGCGAGTTGTGACACTGCAGCAGTGGCGCGGCCTGAGCGCGGAGCTGCCTCGGGAGCAGCGCGGAGCCTCGGCGGCTCGGGGCTCTGACCCAATTGGGACATGCCAGGCGTGCCGCAGTTTTTAATGGGATGTAGCAAGGCACGACGGGAACATGGTTGTGGCTGTACACTAAGTCATCCCAGCGTGGGTAGGGGCCAGCAGTTGCACGTGGGGAATTTTTATGGTTTATGCCTTGGTTTGTAAGAGTTTCACTGCCTGGATATTTGGTTTATGGCCTTATTGCAAATTAGAAGCAGGCAAATGACTATGCTATGTATTTCTTTTTCACTAGGATGGATTTTCCGAAGTTTCCCCTTTTTTCTACTTTTTCTCTTTTTCCTTTTTTTCCATTTCCCTTTTTTTTTTTTCTTTTTTCGGAGGGAGCAGAGAAACAGTTTCTGTGGAATATTAAACCTCTTTTAAGAAACTGTATTTTTAGAATTGCTCCTTCTTTAAAACATGACAGCTTGTCTATTTCATTTTATTTCATCTTGATTACCTTGCTAGGTCTGTTGAGTCAAGGATCTGTAATGTGGCAGGACTAGTGCAGAGTCTGCATTGCTTCTCTTGACTGATTATTCTCATGATTATTTGTATTTTGGAAGACTATCGCTAATATAGTAATACCTTTTCTTCCATTAATATGTGATTTTCTATCTGTCCTTCTACTTGAAAAATGTTACCTTGACTTCCATAAAGCCAAAACCAGCCAAGTCTGAGTAAGTAGGTAAAAATTAGTTTGTAAAGAGTAACTGTATGAACAGAATTAAGTGTATTGCAATAAGTTGTATTAGTATTTGATCCATTTACTTGGATCCAAGCCAAATAAAAGGTGTAGATGTTTAGTTCTTTTCAAAGATTATAAGACCTGATTCTGGGTGCCTCAGGTTTTTTTGTCACAGTGGTAGAAAAGTGTTACCAGAATTCCTGACATTTGAACAAAGAGCCACATAGTTGAGAAGGACTAAATATAGGGACATGGCTGGGCACCTACTTTTCTTTGAGAATTTGGGTTCCCAAGCTGGAACTGAAACATTGATTCTATTGGCTTTAATGCCACAACTGAGTCTTGAGATGAGTGTCAGCTAGAATGTTTTGGAAGGACTGAGAGGAGTTTCTGTCCTTATTGAAATCTTGCAGGAAAGTGAACAGCTGGAATTGCTTCCTGGCCTTTATGGTACCACAGAGTTTTGGGTCCTTGCCAAGGAATTGAAGATGTTCTCTGTGGTGCTTGCAAGAAGCAGCTCTGGTATTTCTCCTTGTCACAGAGCTGCTGTTACAGGTATGGGGCCCTGTGGTGTTCCTTCCTTTGTGTAGCTGCTTCTTATGGCCCTGTGCTCATGCTCTGCTCAGAAGAGCAAGCAGGAGGAAACAGTGTTTTCTCATCTCCTGGTTAGAATACTCAAACCCTGAAGTGATTTTGGGAATGTTTTTGAATTTTTTGTTACCTCAGCCAAAGACATATTACTTTATGCCTTTTTGGGCTGCAGATTCTGATTTGGACACTTTCCTTATTTCAGATAGTTCAGTTAATTCCTGTTTTAAGTGTCTGCGTCCTCTTTTGGTCTTCTTGTGACAAATTTCTATGGATGTGGGGCCTGTGCCCTTGTGAGGCATTTTCAAACTCTTTATGGTCCTGCACAGGAGTAAGAGTTGGTGTGCATTGATGTGTTGGCTGGGTCTGTATGCTAAAGCACATTATGAGAAACATTATTTAGTAAGAGATCACTGAGTGAAAGCATTGAAGTTTGTTTCTACACTGGAACAAGTACCAAAGCAAATGTTGGTTGCCTTTTTAAGACTCAGACTTGAAAGCCCATGTGCCCAGGAAGTGTATTTGGTTTGTTGGAGCCTGAGCCTTTGTTTTGAGCACATTTTGCCAGTGTAGGTGAAAAGACCTGGCCAGTACAGAAGAGGCCAGAGTTATACAGTGTGCAGGTAGAGGGTGTGCTGGGCTGTCACTGCTGTGAAACTGCACCTCCAAAACACCACAGGGACATTTTGGGTTTAGCATCTGTTGCTGGAATCTAGGCAGCAGCAAGAATAACAGGAAGAGATTGTGTCAGCAGGACTTACAGGAAGCTGGAAAATAGTGGTGGAGACCTCTGCATCTCATGGGTGAAGAGGATAGACCGAAGGACAGTGAAAGAGTGCCTTACTTAGTGAAGTGAGGAATTTAGGGAGCAGATAGGATAGATAGATAAAGTACAGGCGTGAATCATAAGAAGTAGGAATTTGTGCTGGAATGATAGGTGGGTGGTGAAAGCAGGAAGCAGAGAAAACGAATGCCAGTTCTTCTAGCAGCTGGTGGTGAACTGACACTTCAGGCTGGTCAGGTCACAGCAGATCACAGGCTGATGTGTATGATGTGTATGTATACAGCCCTCGGAGGCACTGGCACAAAGGACATCTGAACTTTTCCCACAGAGCCGGACACAGAGTTCCATTTTCTTATGTGTGTGTTTTCTGAGGGGTAAGGCACTTTTATTTCTGCCAGCCCTTCCTACCCCTTTGCCTTCTACCAAAAAAAACCCCCCTCCTAATTGCTGATACAATCTTGGCTACAAATTGATGAGCAGCAGAGGTTTGTGTGAATGATGGGGGTCTACTGTAGTTAGAAGGTGGAGGGATGAAATGAGCAAGGTGAGGTAATGAACATAATATTGGTGCAGGAACACCAAAAGTTGGAAAAGAAGCAACAGAAGAGAGGAAACTAAGCATTGAGGGCAACACGGAAAATATGACAAGATGAATAGGAAGGGCATTGGTAGTAGACTGGCTGGGTGTTAACTGAATAGATGGAAGGAGAGCAATTTGGGTACGAATAATTCTTGCTAGAATTACTGTATGGAATTTTGTTACTCTGTTCTTGTTTCTGTGGCATGGCAGAAGTTGATTGCCATCAGTCAAGCTATTTCTTGCATCTGAGGCTCAGAAACACTTCTCTTCAGCTCTTGGTTCTGAATAAAAGCATTGGGTGAAGAGCTGTTCCTCTTAATAGTGGGCACTTCTGGTTGACAGTCAGAATAATTGGGAGGTGATTTATGTCCAGTTGGATACCACAATGACTTGTTAGGACAGCTGTCTTTAAAATACAGAGGCCTTTCAGCTGAGCATCACACAAATATAAAACACCTTGGAAAATTATTAGTGTTCACTATTTTTCATCCAGTTCAATGTCTGGCTATATTTCTTCTTTGGGACTTCTATAAAAGACAAGGCCCAAGTGACTGCACTGGAGGCTGGACAACACCCAAGGGAGAGTTCCAGAGGTGAAGAGTTGAGAAAATTTGGGCTAAAAAGTGGGGCAAGTTTAGAAAATACTTGTTCTAGATTATGGGTTTAGATTTATATCTTGGACTAGTAATTTTTTCTTTTGTAGAGTAGTTTCCCTGATAAAGACTTCATTAATGTAAATGTTAGTTGATGTAATTTTAGAAATCTTGGGTAGAATCTTGATTTTTTTTTTTTTTTTTTTTTTTTGTCTTTTGTGAAAGTATCCCAGAGATGGGGAGGTTTCTGCCTGTGACTGTGAGAAATGTTGGGAAGAAGAAAAATAACATCTTCTACAGAAATACAAGCAGAAACATGAACCAACATTCTGTTGCCTCTTGTCATTCTGCACGTAGGAAAATAGTTGGACTTAAGTGCAAGGGAATAGGAGAAGTTTATGTTAGACTGCATTTTGCCTAACTAGGTTTGCCTGATGTAATGCACATACATAAGCCACAGAATTTAGATTGCAGTTTCACATTTTTGCAAGTATTTTAACTTTGTGGTCTTGTTTGGTTCTTTCATTAAGAAGATTGAAATACTACGTGCACTGAAATGTTGGCATGCTGTTCAAAAATTTTGGTAGAACTTGACATTTGGTAATTTTTGAGAACTAACTTGTGATACTTATGGTACTTTATCTTAGGGCGAGAGTTCTGAAAATATTTACAGATCTAGGTTTGAAAACATTTGATGTTATGCTCTGAAGCAGTTTACATTGATTTCAGTTCCTGAAGTGACATAAGAGTGAACTCTCCCTGACTGTCCAAGAATGAACATGAGGACATCAGAACTGGTGTGCATTTCAGCTAATGAGCTCTCTATGTTTAACTTACCATATTGAGCCTTAATGATTTGACAGTTCTGTATTCTTCCTCATCCAACAAGGACTTGAGTTCCTTGAGTAGGAATATGTCTAGGCTTTGTCTTCATTTTTTTTTTTTTTTTTTTTTTTTTTAAGATTATAAGGAAATAGTATTTTCACATTGCTTTATGAGCTGCTTCTCTGTTTGTGTAGCCATAGGGTTTTGAGAAATGGATCCAGAGTGTTGGACCTCACACTCTTTTTCACACAGTAGGTGTTTGGTCATCCAGAGTAGTATTGATAGAATCACAGTCTGAGGGACCCTGAGTGAAATCTGTTTCATCTTAAATTCATGAAGTGCTGTGTGTTAACTTCCATGCACCCAAAATTTCAAGTTTCAGTGCATAGACAGAGACAACCTTTTTCACCTAATAGAAGTGAAATAACCTTTCTTCTTTATCTTCTACAGACACTGTGACTGATGAGAGTTAAAGGCCATGGATGAAGATGGGCTTGAATTGCAGCCACATGAGCCAAATGCATTTTTTGATCCAACAGGTCTGTAAGGAGATAATACGTAGATAAGAGTGTTCACATTAGATGCAATTGACTATTGTTTATTCTGCCTTTGCTTAGAAGTGCTGTGCTGCATCAATGCTTTTCCATAGAGTAGTTGCTTTTGAGTTTGGGTTGTTTTTATTACTCAGAGCAATATGAATGGGCTACTGTTCTTTCAGTCAAGTAATAGTTGTTTGGGTATTGGGGAGAGTCTAAAAATTGCAAATCTTTTCTGGGAGAGAAAATCTTGTTCATCTTAATTATGTTAGTATCTGCTGAGGACTTGCTTTATCTACCTTAATAGTTCATATACTGTTATTCCTGTTTTGCTAAAATGCATCATGCTGTAAAAGTTGAAGTGAAACAGAAGTAATTTAAATTGTTAGCCGCCTCATGTGAGACAGTTTTACAATTTAAGTGCCATTTTAATTGTGTTTTTCAGGGGCTGATGCAGCACATATGGATGGAGATCAGATTGTTGTGGAAGTACAGGAAACAGTATTTGTTTCAGATGTAGTCGACTCAGATATAACTGTGCATAATTTTGTTCCTGATGATCCAGACTCCGTAGTAATCCAGGATGTCATTGAGGATGTTGTTATTGAGGATGTTCAGTGCCCAGATATCATGGACGAGCCAGACGTATCTGAAACAGTCATTATTCCTGAACAAGTGCTGGACACAGACGTAGCCGAAGAGGTTTCTTTGGCTCATTGCACTGTCCCGGATGATGTTTTAGCTTCTGACATAACAGCAGAGACAATGTCTATACCAGAACATGTACTGACAACTGAGTCAATGCATGTACCTGAAGTTGGACATGTAGAACACGTAGTTCATGATAACGTTGAAGAAGCAGATATTGTTACTGATACTCTGGGAACAGATGTTGTTTCTGAGGAAGTCTTGGTGGCAGACTGTGCATCAGAGGCAGTGATCGATGCCAATGGAATCCCTGTGGAACATCAAGATGAGAAGGGCAACTGTGATGATTACCTTATGATTTCCTGTAAGTGCTTGGGTAAAGCCATCAAAGTTCTTATGATATGGGCTTGAAATATCTGAGGGAGGGCTTAAGATCATACCGAAGCAGAGTTACTCTATTTTTTATTGAAAGGCAGATCTCACAAATGTACTCACACAGAGGGGACCATGTACCCGCGAAAAGTTCTGGTGAAGCTAATGGAGAGAAATACTGGCAAATGCTCCTCTGATTATCAGTTATTTCTGTAGCAATTTATAGCATATGAACAAAAGAGTAAGAATTCCAGTAAACCAAATGCCATATACTTAATAAGAACTGAAAGAAAATTAATGTGACAATGTTTAAAAGTGTTTATATGTGCAGGTTACTAAGATGACTACCAAGACATTAAAGAAACAAGAATATTTCATGGAAAAGAAAGAGTAAAAACTCACGGTTTCTGAAAATCTGATCCTTGTCTTGTTTTTTCTAAGCCCCTACCTTTTGCACTCCATCTATTGTTGGAAACAGATGGCAGTCTGGTTTTCTTTGCTGTTGTGTTTTCTTCTCTTGATTAAACAAAGGACAGAGATATGCAGCTAACAAAAAGAGTAGCTATTGCTGCTCATAACTGAGAAACTGGGAAGTGAATATCTTAATCTCCCTTAGGAGCAGTGGCATGATCATTTGAATCGTATTTCAAAAGGCTTAAATAGAGGGTAGAGAAAAATAGAGCATATCATCAATCCTTTTTCTACTGAGGATATATCCCTTTTGGTGAACTAGAGTTTACTCTAAGTATGTTACTTATTATAGTGGTTACTCAGTGCAACACCTAGGAGCATCAGTGTCATGCTGAACATTTATTTATTGTAGAAATAGAAAAGCCTTGTTAGGCTGGTTCGTTTAATTGCCATTTCAGGCACTTCAGTTTTGTGTGGTGTTAAATGATTCCATTGATGAGGTGTACTTTGTGCTCTGCTTCAGTTACCTGTTCTCTTTTTTTTTTTTTCCTTTCCCCCCCTTATTCCCCCTTCTTTACTATTGGACACATTTTTGAAATGTATAATAACTTGTTTAAATTTTATATTCTGTACTTACGAATTTTAATGTTGCTTCTCCTTACCTAGGATCACTGCATTTCTTAATTTATCATCTCTTGAGTTCCTTGAGTAACCTTGTTGCAGCCATGTTTTGAGTTTATATGAGGTACAGTTAATTCTCTATTATCTGGGAAAACAATGAAATGGGATAATGCAAAATATGGATCACACAAAATATTGTAAATTAAACTGCAGGATTGTACTGAGGTGAAATAGGTCAGGGGATCTGTTCTTAAATTGTATTGATCCAGACTGATAAATGCACTCTTGTCTAGTGTGGTGCAGATAAAACTTTCTGATTCTGAACCCAAGTTAAATCAGATAAAAGCATCTCAAATGCTTCTGAACCTGCTGCATAGTTAGACAATAAACTGGATAATCTGCCTATAGATAATTGAGGCCTGATTCTGATCGTGATCCTTCCCTCTTCCAGACCCCTGACTGTAGCTCTTCAAGGCGCTGTTGCTCCTGTCTCTGCTCACCCCTCCTGTGCAGGTTTTCCTCCTGCAGCAGAGCAGGGCCTCTGGGCTGCTGCCATGGAGCACTTTGCAAACCATTCCTGTGTAAATCACAGAGAGGGCTGGGTGGATGTGTGTCGTGTTCATTGCTGGCAGTGGCTGAACAAGGACAGAATGTATTGGTAGAGGCCGTTTTGGATGATCCCTATCTAGCTGGGAAAGCTTCTTAGATGTACCAGTTGTCAACAGGTGCTGACTGGCAGGAAGCACAGAAATTTAGTTGTTCGCTTGTGCTGGGGTATTCTCCATTTTCAGTCCATTTCTGCAGTTTCATACTTTATTTATTTTTAAATGTCTCTTGCAATGTACTTTGTTTAGATCCAGAACCTCAAATAAGCCAGCATTTTAAATAATCGTTATGCTACAAAATATGCATTCTATTTGTGTTTAATGTTCATTTTAAAGGGAAGTCCCTACTACCACCTACTGTGTTTAAAGCCTGCATAACAAGTTCTTCTGGTTGTGAAGGCAGAGTCTGGTGCTTTTCCATCAAGTAAAGGCTGTCTTGCCAAACAGTTTCTTTGTTATATGAGAAGTATGATTTGAATTAAATTTTTTTTTTTTTTTTGTTTGCATCAGCAGTGTGTATGTTCATTGATCTAATGTCTGTGTCAGTTCTTCAGTAGTTAGTTTTCAAAAGGTAGTAACATCAGCCAATTCAGTTTCAGGTTTTCATCCTAACTTGTAAATTTGTGTTTGATTCTGGCAAACCTCCTGAACTGCAGGGGCAGATGTTGGAGTGTAATCTTGTCTGCCATTACATTAGCCAAATTGCTGCTTCCCAGATCTGGGAGCTAGACTGTGTTCTTCAGAGTGCCTTTGCCTGTCTTCTTTTAGATAGGCTAGGCACTTGAAAAGCAAGGGATGTCACTTTGTGTTCTTTCTGTCCTAGGTTTCTCCATCTGTTTTCTTCCATGGAAGCTATTGGCAAGATCTTTTTGCTTTTTCCTATTTTGTGTCTCTCTTTAAGTGTTTCCATTTTTGTTTCTAATGAGCTGGGTATACATATATCTTCTTAAGATAATTTTCTTAGGTTTTTCCTGAAAATTCGCTGTTTGAAGTGATTAATCTGTGTGTACATTTTTTTAAATGTTATGTTTCTACCTTCTTTCTTGGTTTCAGGCTGGTTTGTCTTTTCAATGAGTACAGTTCCTTTGGATTTCATTCTGTGACTTTGCTTCAATGAGCTTAGTATTTTAATAGTTATTTTCCCAGTTAGATTTAATTTAGCTTTGGCATTAGTATCACTTTGCTATCTTCATTTTAAAGGTAATGTTTCTTGGCACAGCTTTATATCACCAGTTACTTTTTGATGTACTAAATTTTTTTCTTGGATACTTTGTCTTTGCCCTCAAGATTAATTCTTGTTCCATGGTAGATTTGGGGCACTTACAGCAGAGCAGAATACAAACCTAGCAGTTAGTGGCTAGAAAAAGACAAAAGGAGGTTCAAGTTGATACTTTTTTTTTTTTTCTCTTTTGCATGTTCCATAACAAGCCAATTTATGAGTTAGGTCAGGAAAGTATAAATTGTGCTGTGACTCACTGGTACTAATTATTTGGTAGCATGAAAAACCATTTCTCTGTAAGTGAAACAGTAGTGGTGAGATTAGCTGGTGTTTGTCAAAACAAACATCCTGCATTTACTAACCAAGGAAAGTAGTGCCCTGCGCCTGGCAATAGTGGCAAGGTGGAAATTGAATTTTTTTTTTAATCTGATTTCATTTTGTTTGGCAAAGATAGATATATCCTCTGGCATTAACTGATTCTATAAGATGAAATGTATCCTGATACACTCTTACTGCAGTAAAAATAATGAGGCATGGAAGCTTGGCAAGAGTCGTCTGGAAAGAGTGAAGGGCAGCGTCACAAGGCTTAAACTGCAGCTTTAAGAATTTAAATATTTGCAAATAAGGGAGCTGTGTTATATCCATCCATCCATCCATCCATCCATCCATCCATCCATCCATCCATCCATCCATCCACCCATCCATCCCCTTGCTGTTCTCTGAGTTACACATGTCTCTTGTTTATTTTATTTGAATTAACACTTTTCCTTACAGGAGTCTGAACCCAGGGTAACTCACAGAGAGAGAAAGGTTTCATCTAGGCCTATGGAAACCAATCTTTTTTCATCCTTGGTGGATGTTCAAGTTGAAAGCAATGGATCTGATGAACCAAGCCATAGGGTTCATGCCTTCCCTTAGGGCCATCCAATAGACTTCAAGTCAAGAAAGCAAAATGCTCTTAATTGCTTTTTTGGTGTAAATATCTCCCCCCCTTTTTTCCCTGGAGGTTGCTAAAGATACAGGAAATGACATTTTTCTTTCCCAGAGGTAGAACTTGCTGCCATGCCTCTGTCTGACCACTGGAGTGCCACCAACAGTTGTTGCAGCTCAAGCTGCTCAGGAGGAAGCCCTGAGAGGTGATGGAAATAAGAGTTACCTTGGGCTGAGTGATGTCTCAGAGCTTAGTCTGGTTTGTGTGCTAGGGGCAGAGGACAAGGACAAGTGTTAGATCTCAGTTGGGAGCTCAGGAGTTGCACCTCTACTAGATCAGTACCCTGGAGGGACCTTTGGATGCATGGGATATACTCATGTGTAAAGGCAATGGATTAAAATGAAAATGGGGCACATCTCTCTTTTCCCATAGGTTTAGGAAACCTGCTTTGCCATTCAAGAAATAAGTGTATGCTAAAAATAGCTTCTTCAGTGGGCTAGGAGTTGTCTGCTGTTGAGTGAAGTAGATGTTTTTGTCACAAATCACTGAACAAAGTCAGGGGAAAAACAGAATGCTTTTAATCTATTTTAGAGAGAATAGTTAGTAATGGCTTTTTTCATTAAGAATGAGTAAAATAGGGTTGTTTATTTTGTAAGCAGATAAGTGTCCCATGATACACATTTTTTAAGCAGCAAAGAGAACCATTTGGGAACAAAAAGGCTGACAAAATAGATGATACTTGTCTAATTGCTCCGCTGACATATTTTTAAGATCTGTTTGACTGGTGTAGATAGACTTTTCTTTAGGTTGTTTTGGTGTGTTTTTTAGCAATGAGCAGTGGGTACTTGAAAAATCTTTGTGCTTAAGTAAATTTTATTTTTCACAATCCTTTTATTTTCCTCATTAATCCCACACAGAGGAGAAATTGTAGGAAAGAATAAGTTTAAAAAGTTATGGAATCTATTAAAAATGAAGGCAGTTATATTTGCAGTTTTTAATTAGAAATAAACCACTGTAAGGGTACAAAGTCTTTATCTGCTTGTCCCTCAAATATTTGATATGAAAAACTAAAAACAACTTCTTGGTGAAAGTGTGTGTGTCATGGTTAAATAAAAGATGTTGTGTTGAAGCAAGTCAAGATCTTGGCCTAATGTTTATGCTTCTGTGTTGGGAAACTGGCCTCAACTGGGTTTTAAATATGGAATTTATTATCAATGCATAGGAGCTTGTTTCTGTCCCAAAAATGCCATTGAATGTTTTTTAATAGTAGGGTAGAGATATTGGAGATAATTGTTCTTTGGCTGTTACTAGTTTATTGCATGATGTTTTAAAATTAAATTTAGTACTTTCTAGGAAACAAATGCTGTCATTGTGATAGATCACATCGAATCTGTTGTTGTTACCTGTTGTTATCTTTTATTTCTTTGCTTTATTCTTTATTCCTTACTCGTTTTTTACCTGTTGGTCTCTTTGTTGATCTCCTTATAAGTGCTAACTAGACAGGTTTTAAATATGCCATGGCTTTCATGTTGTGTGACACTTTTCCTTCTCATCTGTTTGTGCTTTTAATAACAATTCTATCATTATATTTATATGGAAGCAATTATTGCAACATTGGAGAAGCACATACTTATTTGTTTCTTGCAGCTCACAGTATGCAAGGAGCAGGCTGCTCTAATCAGTGAAGTCTGTGAAGAATTTTGGCAAACTAACCATAGACTGCATTCTTGCAATTCATGTAAAATAATACTGTGCTAGTAATTCTTCCTGGTTTTTGGTTTGTTTTGTTTTTTTTTTTTTTTTTTTTTTTAAACTCTGAGATTTAGTCTGTATCCACTTGTTTATTGAATGAAAGCTACCAGCTAGTATAGGAGGAAAAAAATCAGAGATGTAAAGTTTTTAGTGTCCAGTTCATATCTGATAAAATGGAGGCACAAGGTATGACAGCACTGGAGTATGCTAGCCTGAACTTTTTTCTAGCACGTGACTTGTGATTAGTTTAGTAATGCTCTGTGGCTCTACTTAAAAGGAAGTGGCCTCTTAGAAGTTTAACTAATTATTTTAAGTACTTTCTTGTTTGGTTGGGGGTTTTTTGTTGTTGGTTTTTATTTTCGTGTCAGAGAGGAGCTATATGAAAGAATATCAGCCGTGGATGGTAATTTGTGCCACCCCTCGATGGGCTGTGAATTCAAATGAGAAATTAAATGTCTGATCAGAGTTCCAACTTCACACATTGATCAGTCAAGTATTTCTGAATATCATTTTCTCTGATTGTGAGACTGAGATACATAGAGAATGCAAAAACTTTGGGCAAATGTTAAATGGAAAGCAAATTTCATAAAATGCTGCCAGTGAATCAGTATAAATAAATGCTTGTGTAGCCACAGGACAAATTACCTTGGAAATGGTACTTTCTGTAATAGATACCCATTCTCTTTCACCTTATTTGTCTCTTCCTTCGATTTTTATCTTTTTCCCTATCTTTTTCTTTCCACCCTATTTTTCATCCTGTTACCTGTTTGTTACTATTCTAAAAATACTACTGCTTTTCAAGCTCATCAGGAACTTAAGTTTTTAAAGTATTACCACTAGTCAAAAGTGGATGTTTTTCCTTTTGGAAAAGAAAAGTTGGCCTCGTACCTCCTACACATCAGTTTCCTTACATTTTAATGGCTCTGTTAAAAATATTTAAACAGTTTTTTATTTTTAAAACAATGCTGAATATAAAGGGAATTCAGGGATAAACAAACTCTAAATTGTATAATTTTTTTATTATGTTGGATAAAATTAGACTTAGAATCTTGGAGAGCTTACTTCAAAGCATGAATAGAGCATGTTTTTAAGACCTAGAAGTCTTCTTCTATGTGTAAGTTACCAGTGGATACTTCCATATATAAATGGAATTTAAAAACTCTGCTTTGGTTAAAAGAAATGGGCCTGTTTCACATCTAGCACATAGGTTTGTTTTCTCTCTGATTGACTCAGCCATGGTTTTCCTTCCTTGTGAGTATGTTCCAGCATCTGTTGATCTTAGTGGCAGTCTTTCCTTTTGGCTTCAGAGGTGTAAAGTCAGTCTACAGTGATTTGAAAGCCTTCCAAGTACATGTGCCTGACACTGGAAACAGCCAAGATAAGGGATGCAGCTACATAAATGTAGTGTAGGAGCAAAAGCAAGTTTCCTTTTTTGTTAGAGTTCCAGTGACATTTGGTATATCATGGATATGACAAAGAAGTCATGAAAGTCTGTTGGTAACTGAATATACACACTGTGGAACTACATTGTTAATGTGATTAAGAATAACATCTTGAGGTTTTTACTTTTAAATGCTTTCTGGGCTTTTTTAAAGTATGTATTAAAATAAATTTTAGAATGCAGTTACTGAGTAGTAAAGCTATGATCTATTTATGAGGATAGTTCAATGAGTGCCAGTAAAGTAAGCATACTTTGTGAAGTATTTGGTATGTGCTAGGCATGGTAGGTGAAAATTCTTTACCATTTATAGGTCAGTTCTTAGACTTCTATTAGTATAAATTCCATGTCTTTTCTGTCATGAACTGAAGTCATGCATGACTCTGAGTGAGTGACAGTAAAGTCACAAATTAAAAAAGTATTCTGTCTCATTAAGAATTCATAAATAATCTCAGCACTGAAGAAACACCAGGGGCTTCTTAAAATTGGAAGATTCTCCAGAGGTCTTGAGATGTTGGATTTGATTTTTGTGAATGCATACTTACTGTTTTTTTCTGAAAACGTGTTCTTGGTAAAGTAAGATGGGGGGAGGTGCCCATGTACAGTACGCCTCAAAAATCCAAGTGTATTCCTCGTAAAGCTGGCTGTCAGCCAAGGGTATGTGAAATTCTGGGCAAGTTTCGGCAGTTCAGGCTGGAGCTTGGTGTGGGTGCCCTTCTGGAGGTGGGAGAGCAAAGTTTGGGAGTGCACAGGGCTGCAGTAGGAAAGCAGAGCAGGGCCCTGTCAGGAAGGGCACCAGGGACAGGTTCCCAGAACTGCAGTGCAAGGCGGCGCTCAGGCACTGTGCTCCATCCCCAGCTGTGCAGGGCACGAGCAAAGTAGAAGAGTTTCTTCGGGAGTTGCTGTTCTGGTTTCCTCTCCTGGCAGCTGGAAAAGCATCAGTACCAGTGCTTTGCAGGGAACAGATAATGCTTTTGAAAAGAACATAGCTTATTAGTTGTGAAGGAGAAACCAATTAAAACTGAGAATAAGTGAAATTATACCAGAGTGAAGTACTGATGTGTACTTTATTCCTACCCTCATCTTGCTGCAGATCACAGTTCTCTTATTAGTATTGGCTGGTGCGGTGCTCATGCTTCTAGTTCTGTCACTGCAGCATTCTTGCACTTCCACTTTAACTAGAAGATAACAGCTGGAATTTATTTTTGTGTTTCATGTCACTGTTTTCAAAGATATGAAAAAAAATATTAATGGGTAGGTTCTTTATCACAGCTTTTTAATTTTAAACTGCTTCCAAATTTGAGTCATAAATTAATAAAGTCTTTCATATATGTCTGTCTGCATATGACTGGGTAATTGTAATAACTTGTTTTTGTAGTGGATGATGCTGGTAAGATAGAACACGAAGGTTCTGCTGAAATTACCATGGAAGCAGAGTCAGAAAGTGGCTCTTGTAAAGTGGATGGCATTTGTCCAGAAGTCATCAAGGTCTATATATTCAAAGCAGATCCTGGAGAAGACGATTTAGGTAAAATACACTTGTTTGAGAATACTCCAACCTGACACTTGAAATTTTGCATGAGACTGTGGTTTCTCTCAAGTGGTCTGTAAAGACCTGTGAGTCTGATACTAAAGAGTTGACAAACTTCCAATTTTTTGTGGTTTAGCATAGATTTTGGTCAAGCATATTTAAAATATTTTGCTCTGGTCTTCCTAATTTAGGGGGCACAGTAGACATTGTGGAGAGTGAGCCAGAGAATGACCACGCAGTTGGATTGCTGGATCAAAATAGCAGTATTCGTATTCCAAGGGAGAAAATGGTTTATATGACTGTAAATGATTCTCAGCATGAAGACGAAGACTTAAGTAAGTAGGTGGCTTTCCTTTGGGAGCAGGGATTTTCACTTTCAGCAGTGCAGCATTCCTATTGTTTTTTTAAACTTCTTTTTCTCTTAGATGTTGCAGAAATAGCTGATGAGGTTTATATGGAGGTGATTGTAGGAGAGGAGGATGCCGCAGCCGCCCATGAACAGCAAATTGATGACACAGAAATTAAAACTTTCATGCCCATAGCTTGGGCAGCAGCTTATGGTAAGTAATACGCAAAAAAATTATTCTTGGTGACGCCGCAGCAAAGTGCCAGGGATTGGTTTTTGGAGGGTAGTCTACAGTATTCATGCTTTTGTGTTTGTTTCTGGAGTTTTAGTTTAAGAATGGTTTCTTAGCATAGTGAGCCTTAAAAAGAAAGGAAGAGGGAAATTGTGAGGCCAGCTTAATCTTGCTCTTGTTTAACAGACATTTTCCTTCATATTTTCATGATGTGAAAGGGGAAATACATGAGCTTCCAGCTAAAAAATTGAATCTCAAGTACATCTGTTCCTCAGAGTTATAGGATGCAGTGAGAGCTGGCTTGGGAGTGGAACTGAGTATTTTTATTCGGGGGGGCGCAAAGAAAGGCAGATGGGAATATATAAGATTCAGTGTAGCAGTGAAAAGCAGCACTGAGCTCTAGTTTGATTAGGTGCTTTCTAGAAGGATCATATAAATACATGATTTCATTACTAACAATAATTAATTGATTAATGACAAGAAGTTGGAGGGAGATACTAAAATTGTAGCAGAACCTTGAGAGTATTTCCAGCATGCAGAACTGCTTTTCTTGGTCATTGGTATGTGAACACCAACTGGTGCACAAACTGATTTCCCAAACTTTTGTAAGCTTAAGACCAGAATTTCATCTGAAAAAATGTTTCTGTGTTGCCCCTTTCTTCTTCTAAACAAAACAAAAGAAATAGTGGAGTAGAGGACAAAACTTACATGTCTGCATGATGTGGATTGTGGTGATGGTGCCAGCAGATACTGTCCTGGGAATACAGTGGGGGCTGGAATCTTGGATATAAGTCAGGAAGGGCGAGATTTCAGGGAGCAGTGTGTGTTTAAAAGTTACTTAGGGGATGGATGGTAGTGCACCCAAAGTCTTATTTTAGGCCATGTACTGGTGAGCCCAGTTTGAATGAGAAGGAAATTACATAAGCCAGTTCTGAGTGGGCATTAAAAATGAAATTAAATGAACTTGAAAAGTTGGATTCTAAACATTAAGTGATTTTTTGGAGGAGGCAGAGAAAATTGAGCAGAATGTATTAAAAACAGTGAGATATAATTGAAAGGAGAGTTTAAGAATGTGGGAAACAGTGGAGTGGTTGTATTGTCAGCAGTAAGCAACCTAGCATTCAGGGTGAGAGATGGTGGGGACAGGGAGAAATTAAGCATGCCCTGAAGGCCTGAAAATGGCAGAGGAACACTTGAGCTAGCACATAGATGAGAATCTTCAGGCTCTACACATGTGCCTGGCTCTGAGTCTCCTTACATTAATCATGAATATTCATTCTCAGTGCTCTATGAAAGGAACAGCTATTGAGCATCTTGTACTTTCTTCCACTTGAGTCTTCCTGTCTTATTTGTGTGCTTTGCATTCACTAGGAAATTTTGGCTTTTATTGATTCAAGTAAATACTTGACCACAAAATTTATTATTAAAAGTTTACTTATGTCCTTAAATCACCAATGTTAAACTGATTACCAATAAATACCTTCTTGAATGTATTTGTAGTTTTTATGTTTGTTTTACGTACAGTGATACCATTTGTGTATTAATTGCCATTAATTCTTGTGCATTATGCACTGCTGTAAAATTAGGTTAATAAAGCTAATGCTCATATTCCATAATTCCTAAATTAAATGGTGGAACGTTTTGCAGCTTTTGCTGTACATGATTACAGTTTGATTAAATGTCCAGATCATAGTTTATCATTTCTGTTGCTACCATTGTAGAATTTGTGCTTGAATTACCTGCAGTGTTGGTAGGTAACTTTTTAACTTCCCTTGGTAGGTAATAATAATGATGGCATCGAAAGTCGGAATGGCACTGCGAGTGCTCTTTTGCACATAGATGAGTCATCTGGACTTGGGAGACTGGCCAAGCAAAAACCAAAGAAGAAGAGGAGACCTGAGTCCAGACAGTATCAGACAGGTGAGTATGTGGTGCCTGGCTCTCCTTCATCCAGGCACTTGCCCATAAACAGATGCACGTGGAATGTCTTATAAAAAGAGCATTTTGGGAAATTACTTGGTTGACAACACTTCTGCTTTATAAATGAGTGCATATTTTATTTTACAAATTTTAAATACATGGGTGATTTGGATTGTGGCACGTGTTTTAAAGGAAGCCATCTCTGACACAGGAAAAAGTATCATAGCAAAAGGTTAAAAAGCTATGTACTTAAATTGCCACACCCGTTTTAATGTTTAATGTAACTTTTTAAAAGGTGATTTTAGATAAATGATGTTCTGTAATACTGCCTTTTAAAAACCCTTTTTGTCTTGACTGAAAAATGTATGGAACAATGCATTTTGTTATATCAGCTTAGTAGGTAACTGGAAAGTCTGAACATTGTATATTAATGTTCAGTAGTACAGCTTCTATACCCTTTCCTGCTTTAATAGTAAAATAAAATTTCCTTGGTGTCTGTGCCTATCTTTTTCCTTTCATTTGTAAGAACAAAAGTGTTCTATGGCATAATTTGGTTTCTGCTGTTACTGTGTTACGGTCAGAATATTTATTTGGTTTGATAAAGCTGAAAAAACACAACTTTTTTCTTCAGTAGCCTTGCCTTAAATAATACTAAAAGTTTCTTTCCAAATTGTGACTTAACTGTAGGAGTTCTGTTTTGTTTGGCACGAGTTAGTAAACTGTGCAAATTAAAGTTGGCCTTTTCTATTTCCAGCTAGTCAGTTCTTTTTATAAAACATTTTTGGATAAGACAGCTTTTTTAACATGCCTAGGCAAATTCAGGGTAAACAAATCAGGGTGATAGATGAGTGCAAAGCATTTCCAAAGCTTTCAGGTTTCTGTATGTGAAGCATGTTCTTATTGATTCCTGCTTGATACCTCTTCAGACTGTAGCTGTGACAGATGGTGTAAGAAGGAGGTGTTAGTTTGGGGGCATCTGAATTGTAGTCAGTGGTAGGTGATTAAACTGCCAGATTAAGCTTTTATCTACAGATTTGTGGAGAGTCAAGAGAAGATCGTGTGCTTTGCTTACTAGATGATACTCAGTTTAAAAAGTTGGCTGCTGTTCTTTGCACCAGCCATTGGTTTCTGCATGTATTTAATATGTGAATTCTTCAAATGTCTGAATTCTTCAAAACATAATTAATTGAGGTGAAGAACATCTTTGGTTGTCTCAATCAAAAAACTGTGTTTCCTTTCCCTTAGTAATAAAAACTAGTGAAAATAGTAATTCCCTCAGTTTCTTCTGCCTAACTCAGTAACAAGCTTGTTTATTGTATAGTACAACATATACATGCTGTCTTTCTCATTTACTGAAGTGTAGTATTGTTGTATAATATTGATAAAAGGTTTTTTTTTTTCAGCAATAATCATTGGCCCTGATGGTCATCCATTGACAGTCTACCCCTGCATGATTTGTGGAAAGAAATTTAAATCCAGAGGTTTCTTGAAAAGGCACATGAAAAACCACCCAGAGCACCTTCTTACTAAGAAGAAATACAGATGCACAGACTGTGATTACACTACGAATAAAAAAATAAGTTTACATAACCACTTGGAGAGTCATAAGCTGACCAACAAAACAGAAAAGCTTATTGAATGCGATGAGTGTGGGAAAACCTTCTCTCATGCAGGAACTTTATTTACTCACAAGATGGTGCACAGGGACAAAGGAGTTAATAAAATGCACAAGTGCAAATTCTGCGATTATGAGACAGCAGAACAAGGGTTACTGAGTCACCACCTTTTGGCTGTCCACAGCAAGAACTTTCCTCACATTTGCGTGGAGTGTGGCAAAGGGTTTCGCCATCCGTCGGAGCTCAAGAAGCACATGCGGATCCACACCGGCGAGAAGCCCTACCAGTGCCAATATTGTGAATACCGATCTGCTGACTCTTCCAACTTGAAAACCCACGTAAAGACTAAACACAGTAAGGAAACGCCGTTGAAGTGCGATATTTGTTTCCAGACTTTTTCAGATACCAAAGAGCTACAGCAGCATACGCTTATGCATCAAGAGAGTAAAACACATCAGTGTTTGCATTGTGACCATAAGAGCTCAAACTCGAGTGATCTGAAACGACACATTATTTCAGTCCACACAAAAGACTATCCTCATAAGTGTGATATGTGTGATAAAGGCTTTCACAGGCCTTCGGAACTGAAAAAACACGTGGCGGCTCACAAAGGTAAAAAATTGCACCAATGCAGACATTGTGACTTTAAAATTGCAGATCCATTCATTCTGAGTCGCCACATACTCTCGGTTCACACAAAGGATCTTCCATTCAGGTGCAAGAGATGTAGAAAGGGCTTTAGGCAACAAAACGAGCTGAAAAAACACATGAAAACACACAGTGGCAGGAAAGTTTATCAGTGTGAGTACTGTGAGTATAGCACTACAGACGCCTCAGGCTTCAAACGGCACGTGATTTCCATTCACACAAAAGACTACCCTCACCGGTGTGAGTATTGCAAGAAAGGTTTCCGAAGGCCTTCAGAGAAGAACCAGCACATTATGCGACATCATAAAGATGTTGGGCTGCCTTAAAGTCTCTTTCACAGACTTATGGCTGGAATTATAAAAGAAATTTGCCTTTCAGGCAGTTAGCTTATTTTAAAGCCAATCACCTGCGATCACACACACACACACACAAAAAAGAAAAAAACAACAAAAAAATACTGTGCATTTGATTTGTTGCTGTATAAAAATAGGATTATTGCTTGTAGTTGACTTTTATACCTTTTGTTCAATAGCGTGTTCTGAATTCTATTCAGTTTGTTTAATAAATGAAGAAAAGATGGCAACAATAAAGTTGCATTTAATAAAGTAAACCCTGTCTCTTACTGAATTTTTCAACCGTAATAGTTTAAGTATATTTATCTTACTGACCTCGTTGATACTCACAGTGTCCATGTTAATGCAGTTTTGTCGTGAATTTTAGAAATACGAAATTTCTCTTGATAAAATTGTCAGAGGTGTGTATAAAATGGGGAATTGTCATGTTGACAGTAAAGTCACTAGGGCCCACCTTATTGTCCTGTTTTAACTATACAGACTTTGTGGCAGGTTAATTATATTCCGGTTGAGGAGTTACAAGTCTCATGTCGTGTTTTCATTCTGGTTTCAGAGAGAAAAATATTTTTAAAAATGGTTTGGGGCAGTTTTTATCTTTCCTGGGCAAATTTAAAAGTATGCGCAAATATTACATTTATTGTTCTGTGCTTCTTTGTCTTTGAAAGGTTTTGTGTGTTACAAAAGAATTGAGTTTTTTCCACTTTACTCCTGTCTTAAATGTTGGAAAAGTAAAGTACTCTTGTTCCATTTGCAGAGTTAACAGTAGATCACAACTGTCTGTATGTGCTGGTAAACGTACCTCAAACTTTATGCTTTTATGTATGTTGGTATTTCTTTGAAAGAGCAGTTTGTGGTTCAAGTCACATTTTTATTGTTAGTTGTTTTAGAATAAAATTTAAGACCAAGAGGTGCCTCAATTTTGGAAACCAGTATTGGCAGTGAGAGCTTAAGAAGGGAATGGAGCGGAGCAGATGAGTTCATAAGGAGTAGATATGTTGTAACATAGATATCCTTAATAAGAAAAGTAACTTATGATAGATGCAGTTCTGTTATTAAATTAAATGTTTTTCCTGAGCCATTAGTAGCTGTGTTCAGCTGCTGTTTATTAATTAGTACAGTATCCAGAATTAACCCAGTTCTTTTAATCTGTTTATAAACAGCTGGGAGAATATTACAATTATTAGATGTAATTTTGCCACCTGAAGACTATTATAAAGTAGCTCCATATCATTTGCTAATTGCAGTGTAATGTACCAAGCACAAAGTCATGTACTTTAAGAACAGCCTTGGAGCAAAAAGCCCAAACCATTTTAATTACAGGCCAGATTTTAGAACCTGGCCCTGCTCCCCTTGGTCAAATTCCCACCCCAGCCACTGTTGGATTGCAGAGTTCAGTCCCGGCTGCCTGCCAGATCAGGATAGATTTGTAACCAACAATTCACTAATGGAAAGGCTTCAGAGACTGGGCCAGTGTTAATTCCTGTTTCTAGGCAGGTGAACTTCCAGTTGAAATCAAACAGGAATTTTAGTGATGGTTTCAAATCTGGGGTGATTGAGGGAGAAAGGTTTCCTTTTTGGATGTGCATCTTCTAGGCCTTTTGTGTTTTGTCTTGTTACTGAGCGCTGCCCCTACTGCTCATCCCTCCTGTGTCACTGTAAGCTGAAATTCTCGTCTGTAGTGTGCAGTTCAGGAGAGTCCAATGCCATGTCACTGCCTGTGTTGTAGGATGGATTTTTGTTTCTTTGCCTGCTTGCAGTGCCCCAGACTTGCCAGGTGTGCTCTTGTGTAATATTGCTACCAGCAGGCCGTGACCCTTTAGTGTGTAATTCCTGGCTGTGCTGCACTGTGCCTTCCTTGAAATCCCCGCTGAAGCAAGTGGATTTCCTACATGGCTGTAGTGTCCGTTGCCTGCTGATGCCAAACCTGATGCAGTAAAACCCAGCAGAGATGCCCACTCGCTTCTTGCAAAATACCTGCCTGTGACTACGTTTTTTTCTCTCCTATGTTCAAGCATTTTCTAACTGGAAACCTGGAAAGTGTAAAAAATCTGCATAAACTCCCATTGTAGTGCTGAGGATTTTAGCCATTTTAAACTTTATTTTTTTAAATAAGCTGAAAGACAAAGAACACAATTTAACGCATTTTCTTTCTCTTACGTAGCCTGGAATCATACACTTCTTTTTTTTTTTTTTTTTTTTTAAAGCACAATGTTGAAACTTTTTTTTTAATAATTAAGGGTTTGGTCAAGTGGATTTTGTAAAATGTATTTGTCTGTATAAAGAGAAAATGAAATTATAGTTATTGTTAATGTACTGACATTAGTTACAGGTTAGTTTTAATTCTTAAATAATTTGCTTAGCAAATGCTATAAAATGGATGTTTCAGTTTAATGTTTAAAAAAGGTACAGATTTTTACAAGGACATAATATAAATTATTGTTCTGTAGAAAATACCCTGTTAAATATTGTATATGTCCTTCCCTCTGTACACTTTGTAAAAAAGACAAAAGAAAAAAACAAAATACATAGAACCATATAGGGATGTGTGACATTATTGTAATTGTGTACTTGATAATAACGTGAAAAAAATAAAATTCAAAATATTTTCCTTTTAATGAACGTTTAGTCTATTTGATGCCAGTTCTGAGGTGGAGCCTTGTTCTGAGGGACACGGTCATCTGCAGCTCTGCTTTAACTTCCCTTCTGCTCCCTGCTCTTCAGCTCGTTTTGTGTAGTACTGGGGCAGGGGTGATTCAGTCTCTGCTGTGACTGAAATGTTCCTTTACCTGGAAGTCGGCAAAAGTGAAAGGGATGGCAGGTCTTCGAAATCCATTTTAATGCCTGGTTTTGTATTAAAGAATTCACATCTGATAAATTTCTGATAATGCCTTTGTGTTTTTTAGCAAGGTGGTTACTTACTAAGTGCTACTACATTGTCCCAAAACGCCCCACCAGACTTTGAAACCAATGAGGGGTGCTGCTGTTGTTGGGACTGAATAAATGTTTCCTGTGCTGCTCCTGCCATGTGAGCCTGAGCAGGAGCCCAGTTCCCCCTCTTCCCGCTGGGATGGGTGAGCACGGTGCAGCTCCCCAGGGAGGATGCCTGAGCTGGGCTCTGCCCAGCTTCTCCACCGCTGCTCCCTGTGCAGGGCAGGCAGTGGCTGGCTGGGGGTGCAGAGGGCCGTGCCAGTGCTCTCCTCAGCCCAGTTAAACCCAGCTGGGCAGTGGGAGCTCCTTTGGCACTGGTCTGTCTGGCACAGGCCATCCTGCACTGACAGCGCGTCACCCAGTGGCAGCCCGCTGGTCCCACAGTGCCAGAGGTGTTGCTGGGTGTCACTGCCCTCTATCTGCACCTGCCTGGCAGGGGAGGAGGTGGTGTGTCTGCTGGCCCACATACCTTCAGGACATTTGTACCAGTGAGTTCACTCGCTGGTATCTCTTGGAAATGCTGACTTACTCCTCAGTGATTCAGCCCCACTGGCATTGGGGAGCTCTTCACAGTAAGAATCTGTCACACTGCAGAGCCAGCAATCTCCCTTTGATTCAGTTTTTTGTTTTCTCCATCCACCTGATGTTCCTGAACCACTCATCAGGAAATTGTACATTGAGTAGCAGAGACATTCAGGGCACTGGAGAACAAATGTACCTGCTTCTGCCTGCATCATTCACCTGTGAGGAAGGGCCAGGAGCAGTTACCAGCTCTAGGCTCCTGCACAGTAGCAAGTCCCCCCCTCCTCTAGGATCTTGGATTGCTGTAGCTGTGGAAGTCTCACTGCTCTGCTGGAGGATCCTCCATTTGCCCAGGTGCTTGCAGCCCACATGGGTGACATCCCCCACACTGGAGACAGTAGCCAAGGCACCCAGAGCCTGGATGCCAGCCTGAGAGTTCTTTAACAGCCTTACTTGCAAGCCAAAGGCTGTGTCACTAATGAGGAAAATAAGCAGCTGCTCACTGCTGTTCTCTGGCTTGTTAAAGTAGTAATTAAATTAAAATTAAATAATATATCATTAATAGGAAATACAAATAATACATTTACAATTAGGACATGCAGAAAACTGACCAAGGAGGGGCTGGCTGGAACCAATAAGGAAGTGAGTAGAGGGGTCAGGGGCAAAGAAGTGGCTGTTGATACACAAAAATGGAAACTTTTGCTTTGGTTTTTGAGAAGTTTGAAAGGGGGTTGATTTGGTTTCCTGTAAGTGCTGATGCAGAAAAGGCAAGTGTTTTGATAGTTAATTCTTCTATAAAAGTAGCATAAGTATCAAATAAGGCTAGGGATGGTTTTTTCCAGACCTGTGAGCGTTTAAAAACTACAAGCATAGGTGGTTCAGAGGTCATGTACAACACAGGCTTTTGTAATATTTACTGAAAAATCCACAGATCTGGACAAAATGTTACTGTTCTAATAAAGACAAAAATTTGAGAATCATCTCAGCACCAGCCCAGACAAAATCAGGATAAAGAATTACAGCTGCTGGGACCAAGTAAAGAAGGGAACAGAAAAAGAGTTAAACACAACAAACACATCCTGTATTATAGTTACAGCACATATGCCCCAGCTTTGAACAAACTCCTCCAGTGCTGTGGTAGTCCAGGGTTGTGTGCTGGGCTGTCCCTGGTGTGACAGCACAACTCTCCAGAGCCAAGTCCCACATACCACAGCTACTCACCCCTGCTCCACCCCTCACCTTATTTTCTGCTGTGGTTTAACCACTGTTGGAGGTTCACATTAACCAGCTCCACTGTGGAGCCACGGGTGGGGTGTCAACAGCTTCAGAGAGGTGACTCCCATTGTGGTGCTTGTTCTCCTTGCCTCCTGGCTGGGGAATGTCAGGCCCACTGCCCTGAGAGGACAATGCTCCTGTGCAGGGGCTGAGAAGCCTGAGTGAGTCAATGCTGAGGAGCCAAGTGCTTGAAATCAGGGTTTTCATGGAAAAACTTGCTCTCTGTAGTCAAAGCCCAACACAAAGCACCAGCCTCAACGAGAGTGTTTCTAACAGGGACCACACAGGTGTTCCTGCCCTAGGAAGCAGAAAGCCACATTTTGAGATTTTTAAACTAAAATCTAGCAGGTTGTCTAGAAGCTAAAAGACCAACCTATGAGCACAATGTCTGACAGGGTTGGAAAGTCCTGCCTTGTCCTATTTAGATTTCTTGGTCACAGTTCAGTTGCTCACATTCAGGCACAAAAGCCACCTGTGACTGATTGTCTTGGGACTCCCAGGTCCTGAGGGGAATCTGTGCATGATAGTGTGCCCAGAAACAAGTACAGATGAAAAGACATTTCATGACAGACAAAAGGACATAACACAGACTTGATTTTTCTCTTGCACTGGCATGAGAATTTTTTTTCTTGAGTCTGATAGTGTAAAGTTAGTTCTAAGAAAACTAGGAGATACTTTGCTTGACACAGCCCAGGAAAACAAAGAATGCCAGGATTGTATCCATTTGAAAGCATGAATCATAATTAACAAGCACTCACAGGTACAGAAGCTGGGGTGTTACAGCCAGTCAAATGACTGGCAGAGGCAGAGAATGCTAAGAATAAAGAAGTGCTTGAAATGAGGAAAATTAATATATACTTTATATATTTACTCTATTTTTAAATGTCATTATGGTATCATTAATACCATTTTTCCTATCTGTCATGGACCTGCTAAGAGAACATTTTGGTTTCCTTACTTCTTAGGCTTTTAATGCAGCAGTTTTGCTGAAAAGTTTCTGGCATGGAGCAATGTGAATTCTCTGTGGGTAGTGAGAGCAATGCCAACACTTGTCCAGACTCACCGAGCTCCTTTGCAGCAGTACCCAAAGCTGTCACAGCACTGGACAGCTGACCAGTTCCACAGTAAACCTAACATGGATGCAGGAGAAAACACCCACAGCCCTATATTGCCATGCAAAAGATCTTCCCTTAGTGCAAAAAACACCTTGCAGAAAGACCCAGCAGGCCAGGATAGTGACACCATCTCATGGTCACTGCAGAGCAAGAGGAGTCCTGACCCTCCTCCTGTTAGAGCAGCTTGGGGCTCAGGGCTGTCACCACAAATCCAGATACTTCACATGTGCAGGCACAGAGCCTTGAAGGATCAGGAGAAGTTACTGCTGCAGAAAGACAAAGAGCCTGTGCTGCAAGAGGCCTGGGCCAGGATTTCTGTGCAAGCCTCAAGAAAATCCTGGCAAGAGTGCAGGATTGGCTCCTGCATGAGGCTGGGGGGCCATGGATCCATGCCACTGAGGCCAGGTAGCTTTACCTGCAAATGCAGACCAAAACCTTCCCCACAACTTGCATATTAAGTGCCTGCTCTGGCAAGGCTGGCAAGCAGGATTCTGGTTTGGACACTTTCCTGGGAGTCCCAGTTTGTCATGGGGCCTCCTGACAACTGCACACAGAGATGGAACCAGCCCCCTCTCCTCTTCTGGCTCTACCTGGAAGGAGGAATGGTTGCTGGGCTGGCAAGAGTAGCTGAGCAGCAACTCCTTTTCTTACTATATATTCCTTTTCTTCATTGGGAGCTTTTGAAATGAGCTGAAGACAATAAAATGAAACCCAAATACCAGCCTGGCCACATGCAGGAGGCCAGTTGCAGAAAGGACTGGATAAAAAGGGATTTCCTTCTTGCATCAGGGAGACAAGGAGGCTGGAAGGGTGCACCAGCAGCTAAGCACCAGTTGCCTTGCATTTCCCAATGCAGGAGACCATTAAAACAAAGAGAAAGCCCTGTACATGCAGGGCCATCCCTGGCTTCTCAGGGAGGGGAAGAACTTGATTTACCATCTGCCTTCAAATAAATACAAGTAGGACTAGTGATGTCCCCCAGAATACACATTCATCTGTGAAATACACCAGTGCTTGAAAGACAAAAAGACTTGGCAAGTGATGTTTCTTCAGTATGACACAGCTCTTACTTAAAAGAAAATGAAACTAATGTGATCTTGACTCTGACACTTGAAAGTGATTCCACATTACAGAGCAGCCTCATAGAGTTGAGCTTCAAGTGCCTAAAAATAACATTTGTTCTCCTTGTTTATTTATTTATAATTTTTGGAAAAGCATACAACGAGCTGTAATGCAAATGGCAGGTAACATGCAACTAGTCCTGATGGCTCTGCCTAGAGTAATCAGCAATCTGGATATAGAAAAACACATCTAAAGGAGACTATCAATGCTGAGGGCATCATGTGCATCCTTTAGTCGCCCTGGTGGCTTCTGCCTGTTTGGTTGCCCAGGGTCCCTCCTGGGGTGCAAGATCACCCCAGGAGTGCTGGGGATACCATCTGAACCACTGAGCCCAGTGCCAGCACACCTTGCTGCTTCCCTGCACGTGGGCTTTTCTTCTCCATTTCATGAGGGAGTAAATTCTTGTATCCAAAGCCTTATCAGACCAGCTTATTAGTATTAAGAGGCTTGTGGGTCTTAAATCAGTGATCCCATTAGTGGGACCAGTATCAGGAGTCCTGTTCCCTCCTAGGACTGCCAAGTTCAAGGGGCAGAAATCACAGGTTTGGTTGGCTTGGCCGAGTTGAGCTCTGCTGACCGACCAAGTGATGGCCGGGTCAGGAGTGCACGGCTTCTCCTCCTCTGTCACCACGGAGGAGGCTCCGCGAGCGTGTGATGCTCCCGGCTGCAGAGAGCGGGTTTGAGCACCAGACCGACTGTGAGAGCTTTGGGGAGAGGCGCTGGGCAACGTCTCCAAACGAGAGGAAGGTTGATGTGCTCTTAGAAAGCAAAGGGTGCTCCTGAACTGTGGCGCTCCTCTTTGAGGCCAGCATGAGGTAGAAGGGGAGAGAGGAAGGAACGGCTCCGGTGGAGCTGGAAAGCCCGGCTGCTGCAGCTCTGCCAGAGTCACGGTCCCAGCCGGGCTGCGGCAGCACCGAGCTGAACCAGGCGAAGCCTCCTGCCTCTGCCTCTGCCTCTGCCTCTGCCTCTGCCTCTGCCTCTGCCTCTGCCTCTGCCTCTGCCTCTGCCTCTGCCTCTGCCTCTGCCTCTGCCTCTGCCTCTGCCTCTGCCTCTGCCTCTGCCTCTGCCTCTGCCTCTGCCTCTGTCCCTTCCCGTTCCCCTTCCCGTTCCCGCTCCCCTTCCCCTGTCCCGTCCCTGCCCGGGCGCGGCCGGCAGGGGGCGCTGTCGGGCAGGGCCGGGCCCTCAGGCACCGAGCGGCTCCACCGCGGGGCCCGGAGCTGGGGGACCCTGCGGCCAAAGCTGTGCCCCGGAGCTGGGGGACCCTGCGGGCAAAGCTCTGCCCCGGAGCTGGGGACCCTGCGGCCAAAGCTCTGCCCCGGAGCTGGGGACCCTGCGGCCAAAGCTGTGCCCCGGAGCTGGGGGACCCTGCGGGCAAAGCTGTGCCCCGGAGCTGGGGACCCTGCGGCCAAAGCTGTGCCCCCGGAGCTGGGGGACCCTGCGGCCACAGCCGTGCCCCCGGAGCTGGGGACCCTGCGGCCAAAGCTGTGCCCCGGAGCTGGGGACCCTGCGGCCACAGCTGTGCCCCGGAGCTGGGGGACCCTGCGGCCACAGCCGTGCCCCGGAGCTGGGGGACCCTGCGGCCACAGCCGTGCCCCCGGAGCTGGGGACCCTGCGGCCAAAGCTGTGCCCCCGGAGCTGCGGGACCCTGCGGCCACAGCCGTGCCCCGGAGCTGGGGGACCCTGCGGCCAAAGCTCTGCCCCGGAGCTGGGGACCCTGCGGCCACAGCCGTGCCCCGGAGCTGGGGACCCTGCGGCCACAGCCGTGCCCCGGAGCTGGGGACCCTGCAGCCAAAGCTGTGCCCCGGAGCTGGGGACCCTGCGGCCACAGCCGTGCCCCCGGAGCTGGGGGACCCTGCGGGCAAAGCTGTGCCCGGAGCTGCGGGACCCTGCGGCCACAGCAGTGCCCCGGAGCTGCGGGACCCTGCGGCCAAAGCTGTGCCCCGGAGCTGGGGGACCCTGCGGCCACAGCCGTGCCCCGGAGCTGCGGGACCCTGCGGCCAAAGCTCTGCCCCGGAGCTGGGGACCCTGCGGCCACAGCTGTGCCCCCGGAGCTGGGGACCCTGCGGCCACAGCCGTGCCCCGGAGCTGCGGGACCCTGCGGCCAAAGCTGTGCCCCCGGAGCTGGGGACCCTGCGGCCACAGCCGTGCCCCGGAGCTGGGGACCCTGCGGCCACAGCTGTGCCCCCGGAGCTGGGGACCCTGCAGCCACAGCTGTGCCCCCGGAGCTGGGGACCCTGCGGCCAAAGCTCTGCCCCCGGAGCTGCGGGACCCTGCGGCCACAGCTGTGCCCCCGGAGCTGGGGACCCTGCCGCCAAAGCTGTGCCCCGGAGCTGGGGGACCCTGCCGCCAAAGCTGTGCCCCGGACCCTGCTACCAAAGCCGTGTCCCGGACCCTGCCACCAAAGCTGTGCCCCGGACCCTGCCGCCAAAGCTGTGCCCCGGACCCTGCCACCAAAGCTGTGTCCCGGACCCTGCCACCAAAGCCGTGTCCCGGACCCTGCTACCAAAGCTGTGTCCCGGACCCTGCCGCCAAAGCTGTGTCCCAGGGCTCGCCGAGCCTCGGGCAGCCCCGCGGGCAGTGGGAGCCTTGGTCCCCCCCGGCACAGCTGCCGTGGCCCAGACGGAGTTAGACAGGAGCTGACCGGGCAACCAGCGAGGGGGACTGCCCCAAACTTTCTGCTCAGGCTCAACGTGAGTCGTGTCCTGCCAAACCCCCGGACCGGACAAAAGCCCAAAATGACCCTGTGGACCATGGCAGTGGGCGAGGAGAGCAGGGCAGCATCCCAAGGGAAAGCAAGCTCAAAACCCAGCCGCCGATCCTCGGCGAGGGATGATGCTCAAGGCAATGGGAGGACGGGATTATACATTGTCTCCCTCACACAGGCAAATTCGTTCACCACAGCCACCGTTGTTTCAGCGAATAACAAAGGAATTAATGATTCATCACTTAATTTCCTCTTCCCCTCCTCCCTCCACCTTGATTTTGCTTTAATATACTGGTCTGGAGCCAGCTGCAGCATCAGGTTAATAATGACTTTAAGCACCATTTATGCTGCTATCGTGGCAATTTAAGTTGTCACTTTCTATTAAAAGGTCTAACTCCAGATGGGTTTAGCTGAAAGCGTTGGCACTGACTGTGCAATTAAATAACGAAACTCTTTTCTTGGGATGTCAGTGCAAACACATTTTAAATAGGGGGTCAGAAGCACCTAGCTAATTTAAACTGCAGTATAGCTTTCTTGTGAAGAATAATACCTGATGCAGGGAATTTTTTCCAAGCTGTGTGACAGTTTTCATTGTGATTGTAAGAGACTTAAAGAAGTGATGTGCCAAAGGAGTCCAGCAGCCTTTGGAAACTTCTTGTCTTCATTATAAACTTGGGCAGTGCTGCATAAGCAAAAGCCATCATTTCTCAGCAGATACACATGAAAAGATATTGATCCTAAAGGACTCTGAATTACAATCTTGATTTCCTCCAGTTTGTAAGAACAAATCTCTTTACTGTGCATCCATCTGATCCTTTGTCTCTAGCTTTGCTGCTTATCTTTCAGAAACATACCATATCTGGTGCACCTTGCATGTCTCCCATTCTTTTTGTCTGTGGCTCTGGAGTAATTTATAAACCATTCTGTTCTGTGGGAAAATACACTCCTGTGTATAGGGCTTTTACAGCTCACCTGTAAAAATCACATCCAGTTCCTCAACAGGCTGCAAAACAAAAGCTCAGTATTTGCCAGCTCTGTGTAGCAGCTGCAGTGCCAGTGCCAGGCTGTCCAGACAACTCCTTCTCTCCTGCTCTGCCTCAGCTCTGCCTCCTCTCTGGGTCTGGCCCTTTCCTCCTGCACAGGGCACAGGCTGCTCCTCCTTTACCAAACATCTCCTGACCTTCAACTCTACCCCACAAGTTAAGCTGTTTATTTTTTTGGTAACAAATAAAAATCCTTTTGCTGCAAAAGGGAGACTGAGATTATTTCACATGCAGAAGGTGTTTAACATCCTAATGGAATTATCTAGCATGAATATTATAGTCACAGCATCACAAGAAGATGCTTGCTCAGCTTGTTTTGATTTTCCTTATTACTACAGAGGAGGCAACATGAAAGCACAGCCCTTTGCTAGACATCAGACTGAATAACACAACTGTGATCCTCCATGTCTGTGCCTTAAACAGGAAGATAAAAAGTACCTGAACAGCTTTAATGGTTTATATTTTATTTTGAACAGCTTTAAAGGTTCTCCAGTACAGGACAGTGTCCCTTACATTAAAACTACTGTGGATTTTCTGTAGTGCACTGCACGTGCTGGGAACAAATGAGTTCTTGCTCATCACATTTAAGCTCCCTCATCCCATTCTCAGTTGCTACAGTTATTGCTCTGAAGGACACAGAGACACATCTTGGGATAAATATTCCTAGAATGGCTAAGGATACAATATCTATGTCTTTACAACTACATTCCTAGCTACAGAGAGCTCCATTTTTTACCACTTCACTGAAAGGAAAAAATGCAGTGGCAGGTTGATTTATGGCTGACTCTTACAAAAATAATATGCAAGAGAATAGGATTCTTTACAAAATTATGGATGTTATTCTGTCATTTTGTTTGGTACTTTTTCTTTAAAGAAAAAGAGAACAAGAAGAAAAATGTACTGGTTTTCTGAGGAATGAAAGAATGAAGAATTGTAGATGTGAATTGAGTATACATACTGTTAGAACTTTTTACTTAATAATTTTGTCATCATAAATGTCACATATTGGTTAAACAAGAACTTTTAATGAGAACAACCCCATCTTCAATTTCATTGGAGCTCATATTCTATGCAATGCCTGAACCCTGCCTTTTTCTCTATTTCTCTTCTGTTTTTTCTGTCTTCAACCTTGCTGGACACACCTGGAGCAACCTGCTCTAAGTGCCCCTGCCCCAAGCAGGAAAGCAGAACAGATTCTCTCTGAGGGTGCTGTCTGTCCTCAAAAGCCCTCAGCCAGTCTGAAATGCCATGAAATCCAGCATGACAAGAAGGTGATTCCTCAAGAGAGCATCACTTGCTGTCCTTGGGTGTTCTGCCCACAGGATAGGGCTGGGTGGAGAACAGGCAGTGGCACGACTGCAGTGAGTGCCCTGGGCACAGGCTTGACCTCCTGAAGTGGTTACTGATTCTGTTTTCTCAGCTCCACACAGTGTTATACAGGGCAATGGAATTCCACTGGGATAGAAACAGCTTCCAAAGAGGTCACCAGTGGCAGTGGGAACTGCAGGAAAAAGCGAGTGAAGGCAAGGGAGACACCCATTCTTCCAGAACTGCAAGGACCAGGAGCACATGTGTCATTTGGGAATTGTGCTGAGTATATAAGAATGTCTGTGTCTGATTTTATACATGAGGCATTATACCTGACTTTTAAAAAGGAAACTGCTTTGTCAAGTGCTGCAAAAATTGCCAAGAACTATAAAAAATATGCTTTTGGTTTAAATACATTTTCTCCAGTATTCTAGTTTATTCAACTAAGCTGATAAAAGCCTACTTCAGACAACTGTGAGATGTAAATACATACACATATATGTATATATATATGTATATGCACCCCTTTTTACAGTATTCTGTTAATTTTTTGATTGTGTCTGTTTGCTTGGTTTTTCTTTAGGATACAGATAACATTTTCAATATTTTTGGGACAAAAACCTCTTTTAAAATGGACTGTTGGACTTTTATTTTGAGTGACAGCTGAGATTTTCACAGAGTATAGGACTTCAAGAAAAATTTTAATTATTAAAATAATTTAAAACATAAATACCAAGTATTTTGAGGCTCCTGTTTTTTTTCTACAGAGATAACAGTGTGGCTTTTTGCAAGTATTTTACTGAATATGCTTTACTGTCATGAATGTTTGCAGTCATAGTAAACTCTAAGCAATTGTTGATAAATGTTTATACAAATTACTTTCTGGACATGCATGTGTTTGCACTGCAGAAATTGCCCCCTAAGTATTACCTGTCAGTCAGACAAGGTAATAATTTTCTGTCGTCAGATTTCAACGCCTCCCCCTTACCCCTAAATACACAACTCAACATTTGGGTGGAACTTATTCAAATTCTTGCTTCCACTTACACTGTCAGAATGAATTGGTGGGGAGTAAATATCAGAGAAACTGTAAACTGACTAGGTAGAATTGAGAGGAAGAGGGAAAAGAAACAAAGGGCATCAGAGAAATTTTCCTCTGAAAATTATTATGCAGGAATGACAGTTCTGAACCAGGACAGGTACCGTATTATTCAGCTGTCAGCAAGGGCTGAAGGATGCTGGGGGAGCTGTGATAGCTGCTGTATGAAGGTGCTAGTCAACTCGTCAGATGCTAGAAAAGAGGAAATTGGTGGCAAGAGGAGATAATAGAAGAGGCAAGTAGAGATAAATCAGACAGATGTTAGACTAAGGGAGAGATAACAGATGCTGCCATGGGAACTGCCAAGCAAGAGTAGAAAACCTGGCTTGGGTGTCAGAGAGACCACACACACTGCAACTTACACATTAACACGAACAATGTCTACTGTGAAGCAAAAATATATTCTAAGAAAATAACAAAATGATGAGGGGACAAGAGAAGGAGGCTATCAGGAATGCAAGAAGTATCAGGAAATATTTAATGAATTTGTCAAGACAAGAGAAAGACGTGTTGAAAATGTCTCTCTATAGTGTAGCTCATAGTATGTTAAAATTGCTTCTGCCTTTTGAGCTTAGTTGCTGCCCAAGGTTACAGTGTGAGCCATGTCACTGACACACCACTGCCTCTGATGGTTCTTACATCTGAAAGCTTTCCTGGTTTTCCCAAGTGAGGCTAATAAAATTATCACTTCCTACAACTTTGCCTCACTACCATGCAAAAACAACTGTTTTTCTTTCTCTTTCCTATTTTTTTAACAATCTCTGTATAATGAATTTTGTCCCCTCAGGAACTCTGGAATATGTATATCTATTCCATGTCCTGAGATGATGAAATGTAAGAGGAATAAGTAACAGCTGTTTTGAAAATGGTTCAAGAAATATGGAGAAAGTGCTCAGCAGTGCAATTCCTAGTGGCACTAAATCATCTCCTTCCTTCCTGAAGCAGATGCTGATGAAATTCACCTTGATCCAGTACGTGCATTTGCATTGGGAGAGTAGTGTCCTGAGACAGGTGTGAAAAGAGGCTTTGCTGGTACTCAGACAGGATGGGCATCTGGGATATGCTGCTGCAGCTGTCCTCATTCTGGTAGAAATGCCACAGAAATCAGCTTGCTGCCTTCAGAGCAGCCCGTAGAGATGGGGCTGGTCACCTGCTAAATATCAGCTGCTGGCTGTGGGTGAGAGCCCAAAGCAAGTCCTGCATACCCAAGGTCCCAGTCCTCACTAGAAACATCACACAGATCTCTCCTTCAGCCCCAGCCTTCCTACAAAGGGAGCAGAAGTGGGATGCACAAGGTGTACCAAGCCAAAGGTAAGTCACCTCAATGTACCTTTGTTGTCCCAGTGTTCCACCAGGTTGGTGTGGACCTGGAGTTGGAATTTCTATTTCAGCTTGAAAGACACAATTAGGACCTTCCAAGCTGTCTACTGAAAGATACTGCTTTTGCTTCCTTATGTGAAGGGAGGTTCTGAGTTTCACCTAATGAAATGGGCATCCAGCCTTCACCAAAGAGACCCCTCCTGGGTTGTGGAAGGTATATCTTGAAAGTCCTGCCCTGCAGATTTCTCCAAACTGGAGCCTGAATCCGCAGTCACTCAGGAGCCTGTGTCTCCATTCAGGATGGCTGTGGTGTGTGCCTATGTGTTTGCTCCAGATGGAAGGGGATGACAAATCAACACTTTGAAGTAAGCAGGATGAATGTGTGCCAGGAATAGAAGAAAACTGCACTCAGATAAAATCAAGATCTGTACATAGTAGATGACAATACTCATTAGAATCATATTCCACTTCAAATTGCTTTTTATCTCTGGCAGGTCTTAGCAAATTTGCTTAATTTGTAGTCTTCCATATCAATGGATCATGAGAATTAATGCTGTCAGGAGTGTGTCAGTGCTGCTTCAGCAGAGCTGCATTAGGAGAAGGTGGCATTTTTGCAGCATATTTGCTTGAAGCATAAGAAATGAAGCATGGCTATCAGATTCCATTCAAAGACTTGAGGGGGCAAAAGTGCAGAGAAAATTGAACTTCTAAATAATTATAAATATATATTCACTATATAACACTTTGTGTTTATTTTTTAAGGCTGATCTGTGCTTATTCTTACAATTATTTGGTGATGACTTTTTATATTACTCCAGACTCCATTTTTCTCTTTGGACAGCCACAAATTCTGAGCTGTACCCCCTGACAGCTACTAAGATGATGTGACATATGCTGATAGGATTTTTAGTAATTTATGGCTCATTATGCTCAAGGAGTAAGCTGATCTGAACAAGTCTTTTGTCTAATACAAATGCCAGATAATAAAGCTATCCAGACTCCCTCTGCAAACCTTATACCTTTAACCCTATACTTTGGAATAAATCATAGCAGTTCTGCCCAGCAAAGACAAACATTTGAATTTGATTGCCACTTTTTAAAATATTGCCGAAAAATGATACAATTCCAAATAGGACAAGCATCAGAAGAATTCACTTTTCTATTTGTGAGATGACAAAGAAACATTAATGCTTCTTGTCCTCCTGTATCCATTTCTGGAGGGACCCTTTCCTCCACACAACTGCACTTCACAGATGAAAAAAAGCTCAAACTCAGGCTGCTTGACTTCCAAAACAGTTCTTGCCAAAAGTAAACAGATATCACAGCTATTGTGAATCTCCTTCACTGTATTCACAAGACCCCTATTTCTGTCCAAATGAAAATACAATGGGAAAAAAATATTTTAAGAGAACAGTATCATAAACCCTCAGAGTGGTAGAGGTTATTCATTATCAAGGCAATATCAGCACAATGTGGGTATTTAGCTGTTTTATACTGAAAATCACCACAAAAGGCAGTATCCTTGGGAAGGACCCAATTGCTTTCTTCAATGCCTTGTTTTCCTCTGTGAGTGTGGGTTGCCCCTGCCTGTCTCTGTGAGCTGGGGGAGAGTCAGTGGAACCCCCAGGGGTGTCAATGCAGGTACACCAGAAACACCAATTCCAGAAGGGAAAACCCTCACAGGTCACCACAGGTGTCAGAGGCTGCAAAAACATCCAGGGGTGTGCAAAAGAAGGCTGCAGGGTCTTTTGCAAGTTAGTGTTTCAGGGTGTTTTTTTTTCCTTTTCTGCAGAACTACAAAAAATTTAGCAAGGTTAATAAGTCCTCGAGTGGGGGCACCCCCAGCCTCATGACAAGAGCTGCCCCTGGATTTGCAGTTTCATGTCTGGGGCACATTTCCTCAACACATGGATCAGAGGGACAGACACCATTTGCACAAAGACAGGGAGATGCACTACAGACAGCTATGCAGTCTTTCTCTTGCTAACAAGTTTCGTGATTTTCTGGTTTACTGTGATCTGTGTATTATTTCATAACATCCCAGACCAGCAGCTATCCCTGCACACTTTAGGTGTTCCTCTGAAGCACAGCTTCCAGTTTTCATCTGCAGACAGTGCATCATTGAGCTATTACAAATGTGTGCCTAATGTTTATTTGAAGAATAATTTTGTATTCTTTCCAGCCAAACTCTGCTCCAAATGCTCTTGCTTCTCTACCAAACCTATTCACCTCTCCATTTGACTCTGTGCATGGACTACAGGACAAAAATTCAAAATTTAATATGGATGTTTGTGCTCTTTTTTCACCTTCACAGTTCACTACAAACTCAGACACTGCCTGTGGCTTTTCAGTGTTTTCTAAACCATGAATTTCCCATGCATGTAGAAAGAGCTATAGCATTGAGGTAGTTTTCAAACAGCAACAAACATTTTCCTGACTGTGACATTAAAAATATAATTTTTATTGATTACTTAGAGGGGAAAAAAAATAGAAGCTTCAGTTTTTTCACAGGCTGTCTTTATATTAAGGTAAAAAGTACAGTTTCAGGCTGTAGCACTGATTTTGTAGGCAGGCAGTGCAGGATTTCACCCATGCCCAGGCTGCTGGCACTGGCAGTCTCACTGCCATGGTGACTAAAGTCCATGCTCACAATATTTTGCATTCATACACGTGTGTTCTTTTCTCCTCATTTGCTGGTGAGTGCTCTGCTTGCTCCACAGAACAGTATATCCCTAGTTTTGAAGCATGTTGTGTTTTGGGTTTTAAATTATATTACTATATTTTAATTGTAATATTATATTACAGTTTTTCAGTTGTGTGTGTATGTTATGCTTTTGGGTTTAGTTGTTTTTTTGTTTTTTTTTTGTTTTTTTTTTCCTTCCCAGTAATAGCAGTATAGAGAGAGCAGAAAGCATTTCTGTCATGTCATGACCTGTTGGAAGAAATGCATGATGTGTCCTGCCCAGCACCTGACTGTTGTGAAAAAATCAGTCTGAGTCATAAATGGCAGAGTGCCTGAGATGCCCCAGTCAGATCAACATCAGTAACTTCTGAAGGGAACCCTGCTCTCCCCTGCAGAAAACTGCTGCAAACCATTATATCCAGCATGGTTTTGTCTCTGGAAACTCTACTCCATAAGGAGGTCCTCAGCTTTTATAGGGTCTGGTGTCCTGAATCAAGCTGAAAAGCAGAAACTTCCACAAAAAAAAATGTCAATATATCAACATCAATATCAATATCAATGAATTTGTGTAATTTCCTCATTTTGAAGCATTGTGTTTTTATTTACATTACTTATTTACATTACTTATTTACATTACTTTTTTATTTTAATGATTTTCAAAATGTTTAGTATTTCAAAATTTTCTTTGAACAGCAGATTCCTGTAGGAAATGTCAAGCTGAAATGTTTTTACATAAACCAAAGTTACAAAATAGCTTCCTGGCAATAAATCTTTTAAAAATCCCCCCTCTTATCAGAAGCCTCCCTTCAGATGAATTGGCATTTTTGACACAAAACCTCAAAATCCTTGACAGTTCTGCTCTAGAAGTTGGGTGTTATAAATCAGGACTAGAAAGGAAAAATCTACAGAAATTCACCCTGGAGACAGAACTTCCTAATCCTTATCTATTCCTTTTGATGCTCAAGGTCTGTGAGGTTTGTCTTTGCCCATCAGTGCCCTTGGATACGTATGAGATGCTCTCAGAGTGGCATTTACTTGGTCCTTAAGGCGTATTTGTCTTACTGCTCATCAACACTCCTTTGGGGAAAAACTTCTTCCATTGCTGAAAAGCTCTGCAATCAAATATGTGTACTTTATCAGAGCAGTGGCAGGGAAAATGCACTCCTGCCTCTGCTCTCCCTCAGGATGCTGATTGTTGGCTGCCCCCCCACCACCAATTTGGGCTCCTAATTTTATAAGGTTCTTTCAGCTCTTTGTTCTACTATGAAGTACTCTGAATTTCCTTTCTGTTCTTCTACTGACACAGGCAATTGCTCCTAAGTTACTTTAAAAGAGTAAGACAGAGCAAATAATTACTTGCAACTGGTGGAAAGTGTAACAATACATTAAAAATTAAGAGTTTGATTCTGTCTCTGTATTTCTCCCCTTTATTGACTGCCAGAAATTGATTTGCTACTTTGGAAGCAAGATAAAATCAAACCTGTTAGCTTCAGATTTAATGAAAGCTTCCCTCTGTCCTTTTTTATTGCTTCTGTACTGATAAGGGGCTTTGTCTAAGCTTTCATCTTAAGAGCATAAAAGCTTCTGGCACACCTGATATTCTTTTTAAGGTAGAAATTTGTCCACCCAAATAAGCACTAAAATTATGATTCAGTTTTGTTATCTTAATTTATTTCATTGTCATGACTGTATTTATTTATTTTTATGGTTGGTGTCATGAACCAGATAACAAGCATATCCCTTCCTTTTACAGCGATATAGATGTTCCTTTTCTTACATTAATGACCCATCTTTCCTGAAATGGGTAGTTTATTACTGGTGGTTGGTGAAAAATCAACAGATTTATAGTGCAAAAGGCTGACTTGCATGCCAACTGTATATTGTGTTATAGCTGAAAAACAAGATTTAATTTAATTATTAAACATGTACATTCCCTTGGAATCTGAACAATTTTAGATTACACTCCTGGTTCTTATCTGGGTATCCAAACCTGCAAGAAATGTGATGTACAGTCTCCTATAGCACTGAAAATTGATGACTTATTTTTCTAACACAAATTTGTTCTGTTATCTTGAACTCTGCTCAACAGGACAAAACCTCAAAAAGTGGTTTTCTTTTCCTGAAATTTCACCCAGTTCCTCTGAATTTTCACCTAGTGCTTCATGTTTCACTAAAACATAGCTTTGTTTTGGCAGAGCACACAGAGGGAATTTAAATTTATTTCTAAAGGGAATTGGGGATATCTCTCTTCCTGAGAGTGAATTAATTAAGTCTAGGTTTGACATTATTTTAAATCATCAGTCAGTATTATTTTTCCTCTCATCTTTCATTTTTTCTTTCCTTTCTGTGAATGTTCCTTTCTTTATATTTATTTCTTTTTGCTTTCTGTACATCACAAAATGAATGAAATGAATGAAAAATGAATGAAGAACCAGTTGCTTTCATTGTATTGAAATATTAACCCAAGTTTAAAGACTCCTTTGCACAAGTTTTTACTGACATGAGTTTCTTGCATCAGTATAGATCACATCCTTTCATATAAGCATAGTTGCAAGTACTTTTATAGTGCTCCCTGTGTCCACACTCTAGAAGAGGTACTGTTCAAGCTCTACCTCCTTTTTCATGAAATTAGTGTAGAAATGTAGCATTTCAAATCCAGCAACAGCACTTAAAAGGATAATTACCTCTCCCATTAATGAGTGTTAGGCTCATTCTGGGATGATTCAGTTCACCACTCTGAATCAGTTAGTCTCCAAATTGTCTGAAGCAAATACAGTGGGAGGAGGTTAAACAGTTAAAATAATTTATGCCTGTCAAACTGGCTGATTTACCTGTGTGGTTGGAGCTCATGACCAGAACTGTCAGCAGAAGAGAATCAGGTAGGAATTGTAACCTTTCCTTCTGGCACTTCTGGAGAATGTTCATCTACAACTCAATGCCTACCTTGTTTTTTAACTTCACTTAGCCAATGCAGCTGTTCCACATATTGGTATCTGTCCCTGGAGTTCAAAGTTGTTGAGGCCCTTTCAGAATCAGCTGGAACCTTCTCCAGGTGATGTACATTTTCACTGACTAAAGGAATGTAAGGGTTTTGAAGTCTGTGCACCCCTCCAGGAGGTGAGTTAACCTTGCCTCAGAACTGTTTGCAATGTTAGGTTTGTGGTTGGACTCAATCATCTTCCAGGTCTTTCCCAGACCCAATGATGCTGTGAGAGGGGCTGCATTTCCCACCTTTCCCACCTGCACTGATGATGCTGATATCTGCTGCACTTCTACAACCAAAATGCAATAGCCTGTCCTACGTATCCTGTGCAATGGAGCTTTGAGATAGCAGCAGGATCTCCTGCTGTTCAGTTTCTGAGCCAGGGCTGACATCAGTTTTTTTGTCTATGGGGTCCATGAGTATGGGGTAGAGGGACTGTGTCCCCTTCTGGAGGCCAGTATTCCTCCTTCAGGGAGACACCACAGATGGCATCAGCTCCTCTGGACCATGTGCCATGGGGCAATGATCACAGCAGGCATCCTGTTCCACAGAGCTGAGATGACCCAGTAATCCCTGCAGTGAGGCAGGGGAAAATGAAAGTCATCATAAAAATGGAAGAAAGATAAGCATCTGCAATGTTCTTTAAAAGATGAACACAAGTAGAAGAAAAGGGGCAAAGTAGAAGCAAAAGTTTCTTAAGAAGAAACAAGTCTGAGCTGTGAAATGTCTGGAAGGGACAAAATTCTCAAAAGCCCCTGGTCAACAGAGGCAGGGAACTGTTTTCAGAGGTGGTTTTTATTCTGTGACAATCTCTTGATGCATCTAAATGGATAGGTGGTCCATTTATAAATACTCTTCTAGTGCTTTGGGGTTTGGTTTGTTGGTTGGTTGGCTGATTTTTCATGGAAAATACAATATATTGAACTAACAGGTTAAACCAAAAACTGGAATAGTGAAGCTGGGAGGAAAGAATATTCAGGCTTATGGGAGTTTGAAGGATCCATTGTTGATGTAGAGACACAGCATTTGGCTTAGAGAGCAGAGCAGAAAGGGCACTGCTGAAGAGGAATTCAAGGAATTATTGAGTCTCTTTTACTTAGTGTATGAATGTCATTAACATAAGCATTGCCAAACCTGCCTCATTCAGAAAAAGGAATTCACAGGTAAGGGTTTTTATTTTTAGCTTTCAGGGAATACAAGGACCTGGCAACCAAAACAGCAACAGACTGGAATCCTGTTGTGTCTGCTCAGGAAGAACATTCAAAGGCCTTGGGCCATCCTTAAATCTCAGCAATCCTAATGAGCTTTCGGTTTCATTTTGGAATATGTGACCACCTGAAAATAGCTGGTTAAAAAAAATCAAGCAAACTGTGTAGAAAAAGAATGGTCTTTTAAGGTCGCTTCCCTCTATACTACCATTTCCTCAGGATGAGAAAACAGACTTTCAAATAGAAAATAAGCTGGAACAGTGTTTCATGGATTTTGCCTGTATGTTTCTGCAGCTGGGCAGCAGCAGATGTGCTGGGTGGAGAATGCTCTGAGCAGACTCTGAAAATTGGGCAGATACCACATTCCAACAGCTACTCACTGTCGCATCCCTTCTGGTAAAACTGGAAGGTTTTCATCCTCACCTCTCAATGCAGTGCAAACAATGTCAACAATGCCAAAGAGGACTCAAAATAAATTACTTTGATCTGTAACCAAGCTCTCCTGACAGTAACAGAACACTCTGCCAGTAGCCTCATCTGTTTTGCTCCCAATCCTGCCACTCTGGAAGAAGCCTGCCTTCTCTCAGTTGGGTGCTGGTGTTAGGCAATAAGCAGTCCAGTTCTCCCCTGCAGCCTTGTGCTCCTTGTGCTATCAAGCAGTGTTTCAGTGTCCCTTCCTGTAAAACCTTTGGAAATCCTGTGATAACTGCAAGATGGCAGCCCTTACCACAGGGGCCCTTGGTGCTTAAAAATGTCCCTAAATTCCTCACCACCTCACTTCAATTTGTTCAACTTTCTAGAACACCACCATGGTGAAGGGAGACCTCCATATGTATTTTTGCTGTTTTGTGTCTTCCTTTATGTATCCACAAATTTCTCAGTCCTTTGCATTTTGTCCCATACTGACTCTTGCTGTCATTTTTGAGGACTATCCATTGTACCCTGAGGATCTTTTTCGTGAGGGGCAATCGTTTATCACTGCACGGGTGATTAGGACTGTCCTCCCCCTGACACCTCTCTCTGCTCATTGTTATGGTGTGTCTCCGTCCTTCCATCACTCAGCGCTGTAACCATCAGGGTTAGCCAGCTTTCAGCCCGAGTATCCCGAACAACTTGGTGGGTCACCAAATCCCATCATTTCAGTACTCATTCCCTTTTCCTGGAAACAGCCTGAAAATGCTAAGGCTGCAGAAAGAATCCTTCCAGCAGAGGAAACGTGTGGGAAAGTGGACAGTCTCTCGGTATATTCCTACCCTCACTGTGCTCTCCTTCAGCATCTCACCTCGCTGCAGCCAAGATGATCGGGAAGTCTTTGGTGAAGGGCTTCATGAAAAATCCCTTCAACACCTGCCCTATTGACCCAGCAGCTTTCCGCCCGTGCCCCGGGGCTGGAGCGAAGGCGGACACGGCCCTGGGCATCCCGCCCGCCCCCCGGCCGGTGCCAGCGCTCCTCGGCCCCAGGTGCCCCGACACCCTGGGGCTGGGAATATGGGCCCGGGGGGGGCCGGCCGGGCTCCCCGAGCAGCTCCACCGAGACCGGGCAGAGACACGGGGAACAGCCGGAACAGCGGGGAACAGCGGGGAGCAGCAGGGAACAGCCGGGAACGTGCGCGGCCGGGGCAGGCGGGGTGGGCTCGGCGCTGCCCCGGGCTCGGCGGTGCCCGTGAAGCGGTCTGTCCCTATGGGGTCGGTCTCTATGGGGCCGGTCCCTGTGGGGTCGGTCTCTATGGGGCCGGTCCCTGTGGGCTCGGTCCCTGCGAGGTCGGTCCCTGTGGGGTCGGTCTCTATGGGGCCGGTCCCTGTGGGGTCGGTCCCTGCGGGGTCGGTCCCCGTAGGGTCGGTCCCTGCGCCTCCCGCCCGCCCCGGCTCCGGGGTAATCATTAACCGGGCCCGGCCGCCGGCACCGCGCCGCTGATCGCCGCCCGCACTCGCCAGGGACCGGCGGCCGGGCTCGCACCGACCCCGCCGCCCGTCCAGCCCCGGCGCTGCCATGGAGGGCGAGGCGAACGGGACCCTGCGCTCATCCTGCGGCTCCAGGGAGCCGCCCTACGCAGAGGATCTTCTCCGGAGTGAGTGTGGGGCGGGAGGAGAGGGGGTGCCCGCCGGACACCCGGGAGCGGCTCCTGCCCGGCAGCGCCCTCGGCACCCACCCGCGGCGGGACGGCGGAGAGACCCTGCCCCTGGCCCTGGCCCTGCCCTGCACTTGTCCCTATCCTTGTCCCTGTCCCTGCCGTTCCGTGCCCCTTCGCCGTCCTTCCCCGGCGAGGAAATCCCCGAGCAGAGGCCGGCATCCGCCCGTCCCGGCCGATCCTCCGCCCGTCTGGGGGCCGCGCTGGCTCCGGGGCAGGGCGAGAGCCCGGCGCGGCCCCAGCCCCGGCCCCAGCCCCGGCCCCGGCCCCGGCCTCGGCCCCGGCCCCGGCCCCGGCCCCAGCCCCAGCCCCGGCGGCGATGTCACCGAGCGGGGTCGGGCGGGACCTGCGGAGCCGAGCGCTGGACCGGCCCCGGAGCTGCACCGGGTCTCAGGCTCCGTGCAGGGAGATTTAAGGAGTGGAGATGTCCACTGAGACGTGCACTGCCCCGCCTGCAGCCAAGTCTGGAAGTGCCGGGGTTTTCTGAAGCAGATTAGGCTAAAGAGGCTGGGGCAGAGGCTCAGCTTTGCCTTCAGATAGGCTGCAGGGCCAGCGGAAGTTAGTGTTGATGATGAACATGAACTTCTCCTAAATTAAACATGACTCCACTGCCGTGCCTTTTTCTTTCTGTCTCTGGAAACACATCCCTTGGGAGAAAATGCATTTCAACCATCAGCTGTGGGTCAAAGTTGATATCCATACCCAGTGTCAATGGAGACATAAAACCTATCCCCTATGGGCAGGTGTTGATATCCATATGCAGCTTTAAGGCAGAAGCAAAAATAGTTTTGGTGAAGACGTCAAGTTTTATCTCAGGCTAGGTATATCAGGAGCTTTTCCTTACATTGTTCATGTGCCCTGCAAAATTCCACCGAGCTTCTAGTAAGTTTGCCTGCCTAAGGAAGTTGCACGTAGCACGCCTATGAACATATGATGGAAACAGAGAACTAATACTAAGTGATATACATGTTTGCTAGTAGCCTGCCTGGAAAAGTTCCCAGATTATGTATTTATTTCTGCTACATATTTACATTCACCTAAGGATATTTGTCCCGGAACTCCCCCTTTCTACAAGGGACTATTGCGTAATGCTTTGAGAAGGTGAACATTGTCACAACCCGAGGTGTCTCCTTAAACCTGAGATCACCTCTGGAGGACATGCAGGTGATTTGGAACCCAGCTTTTTCCGATGCCCACCGATGAGAGACTGCAGGAGGCTGTTCTTAGAGGTTTTCATGGTTGTTTATTGTTGCTTATCTCAGGAATGCTTTGTCCAGCGAACAGCAGTCTGCTCGCCAGACGTCCAGGGCAGAACCTGCCTGGTAGAGGCAAGACTTATCTTTTATACTCTAAATTATGTACTAGGTATTTACACTTGACTCCCAATACACTCCAGTCTTATAACATGGTCCAGCTTTGTTCACATCCAATCTAAAAGTGCCAGCATGTCACCCAGCATGGATGACATGGAGAAGAAGGAGGAAAAAGTATCCATGCCCCAAATTCTCCATGTTGGCCACGAGCCCCTTAATATAAACATTCTAGAAATCTACTTATTCTACATTCTAACAGTCTAATTTACACTTTATTTATTTTTGCAGCTTGCATTTCTTCTCTCAATGTTGGCAAATTGTTCCAAGCAGCTAAATCCAGCTCCTGAGACACCTGGGTCTCATTCGAGGGTCTTTGGGGACCCCACCAGGGGGGTCTTAAACCTCCCAGGGAAGCCAGAGGAATACTCTGGGCTCCCACAGAACGTGTATTCTTCCCACCTGCTGTCTGTGGATCCTGGAAAGATTTAGTCATGAACTTCAGTATTTGAATGGGTTCTGTGGAGTCAGTGGTCTGCCTGTGTAACTAGGGATGAGTGCAAGTATTTGCAGGAGTGGGGCAAAGAAGCCCCTCAGAGATGGTGTTGTTACATTAATGTTTGAAAACCTCATGAAATAAATCAGAACTGTCTGTTTCCTTTTCTCTCTCTGCAGGTCTTGACCTACCAGGGAGATTTCTCTTTGCAACCTTGACTCTGATGACGCTCATTGCCATTCTGGTGTTTATAGAGGAAGCAGTCTACATCTACAGGAAAATCCCCTCCTCCAAAAGATCAATCATTATTTGGATTAATGCTGCAGCTCCAGTAAGTTAACATAGAAATGAGATAAAATTCAGTGTTGAAAATAGGGCTTCCCTGAAAATCCACAGGAGCCACACGAGCTTCATCTCTGCCTTTCATACAACCTTCCTGCCTTTTCTCTTTAGGTGATCTCTACTACTTCATGCATTGGCATGTGGATTCCTCGCTCAGCAATGTTCACAGATTTCACAGCAGGAATGTGAGTATTCTGCTTGTTTCTAGGTGTTGCTCCAAACCCTGAATTTCTTCCCTTTAAACATCTGCTGTTCTTGGTAACACAGTCATTCTGTAAATTTAACAATTCAGTAATTTTTTTTGTTTGAGTTGAAATCTCTTGGCAGCTCTCTCCTGGGAGGTGGAAAATGCTGAAACAGTTCCCAGTGCTACAGTCCCCTGGTGTGGGAACATCAGGGTGAAGGATCTATGACTCGCATGTAATTGATTCCTTGAATTGACAGTCTCTTTGGAGCAGTAGTCTGTCTTTTCTCTCTCTGCATGACATGTGGAATGAGAGTCTGGCCTGTGACTTCTTCCCTGCACTTTTACAAATGATGAGCTGTGGAGGTCTATTACTAAGGGTGCCAAGTGAGCCCCCAATGAGAATATCAATGTAAAAATGTTCCACAGTTGTCCTGAAAAAAGCCCTTTATGTGTGAGCATGACAGCTCTGGCATGCACAGAGAAGGGAGAAATGTGGTCCTTGCTTTCTGGAGGTGATGGCACAGCCCTGGTGGGCAGGACCAAGCAGGGGTTTGCTGTGGCCCTGAGAAGTCCAGATCTGGAGATGACTAAAAGAGAAGGGACAACACAGTAGGGAATACTGTTGGCATGTAACAGTGTGTGCAGGTAGTGCAGATTGCAGAAACTTCCAAAAATCTAGCCCTGTGGCACTTCAAGCATGTTTAAATCCCCTCTTCTCCCTTGCCCAAGCTGCAGCCAGTGCAGCAGAGGACCTCTTTTATTGATTTGATTTCCATGTCTGGTGGCATAATCTGTAGTTCCTGGGTAGGGTTGAGAATGTGCAGCTGGGAAAGGAGGGAGAGGTGGGGTTGCAGCAATCGGTGCTTTGTCTGCTGAGGAGCCACACCCTGCCTGGGCCAGCACATTCAATGATAGCTATTTATGTGAACCTAGCCATGTTTGTTGGTTGAAAGCCATGTTTGAGGAGGAAGAGGACTTGTTCAAAAAAGTTCTGACTAGTCAGAAGTAGATAACTTATGGAAAAATACAGCCAGACTGATTTGGGCCAGGAAAGCCTGTGCTTTAATACCAACTCTGCCACCAGCCACCAGAGTGGCTTTAGGGAATCCCACACCTACTCTGTGTCTCAGTTTATTTCTCTTTCAGTGAGGTTAGGGCAGCTCTGCTCCTCCAAGGTGATGGAAAGCAGAAGATGTCTCAAAGATAAAGTTAGAATTTTTGTTGATTGCAAAGCAGAAGCTGTAGAAACCCTGTACAGAAGGTGGCACTGGCCTGCACAGGCATATGAGACACACAGGCAAGTTTAAGCTGGAATTCTCTTCCTCTCCTAGATTTTTTGCTATAGTTATCCACAAGTTTCTGATGATGATGATTAAAGAGTGTGGAGGCCAGAAGGTGCTCCTCAGACGGTTTGAAAATGGTCACTTCACCATCAGCACCGGGCCCTGCTGCTGCTGCTGCCCCTGCCTCCCTCGCGTGCCCATCACCAGGTGAGCCACCCTTTTAAGGATTCTCAGCTTGAAAACAGCTGCTGGAATTCAGCCAGCTTGGCAGGGCCAGGATTACAGTAAAACTTCCCAAAAGTCAGTCTCAGCCATCTCAAACTGTCTCTTAAATAATATCATCTCTTTGGGGCTTTACACCACCACTAATTGATTTCATTTCTATAATGCAGAGGTGCATGGGAGGAGAAATTTCTACTCTAGAAAACCTAACAACTGACATTTCAGTTTCTTTTCATTCCAGAAGGGAACAAATGTCTTGAGATTGGGTATTTTTCACAAGCAGAATTATCAAATGGAGTTTCTCTTTATAGAAAATTTCTCTCACTTTGATAAAATGGAAATGTTTCATTCTAATTTTGACTTTAAAACTACTTGAGATTAAAATAATTTTTAGAACAAAAAGTAGATGTAATTCTTGTAAAGCTTTGTTCTCAATGAAATGGCATTGTCTGGTGAGGCAAAAGCAGATGTTTTCTTTTTATAAACTTAGTATTAAAGCATCTTTGAGAAGAGGGGTAAGGATGGGGAGCTACAGGAACGAATATACTGTAACATAAATCTGTCCTTTGAGCTCTGCCTGGTAGAGCTCCTCCTCTGGTTAGTGCCACCCTGTCACTTACACACCTCTCCACAGCCTGGAAGCCTCGTGTATTTCCCTGAGCTTTCCTACTGGCATAGAACAGGAGACTCTTTCTCTCCTTATAAGCAAAATCTGAGGGGCTGAATGTATAAAGGAGAGTTTTCTATGAGGGTGTGGACTTAAGTGTCAGAGGGACCTAAGGGACTTTATGATCTGTTTAAAAGAAAGCATCAAACAGAACACAGCATAGTGGTTTCTGATGCATTTTCAAAAATTCTAATTTTTTATTACAATAAATTCTCCTTAAACTGCCTCCTTTGGTATTAGAATTTAAACTTTGGCTTCCGTTTTTTATTTTAATAGAGTAACAAAAAATATTTACATGGAGGGGGTACCAAGAAGAAGAGGTAGTAAACCAATAAAAAAATATACTTTTATTTGTTTTTCTTCCCATGTCTATCACCCTTTGTATAGCTATCTATACATATCCCGTATCTATGAACCCTCTGTATATTGGGAGAGGATCCCCTACTCTGCCTTCTGTTGTTCAGCCCAATGGCAGCTTATGCAGGATAATGTCAGCTGATATGAACTCATTTCAGGAACTAGACAGTGCCTATTATAGCTGGCAGGAAGGACAGCTGCCTGTTAAAAAAAAAAACCAAAAAACCAAAAAACAAAAAAAGATTTTTGCTCTGTAGAGGGCTTAGGTCTCCTTTTCCTGTGTCTGTACTACTGGGAAACCCATCTGCTCTCTGCTTCTAACCTCTAGCCTTTTCCCATTGCAGGGCACCTTTAAAAAAATATATATTGGCAAATTATAGGGAGAAAAGTCAGTTTCTCATTCCTTCCATAGGTATTTTATGGCAAAACAGGGAGCTACCCCAAGGGATAGATCCATTTTTTAAAAAAAATATGTATATATATCTGCAGTCCTGGGGAACACAACAAGGTACAGATAAGGCAATGTAACAACCCATGCAATAGGGAGAGATGTGTCAGAAGAGGTCTGGTGATCAATAAAGATGGGCCCATGTTAAAGAGGGAAACAACTCGTGGCATTGCAGTGACTGCACTGTTTGTCATATGTATTATCCTTTAAAGCCCTCTGGGAATATTAAATCTTTGAAAAAGCACACATTAAGTGGCTGGCCCATTGCAGGTTTTTCCACATGTGCTGTTGATAATTTTGTAACCACGAGATTAGCTATTTTCATTGAGCAATTCTGTAATTCCTCGTTCATGGCTATATCCTTTAGCACACTAAATGGCAGCCTGTTGTCTGTGAGACATCTCTGGTGGCAGTGTCAAGGGCCCAAGGAACTCCAGTGAAAACAACACTGAAAGTATGGGAAATAATGCACAGTTACACACTAAAACATGAGGCAGCTGTAGCAGCTGCAACTTCTGTGGAAGCTGAAGGACAGTTCAGGCCAGTCAGCTTTCCTGCCCTCTGTTAGAAAGTTCATCTGCCTTTTTCCTGGTGGCCTTTAGTGCTGGCTGGCCAGCAGGCTGTGTTCTGGACCCACTTTACACTGACAGAGGTGAAGGAATCCTGAGCTGTCCTGCTGGCCTTGTGCAATTTGCTGAGTGAGAGACTGTTCCTTCCTTCTGTTACACCACAGACGAGCAAACCCAGATGCTTACATGGTACTCCTCATGATGCACTGGAAAACCACAGTCCTTTCACCTAGGTCTGTGTGATTCCCTTTCTTGATCTACCACAGGACTAGGAAGTGGCTGAACAGGCTGATTTGTCCAATTTCATGGGAGCACTGAAATAATAAGGCAACAAGGCAAGAGCAAATGGCATCATTGTTCAGAAACCGGTTATGCAGCTACTGTCTCCTGGTTGGCTTCAGGGCAGAGAAAGACATCAGGTTTTGCCCAGCTTTGGTTAGTAGTACTTGCTGCAGAGCAGGGAATGTATTGCTTTTGAAGAGTCTTTAAATAAAAATTTAAAATAAACATTGGGAAATTCTTGGAAATATTTTCTAATTTTGAAGCTGTTCCTCCCCAGATTTTAGCCACTGCTACTGGAGTGAAAACATTTTGCAGTTGACAGTATCCAGAACATGTTATTAAGGTTGCTAATATGATCTTGGCCTAACTAACTTATTTATTGTTTTGGTTTTTGTTGTTTTGTTTGTTTTTTTTTTTTTTTTTGGCCAGGAAAACCCTCTTTTGGCTGCAGCTGAGCACCTTTCAGTTTGCTGTCTTTCGGCCTGTGCTCGTATTTTTATCAATAGTACTTTGGACTAATGACAATTACATCCTTTACAATGTAAGTAACTATTTTAATCAGAGAGCAGCCTCAAAATCCATAGGTTTCAGGGTTGATGTAACTATCTTAGCCTACAACTAAACTGTGAAATCTGGGACCACTTCCAAGTGAGTCCTTCCTGTATTCTTTTGAGACCAGTAGCATCTAATTTCTGCTTTCCCTGGCTCTCTTGGAAAGAAATTAGACATCAGGGGGGTTGGGCATCAGATTATGCTGCAATACATTTCCCAGCTTGTATGGTTAGAACAGCAGGACTGCAAGTTGCCCTGTGGGATGTGTCTGCCCTGTGTTTTGTAAGGTACAGCCTTACAAAACAAGTGTATGTACTGGCATGTTGACAGGAAGCCTAATTCTTTTTTTTTCAGTAAGTCATGGTGATTTTTATATCTGTGCAAAATGAAAAGATAGTACTGTACTTCTTTGTACCATGCAACTTGTAGCCTGCAAGATGATGGAGAAGTCTGTATCTGATAATAATTTGGCACCTCTTGGATAACTCAGACTAGAAGTAATATTTTTGTTGTTGTTTCATGGTATAAAACAAATGACCCATCTGAGATGTGAGGCTGAACATGCTCTCATGAGCTGTTGAGCACTGCCAGGTGCTGCTGGGGTCTCTGAAAAGGCACACACTCCATGGCTGGCAATTGCACCATTGAGGGGTTGTCACTTGGCACTGACCACATCTCCGTGCTGGTGCCTGCAGGAGGAGAGCCAACACTCCAGTTGGTACTGGGCAGTTTCTCCCTGCAAAACCCAGCAACTGCTGCTGCAGCTTTCATGGAGATAGAAACAAGTATTTTAACTTGTTCACAAGTTCTTCCTGGAAACAGTGAAGGTTCTATCAGGTTTCTGATTTGCTTCTCAGTTGTCTCCCAGAGGACCTGCACTGTGGATCAGCTGCATCGTTGGTGCCCTCACCCTTTTTGCTCTGTGGGCGGTGGGAATCATGTTCCGAAAAGTTAGGATTCTCCTTAAGTGTAAGAACATTATCCCAAAGTTTGCTCTTTATCAGGTGAGAACTTTAATATTTCTGGTAAGAATTTCTCTTAACTGCTGATACCACTCTGCCTCTCTAGTTCTTGCTCCTTTGTTGAAAATTCATGGTATTTTTTTCCCATTAAATACACTGTGCAAAGCCATATTTTTACCTTATTAAAGCTTCATCCCTTTGAAGCCCTCTCCTTGGCTGCTGTTCAGTTTCACTTTGAGTGCTTTCCAGGAGTGCTGGAGATGTGAAAGCCATATAATATCTATTTATGTTAAGACCACAGAAATCACAACAGCACTTTCTGTGAGGCTTGAAGGAAGCCTTGCAGATGTGGTGTCCTGAAATGCAATGTTAAAGTGCTGCTGTGTACCTCAGGGAGGATATGTTGCATTGTGTGGGTGGCTCTTGTTCAAACTGTTTCAGCATTCCACAATATAATGTTTTAACACTATTTTTTTGGCCATTCTGCACTTCAGAATTAGATAATAGTGAAAATACTGGCTGTGAATCATTAAATAGTAAGGAATAGGTTAGATTGAAAAAGCACAGGGACAAGGCCCCACTCTTCCACATCACTCTGAATAGAATCCAGCAGAATTCTTGCATGTGCATCCTTCTTGAACAGGACATACATCAAGGCTGGTGCACTGAGGTTAGGTAAATGATTAAGCACTTATAAAGGAAATAAACAGGATGGTCACACCTGCAAAGCTGTGTTGGGGTAAATTCAGGTTCAGGATGACAAACTCTGTTGAGCTGAGGGTTAAGACTCCAGCAGTTCCACTGAGGCACTTGGATAACTCCATGGCAGTGAAGGTTTGGCTCAGTGTAGTGGATGTGCAAGGGCTGGTTGCTGAACTCGAGCTGTGAAGAGTCCCTCATACCTTCTGGCAAAGAAGCCAGTCTCATATCATTTGGGGACCACTACACCTCCCTGCTGTGGCAAAAAGAGGAGACAACAGGAAAAATGTTCTTTGGGTCTTTCTTAAGGAAGAACATGTGCTCATGGGTCAAATTAACTGGCATTTTTTAAACATTGTTACCAATTAATTAGAAGGCAGTATCATTTGAAATCCCTGCTGGGAAGTCTGTGTATAATGTACCTCCCAAATGAAGAGCTGAGAAGAAATACTTTTCAAGTCCAGGATTAATATAATACTCCTATTCAGAGCAATATCATCCTGACTTTGAGATGAATTCTGCAGAATGGCAGGCACCCTGCTGGTAGATGGAGAGAAAGGGAGGGCAAACAAGGAGGAGTGAGGCAAAAGAGGTTCTGTTATTAAAGCAGAATTGTTGTGTGAATTATAAACCCCTTTCTGGTAGCTAAGGTGTTTGTTTTCCCTTTCTGGTGCAGTTTATTGTCATTCTGAACCACCTGCAGATCACTATTATCAACATGCTCGCTACACAAAAAATCATTCCCTGTGCTCCACCACTCTCCTCTACAGTAAGAGGATCATGTAAGTTTTCTGGGGTAAAAATGTTCTTCATTTACTTATAAAAGTACCAGTTCAGTGCTGCTAATGGAAATCTCTGGTGTTTTCCCAAAATACAAATTTCATAGTATCACTAGCTGTTGGAGAATCTAATTTTTTAGCTTAAAAACAAGAGCAAAAGTTTTATAGCTGTCATGGTTATAGAGAACAACTTGATAATGAAAAGAGCTGGAATCAGAAATGATAGGAAAAGAAATCAACCTGCATAATTACTGTTAAATCTCTTGTGTTTTGGATGCTTATTGATGGGTAATACTGTAATTCTGTAACTGATGTCATTGCTGAGTGCAAGAGATGTGGGGACAGGATGACAGAGTTTGTTCCTTTTGCACAGGTGAAAATTAATAAGCCAATTACTCATTTTTTGTCTGATAGTAATTTCCCCTTTTGGGGGCTTTTCTTTGTCTCCCTTTTTCTTTTTTTTTTTTTGGCAGATATAGCCCATCAGCTGCTCATCATGGAAATGTTTCTGATAACTGTAATCTCTAGAGTGGTCTATCGGAGAAAATACCATGACCTAGAGCCTCCAGAGTGTGTGGCTGAAGAACCCAGGGACAAGAAGCAGACTCCTAAGATTACCCTGAATGGTGCAATTGTTGAAGATGGATTGCCAAAGGTTTAGAAGCCTCCTGTGCTCCTGTTATGCAGGAGCTGCAAGATCAACTTCAGGCACTAGCATATTCTTACACCAAAAATCGCCACTGCCCATGTTCAAACAACTTCTGGCATAAATGCCTGTGAGCTGCAGTACTGAAAGGACTAGTAAAGATAATCCTGTTGATTATCCAAGAATGTATGCATGGTGTGAGTCTTTTCACACCATGTAATTTATTAAGATGTGATACCATTTTATACTGTTACTGAGCACTTGATGGTGCCAATCTGTCTTACAATATGATTTTATTTTCTTTTATTTTTTATTGATTAGAATGGCTATGATTTAGAGTTAATTCAGAGTGATTATTTTTCATTTTTTTGACTTTTAAACCTTTTTTTTCACCCTGGATTGCTGTCATATGTCCAACACAGCATTTTTCCATGCTTCCTCCATTACAATAGATCACCTCTCACTCTATGCCATGAGCTCACCATAGCTAATTCTGGTCAGTAAATACAGTCTCATGTGTTTGTTCTGAAATCCCCAAACCCATGTGAGCTCTCCACCTACAGAAACAATGATCTCTCTAGTGCAAGACTTTTTACATTCCTTGGCAATTCACCTCTTAAATTGGTAAATACACAGTTACTGTTTGCAAATATGTCAGGTGTTCTTGTGGACAGCAGCTTCTCTGCCAGTGGCCTGAAAAAGGAAAGTAGGAGTTTGGGATATCTTCTGCCTCTGGTCTGTGGTGTTACATGGTGCTTTGGTTCTCTGCTTGGAAAATGGGGACAATGATACTCAGGATCCTTGCACTAACAGGGTCTGTGAGGATGGAGTGGCTGAAAGGACTGTTGGGGTGCAGGTCACCCCCAGCTGACCACGATCCAGTGTGTCCCCAGGGGCCAAGGAGGCCAGTGGCACCTGCCTGTGTCAGCAATAGCGTGGCCAGCAGGACCAGGCAGGACTGTCCCACTGGTGAGGCCACACCTCAAATCTTTCATTCAGGTTTGGGCCCCTCATGACAAAAAGGACATTGAGGTGCTGGAGTGTGTCCAGAGAAGGGCAAGAGAGCAAAGCCAGGCAGATAGAGTCTCAGTATTCTTTGGGTTGGAAGAGACCTTTAAAGGTTATCTAGTCCAAGTCCCTGCAGTGAGCAGGACATTTTGACCTAGATCAGGCTGCTCAGAGCCCCATCCAATCTGACCTTGAATGTTTCCAGGGATGGAGCACCTGCCACCTCTCTGGGCCACCCATTCCATTATTTTACACCTCTCACCTTAAAAATTTCTTCTTTATATATAAACTCTAATTCTACACTCTTGTAGTTGAGAACCTTTATCCCTTGTCCTATTTCAAAAGGCCCTGCTAAAAAGGGTGTCCCCATCTTTCTTGCAGTTCCTTTAGGTACTGGAAGGCCACAATAAGGTGGCCTCTTCCCAGAACCTTCTCTTCTGCAGGCTGAACAGTCCCATCTCACTCAGCCTGTCTTCATAGGCTGAAGTGCTCCAGCCCTCTCATCATTTCTGTGGCCCTTCTCTGGACCCACTCCAACACACAGTGGGGCTTTATTTATGGTTTGCATTGAATTAAAACATTGCATTCAGTTTGAGAGTTGGTGGGAAATGAAATATTCTGAAAACAACTAGTGAACCACCTGAAGTAGAAATTGGGGCTGACTTAAAATGTTTTCTTCTTTCTGATTGAGATCAGAAACAATATTTTCTTTAACAACTGAAGGATTCCATTATAGCAGAAAACTTGAATTATTTTTGTTTTGAAACGGTTGGTGCAATTTTTATGTTTAATCTTTTTTTTTCTAAGTAGACAGTCTGGGAAATTAATACAGACTCTTGAACTGCAGTAATTTGAGAGAATCTGCACTTTTCCCTTGAAAAATAATTTATGTGAAAATTTTTACTCTTCATTAGAGTGCATTAGAATTAACTGGGATCAGCTAACTTATTCTCAACATGAGAAATCTTCTTAATGTATTTTAACATTATGACTATTAGCATATTCCTGATTTTGCTTTATATCAATGTAATCCAGGCCACAAGTACATACATAGGTTTGAAGAGCAATACTGAATTTCATATAACAGCTTTGAGGTGGTTGGCTGCTAGTTCAATCAACTTCAAAATTGGAAAATAAAATATTTTGAGTTAATAAGGTGTCTTTGTGTTTTCTGTAGCAGTTCTGCAAGGGAATGCTTTGGTGGGTGGGATCTGTGGCATGGAAAAGCAGATCCATGTGCTGTAGCACGGGGAGTGCACTTGAAAACAGATGGAGTGTGTAAGAAGTGGTGTCTGAAGGTCCAGAGTAGGCTGCTGGGACACAGCAAAAGTCTTCACTCATCACTGCTGGGCTGGTCTCTGTCATGTCTCTGCAGCCCTTTAAATATGTCTTGTGAATATCAGTGTGGACCTGATTTAGCCACAGGTATCGCTAGCTGTTGTGTTTTTGGATAGTTACTTAATACTTGTTGTGACCTTCATCTGACATATTTCAGCAATAAGGTGTGCTGTGGTGATTGTCAGGCAGACTTTGGTTTTGGCAGCAAATCTGTTTACTATGTACAGTCACAGAGATCTCATGCCAAACATCACTTACCTACACAGAAGCCTTTTCAGAGCAAAATTAGACATGCATTTTCTTAAACACATGCCTAAGAGCTTAACTGATTTACAGCATATGTTACTGTAGCAAAATGTTGTGGGCCTTATTGTTACAAATTTTAGGGCTTTTTTGTTTCTTGTTTTTTTTTTTTTTTTTTAAATTTAATTAAGACTTTCTTGCCCTCCTCTGTCTCAGACCAATAGCTGTGTCCTGCCTGGACAGGACAGAGGCAGGTGGCCTCCATTGCAGGGCCTTCATTCAGGTACTGTTGAAATAAAAACAATCCAAGTCACCACCTCTGAGCTGGACCTTAATCAGTCTGGGGATGGAAAAACAAAACAGAGCTGGAAATTCCTCCAGTCTCAGTTCTGATAACCATCCCTTTCAGGTCACTTTCAACTACGTGTTTGTGATTCAAGTATTTGAAAACAGTTGACAAGAGCAAGAAGATAAACTTCACAACTTGTTTTATACATCTGTAGTAAAGTAATAAATGTTAGGGTGAGTGCATAACCTTTATGCTGCGTTTGCCTGGGATTATTGTGTGAGGAAGGGTAAAGGTAATATTATCAGTGTTTTCTGTGGTTAACACATGAAACAGAGATAAGCATGCACAGAGGTGTGTGATTGAGGTTAAGAGGCTTCAGGCACGTGGAAGTAATTCATTAGAACATGGGAAAAGATGAGTCATATTCTTTGGGTGTCCATGTGCTAAAATGCAGGCAGGAGGGTGAACAATGGCCATAAAATCTCCTGGGGGGTCATGTAGGGGCGCACAGCCCACACACAAGGGAGGAAATCTCTGACACCTTGTAGTGCTGCAGGGGTGGGCTGGTAAACAGAATCTGCTCCATGCTCTTCTTTTCCACCTGTCCTCCAAGCTATTAATTCTAAAGCAGTGCTAGCTGAATCCCTCTTGTTTCAGAAGACTGTGGGCTCTGTTGGCTGCAGCATGGGCAGTTCTGGAACCTTGCAGAGGTTCCCTCAGCAGACCTCCTTGAAAGGCAACGTTTGTCCTGCCTTTGTGTTTGTCATGTCCCAGGCCTCTCATGACTTAATACCCCAAGGATGTATTTCAGGAGTTGAGGGTGCTCTGCTGGCTATAGATCTTCTTATCCCTCCATCCCACCCTGCAATTGTCCTGTCTGCTCCTTCACACTTGCCTCTGCCTTGTTCTCCCTTGCTTGAGAAAAAATCCTGTGGGTACCCATCAGGGAGGATGTGCAAGGGTGTAGGCTCGTGCCTGCAGACCCAGGACAGCTACAGCCCACTTCCTATGCAATGTCTGTTTCCAAAGAAAAGCCAAGGAAAAATACCCACAGCAACAGTTGTGATCCTATGGTTCCCAGAACTGGAGCAGGGGGAAGAATTTGGGTAACATCATTAAGGTGTTAGAGAGTGTCCAAAGGAGCCACGAGGGTGGTGAAGGGCCTTGAGGGGAAGCTGTGTGAGAAGGGGCTGAGGGCACTGGGCTTGTTCAGCCTGGAGGAGACTGAGGGGAGACCTCACTGCAGTCACAACTTCCTTGTGAGGAGAGGAAGAGGGGTAGAAACGGATGTCTTCTCTCTGGTGACAGTGACAGGACTGAGGGAATGGCCTGAAGTGTGTTTGGAGAGGTTTAGGCTGGATATCAGGAAAATGTTCTTCGCCCAGAGGGTGGCTGAGCACTGGAATAGATCCCAGAGAAGTGGTCACAGCACTAGCCTGAGAGAGTTCAAGCAGCATTTGGGCAATGCTCTCAGGCACAGGGTGTGATTTTGGGGATGTACTGTCCATGGCCAGGAGCTGGACTTTACTGTGGGTAGCTAGGCTGAAAGGATAGTGCAGGAGGGAATCATTCCCAGTTGCAGCTCCACTGGAAACATCTATAACTGCTCAACCAGTTTGGGGGCTATAAAAGAGTGGGTTAGCTAACCACCAGCTAGTGGTACTTGCAGTTAGAGCTTGAGACTCAGAGGCTGCTGGAGTAAGAGCAGGAGGCTACTGGCTGTGCTGTGAGCAGGTAAGGGACATGAGGTCTTGCAAGGGACAGACAGGGTTGGGTGGCCAGGAAAGGGACAGCTTGGGTTTAGCCAGTTGGGCAGAATGAAAGAAGGAATCAGTACTGTGTGAAGCTGCCTATAAGAAAAGGACTTAGTTGCCTGAAAGAGGTCTATGAAAGAAGGAGTGAGAGTTCGAAGGAAAGAAGTTTGTTAAGAGAAAGCATGTAGTGATGCCTTAGTAGAGTTTGCTACTAAAGGACTGGTGGTGATACCAGCCATGTCCACCTCAACATAATTGCAGCATTTGATGTTCCTGATGGGTCCCTTCCACCTCAGCATATCCTGTGATTCTGTTGGAATACAATCAATGGCAAATAGGACAAGTTAGGGCATAGGTAGATTTAGAGTAAGCAGTAGAGAAGCCCTGAAGACTCATGGATAACAGAGGAGACAGCAGGCACTTGCTACACACCTAAGGCAAATGCTAGAATAGGTCTGTTGCAACAACTCCACCTATTCAATAATTTGAATAATTGGAGGCATTTGGCTTCCTTACCCTTTCAAAAAAAGTCTGACTGGTGCTTTTGTTGACAGCCATTCACATGTTCCTTCAGGACAGCTCATGAAACTACTTGCACCTACTTAGCTCCCAGGCTATTGCTAAGACTTGGATTTCGGATGAAGAGGTTTATCTAACAACACTGACCTCTTAACTGCTTTAGATCCCTTACAAAGTGTTAGCCAAGTGATTCTAACAATTGTCTGAATCAGCATGATCACCTTTGTTTTAGCAAAAGGGACCCAAAGCAGGGAAATCTAGAGGACTATGTCTCTGCGTTGTGCTGGTTGACAATATGAAGACAAAGCAGTAGATTGAAAGAGCTCAAAACCTATTTTTTGCAAAATTTTCTTTTTCTTTCTCCCCATTTCTCTATTTGTTGCCATTTCTTTGCATGCAAAAGAAGTTTATTACACCTATACTGATACTGCTTCCTGAGAAATAATTGAGCAGTTGGTGTGCTGCTTAAGTCCCAGAATAGCCTTTATTGTTCTTCAAACAAGGAGAAGAAATCCCTCCTGTGGAAAGTGCACTGAAAACCAGGAAGATTTTATTCAATAGCCTTTACACTTTTGTGGGAGAATTCAGACAAATCTTGACAATATTTTTGACGGTTTTGATTAGTTTGAGGAGAGAGGAGCATCCAAAGGCAACTTCCTTTTCATTTGCAGGTGCCTTTTCCCTTCACAACTACCCTTTGGCCCTAGTCTCTAAGACCTAACTGCACAGCATCCCTTGTCCAGGTAGGATCACAGCATGTGTAGAGAACTAGTGGTAGGATAAAATTTCTTTTGTTTCCTTCAATACAATTCAGCAGCTGAGAAGTGTCACCTCTAGAGATTCAGGCATCAGATCACAGATGCCATCTGGGGACTAAGGAACAGTTTCCACACAAGCTGAAGCTAGTGCAGACTGCTAAGCTCTGAGAGGGTGCTGCCAGACATTCTGCAGAGCCATAGGGAGAAAAGGAAGGTTGCAGCCAAGGGGCAGAGTATTGACACAGAGACAGTCAGCAGCTCAAGGGCTCTCAATGAGGAAAAAACAAGGCAAGCAGCATTCAAAACTCTGTAGAAGCAAAACCGGGTAGCCCAATAATAGCAGCTGAGCAATGTCAAAGCTCAGCCTTCTCCAAGCAGCTACAGAGACCAGTCCTTCCCGTCTTGGCTGAAGCAGCCCAGCCTGCTCCTGCCTTATCAAGGGTGGCAAGCACCTTGGCTTGTTAGCTCCACCCACGTGTTGTGCATATTGACTGATAAATCAGAAGTTTAACTCTCTTAAGCTGTGAAGTCCATTTTGCTGAGGCTTGGTACCTAGCAAAAGGGAGAGCTGTTCAGTACAGGCAGCACCTCCTCATCTCTCCCCCTTGGCAAATCCCTGCCTTAAGAGCCAAAGCAGGAACTAGAAGCAGTATGACAACAGTTTTTGAATTTATATTAATCCTTTATTGCTAATTACTGAAAAATGTGAGTTTTTCAGTGTCTTCTTGCAACCTTGTCATACCCAGCCAGCAAAGGGTGTGAGCTAATTGTTAAATTCAGTTCAACAAGTTCCTCATTAGGGTGAAATTACCTGAGTTTGAAATCTGCTAATTTTCCAATCAGGGTGAGTGTTTGCACTTGTGTTTTGGAAATAATTAACACATGGTATAACATCAGAACCTATATAAAGGCTAATGGTAGGAAGACTAATTTCCTTGGCATGAAAGTGGCATGCTTGGTTTCCTCAGAGTTCTATTACTCTTCTTTCAGCATTGTTATCTGCTGTGTAAGCTGTTCTTTTGTTTACTTCAACTGTTCCTCCCAAGAGATATACTTTTTAATGATAATTTTGAAAAATTAAACCATTATCCTCCAGAATTGTGGGTATTTTTTAAAATTTGAAATATGCTGTATTTCTTTCTTCTTCTTCTTCCTGTTAGTGCAGACTTTCCTAGAATTAGTTGTTTGTATTTTCCCTAAAGAGAAGACAATAAGCTGATTAGGCTTTAGCCTGATTTCTGCAAACTTTCAAATGCACCTTCTTAAGACACCCATGTTCTGATCCTGCAGAGCATTCCTAGGAGTGTAAATGCCCTGTAGTACTTAGAAACAAAGGATGTCTAGGTAGGACAATTAATTAGAAAAGCAGATGTGTACACGGATGAAACAAATTTAGTTGGAAAACACAAATTTTCCACCTTAGTTTCAGCAACCCTGAATTCTAACATCTTGACATAACTCAGTTGGTCAGAGCATGGTGCTAATAACACCAAGGTTGTGGCTTTGATCCCTGTATGGGCCATTCATGTAAGAGTTGGACTTGATGATCTTTGTGGGTCCCTTTAAACTCAATATATTCTGTGGCTCTGTATTATTAAGTAGCAGTTGGTGGTATAAACCAGGTATTATCTTCTGGTAAATGATGCTTCCCTTGCAGCTCAGAGGATGGCACTAGGACAACTCAGTGCATTAGTGACCTTGTCAGCACAGGGCTAGAAAAGGAGAGGAGTGGCTTTAATCTCTGGTAGCCAGCTCCACCCAAATGTTAGTCCTGCTGTTAGCTTGCTGTGCTTTTGACAAGCAGGGTGTGACCTGCCAGGTACTGACAAGGACAAGAGCGCTCTCCGTGTGAGCAGGCAGCCCACCAGAGGTGCAGTGTCAGCCAGGGAAGCAGTGGCACAGAGCGTGGTATGTAAGCTCTGCTTGCCTACGACTGCCATGGGAGGCTTTTCTTTGCTTTTTCTCACAGCATTGCCTTTAAACTCCTAAGACCTCCAACTAGAGCCTCACACAAAAAAGAAAGCCATCAAAGGTAGGGAAGCTTTACATGGCATCTGATCTCCCAAAGCTTTGTCAAGCAGCTTTCTTCAGCAGAAGGGCTGCCTTGAGAAGCCCTGGGACAGAAATGTGGTTCTTTCTGGGCAGCTCTGTCTTCTTGCTTGTCCACAGATATCCTTGGCAATTGTTTGCCCTGAGATAGGAATTGTGTTCCAGGTACTTGTGAGTCAGCTCTTGGGAATTCCCTTACTGGCGTACTATCTCTGACTTAGGTAACGTATTTTGAACATTTCCAGTACCATAATTGTCTGGAGCTTTCTCTTCTCAATGCATTTTTTGATGAATGTAAATAGTTTGCTTTTCTTCTTTCATAGAGGAAGCATTTGTGATTTGTGCCATGCCCATTCACACTGCCAGAACTGCTACACAGAGGTGGTAGGGATTTGCATTTTCATGCAAGCAGATTACTCCTTTTCTTGGTCAGTTTTGCTTTGTATAGCTCATTGCTTATGAACTACTATTGCTTGTGAAATTCTGGGCTGCAAGTCTCTTTTTCTATTGCTCTGTTTCTGTTCAGCTGCCTAATTTTGTTCATGACATCAGCTGCTGTGGCTTCTGTGCTTCAAAAGAAATTGTTCACCGCTGATCTGGTTGCTTTGGTTATGGGCAATATCTCCTAAATCAAACATCCAGAGCTGTGAGATCACCTTCTTTTCCCTTCTCTTGTGTTGAGCATCTCCCCCACACTGCTTGTATTTAATGTGGTAAAAAGAGCATGGTTAACTGAGTGAGAGGGGCTAATATGTTAACACTCATGATTTAGATAGGAAATGATTGCTTATTTTCCTGAAGCTGTTTGTTTTCCCTATGTACCTTAGCTTTTACTTTTAAAAAAGATCGAATTTCAAGTTCTGGTGAAGTAATGCTGGCCATTTCACTCTGGCTCCTACTGAACAGCTACTGTGTTACAAAAGACACACCTGGCAACTTGGGGATAATTTTTCCTGCAGTGCCAGCTGCCTTGGGAGTTGCTGAAGAACCCACACTGAATAACTAAGGAAGATCAAAGCCTTTAGGTCATCTGGCAGAATAAGTCCTGCCTGTTGTCTGCCTGGGAATGATATTAAGCAGATGAAACTTAATCAATAGTTTTATTTTTCTCTTATCCTCTTCTTTCATGCTTCTTCCTCCCTTTGAAATTCTCTTATGGGAGACCCAAACATCTGGGCAGTCTCCTGTCCCAGACTACCTGGGGAAAATGGCCCTTACTGGAATAGGAGATGTCTGCCAAAGTCCCTTTGTGAGATGCTACCTTGTTTGGCTGCCTGCAGGGGTCCCAAGGCAGCTCTGAGCCCCCAGGTAAGTGGCTGTGAGTTTAAGATGGTCTTTGCTATCAGTATAATTATATGTTAGAAAACCAGATGGCTTCTGGAAGCTGATAGCAGTCTCAAGCTTTTCATATAAATAGCCCTGTTGTTCAGTGCTGGCCCAGCAGACAGCATCCCCTGGAAGAACACAGGGAGGTGTATGCTTTGTTCAGACCCTGAACAGCCAAAGAGGCTCATCGTGTTGCAAGGCAGCAACCAGGTGCCACAAAGAACCAGCTCTCAGGTGAGCTCACTTCTGTCCTGTGCTAGAACATCTTTAGCAAAGTTGCATTCATGAATCCGTTGCAAAGGAATGAATTAAAATTGTCCTTGTAATGATTTTAGTGGGATTTGAATTGCTTTTGTAACATTAAAAGAGACAATGTTAGTCTTTGCCAGCGACCCCTCGTAAGTTTTAGCCTGTCTCTCACTAAAGGAAAATAGTGCTGATAAATGGAGAGAGATTAAAAGGATTTAATTTGGGTTTATCAGTCTTATTTTTCTAGAATTAAACCTTCTCTTTGAATGGCTCTTTTTGAGGAAATGGTCTTGGTCCTTCATTAGTTTAATTGGATTTGGCTAATATTACTGACCTTATCCCATCCTCAAGCAGGATTTCCACTATCAGACTAAACAGATTTCCCTGACACTATGGCAAATCCTCTCTGTAAACAGCTATAGCTGAGATGAGACTTGCTATAAGTGCTTTTCCTCCACATGACTCAGCAATCCTGTTGAAACTCTCACAGAGAGGTGAGACAATGTGACTAAGTGTCAGCTGGCTGTTTGTTTCTTTAAAATCATGTGATTAATTACTTTCAAGTTTTCTTATCTTCTTTTTGTACTCTTCTGCCACCCAAAGCTGGATGAACAAACCCCTTCAATTGTGCTGCACTAAAAAAATTGCAGTGAGAGATGATTAGTATCATTAGCCTCTGAGGTTCCAGCACACTGTCACCAGGATAGCAAAAGAGGCTAAACTTTGTGCCATGATGGAAAATACAGTTCATCCCCATTTAACTTCCTTTTATTCCACAGTCTCTCCAGGGGTTTCACTACCATACCATGAGAAGAAACTTAATTCTGCAAATGAGGTAAAAATCACTGTATTTGAGATAATTCCCTGCTCCTGTTGGGGTGGGGCAGAAAGAATATGATCAAGTAATTTTGTCACATCTCTACCCAGCCCCTCTTTGTTTCCACATTTCTTTCCAGGTGAGGAATTTACTGTAGCAGCCTATGTTAGTTATGTCACAGGTTAGAGTAAATCTCCCCGCAGAATGCTCAGGGACTCCACCGAAGGATAAGTGGTCTCTACAGGCTGAACCCACTCCCTCTTAGCTTCTCCAACAAGCAGATTACCAGCAGCTGATGCGTCCGGCCGCACATCTGGGCGCACATCTGGGCGCACAGCTGCTGAGGGATGCGCGGCCGCGGCGGTGCCCGCAGTCCCTGCATCACTAGATGGCACACTGAGAGCGCTCCACGGGACACGCGTTCCTCCTCAGCAGCCTGCCTCTGGGCGTGCTGGGCTCCTGCTGCTGCTCCCTGCCTCCACTGGCAGCCTTACAGCTTATTATTAACACGCAAAACTCAATTTCATTGCCTTCGGTTAGAATTAAGTAATATTGCCGTCCTGGATTTTGGAAGAATGTCTGCAAGCAGTGATATAACCCTGGCTGCCACTCCTGCAGCAGTCACATCTGGAAGGTTAGGGGAATCTGTGATTTATCTGGGGGGAAATAATGTGTGGTGCAGCCCCTCCTGAGTGCTGATTTGAAAGAACAATTTTTACAGAATCTTTTTACCATTTTCATCCTTTCACTTGCAGTTCCCAATAGGACCTAAGATTGCTGTCAGCAATACTATAAACAGTAAGAATTAAGGCTTATTTGCCTCTTAACCATCCCTGTAGATGAAAAATGTAAATCAAAGCAGGTGAGGGGGTGCCATTCTCAGCTCTGCTCAGATCCTACTCTATTAGTCCTGCCAGGTGGACTCTGCATCTCCTCCAGCATACAGTCCTCCTGTGTGTTGCAATAATCACAATTTCAGTGAAATTACTCCTATTATAGCTTTTGCTTTGAATTTTATCCTTGTTAGCACAAGAAGGTTAAAGGCATGTGAGGCTATACACATGCAGCTCTTGAACCCTGCCCTCCACACGGAGACACGTGCCAGGACCTTGGGCTGGTTCTCCAGCTTGTGTTCAAGTCCACTCCCTGCCTGGCACAAAGCAAACAGCTCCTCAGGGATGCATTTTTACAGTTTGTCAGTCTGATTGTGTCCACAGTAATGGTTTAAATTGGATTAGTGGGTGTGAAGCAAATCTCCTAATCGTGTTTCTAATGATGCCTTAGGGGGGCTGACCTCCAAGCAGGATGCCTGCTGTGGGAAACCACAGGGGGAGAAGGGCCTAGGAGAGCACCTAGAGCTCCCCCCAGCTGCCAGCAGGCTGCTCCTGCCCACTGGACTAATCTAGAGCTAGTCCAAAATGTGAACAATTGGAAATATCACCCTCAAAGCAAACCCCTGCACTGTACAGGCATAGCCCTGTGGTGCAACCCAAGTGGTCAAATACATGTGGAGATACTGTTTCTGATACTTATTGTGAAGTTTCTCCCAGTCTTCATGTAGGAGCAGTTTTTGAATTTGTCTGTTGGTGATATCTATAATGTATGTTGTTGCCTTTAAATTAAAGCTTGTTGAGAATTTTGCCACTGATCAGTAAGAACATGCCTGCTGTGTGCTACTTTTCTTCCCTCCTTTCTCCTTGTCTCTATAAAGTACCAATCAGGACTGCCCCATGGATTTATTCTTCTGCAGTGTTGATGGACATGGTACCAGACCCAAGAAAAACTCTATTTCATACAGAGAAGCAGCATCACCCCCTGTCCTACCCTATGATGCCAAGGGGATGAAACATTTTAAAGGCATGCTGCAATTTGGGTTTAGGAGAATTCAGTCACACAGGACAGATGTTTTCAACCTGGCTGGTTTTCCTGTCGCCTTATCATTGTGATTTGAAACAGGATGTATAAAATCCAAGCTCAATGTGCCCTCTAGTGAGAGCCCATTCCTTCCTTCTGGTTAAAGAAGCACTGTCAGGATTTAATGCCCTGATTTAATCTCTTTGAATATGGATAGAGAGGGCTGGTTGATACCACTTAGTCATGGAAAAATGTTCTTCACAGCAACCCCTTCTGTTAGACAGCAACAACATGCATTACTTAATTGTATCATCTCTGTTTTAGTTGATGGTATCTGGTAGCTTTGGGCCTTGCAGTGTGACTGTGGCAAATAGTGAAGCAGGGGCAGTGAGAGGAAGGAGAGAGCCAGGATTAGTGCTCACACCGGTAATCTTTCCTCAGTGAGTCAGTTTTTCCTTGGGCATCTTCTCCTATGCTAAAAGACTGCAAGGTTTAGAAACACACAGGAGGTATTTGTATCAACTAAGGCAACATTTCACAAGTACAACTAAGAGGCTACTCAGCTAAGCAGTACTCAACTATGACTTAAGTTCTTAATACAGGCTACTTCAGGTACTTACTACAAGAATTACCAAACAAGTAGGCAGCTTTTGGTTGAGGGGGAGTTTCCATTTCCATGACTCTTTGGAGAGGCCCATGATCCCGTCTGGCTAAGCTGTTGTATGCTGAGTCTCTGCCTTCTTTCTGAGGATGTCACACCTTTTGTCCCTCCTTAGGATTTTCCAGCTAACTGTTACCACCTTTACAATTTCACTTCTGCCTGTGAACTTACTTTCATGTGGCATTAACCTACATTCTTTCTTGCAGCTGGACAAGAATGTTCTAAGCAAGACTCAGCCAAGTCATCACAGCTGTGCTACAGCACAAACAAACCTTGGATCACAGGCAGCTGAACATCTGGCCACTGTTCAGCATCTGAAAGTTAGCTACACATTCACACCAGAACAAAGGAAAAGGCATAATATGGCTTTTTGTTGTGACACCTAGAATGGTGTCATACTGGCCATTAACGTGGGGGGAGGTGTGTTAAATTATGATTAGGGCAAGTTAGAACACAGTTCTGGATACTTTGGTATGATCATGAAGTTCAGGCTGGAGAGCTCATCGTGACACCAGCAGCAGAGTCCTTGAAGTAACTGCTGACTAGATCAGGTGCTCTATTAGATAAACACGCTCATTTTGATTTCTGAAAAAATCTAGATAGAAAATGTCCCACTGGCTCAGACATATTGTGTGATGGTTGGGTTAACACCTTAAGAAGGATCAAGTGCACCAGAATGCTTTCAGCAAGACTGCTGGTTTTGAAACAGGCTGTAACAGATCTGAACAACAAATTTTGTGGTGGGGTCTTTTGAGCAGAACAAAGAAGATATTAGAATCTACCTCTTGAAAGTTCAGACAGAAAGGAAGAAAACCAAGCTGTTTGGACAGCAGAGCAGCGAAGCCCTCAGATAATCTGATAGCTGAGAGAATCGCTTATATACCAGAAGCTACACATGCAGAGAATGAAGAGTGTGATCTTTATGGAGCAGCTGGAAAAAAAAGTCTTTGATTTGCTGGTTAATCAGAATATACTGCAGAGAAATCAATTTAAGGATAATCTCATTTGCTATTTATTTCTGGCTCATATTTCCACAGGCCTGGATATATGCATTTCATCAGTCATCTACTCTGGAGAGGAATGGCATAAATTTCAACACATCTGCTATTTTTGCCTGCAAAATATTCAAAATTGTTTCTGCAGAAGCTATGGGCAGCAGTGGGGGACATTTATTTAAAGAAACTTGGAACAATGGATCACTAGCGATTAAAATAAAAATGGAAATTACATTCTGGATGCAGGAGGCAAATGAGTATTGCATTTACAATACTCTGGCATTTAGCATGTATGAACCATTGTTGAATAGTTGCATTTTGGAGATTTTGAAACCTGGTTTTCTTTTGAAAAATGCAGATTCAAACTTCTCATTTTATGCTAATGTGAAGAGGTGAAGGAGAATACCAGTTTGTTGAAACAAGTGAATTAGCATGTGAATGGGGCATATTGGACATCTCCCTCTTGAAACAGGGGCTTTCAAAGTACAAAGTAGGATTTAAATCTCATACTGTGATTTTTCTCTTTTCAGATCCCCAAATCATGATACTTTTAGTGCATTAATAGGCTTTGAGACTGTACCTCATAGACTAGAGGTGCTGTCATTTTTACTAATAGCCATAATCTACAAATCTTGCAATCAATGAAACAATCTGTTTTCTCTCCCCCTTCCTAATTCTTCTTTTGGATCTCACTTTCAGTTTTCAGGACTGATGGTTATGAAAACATTTGCAAAGTAAGAATGTGAATGGCAGACCAGCCTGGACTCTCTTCTTGCTCATCAAATCCTTTTTTTCAGAGGACTGCACTGTCAGACTTGCCAGAGAGGTTAGCCTTTAGTGCTGATGTACTCCTTGCAAATAAGATGGGCTTGCAGTAGTGTATTGCTGAGGATGCTAGACTGCAGTGACAGAAGAGAATTAGTGCTGTTAAAGGGAGGAGACTTGGTGAGCTAGTTTCAGGAATGTTTCCAGCACCTGGGTGACTAAAATCTCACAGATCAAACAGCCTAATCCCATTCTGCAACAAGCCACTTTCAGCAGACTGACATTTTTTGCTCATGTGAAGCAAAAACTCAGGAATCTCTGCTGTGAATGAAATTCCTCAATGTAAGCAAATTTTTGCCTTCCAAGGTCCTCTCCTCCCTCTTCCCTACCTCCATTCCCCCAAATTAGCCATGGTAAGCTACCCTGCTTTTCAAATACTTGCTTGTATTTGTGGGATGGAGTGCGTGTTTGCTTTCCTTCATGCATTTTACTTGCCTTTGATTAATGATTACAGCAAAGCAAAACCATTGTAGCTGGTTCTAAGTGCCTCTGTTAGCAAAGAAGGATGCTTGCAGTAAATCTGGACCACTCTGGGATGCTCTCGAGCCAAGTCCTGCAAACATCACTTAGCAAGATATTCCCTGCCTCACCCAGCCTGCTTTTATCTGCAATTGCATTCACATTATTTTTAACACAACATCATATTTAACAATAAGATGGAGATGCTTTGGTTTTAGTTCTCTTAGTTTCTGGGGGGTAATCGCTCTCTTCCTCTTATGAAGTAGCACTAGTCCCAGCTCTGCAGCAACTGGATGTGCTCACTGCAATATCTGAGAGCAGTGGCCAACATCCACTTGTGCTACACTGCCACTTGGAAAGGCAGCAGGAGGTGCAGTTATATCAGGCCTGTTAAAGGCTATAAAACTGTTCTTTCTCTTGGCAATGCCAGTGTTTGCCTTTCTGACTAAATGACTGACTCTTTGATGCAATAGCTGCTTTGGTCCATAGGGGGAAGATAAGTCACTCAATAAAACAAGCGTCTAAGTCATAAGATTACAAAGGTTGCTTATTTTGTTTGTTTTTAAAATGGATATCTTATGGATATGGATATATTAAAATGGATGTCTTATTGCTCTACTGGGCAGTAAAGGTTTTCTAATCAGTTCAGTGAAAACCTTGATTCATACAGGATTGGTGTTGGTGCTGCCTTGTATTGAGATATAGTGTCTCCCAAAAGGATTTATCATAAGACACCTGTAATCTTCTCAAGAGAAGGCAATTTAGGTGGTAGCTGGTGGAAAAGACCATGCCATTTTTCAGTTGAAGTCACCCTCACTGTCCTTTGATAGTAACTGGTGTCACATTGCTAAACCTGCTTTACAGCTTGTTGATTTCAATGAAATCAATGTCTGCAATGAAGAATCAGAGAATTTCTGCTGTATTTACAGTAGATGAGATCCTATAACATGGTGAACAAGTCTCATGCTGAAAAGAGTGGCTCTACAACCCCTCTGGTTCCTTTGCAGCTCGAGAGGATCTGTAACTTAACAAGCAGGAAGTAGGACCCCTTCTCTGCTTCTGCAGATTTACTCCATAAGGTGGCACAACCTGAGGCTGGGTTTGTGCCCTCAGCTGGGCATGGAAACAGGGCCTGGTAAAGGGATGGGGGGAGGTTGGGCTGCCCCTTGCTGCAGCTGAAGTGCTTTTGGCTGGGTGTGAGCCTGATAGAGACATCAGCTGTACTTTCCACTTGCTGGACTAGAGGTTCAAAATTAGCCAGCATTGCAAAGTCCAGCCATTGCAGGCAACACACCATGACAACTCAGGACTTATCCAGAGCCATGAACTTCTGGGTGCCCTTCGATTCTTAAGCCTGAGCATTAGCAAGGGAGCTGAGTGATCTTTTGGCTGGGATCAGGATGCAGACTCTTCATCAGAGCTGTCTCAGCTTCTTAGCTTCCTTGAAATAGCTTCCCAAGAGATGTATTAATCTGATTTTATATACCATGAATGCTATTCTTAGGAGCTACCTTTGATTTTTTTTCAGTGTGGCAAAGCAGGATACAGAGCTGTATTGAGCCAAATGTTTTATTCCTCCACACACTGAAAGCACACATCCGTATGTAGACATCTCACATTTGTCTTTGTCTCTATGAGAACCTACATCAAGTCATAAAGATTAAGTGGAATGTCTATTTTACTAAAAGAAAAAGAAGCCTCAGTGATATCATATACATGGTCAGTGTATTGGGTTTACATGGTGAGGATTTTGTAGTGGGAGGGCTATTGTGAGTTTCTGTGAAAGGCTATGAGAAGCTTTCCCCATGTCCAGCAGAGCCACAGCCAACTGGCTCCAGGATGGACCTGCTGATGGCCAAGGTTGAGCCCACCAGCAGTACTGCTAATGTCACTGAGGTAACATTTTTAAAAACGGGAAAAAACCTGCTCTGGGAGCAGCAGCAATTGCAGATGGAGGAAGGAGAGTATATGAGAGAAACAGCCCTGCACACACACCAAGGTCAGTGAAGGAGGGAAAGCAGATGCTCCAGGCAGAGCATCCCCTGCAGACCACGGTCGGTCAGCTATCCCACTTTAGCCCATGGAACACCACGGTGGAGCAGAGATCCACCTGCAGGATCCCTTGCTGGAGCAGGTGGGTCCCCAAAGAAGGCTGTGACCCTGTGGGAAGCTGGCCCTGGAGCAGGCTCCTTTGACCTGTGAAGAGCAAAACCCACACTGGAGCAGGTTTGCTGTCAGGATTTGTGACCCCGTGGGGACCCCCACTGGAGCAGCCTGTTCCTGAGGGACTGCACCCTGTGGAAAGGATTCATGCTGGAGCATGGTGAGGCACTGGAACCCATAGGAAAGACTCACATTGGAGAAATTAATGGAGAATTGTTTCCTATGGGAGTGACCCCAAAGTGGAGAAGGGGAAGAGTGTGAGGAGCAAGGAGTGACAGAGATAAGGTGTGAGGAACTGACTGCAGCCCCCATCCCTGACTCTCTGCACCTTGGGGAGGAGGGTAGAGAATTTGGGAGTAAAGATAATATCAACAAGAGGGGAGTGTGTGGGGGGTGCAGGTGTTTCAAGTCCAGCTCAAATTTGATCTTATCTTACCTGTAAATGTGAGGCTCAATAGTTGTGCTCCACCATGGGTAACAGCCCTAGCACACACAAGACAGAGTCCCTTTGAGGTATAGGGTATTGATATCTGGGCTTGATTATGATGCAAGTTCAGCCATGAGTGTACCTGCAGGGGAATCTCTGCACTCCTTTCCTTTCCTCTCACTTAGAAAAGTTATCTAGTATTTAATTGCCTTCATTTTGCATGTGTAAGATCAAACTACCAGAAGTCAATACTCGCCAAGTGGTTAAGAGCTGGCAAACTTCTCCTGAACACAACTGGAAATGGCTTCTAAAGGCAAGCATTCAGCAACCTTAATAATGAAAATTGTCTGTGTCCATCACACACCACTCCAGGCTTCAGCTGAGAAAAATGGCATTGAACTACACAAATGTGGTAATGTTGTTGCTCATTCGAGTGTGACAACCTCTTGTTTAGCATTCAGTTGCTTAATGAAGTGTAAAGATGACTTTGGATCATCAGGATTCCATTCTTATCCACATCCATGTCCATATCCTTATCTAATCTTTCAAAGCTAATCCATCCTACCACAAACTAGTAGGCCTGAGTAATGTTGCAACATGGAGAAAGTAAAACTTCCAGGTTGTCAGGAATCTGCCTAGAATCCATTTTACACCTAAGAAGGGCATTTTATTACTCCTGTTATCTCAAAGCAGTAATTTGCAAGCAAACACCACAGAAAAAGTTTTCTTCCCACCCATGAAGCTGTTGCACTATGGTTTCACATGGATCATCAAAATAATTTGCATAAAATTTGCACAATAAGATGCATGTTATGTTTTGTAGGTAGAACAGTTGAAAAAACTATTTATTTGTTTATCTTGCTAAATTACAGTATTTTTCAGTCATCACCTTCAAGGAGGCTCTGTATAGAGACACAGGATATCTTTCCAAATGGTGCTCCTGGAGAAGTCACCAGCTGTTGGCAGCAGGTCTTTGAGGCTACTTGAAGAAGCCTAAATGGAGGCTACTACATTTACCAGGATCAGGTGGAAATGTCACATGAACACGATGCATTTAACTCTCCCTTGGACTGTGTACTTGAAGACAAATTAAAATAGATTTTTGTTTGGCATCAGTATTGAGCTGCACTCTATGCATGGATTTGAGCAACTCTAATTGCATCCTAATGAGATTCCACCTTATTACGAGGAACTGGATGGGTCATGATACAAGAACTCCTGTACAATACTTGCCAGAAAAGCTTATCTCTAACCCAAAACTAGCGCTATTATAACTCTGACAAGTTTTTGTTTAGCTTAGAGCTAATTTCCTATGTCAGTGTACATAGACATAATACTATGTTTACCTATTTTCTCATCTAGAGCAGTCTGTGAGCTACAGTGTGCACACTATTACAGAAAATCAAGCAAAATATATATTGCTTTTTACAGGGAAGAGAAACTCCAGAATCCAGCAAAAACAGTATCAGCAAGAGGTATATATTTGAAGTCCAGGATGTCACAAAAAGGTTAAATACAATGTTTAACTTGAGTTATGTAAACTAGTTCAGTTTCTTTACTGTGCACTTTCAAATCAGTATGAAATAAAAAGAGTATGTGAAAATGTGAATAATAAAAGCTTCTTGGCTGAACAATTGCAGGAAAATGTTTTTAACAGGAAAAAAAAATTGGAGAAACTATAATAACTTATTTAAACTTTACATGATCTTAAATAAAGACTAAAATACCCACCAATTCATGTGTAAATCTATAGGGTGAAAAAACCCAATGCACAGTAACAACTGGAGATTAACAAAACATATCAGGTCAGACAAATGTGATACCCAAACCCACTGCAATTGCATGTGTGTTATATAAAAGTATTCTAGTGCATGTAATCCTTATTGATTTCAGAAAGGCACTTGATATGACACTGAATTATAAATCTTCTAGCATTTGGTGCATGAGATGCAAGGAAATGTAATGGGGTAAAAAGGAGGTTGATCAATGCAGAGGAACAAAGTGATGCATCACTGTTCTCTAAAGGAAGAGTTGCTATTGGAACAGGGACTCTTCTCAACACATTTTCTACTGCCAAGATCTGGAAGAGGAGGCAATCTGAAAATGCACTTATGCTTCCCTAATATTGTTTGTTTGGTTGGTTTTTGAGAGGAAAATGGCTGATGGTTCATTACAAAGTGTGTATTTGGACTCAGATTTTTTTATTAACTTGTCTCTTGGCACAGAGGCTCCTCTAGAAAGTGCAGTTCAGGAGCAGGAATTACACTCTGAAAGATTTTTAACATTCAGAAAGCTCCACAATGACAAGCATGACAGCTCTTCTTCCCAGTTTTTATGGGAGTTGAACCTTTTATGCTGTTTTACTTAAGGAATCCAATGAAATTGGTGGATTCTCAAAGAAGAATGCTTTGATGCTTCTACAAGAACTGTGGTGTTTCCTAGAGGCTTTAGTTCTCACCTCATGGGTTGCAGTGAAATAAAAAAACCTCAGTTTCAGGACAGTTTACATGGCAGAGCTGTGAAAGTCCTGAGAAACCTGTTTATCCAAGCCTGCTAGATAGCGTGTCAAGTACCAGCAGAGATGGGAACAACTCTCTGTGAAATTATGGTATTTTTCAAACAAAAAGGGCAGTTTCCTCTTGAAGATTTGAGTGCATGGAAAAAAAATCTGCTATGCAAAATGAACAAAAAGTGCATTTTTATCTCCATGTTAAAATTTTCAGAGCCAAGACAATTCAACCCTGCTCCCCTAGATAGCAGATTTTATTCTATTTATCTGAGGATATGAGAACTCCTCCTCCTGCATGGTAAACTTCATGTAGCAAGATAACTGCTTTTCAGCTTTTTCCTCACAAGACTACTACAGGTTTCAATTCTGCAAACAAAAAGGTGCTGAGATTATATCTGTCAAAGACAAAGGCATGTCAGGGAGTGGTAGCAACTCAATCTGAAGTAAAGTTTTGAGTTTTCCCCTGGGAGACACCCTAGCAAAGGAAGAGAAACAACTTACTTCAGAGGCACTCCTCTCCAACTAATGCCAAACTAGTGCTGTCCTCCTCCTCAAAGTATGTTGTCTATCCCATTTTACAGGATCTAATACAATACCCAAAGTTGTATTTCTTATGTACTAGTGACTCTTCCTCAGCTGGTGTTTTTCAAGCTGTTTCTGGAAAAGAAGATTAAATGTAAATCCTTGGTACAAGTGTAGTGGCTGCTGGTTAGATTCAGTTTTGCACATTTTAGATGCAAGTTAGGACCTTTCTGTGGGGTTTTTTGTACATTTGAATGGCAAAAGAAGCATCAAGACAGTTTTATAGGGAAGGGGTTATTCTGGTGTGGTTCTGTGCCACTCAGTCATAGCTCTGTCTCACTGGTTCCAGTGGTTCCTTTATGGCAAAGGCAGGACAAAATACCATGGCAGTACGGATACAAATACATTCTTTTTCTCTGCATTTACTCTCAGTTATCTCAATGGCAAGAATTTTCTCTTCTGTGTGTCTTAAATATTTCAAAAGAAAATAATATATCTTTTTTCCCTTTAGACATGAAATGGTGTTTTGCTATTAAAGAGTAATGTAGGTCTATCTTTTAATGCTGGACACACAGATGGTGTCTGACAGATCTGACAGAACCAACATCACCTCCCTGGTGGCACCAGCTTTACTTTAAAGCAAATTACAGAGCACAGCTCTGTAATTGAAGAAATTGTGGAGTGCATACTCTAAAAAACCATAACTCATCTGAATCAGGAATTATAAACAATTTGACAAGCCATGGTAGTTTAGGTTGTAAAGACAGTCAAGACTTTCTCCAACTTCCCAGCTCTTAGATTTGCAAAGTGCAATCTTTGATAGTCCCAAATGGTTCCTTTTAAAAAACTGCAAGTAAGGAACACTAAGAGCAGTAACTATCAGTTTTTTCTGGCAAAAAAAACTTGGTAAAACCACCTTATTTTCTTGGGTAATAGACAAGAATGGCTGAAAAGGTTGACTATGGTAGCAACAAGAGATAATACTACACACACATTCCCAAATGCAATAGCTATCAATCTTCTGAACATTGTGGGTAACACTCCTTCCAAAGCTACCAATTGGAGTGCACAAATACTACGAAGTAAAAAATTATTAAACATAAAACCAGATCCTTTTTGAAGTTCAGGAAAGCTTCAGTAAGGAACCTTATCCCTTTCTCACCCCATGTGTTCCCAGTGTGGCTTTGAGCCACTGCTTGAAACTACCCTTGAGTGCATATAATGGCAGGTAGGAAAATACAGTGGGGTTATTGACAGATATTAGTACTGTGAAGAGCAGGAATTTGTGTGAAACATCACCCTACACTAGTATTTATGCTGATTTTTCTGTCATCTTGTAAGAATTAATTTAGAGCTATAATTTTCAGTGTAAATTTTCTCCAAATAGCTGTTATCGATTCTTTTTATTGTTCACGTTTCAATTATATTATCCCCATTCTCAATGAGTGCTTCTGAACTTTAAGAAATAGGGGTTATATTAACTTCAATACAGGTTTCTTTTTTTGGCCAAAAAGAAAAAAAATTACTCCGAATTCCACAAAATTAATGTGTCGAGTATACACTAATAACCATGTTTTCTTGGTTTATAGTTTAGCATTACTTTTCCCTTCCTTTGACATCCACACAAAGAAGTTCATTATGCTGAATCCCCTGCAGCTACTTTATAGACTTACTACAGTGTATCCTGCAGTGAAATAAACCAAGCTTTGTTAAGGAGATTATGGCTCTAGTGTTTTAAAGGTCTGAAATTTTTACTGTGAATAAACGTTAATTTGGTGAAATACTACAGGCAAAAAGCTTTGATCCCTGAAAACAAGTGCATGTAATATAAAGGTACAGAAAGAACAAGCTGAAAATGTAACAAAAATGTGTATTTTAAAATCTCCATACCAAGTTTGGTTACAAATTTCTGTAGGAGCGAATTTCTAATTTTAACTAAGCACTAAGAAACTTAGGGTGAATTTATTTTCTGGTAACTTAATTTTCTGGTTACTAGTCATAGAAGGGTCTCTTATTTATCCCCCTGGCTCCACTGTATTAACATATAAATACAAGTCCCATACAAGGAGCAGCAAAGGCTCTTCCATTTACACTGTTATTAGGTACACAGTCCTTCCCTCCCATCACAGCTAAAACACAAACCCAGGGGAGGCAATTTTTAAGTACTGAATCTGGTGGTCAACAGTCAGTGCTTGAAATTTCTGAGTGTAAGAAACACCAAAAAGCTTTGCTTTTGCAAATATTCTCCATCAGTTCCTTTGCTTTAGGGAATCACTCTGCACCAAAACCTGATATCATGCTTTTCCCTCTCAAAGTTTCTGTGGTTTGTGAGTCAGAAGCATTGATTTTATACCAACTCCAACACAGAAAACCAAGAAAAATTATTAAGGCAAGATTGTTTACTCAGATTTAATTATTCATCTCCTTTGTCACAATGATGTCCCAACAAAACTGAATCTTTGATGTGTCGAGGGTTGGGTGGTGCTCTCTGGGCCAGGACACCACAGACATCTTGTCCTCAGGGCAGAGTTTTGAAAAGAGTCCATACCAAGACCCTAATTCACCCTAAAACAGGTGCTGAGGTTTGCAGTTGCCTATGTGCTCACAGATTTTAACTGAACAAGGGACTAAGTTGTTCTGGCTACTAAATGTCATGTAAAAGAGGGTCATCTTTGATCCTTTGGTTAATTCTAGTTATTCCAGATTTGAATCTAAGTGGAAAATATGAAAATAGTACCCTCAATAAAAGAGATGAGAAAAACATGAGAGAAATTCAGCAGTGTTAGGCATTATCAATGTTAAAATTTTATTTTCTTAAGGAGTAAATAATTCCTTTCCTGTATGCCTATAGAAGTTTCTTTAACCTATAAACAAAGATGCAGGGGGGCTCTCACAGAATGAGTTCAGGAAGCTTTTCTGCACCAGATATGTTCTGAAATACATAAAGAAGGAAGGTGTTAGGTATGAGAAATCCAACAGGCCCAAAAAGCAAAACTCAGCTTATAATTTAAACCTATTGATCCCAGTGACATTTTGTATTTTGTATGGTTTATGCCACCAACTTCTCTTTATTTAGGCAGACAGTTTAAGAACTAGATTTATGTGTATGCTTGCTGCTGCCTTGCATTGCTAAAACCATAGCCTTTCACATGTGCATTTTATGTTCTCTCAAGCAAATCTTGCAGTCTTCTTAAGCCGTGAGGGTCTGGGATTTGAATGTCTCTAAAGTGTTTGTTTGAACAGTTTTTGGACAATTCTGTTGGTTACGTCATTGGTTTCTGCAGAGTTGAGAGAAACTATTGGGAGTGTGTTTGATGAGAAGAGCACATCTCTGTTTTGCAGAGACTTTGTGCACGTCCTCATTGTGGTTTTAGACTGTATCACCATAGAAAAAAACAATTCAAAATTTTTACATGGGTTGGCTAATATAGGTTTAAGAAATTTCCAAAAAAAATGATGCTGTGACGCTTTATAATGTGAAAATTATTTTGTATTTAGAAAGACAACTCAATAGTTAACTGTTGTCGTGCTACTTTTTGAAGCTGAAATCACACTAGAATTACTTAAAATGTGAAAGATACATAAAATAAAGTGGTTTAAATGTTGATAATGAATCATCCTTTTAAGTTGCTAATTTCATCTTAATTTGGGAAACGTTCTGTCTTTAACAAAAAAAGATATTGTTTTCTGGCAGATAATTCTGCAGCTGATTTCAGAGCTATGCTGTAAATGAATCACAATCAAATCCTGGTGAGTATATAACATAAGTTTTAAAACACTTTTCCTCACCTGCCAAAAAAGCTTCAGAATTACAGTAGATGTTTCATTTTGTCAGTCTTGATTACATGGTATGCCTCTTCAAGCTAGTCATTCCTATAAGCTGCAATTGAAGTGATTTTAAAATGCTTTTCAGTTATTTTGTACATTAGGTCAGGATTTCTCTGTCTCACATTCTGTAAGGATAATCATGATAGAAAGGATGGAGAGAGACTTCCAATAACTGAAGAGTACTGGTTTCTTTAGCAAGTCAGTTATAAAATTAGAGTAATACTATCTTGTACCTGCTGAAGTTTACATTGAATTCACTGGAGAAAAATAAGGAATTGGTCACCAGTTATTTGTCTAAAAATGTACCTAAACCACATCATAGCAAAAACCTGTTAGTGACCATTTTGATTCCTTAATAACTGGCTTCACTTTTTACTCTAGTCATCAAAATTAATTTAATAGTATTCAGATGCTTTCTGAGATAAAAATGGGACTTTTTCGGAAAATTTCACCTAATATCACACTTAGTGAACTTTGTTCTGCCAGCCTCACACCTGCAGGATACCCCAGGGCTGTATTTTGGCTGGAAGCCAGCTGGGCAGATGCTGTCTTATGGACAGATAGATATATTAACTGCTCCATATAAGACCTGAGCAGAGGGTGTAGCCAGGTGAGGATCAGGCTCTTCTCCAGGCAACCAGCAACAGGACATGAGGACATAGTCTTAAACTGCCAGGGGAGGGTTAGGTTGGGCATCAGAAGGAATTCCTTCACAGAAGGGGTGATTAGATAATGCAATAGACTGCAAAAGGTGTCGCAAAATGTGGAATATATAAAATTTGCTCAAGAAAGGATGTCTTTGATGTTTGACCTTGGTATATGTTCAAGATTAATCAACAAGAGGGAGATTTAATCTGTGAAACAGATAGCAGCAAGCAAGAAAGCTCTAAGTGATGTCCAGCTGTCAGAAAAACAACTTATTGCTAGAATTTCCTTGTTAAGGTTTAGGGTTTGCCATGCTGTCACGATCTCAGATGTAGAGGGAGGTTAACAAGGTTTGGGGAGAAGGATGCCTCCTGACATGGACACAAAGAATGCAGAATTTATGGGCCACAAGGACATCTGGCGGCACTCCCAACATTAAGAAACTAATAAAGGCAACTCTTGGGCTGAAATCTGCTGCAGCTGGGTCAGAGGTAATTCTGGCCAGGGGAGATTGGGACCACTGACCCGCTGACCACCGAGCCAGCAAACCCACTGTACTAAAGGGAGCTAATTAGCATGACAGGCAAGAAAATCATCAACCAATAGAATATTGATTCATAAGAGAGATACGTAACTTGTAGCCAACGACCACTAATTCTTTTGTTTGCTAAAATCTATCATTAGTAAAAAGTTTTGATGGTGTCCGTGATTCATGGAATACAACCTAGCACCCAAGCTTGTGCGACCCTGAAATAAAATAATATCTCCCTCGGCAGTATTATTATTGGCATGTCACACAGCAGGTCATGAATCCCATTTTTGTGGACAACACGGTGGTGGAGTCACCGTCCTTGGAGGCGTTTAAGGAAAGACTGGACGTGCCACTCAGCGCCGCAGGTGACACGGTGGTGTTCGGCCACAGGCTGGACTCTTTGACCCCACAGGCCCTGTCCAACCTGGCTGAAGGAAGCGATTGTGACCCCAAGTGCCCCCGGAGGCCCCGGCACTCCCGGCACTGCCCTCACGGCCCGCGCTCCGCTCCCCTTACGCGGCCGCCCCGCCCCGGCCCCCGCGCGCCCACGTGCGCGTGCGCGGCGCTCGCCCCTCCCGCCGGGCCGGGCCGGGCCGCGGAGCGCGACGGGCAGCGCGGAGCGGCCGCGCCCGGGAGGAGCCGCCGCCGGCGGGAGCGCAGCGGAGGCGGGCGGGCCGCGCCATGCGGCTGTGCGGGGCGCTGCTCAAGAACCCCATCCCCAAGCAGATCGAGTACTACTCGCGCTTCTCCCCCTCGCCCCTCTCCATCAAGCAGTTCCTCGACTTCGGTGAGTGCCGGGGCCGCGCGGTGAGGTGTGTGGGGGTCGCCGCGGCTCTCCCGGGGAGCGGCGGCACGGCCGGCGCGCAGGCCCCGGTGCTCGGCCGCGGCTCCTGGGCCCGCACGGGGAGCGCGGCCGGGCTCGGCCCCGCAGGCCCCGCGCTGGCAGCCCCGGGCCCGGCGCGGTGCGGAGCCGGTAGCCAGCAAACAGCCGCTACCGGGGCCGGAGCAGGCGGGCTTGCCTCTCCTTGCCTTATCCCCTGACACCGGTACCATGCGGATGGGATTCAAAATAAGGGCTCCTGACCTGACGTTTTGTGAGCTTAGTGAGTGAAGGAAAGAGTAAGTTAATGGTCATGAGCGTGAAAATTTAAATCTGCCGTGCAGTGATCAGCTTACTTAAAGCTCGGGCATGAACTCCTAATCGCACTTGTATAGGAGACTTGTTCGTGTAAAATTCAGGATGGTAAATAGCATTTTTCTTTTCAGAAGCTCTGGAAGGAAATTCAGGAGTGGCTTGTGTTATGTTAAAAAACATGCTTCCATCTAGATAACGATAAACCCATATCTGTATTGGAGGTTGTTTGCCTTTTGCTCTCTGACACGAGAGTTGTTGAGATTTTATTATCATACAAATATTGCTGGTAGAATGAATGTAAAGGCCGTGTGTAATATCGTGAAACTTAATAGTGCGTTCCTTCATTCTACTCTTACAGTAGGGGTACAAAAGGACAAAAATGAGGCAGTGTTCAGCTATAAAGTGATTAAATGTGGATACAATTGCACAATTATGGCAATGGTATTAGTGAAAGAATGCTGGACAGAAAGCCAGTATGGGCTTGATATGTCATCTCAGTGAAATAGGATTTTGTACCATTAAAAAAACCCAACAAAACTCCTTGTCTCCACTTAAACGAGAACCTGACTAGAAGCTGTGCTTTCTTTCTCTGGTCTCCACTCACCCGAGTTTGTTACCTCTTCTCCAGCCCTCTGTGTTATGCTGGGCTGCTTCTCTAACATTGGTGCTTCTTACGCTGTGTCTTTCTTTACTGGCAAGAGCAATGGCCTAAAACTTAGAATGTCTTTATTTTAGCCCCGGCACTAAACAAATTGTGTCACCTTTTCCTATTTGGAAGTTGGATTTGTAAATTGCTGCTGGGGAAGTATTGGTGTTTGTGAGCCTCTTTGGTTGTGACTAAAGATGTGTAAAGGTCTCAGGATTTGCTTTAATGCCTTGGATGTTTGGACAAAGCTTTGCTTTTTGGTAAGGATTTCTACAGTTCCATATTGCCCTGCATTACTGTTTGCCTTTGGACATCTTCTTTGCCAGTCTTTTCATAATGCTGCATTTGTTTTAACGTTATTGTGCCTGTATTACTTTATGGTCTTGTGATTCTCCAGAAGAAGTAGTTTTATTTTACAATTTTAAACATGGCTTATATTACTGGAAATGAACAGAGTGGGAACAGGATGTTACAGCCTGGCCAGCCTTATTCTTTAGACGTGCTCCAGTTGTCACTGGATGTGTCATTGGAATCTTCTCTGTATGTGGCTGTGTATTTAAGGGTCTTCATGTCTTAAGACTGATAGGAAGCTATCTAGCTTAAATGTCATTGACATTTAAAACATCTGAAGAAAAAAAAGTCCATGGTTTAGTCTTGGAAGGTCACCAGGAGTTTCTAAAATTAGTAGGTTTATGTTGTATCAACCTTGCTAAACCTATCACTTTGATCTTAATAAGTTTTATGGGCCACTTAACATCTCCACTTACTTACTCTTTAGTGCCTGTATTTATTTGGGAAAACTCAAGTAGGAAGATTACAGCAGTTTAAGCAAGTAGATTAAACCCAATGTAGTTACTTAACTTATGTGATCCTAAATGTTTTCAACTTTGGGTAATTTCAAGTTCAGATGGAGTCTTCATAGGCCTAGAGGAAAAATTTACATGAAAATAAAAGTGATAGTGCAAAAGTTTTCCCACTTGAGGTGTGGAAGGCCTGGACAATATACACCATGTCAGGGAACTGTGTTGCATATCTGAGTTAGCCAAAAAGGAATTTGCTGGTGCCACGGGACACAAATATTCAAGAGAGCAAATATGCCAAACATAAGGAGCCCAATAGTCAAGGTGCAGTTCAGTTGTGTTTATTCATTTGTAAGAATATTTGATGGGAAGAAGATGTTGTTTTTTGGTCACTTAGAGATTATTTAGTGTCTCACTTCAAAAGAAATGGTCTTTTTAATTGAGCTACATGGATGTAGTACTTGTTTTACAAAAATGTGATTGAATTTTCAACAAATATTGAAGAAGAGTAAGCCCAAAGGAAATGTGTCAATAAACCTCTTGTGGCTATCTGATTTTGTTGTCTGATGTACATATCTCATATGGAATTTGCACTTACTGTGGTTTGGATTTATGTGAAGAAAGTTTTTTGACTTAATTTCTGACAATAGTGAACCTACAATGTGTTCCTTATGTAGTTTTTTTATATTGGTTTTATTGGTTTAGACTAAGTTGACTTACCAATTTGTAAAATTCTGGTGAGCTGGGGAAGACAAACTTTGTATTTCTTGTGAGCTGAAGAATCACTTCAAAGACAGTTGGTGGCAATGTATGTTGAGGTACAGTTTGGGCTTTTTTTTAATTACTGACTAGCAGTGTGGGTTGTGTGTAGAACACAGTTGTGTGCATAATGAGGTTTTAGAGTCTATTCCTTTCCGGTGATATAAATTAATGACGTTTATTTTAAAACTTTCTCTGCTTAATTCAGCTATTTTAACCACTAAGAGAGAGAGATTGTTTATAGTAGCTTGCTAGTACTAAAAACCTGTGAAGCAAGCCAGAAGGCAGTAGTTAAAGCAGTGATACTCGCCTGTTTTTGTAGCTGATTCCTGTTTGTGTCCGTATTCTGTTGAGCTTGCAGCTGTCTTTGTAGCTGCCATGAGTGTGTCAGAGGTGACTGTGCCGTGTGCTTGGGACCTCTGTGTCAGACAGTCTGAGCATTCACTCTGTGCAGCTTTTTTTCTTTCTTTCTGTGTGTACACTTTCTATTTGCACACTCCTGAACTCTGTTCAGGCAGTTTCTTTTGTTGCGAAGTGCATTTCCCAAGGTTCTTGTGCAATCTCATTCCTTTGCAAAAGAGTGACCTTCTGTAAGTGAGTTTCAATATAAACAAATTTTGACCTTGTTTATTGCTAGCATGTCACTCCAGGTTTATTCATGCTTCCATAATTATTCTGCTCTGGAAAAAATACAAAATCTACCAATTAGATTCACCTATGTGATTCCTCTGGAAGTTGTTTTGGTAGATTTCCAAGTGCAAGCATAGCTTAATGACCCAGGCTAAATTAATTACTAAAATATCTTTTCTGAAGTGAACTTGTAAGTAGAGATGTCATCTAACATTGAGGTCTGTGGGTCTTTGTACATTTTGAGGGTAGACTGTTTGTGAAAAAAAATGCCCATTCTGGAGATTCATGTTGATGGGGCATCTCAATTTTGTCTTGTTTCAGCATGTAAGGTGGGCCTTAGACAGTGACAGGTTAATCCAAAATACCCAATACCTAATCAGCACCCACACACATGAGTAACCAGTTAGTCCCTTGCCTGAGGAAGTAATAAGCTGTCTGTTTGAGGAAACTAGAGTTGCTTTTCTAGGAGTGTGTCAGCATTTAAAAAAGACACCCAGAGACGTGAGCTCCTGGTTCCTGCACTGCAGCCTGTTCTTGGCATGAGCCAGCCTGGGAGAGCTGCACGAATGCTGAACTCTGCCCCAGCTGGCAAGCTCCACACAGCTGCTTGCTCACATCGGGGTACCTCAGTTGTAAAGTTACTGACTAATGTTTTGTCGAATGAATGGTTGTACTGCAAAGGTTACATATAATTAAGCACAAATGAAGAGACGGGTGAAGTGTAAATGGTGTAATCCTTTGATGGTGCATGGAAGAGTCATTTGAAGCTGTGCTGGTGCTGTGTTGTGAACGTGTACTGTACTCATGTAATCCTCTCATTGCTGCTGCTCAGCTGACCAAGTGTCTGAGCCCTGAGTCTGAGGTGTGTTTTGTCAGAAACATGAACCATCTGCTTTGGGGGCTTGTTTACTACTGAAGCTGTCTTGGCCAGTTATACCTATCTATATTCCAGCCCTTTTTGTTTCTTGTTTCAAATGAAATGCTTTGGATGAATTGTGTACCTAAGAGGTTAAACTTGTTTTTTGTTAGCTCTTTGAACATGTCATATATTAGTGTTCATGTACTACAGAGTTGCTGATGAGTTTGGATTAAAAAAGCTGTGGTTGTGCTGAAGACAGAAGTTGGTGAATCACACCGAATTCTTGTGGAATGTGACTTAGGAGATCCTGATTTTATGGGTTATAATCAAAATATTTGTGGTGACTGCTGCAGTTAGTGGCATTGAAAAATATCACAAAGGTTGTAATTTAATAATTGTACTGTACTGAGAACAGCTGAGCATGCAGCAGATAATCACAATGAGTGCATGGAACTGTCGTGCCCTGGGGCATATCTGGAAGAAAAAATTATCAATAGATCCTTCTCATTTTTAAATATAGTTTTTGGTATGAAATAGTTTAGTTTGTGGTACCTATTAAACTTACCTGTCTTGGGGAAACATGTAGGCCTCTTCCAAAATGATATGAAGAGCAAACCAGGTATCAACACTGCTGCTGTTGGTTGCTGCCATTTGTATAAGCAATATTAGATTGGGGTTTTGCAAGAGTGTTTATGCTTCATGTTGCCTTGTTGGTAGAGGCATGGATCTGAGCTGAAAGCCTGCCACTGGAGAGGTAGCTGGCAGATACAGTTTGAACAACAACATGTGGGGATAGGAAAGCAGAGATCAAAACCTGCCTTATGTCTCCAAATATAATTATTAATCTTCTTATAGAAGATGGCTGTTGGAGGATTTTTCTACACAAAAAGATACTGGAAGATTTCTGTTGTTTTTTTTTAATAGAACATTAGTGGAGAGACTGTGCATCTATAGCACTTGCAAAGTTAAGGGCTAAAAGGTATTGTATAATTATATGCTGTTTATAGGTTGCATCTGTGCCTTTTCTGGTTGTCTCTGTGCATTGTTCATGCATCTTCAAAACAAAAATGTCCTCTTAGCATGAATGTTAACCATTGGTATGCTGACCATTGAGTGGGATCAGGAAGATGAGTCCTAGTCAGACATCACTGTCCTTTGTTTTCATCGGACTGGCTTCAGCTTCCATCCAGCAGTTTCATTAGAGCTTTTGTTGGTAGGTTGGAATCCTTTGATGCCTGGAATATTTTCACTATGTGGTATATGTACATTGTGGTGGAGTTATCTTTCTTGATTTTGTAAAACTAAATACATGAAATAAACTATTTGCAGCCTTATGAAAATACCATGGAATTAACTTTTGTGGTTTTTCCAGAATTTTTGGTATTGTTCTTCAAATATATTGTTTAGAGCTTTAAATAGAATCCCTTTAGGAGTTTTGTGGAACATTGGAATAAAATTGGTTTACTGCTGTTTAGTTTTTACCTTGAAAGGCTACCAGTGACAGCTGGATGTGCAAGCTGGATTGTTTTGTTCTTGAATTCTTTTGCAGTTACCACTTTTCTATGTCCAGTCCTTCATTCCCTAGATCTGGGCATGAATAAAGTTTGCATTTCAGAACATTAAAAAGGTTTTTGTTTGATTGGGCTGTAGCACAGCAAGTAAGCTGGAAGCCTTTTTGAGGCAAGTATTATTTATAACCTGTTCCTGTTGACAACTGCCAGTTGCTGGCAGGCAGTGATGTTCCAATACTATATATAATATTGAAGGGTTTTATAAGGCCTAATATTGATTGTTTTGAAGGTCTGGAAGAGTCATTGTGGTTAGGTAACTTTGTTCAGCTGTCACTCTTGAACTGTGATATGATAGAGATATTTGTGTGTGGGAGTGCTGTGTAATACTAGAATGTGATGCATTTCATTTACAGAACTATCTGTCACTTTTACAGGCTGTTTATTCAGTAAAGGAAGACTTAATTTCTGTGAATAATTGATACTTTATATATTCTGAATTCAGCATTTGGTATAGTTATAGTACAAATTCCATAAATTGCTGTGGATGATCAAACCAGATCACCAAGGTAATTTTTTTTTCTTCCTCATAAAGCCTGAGCATTAAAAATTCTGCCTTCAATAGGTAGTTTGGCTGGTCACTCTTGCCTGTAAGCACAGGCTAGTAGTCTACGAGTGAGCATACTTCAGCTGATGGAATTGCGTGAGTTTTGTTTCCCAAAACAGCAGAAAATGTCTCAGTCTGTGTTCTGTTTGTGACTGATCAGAGGAGCTGTGCAGTCCTCTACCTTGGGATGCTGGGAAGGGATGATCTTTCCCCACACATGGACATGTCTGCATGCTTGAGCCTTCTTTTGTATTCCCTAAAGATGGTATGGTGTGTAATCACACAGCTGAATGTCTTGGGTGAAAGAGAGAGGACAAGAACTCCCTATCTGCATGAAGCAATAAACAGTGTCTGCGGGCTTGTTTCTTTTCTTTTTAGCAAGTAGCAGAAGCGATGGAGAATGCTGCTTGACAGAATTTGAGGGCTTGGGAAGCTGCTTTCTAGAGGGACAAAAATATAGGATTTGTAGCTCTTGAAGATCTAAAAATGTTTGGGACGTGTTTTTCTTCCAGCAACTGGTGGAAATTGTTGAAATGCCTTCTTCAGAGTAGATTTAAACTAATAAGGAGGCGCTTGAAAAATCTGAAATTAAATTTTGATTAAAATTAATGTGAATTTGGTAACATTCCTTCTCTGGAATGGAAGCCAGTGAATTAAAAACAGCATAACTTCTACAAGCCAAGAAATCAGGCTGTTAGGGTCTCTCTTAAGACATAAGGAGGAGTATAAGATGATCTGTCAATTTGAGAAAGAGCAATTCCAATTCTGATGCAGACAAAAGATAAGAAAGCAGTAGAGCAGCATTACAATTTCCAGAAATACTGTTGATTAATAAACATATGAAAGCTGGAAGCAAGGACATCTGTCTTGGGTTGCAGTACAAATAACAGCCAAGGTGAAAAGTCATGGGATAGAAAAGCAGATAAAAAGATGTTGAGATAATTTGTAGTAATTGGGGAGAATGATGAAGTGAAACATCTACTTGATGAAAGTAAGTACCTAATGATAAAAACTGTTGAATTCATCTTTGCTTTGGTCTTCAGAAAAAGATGGATTATATCCAGAAACATTAAGAAAATCACAACTCTCCCTGACCCAAATTTTAGATAAGCTGAAATATGTCTAAATCATCTTGGTTTCAGTGGAAGTAAATCAGTTCTGTGTGTTGTGAGTAGCTGAACACTTTCTTCTGCAAATGTGTGTGGCCTGGTGCAGCACAGCTCATGCTTATGGGCTCAAATGGAAATAACAAATGGTCATGGCCCCAGGGTTTTGAAAGTGGGAAAATACACTGCTTGTCTTTCAGAGAAAAGGAAGAGGAGGACTTTAGAGTTAAATCAGCTTGACTGAAGTAGCTGAAAAAGAGATTGAGCTAATAATGAAGTCATAGATAAGCACCAGGAGATAGTAAGGTAGTAAAGAGACAATAGATTGTGTTAGCCTGGTCTAATTTCCAAGTTAATTTGGTGTGTGCTAAGGCAGAAGCAATAGGTGCTGTACGAAGTTTGGCACAGCCACATGTGACATTCTTAATTAAAAGCAAACAAACAAAACTCAATGTACAAAATAATGGAATAACTTCAAAGTGAAGTTGTTATATCAGATGTTCAGTGTTGTGGTGGGTGTGTGATGCACATCTTGGGGGACAAAGTCAACCAGTTTTTTATTGCTGGGCATGGCATCATGTTGAATAGAACAGTCCTTTGTCCAGAGCAGGTCAGCTCTCCTGGCTCTGTCCCCATCCAGCCTGTTACCCACCCCCAACCCTGCTTGCTGGGGTAGGGACTGAGTGCAGGAGAGAGAGATCCCCTTGATTCTGTGCAGGTGCTGTGCAGCCACAGCCCAAACACGGTTGTGCCACCAACACTTCCAGTGGCAGCTCCAAGGCGCGGCGCCTTTGGGGCACTGTGAGCAGAACACACACCAATGTGTTCCCATACCAGTGTGGTTGAAGAACAATCCATAAATACTCTACATTGCAGTAGCAGTCATTGATCTTCACAGGACTGTGTTGTGAAGGCTGAATGGTATGTCCCCAGTCCCCTTGAACTCAAATCAGCATAATCCAACATAAAATGAGATTTAGGAATTGTTTATCTGATTCTACAGTTACTATATTAGAACAGCTTTTCTTGTTGCCAGTTATGCTCAATATAATGGCCTTTATTAAAAGACACCTTTTTCTCAAAACTGCTGAAATATTTTACAGGCTGCTACTTATCCTTTTTAAAATGTTTGGATTTTTGTGTTTTTCTGCAGTCAGTTAAATGTGATTTTGCTTTTTGGAAATATTAGGTTGAAAGAATGAACTAGAGCACTGAACTGTGACTCTTGAGGTATAATTCTCTTTTTTCTGATGCTTTGTGTGTTATAAGAGACTATTTTATTGGCTCTTGTTTCCTTTCAACCTTTCTATGTAAATGCGACATTCTCTCATGTTTCTTTATTCTGTGTAAATTATTTTCTGTTAGTTTCAAGTCAAAGTAAAAAAAGTGTCACAGTGTTATAAATATTTTCACTGACTTAATTCATTAAAACAGTAGGCTGGTGCAAATTATAATTGGTTTTTCTCAGGATTAGATTTATGTGAATAGAGAGAGGCAAATTTTTTTTACTAAAAATAATTTACATTTTAACTGCTACTTGTTTGATTTAGTCTTTGTTTATACTTTTTTGAAAAATTTTTATAGACTGCAAAAATACCTTCAAACTCTGATAACTAGCAATGACGTAGAGGAGTCCTCTAATCTTTTTTGTAATGTGGTTTGTTAATTATCAAAAATGTTTTGAAAGAAGATGTTTAATAGTCTGATGCATTTCACTTACGTGAGACTGAAGCAAAAATTGGAGCATGTGGTATTGGCAGTATTTTTATGTCATTGGTTTTAACTGTGTGAGTCTTTGCTCATAAGCGTTAATTTTATTTATGCTGGGGATTTGGAATAGCTTTTTCTTTGGCAGGTTGTCAGGAACCAGAGGATAAAACAGGGATTTGTATTTTTCTGGAATGATTAGAGAGAATTATGGAAGTTTTTCCATAAAGGTTAGGAAGGAAGTTGTCAAAGTTGTGAGAGCTTAAGGGAGAGTGTTAAAAATTTGGAACATCTAATTGTAATCTTAAATGTGAGATTTTTATCTCTTATGGCTGGGAAAGGTGATTATAAGGCCCAAGAAGCACAAGTCAGTCTTTCCTGGTCAGTTTGTTGTAACAGAAACTGATCAGATCATCAAAAGGGGAATAAGGTTTCTTTGCTGGGTGCTTTAAGCCTCATTCTACATCTACCAAAAAAAAAAGTTTTAAAATTGTTTTAAACTTTTGTCTCACCAGAGGAAAACACAAGATTTGTTTAGTCCAGGGTCTCCTGTTTGAAAGCCACAGAGCCCCTGGGCAGTGGAGGCCAGGGCTGCTGTGCCCCTCTGTGCTGCTCGGACTGGCTGCTCCCTGCCTGGGGCTCGGGAGTGCTGCTGGAAGAGGAGCTGATACAGCCTGCAGAGCCACTTGTTTTGGTTTTGTTTGTCTGCTTTAGAAGCCCCTTGTGCCTGGCTCGGGAGTCTGGGTTGCACAGATCAGGGCCATGGTTTCTCCTGAGAGTGTTTTGGCTCTTTGCCTGTAATTTTCTGTGGGGAGTGCCTGTGATAATGGCGAGACAGAGCTCTGCTGCTGAAATGATTCACCTGACTTTCAACCTACTCCCAAATTGCTTAAAGGAAATACAGCCTTAGGTCTATATGTCTAAAAATAATACAGCCTTTGGGGGTAACTAGTTGAGTGCCTCTGCTTTAAACTTTATATATACTTTTGATTACTGTGTTGTCTCTTGGCAAATGCATTAAAATACTCAAATTATTTTGTTGGAGCTGAATGGTAAGCAGCTAAACATTAGTTTTAGATCAGGGAAGCTTATTTTAAAATTCATGCTTTTATTTTAATTTGGGTTGTTCTGTTTCACAGTACACAGTGCTGGTTTACAGCTTTGACAAATGGTTATCTGATAATCCATTCCTCTTGAGAGGGACAGACATGTCTTCACTTGGGTCTTTTCTGTGACAGGAAGGCTGTGGCTGTAGGAGTTAAAATTAATGATTGCAGGGTATTGTGCATCTGTTAATTCCTCCTGTTGATCTGTTCCAGATCAGCAGTAAGTTAAGCTGCTTTCCAGCACAGTCGGTTTCATACAGAGCACCATTTACTTGAAATAGGCTTACTGGAGTTGACAAGTTATATATTGTTATTATTATTTATTATTAAATTAATTCATAACTAATATGATAGTAAATGTAATGATTCATGTTGAGCTGTCCTGATGTGCTAAGGACAGCTAGCTGACATTTTTTCTTTACCTGTGTATATATGAAAACATGAGCTGGCTTTTTCTCAGTGCCAGTGGTATTCCTTAACACAATAATTAATACACATAAGACGTAACACCAGCTCGCTATTAGGGGTTTTGGAGATAAGTATTTTTTTCTGTATACAAATTCAAGAGTAGTTGTATTTATTTTTAACTTCTTAAGTTCAAAGGTCTAGACCTTGATTATGAATGGGATTTAGTCTGGTCATTCAGACAACGGGAAATAGGCTAATGTATATTCCTGAGTGTATGCTGTGCTGAAATTTTCCTTTGGAGCAGAAAGTGAGTATTACAGCTGCCCTGCCAGTCAAAGAGTTCTTGAATGTGGTATTTGAATTGCATAAATTGGAAATGTTTTTTTAAGCTCAGCTGTTTCAGTACTTCAGCTCTTGTTTTATCCCTATGCTGTGTGATGTGACTGTTGGAGAATTAACTGGAAAGCTAAACAAAATGTGAGCTTCCTAGTTTGGATTGCACTTAGCAGTGAAATGGCACAGGGTGCAAATCAAAGGCCATAATCTGTGAACATAAACCATGTGGATTGAGAAGACTCAAACCCCTGTTGGTGTGCTTTCCCCTAGGCTGAAAAGGCCCAGCTAGTCATGGGATTTGTGCTGAAGAAGAGAAACAAGTATTTGGGAAAGATTACTTGCTGACTTCAGTTCCTCTGGCTTTAGGCTGGTTTCCTGGCAGTAGTTCTTGGACAGAACTTAATTGACTTAATAAAAGTGATATGTTTATTATAGTTCAGTAAGAAATACTGAACAAAAAAATACTTTTTGTTTTTAATTCTTCAAGTTTCATTTTTTGGAACTTTGGAATTTCTCTGGTTTCCATATTGACATAGAAACAGTCTCTTAATGTGCCAAGTGAAAACATGCCCTTAAATAAGGACACTTGCATGAAACAATTGCAAGAATTGGTGGAAGTAGCCTTAGAGACCAGTAATGGAATTTGTGCTAAAGCTTAATCCTGAGATGACTAAAAAGTCTGAGTACCTGAGGTAGTGTGGTTTGGATCCTTAAATTTCAGATCCTGCATCTGCAGGCTGCCTGTGTCAGAACAGCTGTGTAGGCTGTGGCTGCTGTTCTGTAGCACAGCATGGTAGGTCCAGTTTCAAAATACAGATTTCTTAGATGCAGTCTGTGGTAGGGAGTGAGGGTCAACAAGAGTCAACATCTGCTGTTATATTCTATGGGTTCCTTTCCCACTTGCTTCATCATCTTCTTTGGGTTTTTCAAAGCCCTATCTGGTAGCAAGCGAACAAGCCCTGTATACTTTCTGTGGCATTGGTATTTTTAGTGCTGGGTAAGATAAATATCTAGAGAGTATGCTGAAAATATAATCATTTCCATTGGGGAATAGGAATGATTTTAAACTTGACTTGTTTTGCTGGGTTTTGTTTTGTAGCCACATTTGTTCGGACTGTGCAAGCTTAGCTTGTTTGTCTTTTAATAAATAGCCCATGTTCCAGAAATGGTATGTAATCACTGAAATTCAACTATTCTTCTTAAGTTCTGTTTTCCTACCTTCAGCAGCAAGTTACTAGTTTTAGCTTTTGTTCAGTCTACTCTGATGCACTGATCTTTTTGCATATTCTTTTGAAGATATATTCATCCTTCTCTTTACTCTGTGTTGTTTGTCTGTACAGGAGCTATGAAATATTCTGGAAGTTCAAGAAGAGAGAGTAGATATGGTTGATCACTCCTGCTTTCCTGTCTTTCTTCCTTATTTTTGCCCTATTGAAAAGCAACAGTAGTAATTTCTGATCTTGTTTTTATGGGTTCTGGATGAAGTCCCTTGTCTCTGGTATACAAGAGGTGGGAGTTTTGCTTTTGAGTCTTAAAGTAGTACACTGTCTGTCTCTGCTGTTCAGTACACAGTTAATGGAGAGAACTAGACCTCTGCCTGCAGTACAAAGACTGAAAAGAGTGCTTTGTTTCTTCTTTTCCTGCCTCCTCTGACAGATGAGTTAATATTTAGAAACTACTGATGCTTTTATAATGTGACCTTGGCAGTCCAGTGACAACCTGGGGATGTGGCAACTGTTTTAGGTTTTTGAACGAGGTGACTTTGACCATCCTTGTGAAGGACTGTGACTGGAGTCTGTTCTCAAGTGGGTGCTCATGAATGTGGGAATCTGGCAGCTGAACTGAGAGTGCTGGAGCCAGAGTTCATGGTCTCATTCTGCATTTCTGCCCTCTTCTGCAGCAAAGTGGAGTTTTGTGTTGAGCTTCTGTGTGGAACTAACCCTTTTGTAATGTGAATCTTGGACAGTACAGTATTGCTCTGGCAGTTTGTAGAATTTGCCAGAATTGGATCAGGGCCTGCTGTATGTGTGTGAAAAGCCTCTGCATTGTTTGTGCCTCTTGTTGCAGGAGCCAGAGCAAAAGCTTTGTCTAAGTGAAGTTTTGCAGGAGTTGTCCGCTTTGTTTTCTATTTCTTAGCACTGCAGAATAAAAGGTACAAGTGAGAAACAGAAGAGATGAGTAAATGTTAGAGAAGAGTTGAATCCAGAGGGGAGAAAAGAGAGCAGTAGAGAAAACTTGAGAGTAGTATTCTGTTTCCTGACTTGCCTTTGAATCGAAGGTCCACCAGTAATAACGTAGATGTTATTCCCAAAGCATTCCACTTTTAATCTCCTTTCTGATGGCATTACATTTAGAAGTTCTAATACATTCAAGTCTGCTTTTGTGACCTGTGCTACCTCAAAGATTTTGGGTCACGTTTTTCTTAAGTATTTTTCTCCCTCTGATATCTGTCTAGTTAAATAAGTGGCATGATTCATTTTTGGTGGAAACATGTAACACTTTTTCATGTCTGGAAAAACTGATTTAATATTAAATGTCATCTTCTGGGTGAACTTCTTTTTAAATTTTAGTTTGTAAGTTTACTTATATTTTCCACTTAAACTTGTCCTGTAGCAGTCACATCATTCTTCAGATACATTGTATTTCACTGCATGAGCAAGTCCATCAACATTCACTCTCATGAACAGTAACCATTCCAAATGCAGCAGTGTTTGTACAGGTACCACTCCCACGGTATTTTTACAAACCCTGTGTCTGTCATGTGTAAGGCTTACTACACTGAATGTTGTACATAGAATACTCTTCACTCACCTGAGTTTGATGTAAGGTCCAGGAGATTGCTGCTTAGATCTTTGATGTATTTTCTTATTTTCACTATGTTGAAGGCTGTATCTGTTGTCAGTCCATAACATTGACTTGTTTTTAAACAAAATAGTCTCAAGATTGGCATCACAGTTTCTCTTTGGTGCTAGTTTTGAGCTGAAGGTTTAAAAGTGGCAGAGAGGAGGCCACAAATATTATTTTCTCTGTGACTTTTTTATAGGGTAACTGATGAGCCCAGACAGGTAAGATTGTTCAGAAGATTGAAGATGATAGAACATTTATTTAAAACCTTTTTTTAAACCCATGGTGACACTTCTTTCAGTTTTTGTGCTTGCTGTGCATGCAATAGTAATAACTTGAGGATTAGTTCCTTCACAAATACCTTGCTTTTCATTGTTGTTTTTCTGTTAAAGTAGCTACTACTGTATAGCTTAATTTATTCAGTCTATGCTGTGTTTTTGCAAACTTTGACTTGCTTCAGAGTTTCCACTTTTTGCTTGCTTCCCTGTGCAAATTTGCACTTCTTTCTCTTTGCAAGTGGTTAACAAAATAAGAGGAGATCCTTTCTTCCTCTTGGGTCATGAGAGAATTAGACCTTCAAAGAATGTTAGGCTATGTTCAGTCTAATCTCAGAGACTGAATCAACTAGTTTAGTGTAATTTTGGGCAGATGTCTACCTTCACTAGTAAAAGACATGCCTAAAACAGATCAGATTGCTCTCTTTTACAGTGTTTATCATCAGGAAGTTTGTGCACAGTAAGTGTTGAATCTTCTGCAGTTTGAGTCTAATGCTTGTTTGGTTCTTGATGCACTAAGTTAGTGCTGCCTCCTCTGTTGTGAACTGTGAAGCCTTGGAGAGCATTGCTGTGCTCTTTATTTATTTCTTCTTAGGTAAACCTATCAGTTTCACTCATTCCTGTGTCAGACTGTTTTCTTGTTATCTTGATTTCTGTTGCATCCATCTATGCTTTTAGAAAATGTTCAAAAATTCGTGTAATATACCAGTAGAGTGGGATATTTTAGGTCTGCTTTTTCTTTATTCTGTTGAATCAAATTCTGTCTTAAGTTGCAGGCACTGGTAGGAGTTTTTTAATCAGTTTGCAAGTGTAACTTCACTAAGAGTAAAAATCTGAAGATAATCATAGGGCCTCATGACCTGAATTAACACCTAATCCCTTAGAAAATGTAATTACTTTGTAGGGCTGTTTTCTACCAGGGGGAATACTATGGGATTGCTTTGTTCCCTGCAGTAGAGCAGACCTGTAACAAAGAGGTTGTATCCTGTCTGGTTTGTTCTTTTTGTTGCCTTAATTAGATACTTGTTGAAAGAAACTTGTTTCAATGCCTGATTTAAGAGTTTGTCTGTGCTATTATTCCACGTTAAGCCACAAAACTGAATTATTGTTCAACTGGAATCAAGAATTGCAGTTTTACAGATAGTGGGAAACAAATGGCGGTGGTGGGTGTAAAATTCTGTGCCCTATATACCATGAGATGCCTTACTTTACTTTCTTCTTGGTTTTGTGGATAAGAAGTGTTTCACTTTGAGTCTTCTAGTATTTCTATTTTCAGTTTCTTAAAAGCATACTTTTAAAGAGTTTAATTTTTTGTAAATAAAGCTAAAATACAGCCCTTTATGCTTAGTGCAGTGTAGTTTCCACTAGGGCGTAGAATGAGTATTCTTTCTGCCATTTGAATTCATACAAAGGTAAGCAGGTCATTGTTTCATATATTTATGTTCTCGCGTAACTTATTGAGGGTTGCAGTGTAAATCAAGGAGGGATTATTCACAAACTTAACTTGCACTTTAACCCTGAGAGAGTGATTTCAAATTTCTTTGAACTGAAACTGGTAGATGTAGACTGGCTTTAGCCTGTGCTGTTTAAGACAAAAGCCTGCTGCTGGCAATGTGTGTTGACCCAGCTGGAGTCATAAAAAAAAAATCAAGAAAGATTGCTGTATATACTTAAGAAAGATTGCTGTTTCTGGAAATATCTTTAGAACTTAGACTGACTTTATCATACATGCAACTATCATATAATTGATAATAAATTACATTAAGAAAATACATAATGGACAGATTAGGGGATTTTTTTACTTAGTCTGATGTCCCTTCTTTTGATGGAAGTGGTTGTACAGGTGTTGCTGTGAGGAACAGCAGCCAAGGAGCAGTGTGAGGATACAGTTTGCTTTTGCTGTGGAAGCTGGAGGGTACCTACTGCTGCTCCTAGTGGGTAGCCATTCTCTCTTGCTCTCCGACAGGCAGGTGACTGACCTGGTGCTAAATTCTGAAGCAGCTCTGTGGAGGCTCTCAGATAAACTGACTGCAGCTGAGGAGCTGATACAAGGACCGTGTGCCCCACACCAAACAGATGAGCTGAACTTATGCTGAAGCAAGCTTGTAAGCTGGGAAGTGTTAAACCAGAGCTTCCTTTCCTCTTCCTGCACTGAACATGCAAAGGGACCCCAAAGGGCTGTGTACCTAAAATGTAACTGTACAACAGGGCAAGGCAGCTCCTTAAAAAGAGATGACTTAGAGCTGCTGGGGTGAGATAGGTTGAGCAGAGATATACCTTTGCAGTGGGAGGAGAGGATGTGGGTCTCCCTGCTTGCCTGTAGCAGCTTTTGTTTGCCTTGCACAAACCCATGAGCTGTGGGTTCTTGTTCCTAATTTTCTAATTTTCTGTATGGGCTGTCTTTCATTCCTTTTGCCTTTTTTCACCTAGGGAATCACTGCACTTGCTCTCAGTCATTCTTGGGACTAAGCAGTTGTTGTCTTTGTTTTGAGGGGTTTTTCAGCTCAGAAGGCTGAGCTGAGCCAGAGTCTTTCCTGCTGGCCAGCCTCAGTCTTTAAAGAGATGATATATGCAGTGACCTGTGAACAAACACGTCTCTGTCCTCTGTTGTAGGTATATCGGTATCTGATTTGCTTGAAGGATTGAACTCTGAAATCGTTACTGTTCTTCACAGAAAACAATGTAATGTCTTGTTTCCTTTGTCTAATTTTGACAGCATGTGTGTATTTGTAATTGAGATGTGAAAATGCGAGCAAGTAAAGTAGGTCCAAATTTTACTGGTAGAATTATAATGGAATTGGTAGCACTATCAGAATTTAATGAGCCCCAGATTGATGATACCTAAATGAGCAGGGAAAAAAGGAAATCCTAATCCTTCCTGCATATTCACCAAGCTAATATTAGGGTTTGAGAACTAATCCATCAATGCATGCTACCTATGCAGAGAGGGTGAAAACTCCGTGATTGTAATGGGACTGTCTTTAGAAGTATCTCCTTGATTGTGCTGGTTACATTGTACTTGAATCTTGCAAATTGCAAATCTCAGTGATTATGTGCCGAGCAGTGCTTTTAACACTTTCTGGTTTGCTTGAACATAATTTATAGCTCTTACCTTATGCCTTCACTCAAAAATTTTGCAGATGGTTGAACTGGTTATCATCACAAAAGACAGGAAAGACCTGTCTTTCTAGATGAAAGCAGAAACGTGGCTGTTCATTACAAGTAAAACACGGACTTAAAAAAAATTTAATTTCCCTGGATTCTTTAGAAATTACTTATGATGGAACTTTCCCCACTTGTTTAATTATGCAAAATACAAAAAACTGATACGTTGGATCTTCCATCTGAAATACTTGGGCAAGTGGCTTAATATCTTGTGCTTTTAAATATTTGTAGTTAAAATTTTGTAGGTATTCTTAGTAACTACTTTAGCTTAAGTTTGCTGTTAGTCATGCCAGTCTTCCAATTTATGTAGGATGGCTTCAGAGAATGAATGCTGTTACCACTAGGCCTGCAGGAAGATATTGTTATTTTGCTGGATCCATTTATTTGCTTTCTGACTGGATGGTTGGGCAGGTTTTAATGTTTTATTCTTGAAATACTACCAGAGATTAAGATGTGTTTTAAAAGTGGAAGTTAAAGATAGTTTTAGCTGAGGCCTTTCCAGATGAGAAAGTGGTGATAAGCACTGGACTGGTCCTTCCAGGTCTCTACTGAGAATATTGTAGGCCAATCCTAGGAGGGACTGGCCTGTGCTGGTCTCACCAGGTGCTACTCAACTGTTAAAGTGCTAAAGGTTGAAGAACTTGTGACATGAAACATCAGCAAACTGTTGTCATTGTTTTGTCCTTTTGTTTTCACTTCTTACCCTTTCTTATGTGTGCAGCATTTACTTTTTACAAGCTCACTTTAGTATAAAAGTTGTATGGATAAAAGCTAGCATCTTGGGGTCTTATTTCCAGGTAATATCAAATATTTGATATTTGGTGGATTTTATTTCTATGATGAGAGATTTTTGTCTGTGGAAGAGAAAATTAGATGATGTGAAATGTGGAAGAATGTCAGACAAAAAGCTCTAGGAAGGTAAAATGTGTCTCATGAGTGAGAGGAAAGTAAAGGCAAGTACTGAAATTGCTTTAAAACTTTATTATCACAAGTTTTTTTTTTTAAAGCTTCTAACATTAGGAAGTCTAAAATTTGACCTGCTGCAACGGGCATCTGTTTTTCCTTCCTTCTGACAGGTCGTGACAATGCCTGCGAGAAGACTTCGTACATGTTCCTGCGGAAGGAGCTTCCTGTGCGACTGGCGAACACCATGAGGGAAGTCAATTTGCTGCCTGATAATTTACTGAACAGGCCTTCGGTTGGGCTGGTACAGAGTTGGTAAGTGAAAAGAAAATAAAAAAATAAGTAGATTGAAAGGTTATTGTGAAACTAATACTGTACTATGCTGTTTTGCTTGCAACAGAGAATCGCTGAATTTTTCTGAGTCGGTCAGTTTTCTACCTTGAATCATTTTATATTGTGTCTTGGCAAATGAAATTTCAACTTAATGTTGAGTGTATTCTCTAATCGGGATCCTAGCTAAGGATTTGTAAGTTAGACTTGTAAGTTAGTAAAAACATACTGTTGTCTCCCAGGTAATTAAAATGAGTCTATAACTTCCAAGGGCAAGCTTTTTAAACATTCCTTTCTGTATTGCACTCATGGCTTCTTGAAATAGCTGCTATTTCTCATTATTCTTCCTTTATCAAAGATACTGAGAGAAAATTAAAACCTCATCTGTTTTTCTCACTGCTTAATCTTTAAAAACATAACTTGGTATTCAGTGGAAGTTATGGAATGGGTCAAAAATTTGGTGTCATACAGTAAACAACATTCTCTGTTGTAATAACTAACATGGATCCAAAGTGATTCAAAGTCTTGCCATCTTTTCCACAGTAATTAATTTCTAGCCTAATTGCATGTTCAGTGAGACTTAGAGACTGCTGCCTTGGATGTATTAGCAGAAAAAAAATCGTTATTCATGGGGTATTTATTTTTCATTTACCTGTCAATACTTTTCCAAAGACTTCTTGTAAAAATATTTTTGCTCTATACAACAGAAATCCCTTTGTGAGTAGCCACTTATTTAACTGTAAAAGTAGCTAATGTTGTAGGCTTGTGTTAAATTCAGTCATAGTCCTTGAGCCAAGAGCTTCTGTGCTGAGTGTATGTTGACTGCTGGCTTGGGTCTCCTATTTATCAAGCTTCAGGCTTAGAAAATATCAATTAGGATGTGTGGTATTGTGTTTGTCTTTGCAAGGTAACAGTGGATGTCTTGATGACCACTTCAAGTACAGTGATGAAGTGCTTCAAGTGAGTGTAAATGCTGTGGAGCTACACAGTCACTTTGTGGTTAAGTGGCAGCTTTCAAGGTTTGAAGGTTTTGTGTCTGTCTGATGTCACAGGAAGTTGTTATGCTTGTAGAAAAGCATATGCAGGCCTTTTAGGCTTTTCTAATCTGGTTGACTTGTGAAGCTGTCTTTTAATGAAATGGCGAATAAAGAAAAGGAAATAATTTTTCTGTAGTGACTGCAGCATAATACTTCCAGTCCAAATGTCTCTGCTTTGGCTTGTGCTTCTGCCTTGCCTATGCAGAGCTAAGCAGCATTTGGATCCTTCTGGCAAAGAAACTGAATGGGTGTTCAGAGTGGAGGACTCCTTCAAAATTTTTGTTGATGAGATTGGAGGGCTCATGATGATTTCTATGGCCACAATAGATACTACTGATTTAAAAAAAGGAAAAACCCCAAAACTCCAAATGAAAAAAAGCAGTATCAAGTGTTATATGACAACGTGTTTTGAACTATCACCACTGTAGACCAATAGTTACCTGTTGGACAGGCTAAAATACCTGGTTGTAATGTGCTGAAGAAGTTGGAATGGACATCAAGCCCAGAGATGGAAGTTTGAAATCAAAGTGTTTTTTGTAATTTTCTTCTAATTTTGATCCATAATTAACTAAGATTTTTTGTGGAAAGAAGTATCTTCATTAGGTAAGAATATTTTTATCCTCTTATGTCAAAAGTAAAAAAAGTAATTATAGCATTTTTTTTCTCTGATTATAGGTGTGGACTTCAAAGAGCTTAGTTCTGATTTTTCTGTTCAGATGTTTTTAATTGCTTAATTAAACATTTACAAAGTCCTGATGATGAACCTTGGGCAAAATTTACTTCTAAATGTATCTTTTAAAAAGACCAAACCAAAGGTTTTATTAACTTGAGTATGAATGACCTTGACTATTATGCAGTTATGCTGATAGCAGGTTTTGAAACACATTTATAGTTTCAAACCTATAGGTGACATACCCAGAGTGAGATTCCTGAGTTTTATGTAGTAGAATAAACAAATACAAATTTAGTTGTTCAGCTGTTTTGTGAGCTTGTAAAATGAAAAAGCCTCTTCTTGATGCACTTCAAAACTACTTCAAGAAAATAATTTTTTTGAGGGTCAGATTTCATGATCCTTTGTTTTTGCTATGCCATAGGTTAAAAAGCTTGGCAGTTCATTAATAGGCAAGCAGAAGTCTGTTGTACATTTGCCACAAATGAGCAAGACATTTAATTCTTTATTCACTTCAATATATTTATTTGGTAATATTCAGTAATTTATATAGTCATAAGCATGTTTTGTTCACTTTTACTATGATTTTATGCTAGAAAACTTACGTTTTTATGTGCTTTTGGTGAGACTCCAAATTAGCTGGAGCTTTAACATTTGAGTTCCCAATCTATTCCTTAATGCCAGCATGCCAAAAAATAATACAAAAAGGTCCTAATCTTTAAGATGGGTTTTGTTAGAATTTTAAATCAAAGTGGCTCTGTAAATACAGGAAAAAGAAATCAGCCCTGCCTTCAGTACAGCATGGATCCTTTCCCATCAATCCTCTCTGCTTCCAGCCATCAAACATTCTGCATTGCCTGTGTTTCTCACCCCTTGTGGTTCCCTTGGGAGGCAGCCTGGTTTTGTTGCTCCCTGCTGCAGGCAAGGCCTGTTCTCTCCTTTTCCAATCCATCTCCATAGCCATGCTGGAGGCACTTTGCTTCCTATGCTTCGCTGCCTATCAGATTTTACATCTGATTGCTTGATTGCTCTTGGGAAAGGTGCTCTGTTGGCTTTTTCTCCTTCTTTTCTGGGCTCCTCAGCCTGATGTATGCAGCACTGAGGAGAGGCAAGACCACTGTCTTTCCTTTGCACTTGCTCAGATGCACTTTCCTGAATAAAGCTGGTATTACCCAGAGAGTGAACTCTCAACAAACCAAAAAACTAGTTTTGCATTTCAGGAAAGGTAAAGCATCAGTTTGAGTTCGTAGTTTATGTGTTATCTTTTGCAAGGATTAGGGAAATGAATAAAGTGACTCAAGACAGTAACACAGTTAATATGTTCTGGCTGGGAACTGCAATGATTCCAAATAGCATATAGATCAACAATCTTGTTTTCAACTGAAAACCTTGTTTTTAGCTTTTTGAAATCAATGGGCAACTTGCTTGATCCAAAGAAGTGGGCCTTTTCACGGCCAGCTTTGAGAGGGCACTATAGCTAAAGTGCAGGTAGGATACTGAACATATGGCAGAATTGTTTAATAAAAGATATGGTCACTAATGTGATGGGGGAAAATAGTTACAATAAAACCTTACAATGGATAAGGTTATAGCTTGTAAAATATCAAAAGTAAGTGTGAGGTTTGCACAATATGTTACTCAGTTATATGTAAAATTGACATTTTATTTAGCCCTGGACAAATTTCTCTATTTTTCTTTAGTGCTTTTCCTTACAAAGTGCTATATATTTCCATTTCTCTCTTGGGAAAGATCCATTAGAGAAATACGTACAGTTTGGGGATTAATAATTGTTTTTTTCTCTATTTTCTACATTGAGACTGTACTAACAAGATTGTGTTACCATGGAGATTTGTTTTATCATTTTAGTGCTTTGATATTAGAATGATTGTAAAGGAAAATCTTAGTGAAATACACATCAGAGAAAAAGCAGAAGTACCTTGTATAATATTTTTTAAGAAAAGAAGTCCCAGAGCTGACATTATGGATCTTTGCAGTGCTTTCATGTATGAAATGTGCCATTCTAAAATTATTGCATTTGGTAGACTAACAAGAATTCAATCTGCGTGGCAGTAATTAAAAGAAGAACAAGGCAAAAGGGTTCTTGAAACCAAAGAGCTTGGCCAATGAATTGTAGTGTATTGTGATAAAAAATTAAACGCTAGAAAGACAATATGTTTAAAGGGCATAGACTGTGATTTCTGCTTTTGATGACTCACCAAGTATAGCAAAATGTAACTGATGTTCTCTTTTTCTCATATATGCTGGATTTTTTTAGATTTGTATTCTGTATAGTTGTATTGATTTATTAATGCAATTCATGCATTATTCTGGTACTTTTTTTTTTGTTCTTTCTGTCTGGTAATTGTATGTGAATTATGTTTAAACATCACAAGGGCTTGCTTTTCATTGCTTGATAAATCCTGTAGTTACCACCTTAATTTATTGCTCTCGGCAATGCTTTCAAAAGAAAATTCAAGGAAGTAGATGGATTGTATGAAAAGGGAATAACTTTTTCACACACACTTTCAGAGGAATGAACTGCATTGCTGGCTGCTCACCTGTCCTCAGAGTGTAATGGTGGTAGTCGTTAAGACCAGAGTTATGAATATACTTTTAAACACATTTTTTTCTTAATTTTTAAAGTTTTGAGCTGTTTAGGAGAGACGGAGTAGCATGGGGGGCTGAATTTGGTGTACAAACTGGAAATCACACCTGCATAAAAGAAAAAAAGTGTACAGCATTTGCAGCTCTGAGTTTCTATTCAGAGAGTTAAGAAACAAGGTGTTGCAACGTCCCAGATTGGGTGATGTACAGTGGTAGGCACTGAGCAGTGGGTTAGGGTTGTTTGACATGAAGTGACTTTTTTCTAGCTTGATTTAGTCACAGGCTTGGAAGAAATTTAAGTAACTTAGGTTTGAAGTTCCCCTTTTCTCTGAGCTAACTTGCTGGATACAGTTCTTTTACTAATGAATTTGACTTCTAAAGTAGTATTTCCTTTACTTTAAAATCGGAGGAGAGACCTCTAAAGAAAAGTCATTGCCTGTTTCCGTAATTTCACCAATAATGACAGGCAACCAGTCAAATCCACACAGTACAAAAATCAGCACTGGCAGCATTCATTGCTGTTTTATCCTTGTGTCTGCACAGGATTGCTGATGTTTGACATTTATGGTAGGAGGTCTGTATTAAAAACCTGTGTGGTTGTGGTGGTGTATTTCAGAAACAGGACTTTGCTAGTATTTTATGATGACAAGTGTGAAGTGAAGAACATGTACATCTTTGAATGAGCATTATCATAATTTAATTGTTGCATGTGAATCAGATGAGTTCAGGAGTGTGATGGCTGTGAATTGGTGTGGTGCCATCTCTTAGCAGCATAAAATAACATATTTTAAAATAAGCAATACTAGAGGTATGAGCTTCATGCCCTATTTGCAAGTGACAAATATCTGGGGTATTTCTGTAATGGTTCCTTATGTTTGCAGGAGGACACAAATGCACTAAGGGACAGGAGCTGGTGTTCCTGTGCTGACAATGTTGAAAATGTCAAGTGTCCCTAAGGAATGTCACAGTGACCTGTGGCTGCAGCTTGAAATGGGGGTGGAGTAAGTGGCATGTGGTTCTGGAGGGAGTCACATAGACAACAGAGCTGTCCTAAGCTTCACTGAGGCTTGAAGTTGCAGGGTGAAGTTTCATAGCCTTGTTAAGCTGGTTTTAACATAGAGCTGCTACCAAAAGACCTTATGCACAGGTCATTTTGTTGAGCTGACCTAATCTCCTGTAAAGGGAGGCTTGGTTACTTGTTTTGCTTTTCCTTGTGAAGGGTCTGTGGTTATCTTTCCTCTCTTTTGTTAGCTTTTGCTGTTTAGACCTTTCAATTAGTTGTTTTCATGTGCAGGAAAAGTTTATTTGGTTTTTCGTCTATCTATTTCACCACTTCTGGGAGTTGGAGCTGTTGACATGAATATCTGATTAAATCTGATTAGTGTTGATATTGTAGTTTGAGTGACAGTGCTTGACCAGAAGTGAAGAAGGGAGAGCAACATGGAAGCCCTCCCTTTTATGTGTGTAATTGATACCCTGTGTGATTTACCTCAGGAAACAGGTCCTGGTTCTGTAGTTCTTAAAGCTCCGTTGGTGCTGCTGAATGCATCTGCTCCAGGGGTGTTAGCTGCTGCTGGGCAGTGCTGTGTGTGAGGTGGCACAATTCATACTGGTGTTGTCCTACAGAGCAGGCTGGCCACCTTCAATCTGAGGGCTTCTGATTTGGGTCCTCTGTGCTACCTCTGAGGCCCTAAGCCTCAGCTAATCTCATGAACTAAATGTGAACAGGGGAGAGCTGTGTTGTGTAAGAGGGGTTTTTATGAAACCTCGGGTTGTGTCACACACGGGAGCTGTGGGAGTGTGTGAATGGGTGTGCTCTCCTGGAGTGCTCTGGTAGGACCAGCTTGGTGCAGTCCTTTATTGTGCCTTTTGGGGAGTATTCCCCTGAGCTTTATTTTGAGAGAAAAGTTGGATTGCTCTCTGAGGAATATGGGAGCTACCTAAATCTGTACAGAGTGGGTGAATGGAACAATCAAAGTACAGGGACAAACCACCTGAAATTACAGACGTACTTGTGCAGAAGTTTTGTTTCTGTTAACTTCAGTTTGATTTATATAACAATTTTCCTGAATTGCAGACTGTAAGGTTATAAATAATACTTTTTAACTTAATATAATATATTGCAGTTGCTTTCTTTTCCTTTGTTGCAGCATCCCACTTACCTTTGCAGAGAACTGTGTACTGTGCATCTATTACTTTTACGTGACCTTGTAGTCTTAAAATTAAAGAAATTCAAAAGTATTTTGGGTTTAAGTATTCTAATTATCTTTTTATAATTTTTGCTTATTTCAGGTACATGCAAAGTTTCCTTGAGCTTTTAGAATACGAAAATAAAAGTCCTGAGGATCCTCATGTTCTGGATGAGTGAGTAATTTATTTTTTCTAACCGTCCATTTTAAAAAAAAGTGTCTCAAATACCAAGTAGTTTTGTACTACAGGAAAACAGGTACCTTATTTGTAAGGTAGAATATGTATGGCAAAAGCCAAAATTGTGATCTGGAATAGAATGTAGGTATCCAAGTGCTTTTTAGCAATGTATTTTGTATTCATGCAAATTGGTAGTTTAATAAAAGGCATGAAATGCTTCTTCCAAGGCTATATTGAGGAAACAACATGGATGTGAGACTATACTTGCATATCAGCTACTTAAAACTAAAATATCATTTTAGTATACATTGAGCTTAGTGCTCTGTTGTGTATAAAGTATGTTAACATATTAATAGTTTGATTATTTTTTTCAGTTTGAAAGCATTCTAACTTCACAGAATAACATGACTTGAGAAGAAAGGAAGACTTAACCAATTTTCTTTTTTAACAAAATCATATTGAAATTGCCATTACAATGTTTCCTTGAAATTTATATGCGTAAAACAGAAAAGAGCCCCACATGTGAGAGCAGCAGGTGCAACATATGCATCAAAGACTTGAAAACAAAACAACAAAAACACACACACACTCCTGTCCAACACTAGGGTCTGTGGTTACCCTGTACCTACAGCAGTCAACTTCTTGCAGGGCTTTTTTATTCCATTAATTAGCTTTCTTAGGGTAGTTTGTCTTTCAGATTTCTTTTTAAGCTCTGAAATCCTGCATGATCAAGCGCTGCTTTATAGAGTTTCATAAAACATCTTGCTCTGTTTGTGCACCATGTGGCCTGTGCTGTGCAAAAATGGTGTTTTGCCGTCAGCAAATTTCAGATACATTGACTGTCATGTTACATTAGGTTAAATAAGGGCTTTCGAATGCATTTCGAATGTTGTGCTCTTCTGGTTGAGGGCAGGTTATCTGAGATCTTGATACTTTAGCTTTTGTTTCAACTAGTACATATAGGAGAAGCTCAAGGGCAGAAGTAGGTAGTTACCTGCATGGCAGAGCTGTAGAGGGAGCCATAAGGATTACAGGCTGACTGATTTGTAGTGCTATTGAACAGGGGGAAAGTAACCATTTACTCAGAGTGAGTACTATGCTGGAATGCTGCCTGCAGTTCTGGGTACTACCTTTTAAGAAATTAAAACACGGACAGTACTGATGTGTAAGGAACAAGATTTAGAGACTTGGATACTTCCACCTCTGAATAATGCTTGAAGGCATCTGTTTAGACTGGCAAAAAAGATACTGGAGACACTGGAAGTCTGTGCCAGAAAAATAAGGTTGCTGTAAGAAAAGATAATTAGTTGCTATAACTGAAGAATTGTAGAATTAACAAATGTATGGTTTTTATTAAAGTTGAGAATATGTGCAGGGCAAAAAGTAAGAATTGTGATATTAATGAGAACAGACTGAAGGCTATAGAGCATCCCATTATAAAAGCTTTTGTAAATAGATTAGATAGTTTTTAGTGGCATTCTAGCCATGCTTATTCTGTAGAGGGTAAATCAAATCAATTTTTCAACCACTGCTAGCTGTTACATTTTGTGATTCTGTATTTACTGTTTGTTGCTGACACAGGAATTTCTGTTTGTGACTAGTTTATCAGCAGGCTTTCCTTTATTTGAATTAAGTTACCTAAACGTAGGTGCCTGTTGCCCTTTGAGATGGCATGAAATGTCTGAAACACCTGACTGAGCTTGGCAATTGTAACACAGGTCCTCTTAAGCCTATAATGTCCTGGATGTTTGGGTTGAAGCAAGGTGGTTATGTAGGTTCTGAAACCATCTTTGGTGTTATGTATTTAGGTAACTGAATTCCAGCTTTTTATGAACTTGAGAGGTTCAAGGTAGATCCTAGTACAATAAATATATATATTTATAGAGGCTAATGAGTAGTTCTCTTGGAGATCTGTTTTTAGAGTCTTTTAATTAACACATGAATTATCTGCTTTTGCCATATGGATATGGCATTCTTGATATTGTTTCATGGCAACTGCAAATATTGTTTGTGATGCTCTATATGAGTATGGCAGAACAAATATTTCATAATGAAGCAAATATCAATATCATTCAGGATAACTATTTCTTAAAAGCTTTGAAATCTTGCAGTTGTTGTGTTCTGTGTAATTAAGTACATATAATAAGGATGCATGGAATTTATTGCTACCTATTGAGGTGAAGTTCAGCTAGGGTCTTTGATAGGATGAGCTGTCTTCTAGACTGCATCTGGCCTGTGAAATGAGATTAAAAGTATATTAGCTGATTAAAGAGCAGATTTGTTCTTTTTGGCAGTATTGGATAGGCTATCTAAGATTAGAAAGTTAGATTTACTTTCCTCCTCTGGGATGTCATCTATTCTTAACTTACTGAAGGCTATGCCATTTAATTGCATATTGACCTGTAATTAGAATTTTTTTAATATTCTTTGCAAACTGTCTTTTGAAAATACTCTTATCATATTTATCTTATAATAACCCACAGATAAATCTAACAAATTTCTCAACTCCTGTGTCTATATTCCATGTTGCTGCTATCTAGCCCTATTCTATTTTTATGTCTTGTGGTCAGAAGCATATCAGTATGGTCAGAAAGTATCAGGAATGCTGGTAGTTAAATGAGCTGCTTTTCAGTGGGGAAAACCCCCACATTTCCGAGTTTAAATTTGCATTAAAATTTTCTGTTATTTTCTGATTGCATGTATCATTACATATGGAATTTGAGTCATCTATCTGGAACTTTAAGTGTCTTTAGGGAGGCATAAATGGGAGTAGTTCTTCAGCCAGATTGGTTTGCTTAAAGAAAAACCTGGAGGATTGTAAAGTATGCCTGGTCCTTTGGACGAAAGCCTTTTTTGTGCAGGCAGTATCTGTGGGGTATCTGAGTACCTTGCCAAGAGCAGCCTATAATGAGGAGCTGGAGCAGCTTCATCTCTTGGCTCCTGTCCACTGTCCTGTTCCTGTGTGGACCATGCTGTTGGACAGCACATTTTACATGTTAATGTTACAGGGTGTATGGCTCGTAGTACAGAAGATCCAGCCTTGCATCCTTTGGCCATCAAATGCCCATCTTTGTCCGAGGCCTGTGGGGTATCAGGTGATTTAGGCATTTCATGATGGCCCCCATCTCTTCTTTTTTAATTAGTGTCACAAGATGTGAGTCTTGCCCGAGTGGAAGTGCCCTTGTTCTTCCTGTACCATCCCAGCAGCTTCTGTTTGGAGCTGAACATGCTGTCCACCTTAGATACTTAAAGAACATGAAGAATAACAGAGAAATTAAAGAGCGCTTTGTTGGACTTGCTGTCAGCTGAGATGGACTTTAGTTTCTATTCTGGCTAATCAGGGTAACAGTAGCAGAGAAGGGGAGCTGAACTGATCCTTCAGTGAGGTTGGATATCCACAGATGTGCTCTGTCAGTGTTGGCAGTAGTTCTTCAATTACTGTTTTCTAAAATGGTGCAATGCTTTTATCAGTTGAACAGCAAACTGTCTCCTGACTATTTGTAGTTTTATCGCTGCTTGTCTGGGGAGCCTGCTCTGGTATTCTCAGAGTTTGGGCTCTCTTTCTGAGGAAACAATTTTCTGTATTAGTGTTACAGTGTTATAGATATCTTCCATGTACTGGCACAGCTGTATGTGAGGCCACACAGTGAAGTGAATTGGGAAATGGATGTAGTGGAAGAATAGCCCAGTTTCAGCTCTGTGGTCCCTAAAATGTTAGTGTGTGGCCAGCAAAGGCAGCAGTGCCCCTGCAGTGAAGAGGGTGAGTGGTTATAGGAGTAGGTGCAGAGACTAAACTAAAGCTAGTGTTTTTCAGAGCAGCTCAACTTTTCTCTGCTCCTAGTGAATGAATTGGAGGGCAGATGGATGTTCTTGGGCATTACTTTTTTGTGAACTTTGGGCAAAATCCTTTGAAGAGATTTTCTTCCCTTGGCACTGTTCTCATGAAGTGTTTCAGAAGTGTTTCAGTTTCTCTGTGTCTCTCCATTGGCAAGCAGACCTTATGAAGCCTCACTGCAGCATTACCACATTACTGTCAGTGTGGGCATTTGTCAAACGGTAGGATACATTTTTGGTAACACAAATATTTTTTTTGAGCAGTAGAGGTGTCAGGTGGAAGTTTTTCTGCAGCTCTGCCAAACAGTGTGATAACAGGAGCCCTAAGATAAGGTGTCCACGCTTGGTGAAGGGTGCAAGCGGGCAGAAGTGTTGGAAATTTCCCAAGATGTCACTATCCAGTAAACACACAGAGGTTGAAGCTGAGTTTCATAAATTGAAGGGTTTGTAAAACATGGTGTTCGCGTGTGCTCTCAAAGGACACTGGGTGCAGCCTCTACACCGCCGAGTTTCTTTCTTTGTGACCCTCTCAAGGGAGGGTGTGCAGGGGAGTGTCCTGGAGCTGGCAGCCACTGAGGCCATCAGCTGCCAGCATGTCTGAGATAATACACACAAGGAACTTGGTAAACAAGGAGCCTTCCTTTCTGCAGCACTGCAGTTAAAATAGTGGTTCTGTAAGCAGTTTGTGCTAAGTAAATATTGGAGTACCTCTGATTAAGAAGGTACCATTTTGTTACTTTTACATAATGTGACATGCTACTGTAATTAGGTTTGAACTTTGGAAGTAGATACACTTTCTAGTACAGAAATCTTTCAGAGTGTGAACTTCTACCTCACTTTCTGGTGATACTCAGCTGCCAGCTAGCACTGATTCAAAACAGAGCAGCCGTTCAGAAAAACCCCAACCATTGCATTTGTTGCATATAAAAGGGTTTTTTACCCTACTTACCACATTTGTGTTTTTCATCTTTCAGGTAATATTATGCATAACAGACACTAAAAGAATTCCCTTTGTCTTTATATTGACTTTCTTATGCTTGTTTTCTTGCACTGAACAGTAGATAAAAATACAGGTTATTAGGAAGTTAATTAATGAATGTCACAACGCAAGTTATTTCTTGTATTTCATAATTTTTTAGCCTTAATTTAACACCTGTGGTAATGCTTTAAGTATTCTTCTGTTAATATAGAAACCTCTGAAGCTCACTTAACTAATGTAGCTTCTTATTAATAATTTCTCATTTGTCAAACCAATTACATTATTTATTCTTTGTGGTTTTGAAAATACACAGAATTGTGGACAAAAGAAAATGATAAACAAAATTTTCAGAGCTGTTCCGGAGTACTCCCAGTAAATCCCATAAACAGTTTTAAAATTCCTTGATATTCCTTGAGTGCAATAAAAGCTTTGTGGCTTTCAGGGGTGTAGCAAGTAGAGGGGCTGTAAGGAATGAGTGTTAAGGTTAAGGAGATGTGTTCTGATTTGTGCTCTGTTACTTTGAAATGTGCCTATATTCTTTTGTGTTTGCTCCTTTAAAAGCATCTGCTTGATGAAAACACATGAGTGAACTGAGTTATCTTGGAAGATGGAACAAGAGGTTTGTCATATCAGTGCAATAATGAGGCATTCCTTTATTATATATTTAGTAATATGCTGACTAAGCTTCAGCTATGATTTTGCTGGTCTGCAGCAGATAAACCTAAGCCCTTTGCCCTTTGGCATGCTCCGTGCATTTAAGCACTTTGGTTGTGGGATATCAGTGAACAATTTGCTTTCTTGGCATCAGATAGATATTGTGAATAGTGGAGGTATTTAAAAACAAATAGCAGAGCAAACAACAGGAGGGAGAGAGTGTTGTCAGTTCTGTTTCAGATGTGATTGTAACCGTTACTTCCAGCTCTGCTCTTCGCTAGGGTCTTGTTGCTCAGAAACAGAGAAGCAGCCCAAGTACAGCCAGGCACCAGTCTAACGGCACCTCTCAGAGGTAACAGATCACACAGTCAAGACTCAAACACTAAAAGTCTATAAACCTTTTAGGCATTAAATGTTCCAAGCTGCCCAGTCAGCAAGACTGGTAAGAGGACAGTCATTTTGCACTGTGATAGTATTTAGAATGGGGAATTAGGCAGTTAAAACTTCCCCTTTTCTATGCAACAGAGTAGTGTTGAAAGACTGCTGAACTGTTTGTTAATACACAGATAAAAACGGGTAGCAGTTTTAGGATCAGGAAAAAACTAGTAAAAAGGAATCCTACATTCCTATGCAGCTGGCAATGTAGAGTGGGAGAAATTATTTTAAAAGTGTATCACTTGTTAAGAATGGTATAAAACAAATTATTGTCTTGACTAAGTGGTGCTGAAAAGGAAGAAAACATCTGATTTAAATGTGGTGACCAATGACTGGTCTTTTTTTCCTTTTTTGGTGGTCTTTGTTCTTTCCCTTGCTCATTTGCCAGGGGATTGGACTAGAAGACCTTTCAGTGATTTCTGTGATTCTTTCATTCTACTTTGGATAAAAATAGTTAATAAATTTATTTTCAGTATTCATTATAAATCTACAAATAATGTTCTGTTGATGTGGTTTTTTTTGTTTTTGTTTTTTTTTTTTTTTTTTTTGTTTGTTTGTTTGTTTGTTTTTTTTTTTAAAAAGATCTGTAGAGTTGAAGATACAAGCACATCTGAACAATCTTCCAGCTTTGCTTTCTTTGGAAAGCTGCATTTTACCATTTGTACTTTCTAAAACAGCATTGCATAATCATTGTGGTGTTAACATTAATTTAATATTGGAGAATGTAGCAGAGTTGAGTAGTACTGGTTTTCTGTGTTTCCACTTCAGAAAGCTATTAATAATTGGCATTTCAAGTATGTATGCATTTATATGTGGGGGGGAAAAAGGATAAGCACATTGAAGATCATAGGTGTTGAGCTGCCTTGACAGGAGAAACAGAAATCCTCCAAGCTCTTTCAAAGGAAAGGCATGTTAAAAGCTATGGGAGTGTTCTCCTAAAAGTTGCCGAGCTCCGGAGGAGAGCTCTGTTGTATTCACTCTGCCATCCAGTGGTGTCAGAGGAAACTGAACAGGAGTCACACAATTACACTATGTTCTGGGATTTTCACTTAGCCCAAGAGATGCCAGGTGAAGGAAATGGATTCAAAGTTCACTGCATGGGTTGAGGTGTTGGGAAGAAAACACGATTTTTTCTAAGGAAATGATAAAGGGTGATCAGATTGTTTTTCCTGAGTTTCCTTTCCAATCTCCCAGCTACTGTTAGAAGTTGCAGGGTGTGACAGTTACTGCAGAGCATATGATTGCTGTGAAAGATAATCTTTTACTCTCCATCAGTGTTCAAGAGAGATTGATTTCATTTCAAGGAATATTTGGGGGAGGAATAACTTAATTTGGGGCTCTAAATGCTTCACAGGTCTTGTGAGTGAGAGTTGATCAAATACTTCTCTTTAAATAGGCTTGTTTAGGTATTATATTTTTGTATTTTCCCTCTTATATTTTTTTAGTGACTGGGAGGCATAGTAAACAGATAATATGGTTATGCTGTTGTTGAGTTTAATTTTATTTCTAACAATCTATTTCTGATTTTGTTTTCTCCAGCTTTTTAGATGTTTTAATTAAAGTCAGGAACAGACACAATGACGTGGTTCCAACCATGGCACAAGGGGTGATTGAATACAAGGAAAAATATGGCTTTGATCCATTTGTTAGCAGTAACATCCAGTATTTTCTAGATAGATTCTACACCAACCGCATTTCCTTCCGTATGCTTATTAACCAACACAGTAAGTAATTGCTTTTCTCCTCCTTGAAAACTCATTGATTATTGCTTGTAAATCTGAAGATGAAGCTTTCTTTTGTATTTTTTTTTTTCTTTCTCATGCCTATTCTGTGCTCATTATGGCAAAAGATATACTGGCAACTAGTTAATTTGATACTTTGCAATGATAATGATAAGAAATGAATCCAAAACACCAGTGTGCTTTCTTTTAGAATTGTCAGTCTTTGTTTAGTGAGGCTGTTGCTTTTTAGTCTTGTTGGCCGAGACGGCTTGTGAAGTGATACATGAAGTATTTTTAGGTAGTAGTAAAGTAGCTGTATCTCCCTACTCACAAAGCTTTCAACATAGTTTGTAGAGCTCATGTTTGTTTCATAATGAAATGCAAAGGTGCTGTAAATTTTGAATAGGTTAGGTGCTATACATATTGTTTTTTCTAGCAAGTTATCTAGACTTTCTTGCCTTCTAAAGAGGTTAAGTGTTTCTAACTAAAGTTTTAAATTGTATCTCTTGTCTTCCCTTACTTCCTATTTCCTGTTGATGGATAAATGTTGGAACTAGTCATCCTTTGTCATTAGGTTCTGTTTCATTTGTTGTTACTAATAAACTCACTTTTTTATATTCGTATTACAGAGTGAAGGGAGTTACTTGCACAGCTCCTATTAACCAGTATGTGCAACCATGCAGAAAGTGATCTATGTAAAGTTAAGGACAGTCTTCTGGTCTGTTTTAGTGTGTCTTGTGCCTTTTAGCTCTAGAGCTTCATTCTCTGCTCAGTATTCTGCTTTTCTGAGCTCTTAGAAATTGTTGTATGCTACAGATGATGTGGATGCTGGATTGGAGTATGAGGTGTTTTACTATAAGTTGTGTGTCTTTCCAGTAACCTTTCATGTGACTAACAAATGCCTTCCTCGGCATGTGTACAGATAACTTCAATGTGGCAAAGCATACAAAATGAAATGAATGTACAGCTTTTTCTTTACTTGCACCTGGGCAGAGAGCTGACAGACATAAAACCAAGTTAAAAGGCTTTCATCTAAGAGTTCTAGCAATAGAGTACAAACATTGTCCTAATAGAATTCTTGGGCTGAGTGCTAGCATAATTTGCACTTATTCTAAAATATTAAACTTGATTCATTCAACTGAACTAGCTTTTCCTGTGGATCCTCCTCATTAACTGATTGGAGCTTAAAACTGCTTGTAGATGCTTAAAGTTTAGTTAACCTTGTATAACGTCAGTGTGTTAGCAGTGTTAGTGGTCTGTCTGTGGTGGCAAATACTAATCTTGAAGCACTGAAGAAAAAGATAATTGGAAAGCAGAATGCAAACCCAAGTTTTTATGTAGTTTGCATTTCTGTTCCTACATTCTTGGCAGACTGTTTCCTACAGTGCTGTTCTGCAGGACACAGTGCCCAGTGTCTGAAAAGTTTTCGGATCTAGACTTTTGCTCACCTCATGCTGCACCTGCTTCATGTAAGAGCTCACTAACTTGCTAAAATGGCAGAAAAACACTCCTGAAATAAAGTACAAAACCTTGCTACGTCTTTGAGAGTCTTCTTTAAATTCTTGGTGAGGGGTCTGGTGAGTACCAGACCCTTCTACAAAGAGGGAGTAGGGATCAAACTGCTGAGATCCAGGGAGAAAGTCGAGTGAGTGAGTGAGACCTCTGTGCCAGCTGTGAAATTGCAGCTTAGGTGAGTGTAAAAGGCTTTTAATGTTGCCTTGCAGTTCCATGATCCTTTTTACTGTAATGTTTTCATTGTTGTGAGTGCTTCTGTTCTGACATAACAGCGTGAATGAAGTGTTTTACATTTTAATTTTGTCTAATTTTTTATAATCTGCTTTGAAATTTAGGTTTTCACCTTAACTGTCCCACATCACAAATTCTGTTTTAACTAGTCTTAGCTGTAAAAACTGAAATTTAAAAAAAAGGAAGAGAAGATGAGCACTTAGACAAGTAGTCTTCTTAAACGAGGATTCTGGCATTTTACTGGAGTATCTTTTTACTAAATAGTGCAGTATCCAGTAAATCTCAGATACCATCAGATTGAAACTTTCTGGCCTGCCTCAAGGGTAATAAATCATTTACTACCATTTCTTTTTTATTTTAGCACTTCTGTTTGGTGGAGATATTAATCCAGCTCATCCCAAACACATTGGAAGTATTGATCCTAATTGTGATGTGGCAGAGGTAGTTAAAGGTAAGATGAAGTTAATATTTTTGTGACTGAAATCCCCCAACTTAAAATATTCAGAAGGATTTTATTGAGATATGAAAAACTGAAAGTGATTTAAATCCATTTCTTTTCTTTTTTTATTAAATGAAAGTTCTGCTCACAATAAAGCCCTGGGCGTACTGAGACTTTCTAATGTCTTCATTATTGAGAAGAGAGAAATTTTTGGTCTGTTAACAGAACTAAAAAAGCAATTTGATTTTTGATAGCTTTAGTCTGTACTTTTAGATATCAGACGAAATGCCTAAATGTTCTGTTAAACTTTAGATATTTTTTTCCTGAAATACTTAGAAACAGGTTCTCATGTCCTGTTTTTGTACCACATGCCGATATTACAGAAAACTGAGAGTAAGTGAAATTTCCATTTTGTTTAGTTTTGTTTAGCTAGGCCTTTCAGTAAAATGTCCTCAGGTGTAGAGATATTCCAGTGAAACTCCACTTTGCTCTGATCATACCACAGCTTGTTCTGTCTCCTGCAGAAGACATGGATTTGGTGGTTGTACCTGACTGATCTGCACAGTCACACTGGAAGTCCTGTTTGCTCTGTGTTGTGAAAGCTTTCAGAATGTTAGCAAGGAGGCATGAGCCAATGCTGGCTGCTTCAAGAGCTTCTCCATGGAAGGTTCACACTCTGGGAGTATCTATTTGCAAGTGCAGGTCTTGCTGTAGGAGAGAATTCCAGTCTCTGTCTTCGCTGCTGTTTGTGGAGCTGCAAAGGATAGGCAGAATGTGCTTTCCCTTTGGTTTCTGTCAGCCTTTGGTGAAGTGAGAGGGAAACCTTTCTTAAAGTATGACCTGTGTGATAGACCACTTTGTAATGCTTTTTACAGCTCTTTTACAGCTTTTTTCTAGCTCTACTTAGCTCCTAAGGTGACCTTTTTCAGCAGTTTTTTTTTCTTTTAATTGACTTTATTCCACTTTGATCTCAGTATTTTATATGTTACAGCTATGTTGGTTATTTAGCTTTGTCTTCTAATAGCAATATTTGAATAAATTTTGGTTGTGAGATTCACAGTTGCTGCCTTGGACAGGGGAGTGCATAGTGTCAGAAGGTGTTAAGTCCAGTTTTCAAGCAAGTAGCTAAAATAGTTCATGCACAACACTGACCATACAAGGGCATAGCAAACAGTGTCCAGTGTTGCCTTTCAAAGAAACAAAATGTCCTGTAAGATGGGCTGTATAGTCCTGTCAAGGTGATTGGGGCCTTTTCCTTGTAGAATTGATGGAGGGATTAATTTATGTTCTGTATGCTGTACTAGCACCCAAATGTTCTGGTTCACAGGCAGCATTCTGAGTAGTTTATCAGTTAAAAATGTTAATTTTGGTACTGTATGTGGCAGCTATAAACCCTGTATGCCCTTCAGACAATGAAGAAATAATTTAAACAGATACTTCTTGCTTCAAGCAGCTACAGCAAGTGTTGTGTCTGTTTGAGCTGATAGCGAGTTTAGGTTTTTTCCTGGAGCCAGGATTTTAAATTTACCAATAGATCCCTCACTGTTATTTCTTCTTAATCTCCATCCATGCCATGAAGCATGTTTTGAACTTCACAGTCTCTTCCACAGTCTTAGGACTCTGCCAAAGAGTTGACTTTTAGAGGAAGGTGAAATGTTAGACTGCATTCAGACTGTTTGACCTAGAGTTGCTAAGAAACCAGTAAGAAATCTTTCAAATTTTAGAATTGCAGAATGGATCAGGTTGGAAGGGAGCACTACAAATCAAGTGGTCCATCCTCCCTCCCTGCTCAAGCAGGGCCATCCCAGAGCATATGGCACAGGATTGTGTCCAGATGGTTCTTGAACATCTCCAGTGAGGGAGACTCCACACCCTCTCTGGGCAATCTGTGCCAGTGCTCAGTCACTGCACAGGGAAGAGATTCTTCCTCATGTTCAGGTGGAACTTCCTGTGCATCAATTTCTGCCTCTGGTCCTATTGCTCAGCAGCACAGAAAAGAGCCTCCAAAAGGCTCCATCCTCTTGGCACCTCCCCTTCAGGTATTTTTAAGCAGTGATGGGCTCCCCTCTCAGTTGTCTCTTCCTGAGGCTGAGCAGGCCCAGCTCCCTCAGCCTTTCATTGCAAGAGTGATGTTCTCTAGTCATCCTTCTTTCCCTGCTCTGGACCCCCTGCAGGATCTCCAGGTCTCTCCTGTCCTGAGGAGCCCAGAGCTGGGCCCAGCACTCCAGGCACCCTCAGTGGGGCTCAGGGAGGGGCAGATCCCCCCTGCCCTGCTGGCAGTGCTCTCCCTGCTGCCCCAGGATCCCACGGGCCCTCCTGGCCCCAGGGCACTGCTGGCTCAGGGACAGCTCATTGTCCCCCCGGACCCCCAGGCCCTTCTCTGCAGAGCTGCCTCCCAGCAGGGCAGCCCCAGCCTGTGCTGTGCCTGGGGCTGTCCTTCCCCAGTGCAGGACCTGCATTGGCCTTTGCTGCATTCCAGACCGTTCCTCTGCCCTCTCCAGCTGCCAAGGCCCTTCTGAAGGGCTGCAGAGCTCTGGGGGTTTCAGCCTCTCCTCCAGCTCTGCCATCAGTGAACTCACTGAGGAGCCCCTGCCCCTTCCTCCAAGGCACTGAGGGATAAGTTCAACAATCCTGGGCCCAGTATTGAATCTTGGGGGCACCACCAGTGACAAAGCATAACTTAAACTTGCTATCTGTGTTTCAACAGATATGTGTGATTTGGGCTATGGGAAAGTATTTTTCCATTCAGTGGGAAGGAATGAAGAATCTTATCCAGCTTTTCCCCCAAAACACCTTGAAAATTAAGTATTAAAAACAGTATTGTGTTTGGAAAACCAGAATTTATGGCTACAATGTCATCCTTTTTTATTGGAGATGGAAAAGAACAAATATTAAATTGTGATCAGGAAATAAAAGATGAGTAGATTTTGTGGTCAGCCTAAGATTATATCCTTCTGGTTTTCAAGCCCCAAACAAAGAAGAAAAATAGCATCTCTCCAGCACTGTGCTTTTCTTTATAGAGCTTTAGATAGCTTTCCCTTTCCTGACAACTGAGCTATGAGTGTACAGAGTAGAAGAGATTAGATAGAATACAGCTTCATGCTTGTAAACCAGTGCTCAAAGTGAGTGTTCTGTTTGTTGCCTTTCACATCATTGCTAGAAGATTTTAATAAAACAGTGTTTGTTCTGTTGTTTTGTAGATGCTTATGAAACAGCTAAAATGTTATGTGAACAGTACTATACAGTGGCACCTGATCTGGAAGTTGAAGAATTCAATGGTAATTATTAAATGAATTTAACTGATGTATGTAAGAAAATACATTTCTGGTATCTGTGATTTCTGGTTTTGTTAATTGTAAATTATAATTTGAACTATGCAGTTACTTTTGTTCTAATGTGTCTACGTGGGCACCTGAATTATAGTTTGTCATCATGATGCTTACTTCTTTATGCTGAAGGCAGAGTTCTATCTGCTAAATTTACTATCACTTTAAAGAAAATAAACCAAGACTCTTCATAACTGAGAAGGAAACATGCCTGCCTTCTTAATCTTCAAACAGAACTGAAACTTGTTTGATTCCAAAGTGTGCTTATAAGCCCATGAATTCCACTGGTACACCCAACAGAATGGTGAGCCCTTCTATGTGAGATGGCAAAATTGGATTTTTTATTAGGTAGTCTGTTTTAAGTCCTATCATAAACTTCTCACATGAAAATCTGTTTCAAGTTGATTGCAGAGATAAAAATTGGATGATACAAAACTGATGAGACAGGCCTTGTCAGCATATTGACTGCTTTTTGTTCATTATTTTATTGACAAAAGGGAGCTTACTTTTTTTTTAGTTAAAAAAAATTTCCTGAGTGATCCTCTTCCAGATTTTGGACAGCAGCCAAACATAAGACTAAGATGATTCCAAACTTCAGCAGAAGAATTGCAAAATCTCAGAAATAGGGAGAGTGTGATACATGGAATTTGAGTTGCTCAAAGTCCTACTGAGTTGTGTAGAATTATTTCTCTGCACAAGGTGATACTGTCAGCAGTGATGCCTTGCCACCTTTCTCTACCAAATCCAAAGGACCTGACCTTCCCCTTTTAAACTGAGTCATTCTAGAGATTAAAGTACTGAGTGTTGCAGCAGAGGAATCAGTCAATGCAAAATTCATCTGAAGGCATAAGTTAAAAGATCCAACAGTAGAGAAAGCAAGTTGCTGTGAATAAAGAATTACCTGTTTCCTTTAAATTAGCTTGTTATCAGTATGAGGAAAACAACTTTTCAAATTACCTCGCAAGAGCAACAATAACTCATATTCTGCCTCTGTGCCTCAAACAAGTGTGAGTCAGTTTCTTTGGTTTTGGTGAAGGTAAGGGAACTGGAGTACAGACTGACAAAATTAACAAAATAAAGTATCAAGTTGCCTTGTAGAACATTGCTTTGGTCTTCTCCTTTTCCTAGGAGTTTTCACTACTATGTCTCTAAAAGTAATGACTGGGATTATTACCAGCCCTCAGTGCCAGAAAGAATGAAGTTGACTCCAGTCATGTTTTTTGTGCATATTTATATCTTCCTGGAATTTATGAAGCAGATGGTTTGAGACTTCCCTTCGGTCTGAACTGCTGCTCAGTCTGACTCTCTGTTACTGCATAATTTAATGCCAGTAGATATTTGAATGTTGAGGGATGACTTCATCTTCAGCACCAGAACTATCCTGGAATGTATTAAATGCAGCTGTATTATTTCCTGCCCAATCCATCAGTGAGCACTCTGGCATTCAGAGCTGTCCCAAGCCATACCCCTCTGCTGAAACACTCTCAGTGGAACAGCAGTGGACAAACAATCCAGTGATGGTTTGGAATATGGAAGCTGTAATATTGTTTGAAGTACATTTGAAAATTTTTATGAATACTTACATTTTGTGTGTTTTAATGAAGAGAAAAATATAGTTGTTTTTAGAATAGTTAAACAGTAGGTTTTTCTTTACTTTAAGAATCTTTTTGTGCAGCAAATATTATGCCTAAGTAGTATGTGAGCATGTGAATGTTTCCCACTTAAGTAGACAAGTTTTCTTGGTTAACATACACTGTTTTATGAAACCCACCACTGCTTAGTGAAGCTTCATATCTAAACAAAGTCTGCTGACTAGATGGATTTGAAGATCATAATTATAATGTGTTCTTTCAGGTGATAGCAGTGACTAAAATTTCTATTTTTGCTTAATGGAACTAATTTTGAGCTGGGAAAATTAGAACATGCTTACATATTTGTCTGTGCCTACATGGTCATGTTATTCTGGTAAAGGGCAATGCTACAAAATACTGTTTTGAAGAAAAATGATTTGACATTTTTCTTTCTTTTTTTTTAGCTAAAGCTCCAAACAAGCCCATTCAAGTAGTCTATGTACCTTCTCATTTGTTTCATATGTTATTTGAATTATTCAAGGTAGGTTGCACTTATTAACATTTGGGAGGGTTTTGTGATCCTGTTACTGTTGAAATTGAGATTCCTTTCAGTTACAGGTCTTAAAATAAACTTTAGAAAGGAAAACTGAAAAAAACATCTAAGTTTTAAACATTCTTCACTTGTTTAAAAGCTAGACTTCAACCCCTCACTTATGACCTTGCATACTTAACTGCCTGATTTCCCACTTTTCCTGTTGTGCTTTTGTAGCTATTTTGATTAACTTAGAACACTCATGACAGTCTAGTTTTTCAGTTATGGAATATTCATAACCTTGCAGTTTGTATGAGCTTGCTTCTTTATTGATTATTTGAGGACTGTGTAGGATCAATGTCTTTATTGTGAAAACAGGCCCTGTATCTTTGAATAGTGTAGATGACATGCTTTGTTTTGGTTTTGTGTTTTCTGAATAATTGGAACAAGAGTGAAAATGGAACATTTGAGAGCTGTTACATGGTTTGAAAGAAGAGAGGAGGTCTCGAACTGGTGCAGCTGAACACCAGAAATTGAGGGGAAAACTTGTATTTGGTCATAGAGAAACTTTTTCAAAGTACTGTCTTTTGGGGTTTGGTTTCTGACATTTGTCAACTATATTAATTTAAGTCTTCTCCCATTTTGCCATTTGTAACATTAATTTTTTGGCAGAACAGATGAGAATTTGTATGATAAATGTGAGTATATTTTGAGTACAAGTCATGAAACAGGCTGAAGCCAGTAAGTTGTAGCTGTAAAGAACTGGGAGGTAGTGGCAGTGGGAACTGTGGTAACATGAAGTCAGATTGACAGATGGTAACTTGAAAATTATGTGGCCCAGGCTGAGAAAATGAAAACTAGCTTTCTGTGGTGAACATCACTGTTGCTGTGGTGCATGATGGAGGTGAAGGATGTTTTCATCCTGAAGATATATTTACTTGATTTCGCACAGGGAGAGGGGTAAAGTCTTGCTTTCTTTTCTCTGACTATATCAAATAAATAAAAGTTATGTATAACAAGTTGTAATGTAAAAGTTTACTGGGAAATTCATTGACTTGATGGCACTTGAATTTGTGTTAAATACAGCCTTTTCTATCTTCTACACAACTGTAGGGCAGAGTACATGCTACAAAATAAATTCAATTTCTAACTTGTCACAAAAAGCTTATATGTTAAAATTAGAATCAAAGAGACTGTATTTTCTTTTATCTTCAGAATTCAATGAGAGCTACAGTGGAATTGCATGAAGGTAAGAAAGAAGCCTGTCCATCGATCAAAACCTTAGTCACTTTGGGGAAAGAAGATCTATCTATTAAGGTAAATGCCCGAAAATAATACACAGCTTGCAAATGTGCTAGGTTGAGAGTAGTATGACTTTTAATTTGAAAAAGAAAATTAATTATTGTATCTCCTGCTTCACATTCATTAGAGCAGAATATTTTCAGTTGGGAAGAACCTACTAAGAACATCTTGTCCAACTGCCTGACCACTTCAGGGCTGACCAGTAGTCAAAGCACGTTTGTGAGGGGAACTGTCCAAATGCCTCTTGGTCACTGACAGACTTGGGCCATTGACCATCTCTCCAGGAAACCTGTTCTGCTTTTTCACTGCCCTTCCCATCAGAATTGCTTCCTGATGTCCACTCTAAACCTCCCCGATGTTGCAACTTTGTACTATTCGTACATGTCCCATCACTGGATCCAGGGAGATGAGATCAGCAAATCCCTCCCCAGTTCCCCTCCTCAGGAAGCTATAGACCATGGCAAGGTCACTCCCAGCCCTCTTTCTCCAAACCAGACAGCCTAACTGCTCCTTTAGTATTTCTGAAGTAATTTAGGTAATGCTTCTTTATGTTCTGTGGGGTTTTTTTCAAAACCAGATATTTAAAACTCTTCAATTTTCATTCCTCAGATAAGTGACAAAGGTGGAGGTGTACCTCTAAGGAAAATAGACAGATTGTTTAACTACATGTACTCAACAGCACCCAGGCCCAGTCTGGAGCCCTCAAGGGCTGTGCCTTTGGTAAGCAATTGCAGTATGTATTTAAATGTCCCTTTGCATCACTCTGATTTTACATTTCTCTTCACTGCAGTCTGCTGGGTCAGGTTTTCCATTGAGGAAATGGTTTATCATTAGCAAGTCTATCCAGGTAGAACAGGAGAAAATGAATTCTGTTATCATCACTTAGTCTACAGAATAGAAAATTTCATTCTTAGCATAAAAAACCTGCATAAGCACAGTATTTTCACAGGTTAATGGTCAGGATCTTTAGTGCTATATAACTGAGCAGGTGAATGACCTAACGAGCTTCTCTTTGGTGTATAAATTACTGTTAATCTAAGTTTCCTATCATAAATGGATTAAAAAGGTGGGCCACACTGCTCAGCACTTGAGAGGCACCTTCTGGCAAAGCACAAGCTTATACTGAAGCTTGAAGATCATTTTTCTATAAGTTGTGGATTGTAAAACATATCAAAAAAACATAACCAAACCTGCATGTGGCATGAACGTATTTGGTATATTCCTGTTTAATTGGAAATCTCTTATGTGATACTCCTTTCTGAGATGCATCAAGGCCATATTTCAAATAAAAACGTAATTCCCCATAGTTTCTTTTAGGCAAGGAAATTATTTCAGTGTTGAATGTGTAGACTCTTTTAGAAAGCATGATTTAAAAAATATTAAAATACTATTTCTGAATTGTTTTATTAAATTGCATATTGGCTCGTGATAAAAATTATATAGCTACTGTTCCATTTGACTGATTTTCAGTAAGTGGATTAATACAAATACTGTATTTTGCCTCTTCTCATCTCTGCTTCTGATGCAATCCTTTATCTCTAAGCCTGTTGAGAATTCGATTCTCTAAGAAATTTCCTTTCCCTGCTTAGGAGTATTCTCATCTAGCATGTTCCTAAGTGGTTGTTTTTTTCCTCCCCTACTGATAGTTCTGTGCTTCAAGTGCCTTCGGATGAATAATAGGATGTGGGGCAGAGCATGGAATCACATGATTGTTAAGAGTGGAAATGACCTCCCAAGATCAAGTCCAACCTTTGACCAAACACCTCCATGTGAATTAAATCACAGCACTGAGTGCCTTGTCCAGTTGTTTCCTGGACGCTTCCAGGCATGGTGACTGACTCCAGTACTTCCCTGGCCAGCCAGTTTCAATTCTTGGCAAACCTTTCAGTGAAGAGATTCTGATGTCAACATAAACCTCCCTGGCACAGCTTGGGCTGTTTCCCTCTTGTCCACATGACTGTGTTGGATATAAAATATTTAACAGTAAACTGAGGGTAAAATCAGTTCAGAATGACTCAGAGGTAATAAATTTTCCTCTTAGCTTATGAGCAGAAAGTCTTTATGGTGCTGCCTTGGTCCACAGTGGTACCACTGTGGCATGGCAGTGCATTGCCCTGGCTTTACCCTTTGCTCTGTGGGAGGTGTGCAACCCAGCCCTGTGTCTGCACTGACTTGGTACTGATCCTTCTCAGCTCCTACCTCTACAGCACATCTGAGTCTCACATTTCAAACTTCTGCTTTTACATAGAAAATCTTCTTGAATGTGATGAGTGAGAGGGAACAGGCCTTAATTCACATATAAGCTTTTTTCTTTGTCACAAATGGTAGAATCTCTCTTGATGCATAATCTGCCTTTGTTCTGTCTCACTTTTGATCAGCAATTTACCATATCAGGCTACAGGGATTTCCTGAAACCTGTTCTCAGGATAAACTTATACCTTGATTACCAGTTGTATTCACTATTAAACTCTCCCTTCCTTTGTAGCTCTGATCTCTGATTGTAAAATGTGTTCATCTTGGCACTGACACTATACTTTTTTCTTTTTCCAGTGCATCTTCAGCAGTGCGTTGCTCTGTTTACTTTCTCATCTTCTAAATTGCTTACTTTGATTCTGTGACATTTATCCTTGGTATTCTTCCTCAGTTTACCATTTTCAGGCTTTATTTTCCTTTCCCAGTCTATGCCACTGTAGTCAAACCTACAAAGGATCCCCCTCTCTTGTGAGTCTGGCAGCTTTTGCCAGTGAGTCTGACCAATGCCTGCACAAGACTGAATGTTGAGAAAAGCTGTTCAGATCTGGTTTTTATATGTGTGCAGAAAGAAAATCACAAACTGTGAGTCTGTGCCATATCTTGCCACTAACAGGAACAAGGACTTAGCAGAGAAATTTGACAAGTTATGTATTATAGCCCAGATCCAGTTGTAAAAACAATTATGCAATGCTTTTTGATGTCAGTCTGGAAATAAAAATCCTTCAGCAGAAAGGTTCCACATAAATCCTCTTTGTTGTCCATACAGAAGGAATTTCTTTATTGTTTAGTGCCCAGGACCAAACCACTAAAGAATTACAGTGCTGCAGAAAGTTGGTAGTGTGTCATCCTTGACTTAGGTAATATTCTAAGCTAAGCTGGGATGGAGTGTAAATAGACATATTTTTCTGTTCTATCATTTCTTCCCCTTGTTATATGATCCCCTGTCTAGTTTATGAAACATTCATGGAATTGGTCAGTGCAAGAGAGTTGCCCTTCTGCTGACTGGAGAAAATTTTTGCTCTCTGTCATTGCAAATGTTGTTTAAATCCTGCTGTGAAAGTTTGTTACCATGGCAGCATTAGATTCTAGCAGGTCTTAGGTTCATCTGCACTGCATATAGAGTACACATTGAAACACATGATCATGTTTAATGATAGTAGGTGTTCTTAGGGAATTTAATGGTTCTCTCTGACAGCATTTGTTTATAACAGAAGAAATGTGTCTTAAATTAGTTTTAATTTAAATCTGTTGATGCTAATAACACAGAAATGTAATAACTTCCTATTTGTTTAAAGCATACTGTAACATTTAATGATAAATTTACTCTAAGGAGCTTTCCTTTCTCCAGGCAGATGTGCCATCACAGACTGTTATGTCGTCTAGGTCAAGCACAGATCTATGTAGTAAACACACCTCTTGTTAATTGTCTTTTGCAAAATAGACCCTTTGCAAGGCCAGGATTTAACAAGATACTCCTCTGGGGTCTCTGTCTCTGTGGTTCTTGTAAGTTACCTGGTTTGGAAAGCACCCTAAAGGCAGTGCACAGAGAGGCTGACAGGAAATGTCTGAAAGAGGGTTGTATGAAATAATGATGTGGGCTAGCACAGAGCATAAAGGAACAGAACACAAACAGAAGCTGGGTTTTAAGGAGGGGTGGTTCTGGAGTGAGGAAAGTATAAAGTGTTTTCAGTATTGTTTGATACTGCTCTTTACTTGAGCTGGGCCTTGGGGTGTGGACTGTATACAAGTTGCCTTTTGGTCACTGTGCTTTATAATTTCTGTAATCTATTTATTGTCCAGTCTCCAGGAAAGAAAGTAAACTTTCAACATTTTTCAGTTCTTTCTAAGATAGTCAAATTGATTTTTAAGAGGTTAAGAAAGAAATCTTGGAAGTTTTAAGGCCAGGTGTTTGAAAGTGATGCATATGTGTCTAGTGGGAGGTGAAATTTCTCTTTGAGAAATTTAAAACATGATGTTGGGAAAAGTGCACCTAAGCAACTGTTTTAACTCTGTTAATGGACAGCAATAACTATTACAAGCAGTGTGAAAAAGGCATATTTGGCATTTCTGTTTCTCATTTTGCTTAGAAGGACTGAGTGAGCAACTATAAACCAATTTAATACTAAACTTAGAATTCTGTAAAAACAAGGCAAAAAAGGCCAGAAGATATTGTAGTAGATGACAGCAAGAGAATTTGTGATGGACACTGTAGTACAAATTCTTTAATGTTCACTTCTCCCTCAAGGGACTTCTTATAAGTGATATCACATATTAACTGTACATAATGCTTGCAAATCCTTCTTCTTAGCATTCTCATTTTTGTATCATTTTAGGCCTTTGTTTATAAAATTCAGGGCATGTTTATCACTTTTCTGACTGATTGCTTTTGTAGAAATATTATTGTGGAACAAGTTTATTGGTTTTCTGAAAGCTTCAAGTGTCTAATTTTTCTCGTAGTCCACCCATACTTCCTTGCCTTGTATATATTTGGCGTTTTTTTCCCAAATACTTGTGTGCTTGGAATAGTTCCTTTATTGCACTGGATAGTCCTGAAAAATTCAGGTGGGATTTGTGTGCATAACCAACCACTGTGGTTCTCAGCACATAGCCAGTCATCTGAAGGAGTCATGTATTGAGCAAAATCTTATTCCTGGCCCCAGTGAGAGAGACTTGGAGGGTTTTCTTACAACTTTTCTGACGAGAGGTTTGGAAGAGGTGCCAAGTGATTAATCTTGTTGCAGGCATGGTTACGAATATTAGTTATGTCAATTTAAAATATGAACTTTGTACCCATGCAGTTCATTTTGCTTTGAGAATTGTGTGGGCTGTACTATGTCTCAGTCCTCAGGAGATCATTCAGTGCTGTGGAATCCTGGTCTTGTTAAACAGAGAGGATAATTTGTCTTCTATTTGTCTGTGTGTTCCTCTGCAGGATTTTGTGGCCCAGTGGCACCAGCAGTCACTTAATAGTGTGATCTAGATGAAGTAGACGAGCTGTTTCTGGCTTTCTTGTGTAGTCTCTTGAGTGTGGAGACATTTGAGATAATAATCACAGACTTGGGGGAGAAAAAATATGCTGTCAAAACTCTGATTTTTACCAACGAAAGAATGGAATACTGTAGCAATGGTGATCACAGTGAGGAAGCTGTGTAGAGCATTGGTTTGCTTTGCTGGTTGCAGGCAGCAGGTATGGTATGCTGCACCTACCTGCCTCTGAGAAAATGCAAATGGGCAAGGGAGTTCTAGCAAAGGACTCAGCCCTTTTTGTACTAAAAACTAATGCACAGGGAAAAAAGGAGCTTGCTCAAAAGGCTGAATATGAACACAGAGTATAAGCTGAGAAATAAAGGAAAGCTTCAAAAATAATTTGATACAAATCTAATATTTACGTATCCTCTCTTTTGTAAATTAATGCAGAGATCTGTTGCACTTTTTAATCTTTTCATCATGTTTTTCCTTTTTTTCTCTTGTTTTTACAGGCTGGGTTTGGCTATGGATTGCCAATTTCTCGTCTGTATGCAAGGTACTTTCAAGGTGACCTTAAACTCTACTCAATGGAAGGTGTGGGTTCAGATGCTGTTATTTATTTGAAGGTATGAATTTCATCCTTTTATAAACTAGTAATGCAGTGCAGGTTGTTTGTAGCAGGTTCTTTTCTCTCTTCAGCTTGTTTTCAAATTTATTTTTGCTATACATATATGTTAATTTGGCACTAATACTAGTTCGTTTGCTTTGTTTTTTTTTTTTCAGTACCTGTGTTGGATTGTTGCATTTTATTAATCTGTCATAAGTGGTGAATCTTCCAAGAACTGTGATAAGATAGTTTTGGTTAATGCTTTTTCATTCTAAGTTTTGGCCGCAATAGAAATGAGAAGACTGTTGGCTGACTCCTGACTTGTAAATATGTTCTATTCTATGCAATTCTTGATGCAACAGACTGCATTGATCCTGTTGTCATTTTTTGGGAGAGCCCAGGCTATTCAGGAGCTAAAGGTTGACACTGCTTGAATTCCAGCAGAGAGTTGAAAAGAACAGAGTGTATAGCTCATGCAGGTTGTTGGCTTTGCACTTTCCTGTGCCTTGCTATATATAGCAAGTGAGTTGTGGACTCCTCTGCCTCTGATGGGTTTCACCCTCTGCATGTGTGTGTGGAGGAAAATGGTCTGGCCTTTCTCAGAGGACAAAGGTGGCCCAGGGCACTAAACTGGGTCAGCCCCCACAGGTTAGTGTGCTGGCAGAGCCCAACTGCCTTGGGGAGGGGAAGTGTTGGAATAGCTGTCAGCTCTATGTCAGTGACAAATCTCACTAAAATGTTTCTGACCAAAAATCTTTTTCTTGCTGTGTAGACACCATTCCCTGGAAAGAAGGGAAATATTTTTCAATGCTATTATTTTGTTTTAACTTTGAGTATAGCTAGAGCTACTAGTCACAGCTCAAGAGTTTTCAAAGTAGCGTGACACTGGGATAACTGCAACATATGGTGGGTACAGAAGTTGTAACTGTAGAACTCCCCAGAGAATCACCTTGCTCTTGTATCTTCAGGGATACCTAACCATTGCTTTTGTTTTTCCATAGGCCCTTTCAAGTGAATCATTTGAAAGACTTCCTGTATTTAATAAGTCAGCATGGCGGCACTACAAGACCACACCTGAAGCAGATGACTGGAGCAATCCTAGCAGTGAACCAAGGGATGCTTCTAAATATAAAGCTAATCGATAATTTGCCACCTTTTGTCTCTGTTGGAGATGACCTCTGCATTCAGTATAAAGTCTCTGCTTTGTTCCAAAATCCTTCAAACCACAGTAGCTAATTACTTCCAAACAAAGACCTAATCAGGGCATTGAAAAATACTAAGAACAAAGTGATGGTTGGGACTTAAAGGAAGGCACTGAGCATGTTTGGTATGTGAATCCTGTGTACTTCACCAGAATATGCTTGGTTGCTTCAGTCATGCATTGACAAAAGGGCTGGCACTGTGATTGCACTTAGGAACACAAAGTTGTAACAAAAAGATACTATTTGAAGTGGCCAATTCTTATTCCAACCTAAGGATTGATAAGATGTGCAGAATCCCTTTAAGTGGTGAATAGTATCTTGCACAGCAATATGGTGTAAGAGAAAAATTCTAACGTAGTTATGTGTGTGCTTCATGCAGCATTTTGTATTGCACAGTGTCACCCCTAAGAGAAAATCCCTTTGAGCTCTTCAGATCTTATCTCTAGTGAGTTTATAAATGCATAGTTCTAACAAGGGTTGTGCAGCTTTAAACTGATGCTTTGTCCAAATTCCCAAATCCATTTGTCATGTGCATACAAAAGTTGTGTTGTTATAAGACGGTAGGATTTCCACTTCTTGGTATGCACCTTAATGATTTTCTTAACACAGAAATGCATTTCTATGCATTTTTCCTTGTTTTGAGGAAAGCTCCTAAGTAGTTAGATCATCTCTCCTTAAAAAATTCTGTCAGTACAGGGGCAGGGGGTAATTCAATTTCCTATTTGCCTGTCATTTTAGGGGAATTGGGGAGGGGAGAGAAATGCTAAGAGGCCAGACAGCCAGTCATACAAATGAATTTGCCTTAAGAGTGTTGGTTGATTGAAACCTGATTAGTTTAAAACCTGTAAATAGTTTGCAAAGTTATTTATACATTCAATGTCTGACTACAGTCTGGTTATCTGAATTTGTAGTGTATATAAAGATGTTGTTCACCAGCTTTTGGAATGTGTCATTGGTCTAAGTACATGAAACTGGAAACACAGTAGAAATGGGAGGGACAAAATGTGGCCAGTACCTGGTTTAAGTTAAAAAATATCGAAGACGAAAAAAATCCAAGTATTTTCCCCTTAAATTTATCGTAGGGTCATTGCTGACTGTTGGAAAACTGTTCTTCACAAAGTCTTTGCCAAATGCTCTTTCTGATACTACGGCCTTTCAGAAAAACCTGTGAAATTTAGACATTCTGGTGATACATTAGCTGTGGCAATAAAGTAGATGAGTTGTAAGCAGCTCTAATGCACCCTCAATTTCTCTTAGGTGTTTTGATATTTTTTGGAAAGATAATAGAGATTTTAGCACGGAAAAATGAAACTTGTTTACTAAAATTGTGGGGGAACTGTCCCTTTTGTCCTCCCAGTATTTATTTTTATAAAGAACTGATTTATTAGGGAAATGCTGAGAAATTCCTAAGTATTTTAAAAAAAGAAAAATAATCTTAGTTTGACTTAGCAATAGTACTTTGCACTTCATAGCACATTTCATTGAAGGATTAAAAAGTGCTTTGAGCAATAAACTCCATAGAGCCCCATTTCTGAGGAGTCGGAAGTTCTTGCCTTGCCTGTTGCAGTGAGTTCCTGAACTTGTGTGAGCAGTGGAGAGCTCACAGGGCTCGAGGTCCTGTGGGTGTTCCCACGCACAGGGACTGGGGTCAGGCCCGTGGCAGTACTGGGTCCTTGTCCCCATGGGCTGCTGCCCTTCCCTGCGGATCAGATGGCAGCAGGGCAGCTGCTGAAGGCTCTCCCTGCTGGTCAGCTGGGCAGTGCTGCCCTCAGAGCCCCCTCTGCCAGCAGGCAGGAAGAGGAGGGGGCTGATGGGACCCTCCTGTTCCCAGACAGGACTCGTTTGGCCCTGGCCAGAGGATCTTGGCAGGGCACGGTGAGGGTGTGACGTGTGGCCTCCAGAGCAGCAGCTTCCCAGCGCTGCAGGCACTGCTGCAGAGAAGGCAGGTTGCTGTTCAAGCAATACAGCCGTGCTGCTGGGGTGAAACCAGGGAAATGGTTTGACTGAAACACTGGTTGCAAGTCGTATATACTAAAATTTAGTCATTTATCTTCTGCCTCCATCTGTAACTTTGTACTGTAAAACAATTTTTAAAATGATTTCAAGTTGTGTGTGTTTATAGTAATTGCAGAGAAGAGTTTGCATAAAGATAGAAATTTGTGATGAAACAAATATTTCCTCAGTTGCATGTGATCAGTTTTTTATAGAACATCACCCAAAACATTCCAAGGTAGTAGTTGCATAAGAAACTTGAGTTTCAGCTTTTGTTAGAAATAGTATTTTGGAGTAGTAAATCCTGACCTGGCACTTGTTTTTGGCTGTCTCTTCATACATGACAAGGAGAAGGAACAGAAAGCAAAGGAAGGATGCTGATATATTGGACTTGTTTTCATGAAGTAAATGTAGGCCATGGGAGCCATGGGATGTAAACCATGGAAGCTGTGAACAAAAGCTGAAGATACTGTGGAGAATGTTATGGTGGATTAGAGATTTCACTTCTTGATCCACAAAAACAACTGACTGACTTTCAGGACTGAAGTGCTCCAGTACTTGAAAACTGAATTCCCCTGAAATGACACCCATTTTCCAAGAACCCTGAGCTTATACAAACACCTCACAGCACCAGGGTGGAGCACAAGGAATTAATTTTCTTTCCATTCCCCAGGGTCTTTATGAGGGCATTGCAATGAATACGAGAGAGAGGCAACTTTTCTTCTCTCCAACCTTGTCCAGGCAGCCTGTGCTTTAGTGGCAATCCCAGGTGTGCCATCCACTGTTCTCCACTCATTGTCCTTAATGCCATGTTTCTACATAGGGCTGTTAGTCTGAAAACTGTTTTAGGAAGCAGCAGCAGCAGACCTTCAATTAGGAGAGGGTTTTTCAATGGCTTTGCCTGAAAAATGACCATGGGTGGGTTTTTAGTATGGTTGGTTTAACTACAGATACTGATTTTTTTCAGTTACTTCTACCTTTGATTGGAATCTCTTATAACTATGTTTTAATATCTTGGGGCTGTTAATTCCAAACTTTCTGATGATACAAAAGTATATTTCCTTTTTATGAATTTTGGAGTTATGGCCTGCTGATGTCATTGCAACCTGCTTGTCTTGACTTACAGGACACAGAAATACAAAAAAAAGTGTTTTCAGTGAAAATATTCCTTACCTGATGTGTTTCGTGATTAACAAACTGAACAAGAGATGTTTGCTCCTTGATTCTTCCGGAGAATTTACAAACAACTTCTGTATGTCATAGTGTAACAAATAGTTTACGTTTTGTCCATTGTGCATTTTTCTGGTGTATGTGTCTTGAATGTAATTTTATTAATCCCCTGCCTAGTTTAATATTAATAGATATAGAAGTTTCTCCAAATGATGTACATATTTGTGCTCCTTGCTTTTCTGGGCTTTGTTTTGAAGCAACAAGAGGTCTTTCAGAGTCTGCATTTGATGAGAGATATTCAGAAGATACCAAAATGCTTCTTTTGCAGCTCAGGTGCAGTCTTTGCCTGTGTGATTGACTGTGATGACCTAGGAGAGCACAGAGAAAGTTTTTGTCCTGCTGCAGTCGGTGCTACCTCTTGGGAAGTGCTTAAAGCAGATCCATTGGCACATGCTTAAATAATACGGATATTAATTGTAGTGTTCTTGGAAAACTCTGGCTACTTTTTGGCTATGAAAGGCTACATTTACTGCTGCAATTGGGTAGCATTTTTTTCTTTGTCCTCAGCAGCATTTGCTTTGAAACAGCTGTTTCCTTTCTCCAAGAAGTGAGCAAGAGTGATCTTTAGTGCAATCTCCTGTTCACATTCACCCAGACATAGTATTTAAGGTGATATCTTGACATTGTTGATATGAAAGAGGTTTCCTCCCTCCTCACCTTATTAATAGGTACCTCTAGATCCTTATGTGTGAGGTGCTGCAAAAGTGGTCAAGATTCATGAAAATTATTGTGTAGAAAACAGCCTAAATGTTTAGTGTTAGTATTTATCTTGAGGATAACCATGCCCATTGTAGTGTTCCCTTTCCTTGTTTGTTTCTAGGTTGCCATGGTTTCTGGTAGCTCTTTCTTACTTCTTCCTGGCATACACCCCTGTCTATGGATTAACATATGTAAATGTGGTTTTGCTACACATTTAGTTAAGAGAATATGATGGCACATGACAGAGCAATGTGTTACTGACTTCAGAGGTTAAGTTTGTTCACAAATGGGAAATGTAGCTGTAAACTGTGTAGTGAGTTCAGGGCTGGGTCTTGCAAATACTTGCACAAGTCAACAGTGTATGAGAGGAATGCCACTTAAATGAATCTGTTCTCAGGATCAGAACTCAGGTTGTTGATATTAATTTGAAACAATGAAGATTTGTGTAATTGAAGTGGCTTTCTAATTAAAAATAAATAAGAAAAATTAAAGTTCATGTGCTTTAATTGCAGTATTATGTTGCCTTAAAAGTTCTCAGAATCAGCACAGAGAACTTGTTTGCTTCTTAAATCTGGAGGGGTTTTCATTTAGTACTAGAAGGATTGATGAGTGTATGATAATTCTGATGTTGTATTTCTGGTGTTAATTGCTTTATTGAATTTTTCCTTCAAATTGAATACTGCCAAGAGGTGTTGGACACAGTCCTTTGAAATCCATGCCCTCTGTAGATGCCATCAGGCAGAGGCAGTTTCCAGGCGATGCCCTCGATGCTCTGGGCACTGCAGCAGGGATTGTCCTCAGGGACCTGCAGGCTGGCTCATCTCACAGGGATGTGCTGACCCTGCACTGGGGTGTCATGAGTTTGTCATGTGGGTGGAAGTGAAGTCCCTTTGTTCCAAGGTCAGGTATGGGACAGCTCTTCCTGGTGAGCTGCTTTGTGTTGCACTTGGCATCCACGAGGGAAAGTGGTCTCATGGTGCCTTTTCTCTGAGCTGGCATCATTTGAATCTCCTAAACTGTAATGGAGGAGTGAGAAGGTAATTTTTCATGAGATTACTTGGTGATATTTTAAATTTATTTTTGAATCTTCTGTAACTTGTTTTGTTTCTAGTACATTGCCTGTGTATTTGACTTGTGTATACTCTTTTTCAGTGGTTGACAAATAAAATTACTTAAAAAAATACACATTGACAGTTTTAAGGAACTAGTTGGTTTCACACAATATGGAGCTCAGTTTGTGATTTGGTAGTCCAAGGTCAATTTCTCTCGTGCCTACAGAGAGGCACCCTCAAAGAGGTGCATTTGGGAGCTCAAGAGGAATTTTAGTCTATGAGCAGCTTTTAGGTTTGGGTTTTTTTTCTGGTCTATAAACCTCCCAAAAGCTAATTCTCAGATTATTCCTGAAAGCCAAAATAGCTGTTAGATACGTAACACCCGAGACTTCTACCTTGAAACTTCTTCAGCATTCCACAAAGTTTTATGTACATTTGTAAGTTATTCAAGAAAATGAAAAAACCCAAAGTTTTTTACCAAGCAATTCCAGAGCAGGAAAATGCTTGGGGACCCATCTTACTTGGCTCGTTAGCTTTCTTATTAAGTAATAAATGAGGCTCCAGATGGCCAGAATGTTGCTAGAACTGAGATAATTTTCTTTCAGATGAAAAATTTATTTTAAAACTTCAGCTGAGAAGAAATCTGTGTTGTACTTTCTCACTGCTTACCATTTGCTATGACGGGGTATTCACAGGAGCTGAGTAGTTAATTAAGTGGCTCAAAATTGCAAAATTTGTCAGCATGTACTGCATATTTGACAGTTGTTGCCTGTAGGAGATAAAGCAAACAGTTGCAGCAGCAGTATAATGAAGATTTATGGCTTTAGGACACAGGCATATGTGGGAGAACAATTTGTAATAAGGGATCAGCTTCTTGTTATACAATTCATGCCTTTTGTAGATGGCTGTAGACTTAATACTTCAGTTTGTTGCTTTCAGTGGAAAGAAGTCTTGCAGTAGGCAGTTTGTAAATGAAGTGAGACATATAAAGCATGTCAGCCATACTTGATAGGAAAAAATAAGTTTTCTTTAATGTCAGATCAGTTTATATTCATGATCTAACTCAGAGGCTGTTTTTACTTTAAGCTTTTGTACCATCTTCTCTGGGAGCTACATGGAGTGTAGTAAATAATGCCTGCTGTGTGTTGTCTAAGAGCAGCAGCCATTTCAAAATTGTGTCATAGCAATCCCAAAGTCCTTTTCCATAATAGTGACTTGCTTAATTTTTACATTTCTTTGGCCCAAGCTACTCCCTCCATGTGTCTTCTAGTCCAAAGGCAGCAGGCACATCACTGTGCTTCTACCAGTGTGCAGCTGGAGCCAGCATTTGAACATTGTAAAACAATTTTCTGGTTTGATCTGCCACTGTGGATTCTTTTCCTGAAATTAATAAGTGTGCAGGTACCTGCAATACAAGATTTAAAAGATCATTTGCAGAATAAATCTTCAGTTCTGCCTGTTTTCAAGGTCACATGACTTTCAGTATTTGGAAGGTTTCAGAGGAGTTTCATCAATGTGCTTGTGGTTGTGGAAGCTGATATTGCATGTTGTGCCATGAGAGGTGTCCTGGCAGTCTCAGGCTTGTGGGTGTGCGTGGCTGTCCCTGAGCACCTTCCTTGGCTGATCCAGTTGGCTCTTCACCCTTTGGTTAATGAATCTCTTTGTAGACATGGAATGCTCGATATGGGGTCCTTGGGATGGTGGAGATCCAACACTTGAGGTGTGGTCATGTTTGCACTGAGGTAAAGGAACCTGGCTCTGTGTGTGTGCCAGGTGTGAGTCACGGCTGTGTGGTAGTTTCTGTCTCTTGTTGCACTAAGTCTCCCCCCAGGGAAACAATTCTTCCTTCTTGGTTTTCAGTCTCTTCTGGTCAGTGTGATGCAGCACTTGAAAACTACCTGTGTAAAACTGCTGGGTCCTGCACGTTACAATGGACAAGGCTTCAGTTACAAACTACTTCACAAATGGCCATTTGTGATGGTGAAGAGACTGGAGTTATGCTTTGTTCTGGTCTTTTGAAATACTTTTTGTCTTGCTGTTCTGTATTGTCTATGTCCAATACGTAATGACTCTCAACTTTTGGGTTCTTGGTAAACAGTTGGGTAAAACATGCAAGAGAGAACTTGGGTAGTTTTCTCTGTGTGCAGCTTGATTCAGGTCAGAATGGCTGGAGTCAATTCTGCTGATGGCGTCATACCACCACCACTCATTGCATAATGGCTGGGTTTTAATTAGCTCCTGTGTGGCTTAGCTCTACATTTTTAATGACAAATTGATTTGACTTTGCAAGGTGCAAGTTTAAAGCTGTCAGAATAGAGGTACTTGACCTCATAGCATTGTATTTTCTCCAGTTTCTTTAAAAGATAGACTGTGAGCTTCATATTCTCTTGGTGGCAGTGATACAGGTTTGTGTTGTGGGGTCATTTGAAGAAAAGGTTCTTTTGAGGAGGAAAAAGGAAAATAAAACAAGCCACCCAAGATTTGTGATGCTGTTTGAATTATATTTAATTTGGAACCAGCTATTTGGGGGGCATTTTGATAGTTCTTACACAGGATATGGCATTATGCAGTTTTGTTTGCATGTGAACAATATGAATATTTAAAATGTTAGGTTGGTTCTTTTCTGGAATAAATGCACTCATTTGTGAGAGGCCTTTTAGATAACCAAGGGGGGATGAGTGGAATAAATAAAAATTTCCCTTGAGGGATAATTTCCCATTTTGTTTTGGCATTTGGCTTTTAATGAAATACCACAGAAGTGCAAGATCAGGACACTGGTAAAAATGAAGCTCATTAACTTTCAAACTGATGATATAAACTATCTTAAGTATGGCCAAGTAGCAAAGTAACTGGATCCCTACTGGTTAATATGTTAGTTTTGAAATTAAAAAGCTGGAGCCCAGTATGGTGTGTAGAACATTAAAATAACACCCCCTGTTGGTAATCAGAGCTGGTGACTTGCAAAGAGCAGGTTTTTGTAATCTGCTCTTACTGAGCAGATGATGCCTTTGCAGTTCACGGTCACTTTATTTTATGGAAAACCAGTGTTTATAGGTAAATATTATTAGAGGGTCACAGGAATACAGTAAAAAAAACGTACCACAAAATGTGCTGGAGAGGACATAATTTATTCTATCAAAGTTGTTTCTAGAATTTTAAATATATGTGAGACTTGATGTGCACATTCAGCCTGGTTGGTGCCACCAGGGAGGATCTTCCCTTTGAGTGTTCCTGCTGTCACGTGCTTAGGCACAGGAGTAATTGCTTTGAGATAATGGAACATTTTTGTCTTGATTAATCCTGTTAAACATTTAAAAAATAAATTGTATTTCTGTGAAAGGCAGAACTGCCTCACCTGGCTCAGAACTTGCAGTTCTCCATTCCTTGTTGAAGCAGGGATTGATGCTGTTGGAGAGAGTATCTAAAAGGGGATGGAGATACCAGGTGTGAAAGAACTGTTTGAACTGGTCATGAATAACTGCTGGAGCAAGGGAGTTCAGGTCTCATATTTGAGGAACTGGTTGTGACATGGGAGCCTTCTGCATTCTGCAGGGAGATCTGGCAAATGCACTTGTCCCAGGAAGCACCTCAGGTTTTGCTGGAGTCTTAGTCCCACATTCCCCAGTTAGCGCTGTGGAAGTGCATGTCCAAAGGCTTTCAGTTATTTTTATTTCAGTCTATATCTGCCACCTCTTCCCTTAGGCTGAGCCATGAGGCCATGGCTTTGATTGCCATTTGGATTAGAAATGTTAATGCTGCCCTTCCTTATACCAGGAAAGGGCCTTCCCTTTGGAAAGAAAAGGGCAGAAAATACCTGTGTGCGTGTGCTTGCAGGACACACATTGTGTACAGGTAACCTTGTGTTATCTGTGAGCATTTTGGTGTGGACTCTGCTATTAAATGGTTTCTCTCCTATGCTCAATGACTTTGAAATTTGCTTATTCTGTAATTAAAAATATCTTGGCTAGGAAGTCCTGAGCCTCCAATTGCTGTTTTAACTTCTCCGTGCCTGAGGCAGGTCTTTTGAATAAATAATCTTTAGAGCTGCTGCGGGTACTGACTTCTTACAGAAAGGACAGATGGGAAAGAGCAAAGCAGAAATTTCATACACCAGACTGACTTGGTTCAAGGAAGAGTCAAGTCCAAAAGCCAGTGTCAGGATTTGTCCCTGTGGCTCATGTTTGTCTTGTGGCTCATGTTTTCCATCTGACACAGCCAGCATCTTGGCACCCACAAGGGCAACTCAGTTGATGCTGGGGATGGTTTTCAGCAGAGGAACCAGAATGGCTGCAAAAGCACTGTTTCTTTCTTCCACTTTGAAGTAGGAATTAAAATAGTGGCTCCTGATTCCATTGTGCCAGGACAGGGAAAAGAAGTTATCAGACTTGCTAATGTCTAATGCTGCACCTTTCCAGCTGGACCAGCACTTCCCCACCTTCACCCACATTTTTCTGGCTGCAAGGTAAAAGCAAGGACAGGTGATCCTGTTTGTGCAGAGAGCAGCAGAACTCAAGCAGCAGCATTTTGGGCATATTGGCAGATCTGCTTTCATGGCTTTGTGGGGGTGTAAAGCCCTGGGCTACCAAGGATGGGGATGACAGGCACTGTACCATTAGTGGGGTTTCCTCTGCAGCTTGTGTTCATGTGTCCAAAGAAGCTGTAAAATGAAAGGGAAAGGCAGCTGTGTCTGTCATACACTTTATTGTTCATGTGGAGCTTGGCTGATAAATAGGACTAAATTAAAGCAACACTTGTGAAAAGGAAAACCCAACCATGACTCAGAAGTGCAAAATCGCCTTCCACGTGTCCAGACACTATGAGGTTCTGGTTTGCTGGAGACAGCACATGAATGTACCAGCAAGGCAAAGGCTTCAGCTTAGTGATATCCTACATGCAAACAAGACACCTGGTACAGAATATGGCTTTGTTGCTGGGTAGTCACCTGTGACCCTGAGAAACAGCTTCTGTTAAGAACAGGTCACTGGTGAGTTTTTCTCTAGTTCCCATTTACAAGTCGTGGTGCTGTCTCACTCAAACCACTGAGCAAGGGCTGCTGAACAGTAACTGCTAGGGAAGTAAGATGAACAAAAAACAAGTAAAAGCCAAGAACAACAAATCCTTGCCCACCTCCAATGCATTTGGACATGGCTCGTCTGTCAACAGCACCAGTAGAAGCAGGCAGTTCCTGTGGTGGAGAAGTGGTTTGTGATGGGAAGACTTAAGACTTGCAAAGGATCAGAAAAACTAGCAAGTGCATCCCAGGTATGAAATTACAGTAACACATTGCCTAAGGCTGAGAAAGGTCTTAATTGCATCGTTCCATTGGGCGCACAGCTGGCAGCAGCTGAAGTAGCTGTGCCTGTCCCTTTGCACATTCCACCCTATTTCCTGCTCACCTGTTTTTGCAGCTCTGTGAAGGAACTAGCTCGACTCCAGAAGACAAAGTGCACGAGATGCTGCATACTTGGTCTTGTGGTAGTTTGAGAAATGTCTGGCAAAATGTTCCCAAAGTAAAATTGGTTGCCTCATAGTGGAGGAGGGATGAAAGCTGTAGGGAGTGAGCATAGTGTGGAGCTAATTTGGTGGCTGCTACCAAGGTCTGTAATTTACTTGCCCATGAGAGTATCTGGAAAGGCGTCTACCTACCAACCAGGTCACCCAGTGAGGTAAGGACAGCAGCTGGGGCGGTGCTGCTGCCAGCAAGCACAACCACCCCACATGCTTGGGCATCTTGGTGCCTCGGTTTTTTCCCAAGAGTGACGTGGAGCCCTCCCTCCCCCAGCATTTCCTGTGTTGTCTGTGCAGGGAACCAGCAAGTGCTGACCGGTGCTGCCCGCAGCAGCTGGTGTGTCCTGGTGGGTTTGCAGTTCCAGGCAGCAGTGGCACAGGAGTGATTCTATGGCTGCAGCCCCGTTCCTGTGGGACAGGGGCAGTGGCAGCCTTTACCTGCTGGCCTGGCACCAAAGCTGCTGCTGAGCTGGAGAGCCTCAGACGTGCCTGGGTGCTGAGGCAGCTGTGCCAAGGCAAGCCTGGGAGCCAAATGGCATCAGTGGCACAGCCCCACCAGAGCACTGGGGGTTCCTGCAGCTGTGGGGCAGAGCAGCCCCAGGGCTCAGGAATCCTGCCAGCTCCTGCAGCTACTGAGGGACTGAGGTGCCAACTGAGGGACTGAACATGGGACCTGATGTCAGGTAGGACTAGCTCTGCCAACTAGGAAGATCAGCATTGAGGGGAGAGCTGTGCTACCCTCTGTGTTTCTGCTTGGGGCTGTAAAGGTGTCATTGATGGAGGAAAAAAAAAATAGTTGTACCTAATCCTGTTCAAAAAGTTTCCTTTGTTTTTTTTCCATTTTTTTCCTCCATATTAGTGTAGAGGAATAGCCTTGGGATCCTCTGCAGGGGCAGTGTGTCTGTGAACACACCTTGTTTAGAGTTTGATGAGAAGTTTGTTTAACTGGCTGAATATCATGTGACAACAGCACTATTTGTTTGTCATTTTCTGATACATAGTTGGGAGCAGCAGGTTTTCCTAGGAGGCCATGTCCCAAGGTCTTGGGATATTTTTATATTTCACCAGTAAAAGCCATTAGCATCTTCAAATTCGCTTATTTCCTACACCACCACATTCCAGCTAGGGCTGTCTTTTCATTTACTTTCTTGCCTTCAAAGTGCAAAGCCAGGGAGCAAACCAGAAGTGATTACGCAGCTGTTCAGGCACTAGGAACATGGACAGTGATTTGATAAAGCAAAAAGCCCGACTCTTTAGACACACCCCACAGAGAGGCTTGGTCAACAAGCAGCACTGAATATGTTAAATAGATTTCCACCAACTTGCCTGGAGAGCTCTTCATTTCAGTGCATGATTTGGGCTCTGGGGCAGATGTTATTCAAAAGGAAAAAAACCCCAATTTTGTTCCCTATTTCTCAACGTATTTGCTGCAGCAATGCCATTCCTTCACGTGCCAGAAGAGCTCAAGGTCAGCAGGGTACACTGCATCTTCTCTCTCAGCAGGCTGCAGCCAGCACTTTCCTGTGTGCTGGGTCCGGATCAGGAGCCAGCTGGGCTCCTCCTTCCAGCCTCCCTCGGTGCAGAGCTCCCACAAGCCTGGCCTGGAGCAGCAGCTGGAAAGCAGCAAGGCAGGAGCAGGAACTTGCACATGGGTGTGTTTTTCTGTCAGTCCCTGGGGCTGTGCCTGGCAAGTGCTGCTGGCTGGGACTCCAGCACCTTGAGAGAGTGGGGATGGGATAAGCTCTTCCTGAGATCTCCCCTGCTGTGCTCCAGTTCATTTTTGACATCTCCCAGAGCACGATCCCTGCTGTCAGAGAAACCCCTGGTGTTCCTCATGCTTCTCCCCATCCAGTGGTTGAGTTTATATCTTGTTCTTCTGTCTCATGGTTAAAAAAATATATATTTTATTTTTCATCCTCGTCTCCCTCGCTCATGCTGCTGAGGGAGGCAGAGGCAGCTTTTGGAGAAGAGGGAGGGGAGGTCTTATTGATGACCCAGGGTGGAGATGGAGAACGGGACGGAGAGCGGCCTCGTGTAGGACTGCTGTTTGGGCTCTGCCGGGGAGAAAAAGCCTGGAGCATTCGGCCGCTTCGTTCCTGGAACATCTGCTTCTGCAAAAGCAAAGTGAAAAGATGCTCTTTGAGTAGTGCACAGAGGGGAAGGCTGTGGGCAGGCAGGGGTTGCACTGTGCCTCTCACTGGGGAGTGAGCAGAGCCAGAGCCCTGGAGCATGGCTGGTTTGCCTCTGCTGTGCTCATGATAACCTGGTCCTTGCATGCACATTTTTACCTCAGCTGGGCCCCCCCAGTGTGAGAACACTGTGTGTACTGGCCCGAGCTACACATGGGGGACTCCCTTTGTGGATTTTGTATGTGTTGGTCATGCTCTTGCCTCCAAAGGTCAGTTTTCTGCCTGAACACCCAACATTCCTAGTTCCCACAGCCTTTTCCTTCTAGAATGTTGGGATGGACCACCCCTTTCCTCCTGAGCTTCCTGACTTTCCCAGCCTTTATTCCTCTGTCCCTTTCCAAGGGAGACAGCCCGATGCCTGCCAAATACTGGCAGCCACTTCCCCAACTCCCTGGAGCAGGCACAACCCAAACTCATAAACTGAGGGTGGGAATGTCAGAATTTGGATGTCTGTTGCAAAGAGAAAACACTTGCAGGCTCTATGTTCTGCTTGGAGCTTTATTGTCACTTTTGCTTTGTAAAGCTGAGTGGAGGCCTGCCAGAGCTAGTGGGGTGGAAGAAACAACTCTGCAGTCAAGCAATCTGCTCCACTAAGGCACGTGCCTCTACTGGTTAGCAGCAATGTGGCCTTGCGTCACGCTGGGTTATGGAAGACGTGGTATGTGCTGTGCAGCTGCTGCAGGCTTCACGTGGAAAAACCCAAATCCGAGTGCCCTGCTGCTCCTCCTGGGGGTGGGGACCAAGAAGCCTCAACCTTGGCTGAAGAACTGGGAGTCGAGTCACAGGCGATGCTTGGCTGAAAGGAAGATCCAGCCCCGACAAAGTTAAGTTACCACTCAGGCCTGAGAGGAAAATACTTGTGCAGAATGTATGGGTTTGCCGTTTTGGGCAACTGCAGGCTTGATCTCAGCTGAGTTTTCATCTTGTTCCTATTCCCCTTCTCTCTGCAGTGACTCTGCTCTGTGCTGACACAGTATCTGGCTGTCCATCTTGCTCTTTCTCCTCCTCTTTGAAACTCAGTATTCCCTGCCAGCAAAGAGGCAGATGTTGGTTTCCCTCTCGAGTTTCTGGGTGCTTGCTAAATCCCAGGGCTTAAAAATCAAACTTAAAAATTAGATGTTCCTCTGTGAGCTCCCTCTCCTCATTTACATCTTTACCACATTAGCCTTTATTGACTTAGTTTTAGAGCCTGGATGTCGCTGCAGTGCAGAATGGCAGAACAGTTCCTGCCTGGAGCTACACTTACCAAGGCTCTCGTGCATAAAACCCCATGGTGTGTAACCTACCCCTGCACTACTGCTAGGTCCAAATTAATCAAGACTTCCTAAAATCTCAATAGTTAGCAGATGGTGGTTGCTCCTGATAAATGGTGCCAGGAAGCATTCAGATGGGGGAGGATTTCTGCAGCTGAGAGCTGCAGGGATGTCAGCAGGGCTGGCAAAGCCCCAGACCTGTTTGGAGTTCAGTGGTAGGGGTGAAAAATTTCTCTTCAGATCACAGAAAGGTGAGGTTCTGTTGGCTTGTTTCACCCTCTCACTGAAGATAATTCCCAACAAAAAACCCATGGATGATATGAAATATCTTTTTCCTGGCCAATCAAAATACTTGGACTTCTGTCACTTCAACCAACTCAGTGGCACAGTGGTGCTTCATGGTGGTGTGGCAGCAGTGCTGGAGGACATCCAAGTGCCCCACCCTGGCTTGGCCTGCACCATCCCGTGTGGCAGGGAGTACTCAACTGTGCCTCAGTCACAGAGGCCAGGGATGGCAAGGGGAATCCCACCTTCCTGCGAAGTCCTTCAGTCAGGCTGTAGGACACCTGCTTCCCAGGCCTTCAGTGAAGAGTTTGTTGCTTGAACAAACTGATGCACTCACACCTCCAGCGTTGCCTCCTGCATTAGTGCTGGAACCACCAGGCTGCTAGCTGTAACACAGCTCTGCAGGAGGAGGAGGTGGTGTCACTCACCAGCCTCAGAACACCTCCTGCTCTCCAGCTGTGCCCTAGCAGGGTCAGTAGGCCATGCCCTTTGCAGGCAAGGAGCTACTTGGGCCATTGGGTGCTGAAGAAGTAGAACAGGTGTTAATGGCTTCCTTGGAGTGTGGGAGAGTTAGACAAGGCTGGAGGCACTGTGGTCCTTTACCAGAGGTAGGGAAATAATTTCAAAGCCTTGATTCAAGCAAGCTCAGGTACATCCAACCAGTTTAGGGTTAGTTTTTGGCAATTTCACTACTGGGAAAAAGCATTTTGCCTGTTTCTGAATTTTACTGCCTGTATGTTGATACCCCTTTGCTTCACAAACAAGGGCTGGGTGGGTACTAGAGAAGGCTTCTGCTTTTGAGTTGCAGATTGTTCCAAGGCCATTTTAGGTCCAGGCTGCAGACAGGTGGTATGGCCTAAACACCAGCCCCAGGTTCCAGTTGCAACCTGTCCTATCTGAACCCCTGCTGATGTCTGATTCAGCTGTTTGGAAGGCAATCTTCCTCAAGTGCCCCTTTGTGCTGAGCAGGGGGAAGCCAGCTCCTTGAAGGGACACCTCATCTGAAGGGACATTTCTGAGAGGGACTGGCACAAAAACCCTGCCCTGTGAGCTGTGCTTTCTCTCCACTGACCTCAGTTGTAGGTGGCTGTTTGTAAATGTCTGAGAGGAGCTGGAATGGACACGTGCACCCTGGAGTGGTGTCTCTGCCATAAGATCCTGTGTGCCAGGCTGTGTGGTGGTCCTGTCTCACATCACAGGAAAGTTTCATACCACACTAATCATTGTTTCTGACCTCTCTGTGACTCTTACAGAAAACGTACACACAGGGGATTGCACAGGTGGGCAAAATTGCCAATGAGTTACAGACATCTAGACAGTTGAAAACTGACATTTGGACCTCTTTCACAAATAGACATTTTTTGTGGGTTACATGGCACTTACTTTTAGAAAATTGATGCTAGCATAAAGTATATTATAATAATTATTTGTGAAATAATAATAGCATATTAATGGCATGCAAATTACTGATCTAGGAATCCAGCATGCCCATAATGATTCCTGTACTTTTAATGTCAACATTAAAAGCAACTTCTAACTAACAGTGATAAGGCAAATTAACATTAATAACAGTTTTGACACTAATACTAAGTTATCATTATTTTAAAAGTCTTTCCTCTTGCCAAGGCTCAAACTGATTCTAAAAAAGCTACACCACCTCTCAGCTTGCTGTCACTGATGCTTTTCTGACAACACTGAAGAGATTTCACTCCTCTTGTTCTTAGCAAAGGTCCCTGTGATTGCACCAGACTTCCTACTCTGTGGTCAAACAATAAGAGTTTCTAGATTTTAAAAGCCCTTTGCAGAGCACCTTTTCCTTAATTCAATTTGGTAAAATGTTTTATCAGCAAAGTTTTTTAAAAATGCCATTAGCATGCAATGTTGAGTGGACAGAGCCAGGAAATAGGATCAGTGCTTTTGAATTCTTTTCCTCTCTCAGCTAAACTCATCTCACCTCCTGTGGATTTCACATGCTCCGTTAGCTTTAGTTATTCAGCATGTATGGCCAAAGAACCATCCCAAAAGGGGAACACACACCAAGCTTTATGGCCACAGAGGAAGCTTCATGTGGATGTGGACAATGCAGGTAGACCTGGGCATTTCATCAGAAGAGTTACTTTCTTGTCCCTCTCCCAGGAACATGACAGTGTCAATGAACAAACTGCTAAATAAAAAGCTCATGTTAATGTGGCTGGGGCCTGTGTTCTTCAGTGATCACTGCCTTTGTATGTATAGAAGTAGCTGTAAGATGACACAGTCTCTGTTCTGAAGCCTTCACAGCCTAATTTTAGGTTTTTCTCAACTGAGTGGTAATCAACACAGCAAGTGAGTGCAAAGATGAGAACTCCAGTAAGGCAGGCACTGCATGACTTGGTAGCACTGAGTTGTGAAACAGCACTGATGGGAGCTATTTAATTCACAGAAGCTCTGTGACTCTTCCTACGTGTTTGCTTACAAACAAAATATCTGCTGAGCTCCTTCCAACAGAAGGTGCCTTTTTCATTCAGTGTTTGCAACCAGAGCAGTGTGTCTGAGATGGTGCCTGCACTGGAAGGTCTGGGTTTTCATCCCAACACAGATAAATTCCACATTCAATTTAAGCTTTGTTACTGGTTTCAATGCAGCCAAGCAAAGTCATACAAGCAAACAGCTTCTTGAGGTTTGGCATGCTATCAGAACTGACAAATGAGGACCAAGACTTTTTGGGCTCTGAAGTATCACCAACTCACCACTCAGTGCATGAGTTTGGTTTGAGCAGGTTTCTCTCCAGAAATATGCTGTTGTAGATTCTGAACTGCCTTTCTAAGGCACTTGAGGACCTTCACTTGAGGTGAAGCCAATTGTGAAGCTAGCACATACCAAGTAGAACTTTTCAAGTGCTTTAATCCCACCTGAGCCTTCCCTGCTGTCAGTTAGATGAGCCTGAACTTGACACGTAAAATAATTTCTTGGAACTTTGTATCAGTAGTTTTTGAAGCTAAAAAATTATAATCTTCTACTGCTGAATACAGAGCATGAAGAAAACTACTGAAAACCTTTTCAATGGTCCTGTTTTTCCTCACTACCTCCAGTGTATATCCCTGATGTCTGAGTGGTTGCATTTAATGCTAACGGGGCCAATGGGCTGTATTGGCCTGTTTGCTCACGTGGTGCTGTAATGCAGCTCTGCTGCATGCAGTATTATGTTCAGCATCACATCTTCACAAAATACAGATATTATGCCAAACAAGCAACTGCCAGAAGCACTAAATCCTTCTGCTGCAGTATTGGTATGCATTAATGGCTTCAGCAGCCAGGTTTGCCATTACCCTACTGTGCTGGTTTTCAAGACAAAGTCTACAGCAAAAGTATCTGCTCTTGACCTGTGTTAGAAGAAACAAAAGCACTCAGACTTCCTGGGATGGCAGAATACCTACCCAAGCTCCATCAGGTCCAAACAGCTCTAAAAAGTTGCCAATAAATTCCCTGGACTTTTCTTCCCATTTCTGAATGAGGTCATGGCTCTTCTCTTCCACCTTGTAAACAAATTCTTTTGACTTTTCCTCCACATTCTTGACCTTTTCTTTCATTTTGTCCACTTGGTTTTGAAAGCGATATTTCTTCTCCTGTTTTGAAAGTGTGGTCAAAGATTAATAAAAAAACTTGGAAATAATTAGCCCCAAATAGAAAAAAAAATTGCATTAATGCATCCTAATACATATGGCCTTGGTTAGCTATTCCCACATTATTTTTATAAATGCAAGTTTAACATTTGTGGAATGAAGTGCAGAAGGTACGTATTGAAAAGACTTCTCGTGTGATTACTGTGTTTAATCCACTACATGAATCTTTCTATTTTCAAACTGAATGCACTTTGAAATTGATGTGAATCTTGTGAAGAATAGGAGTTGAGAAACTAACAGCTCAAATTTAATAGCAGGCAAATGGCAAATTTCCCTATGTTTCCTAGCAAATGCTGCTGACTCGCCAGCCTGGATATCAACTTGTACCAAAATGTCTTTGGGTGGATTTCTGCAGAGCAGAAGGAGAATTCTCATCAATTCTGAGCCTGGCTAATACAGGAGCCTCTGGCTGCAATATAGATGTGTGTAGGCCAGTGGCTTGTGGCCAGCAAATTTCACTCCTAATTGCTAAGTCACACAGAAAAAGAGAGAGAGAGAAGATAATATTAGGGAGCTCCTGGGAAAAGCTTCTGAAATACTTCAGGATTAAAGGGCTTTTCTCTTGAAATGCTTGTGTGCTCCACAAATTTTTGGTACAAGGAAATAAGCAAGGTTGTCCTCCTGAAGATGTGGTAGTCTGCATAGAAGCACAGATCACTACTGGCTTTTCATTTTCTGTTAACTCCATGTAATGGGCACTTGAATTGACTTTAAAAACAAGCACTGAAGTGAGGTTTATTCTAGCTCACAAATCAGTAGAAGAACTCTTTGCAAGCCACGAGCACAAATGAAATCCCCAAGGTCCAAAGAAACCCAACTCCCTCTGTACCTAAAGGGTGATCAGCCCTTTATTGAGGAAAGCAGTGCTCTTCTACAAACAATACCAGTGCTCTTGAAAATCTTGGGGATTTAATTTTGAGACAAACAGCCTCTGGTGCAAATCAGTATTTCTGCATTTAAATTACAGTATGCTTAACAATCACATGTCAGGAGGTTCTTCAGGAGACATCAGTGTCTGAGATGGGGGAAAGCATAACTTCTACAACGGTGTATTAACCTCACAGCTGCTAAAGGATAAATTTGAGAATCTCCAAAGCATCCAGCATGCCTTATTTTAATGGATATTTGCAATAGCAGATGGAGAACTTACAAGCAACAATTTTTAAAGGTGTAGAAGACTTCAAAAAAAAGCACAGTGAAATAAATATTTATGCCCTGTGATCTGGGGTTTATCTGCTAGACTTCAAAATAAGAAAAACTAATGGAATGACACAATTCAGTCCTTCACAAAGGGGCTTCCAAGCTCCAGGGAGGGAGTTGAGGAGTCCTGCTGTGAGCATCTCAGTCACAACAGGGATTTCAGTTAAGTGGGTTATCTTGAGGTTTTAAGTCTTGAGACAAAAAATGAAGGAAGGTAAAGTATAATTACCACCTCATTGGAGGGGCAAATCTGTATGGGGAAGATTAATAATCTGAGCCATCCTTTCACGTGGCTCTCTTGCCATTTTGACTTCTGAGCTTTACAGCAGCATCATTTATGTACCAGCTTCCTAGCATACTTCCTTGTCTTTTGAAAACCATTGTAGCTTTCCCTAGTAATCTCACTGCTCTACAATTAGCTTTCTTGGATTTTTTTTTTTTTTTTTTTTTTTTTTTTTTTTTTTTTTTTTTTTTTGGTTGGTTTTCTAATCCTATCACATTGTAGAGAAAATTTGGATCTCAAAATCCATGCTCTCTGGGCTGGCTTCTTGGAACAGGAATATAGAAAGAAATCGTGTGTTGGGTGAATGGTTAAGCAGCCTCTGGTGGGAGGGTGGGCTCCTTCCTAGTGTGTCATTGTCACCTACAGCTCAAGGAGGAACAGGGAGCAGCAGCTTTGTTAACGGCGTAAGATGAAAGCAAAGCTGCTAATCAACAGAAGTAATTAAAACTACTCTCAGCTTACCAGTTTCTTTTAAATTAAGTTCTTTCCAGCTATTTTAAAAGCAGCAGGAGGAAGATACAATTTCTTAACCTCTACTTTACATTCAGGATGCTAGGAGAGTGCTAGAGGAGTGAATGTGGATGAGTGTACTCACATTGATAAAACTGACATTCAGCTCTTTGGCGGTGTATCCCCGCTGCAGGTTGCGCCGGGCGTACACGTCGTAGTCCCGGACGATCCGCGTGATGATATCCGATGTGGAGATACCTTCGGTTCTCTGCGTAGGTACAAACATTCCTGAGCAAAGTGGGAAAAGAAAGCCTACTGATAAAGCTTGGCAGGACCAGGCACTGCAGCAGATAGCTGAGGATGAACACAAAAATACCTGACAAAGGTTACAGCCTTGCAGTTCTGCCTTATTGCTAGTTCTCTCCTGTTGTTTCTGTGTGAGTTTTGGGAAGGCAAGGGTGCTATACTACTTGTTTTTTTCTCAAGTCTTTAGAAAGACTAAAAATTGCCCTCTCTACAATGTCAGCTGTGATGTGGAAATTATTAGACTGGCAGGGGCTCCTGAGCCAGGAAGGCCAAGCATCACAGCTGTGGCCAATTCACTGAGCAGTTCTTTCCATAAGCACGGCCCTTATTTTATGTCATATAAAGGAGCAGGGAGGTTTGCTACTCTCCTTCATTTCCACTCCTGTGCTGCACCATCTGACAGGCTCGTTCTGCTGAGTAGAACAGGCCAGCCTTTGGCCTTGAAAAAAGCCAGGAAAAAGATGCATTACCATAACAGGAAAACACCCTGGAGGTGCTAGTGGTTTGTAACAGGAAGATGAAGTGTAACGGTAGTGTTTCATGTCCATCCAGCCATGCCAGTGTCTACATAACCATCCTCCCTGCTCTGACAAATCAGCCCCCAAGAAAACTGGCCATTTATCAATACTGCTTTTACTTTCCTCAATACAGTTGAAATATATGTTGCTTTCTAACTGCTCCTCACTAAGGCAGGAGCACCTACTCTTAATGCAATTCACAAATGCAATAGTAGCAGAGTGCAGGCACGTATTTTAGTAGTTATTTAGGGCTACAAAAAATTACTACCCTCTCTTATATGGAATTGCAACATGAAGCTGTTGATGAACAAGACAGAGAAAACTGGAGATGGTTTGGGAAAAGAAAGTAGTACTTTGTCTTAAAACAGTGTTATAGTTCCTGGCAAATTAATCCCCACACGTCCACTTAGAGTAAGCAGGCATTGGTACCTAATTTTACAGGGCTGGAAAAAAACTCAGAAAAGGAATCAAGAGGCTTAGCAGCCTTTTGTGACTAAATGCTATGTGATATTTTTTCCTTCTGATCTCTAATTAATACTCTGCTAAAAAATAGATTATTTTTATCACGAGCATACGTTTCCCTGATCTCTGCTTTTCAGGCTTGCAGCAGTCACTCAGGAAACTATTTTTGGAAGCAGTGAAACCCACTTTGAGCCAGAAACCTTTATAGATAGGATTTACAAGAATACATGGACAAAATCCAAACCCCACCTTTGGTAGGCTGAAAGTAGAACTGTAGGTGGACGTTACCCTTAGTCACTGACTTTGCTTTCTTCTGCTTCATCTGTTGGACTGATCCATGCTTTCCAAGCTAATTGTTCACAGATGTGCACAGTTCTCGTCAGTGCAATGTTATCCAGCTCACTGCTGCCCATATGCCCTCCCATCCACTGGAGAGAGCGGGGAATTGGGAGCCCGTGGGAATCTACCCAATGAACTCCTCAGTTCCCATCCACTTTTCTGCTCTCCAACAACCTGATGTGGGAAAATGGGAGTACTGGAACTACCTTGTAGTGACAGACACAATGGACTACAAGCCCCTGAAGCTGCAAGTCTCTTCTGCAAAGTTTGAGTTTCTCACTGGGTTGTGTGTGCACCATGCCTGTGCTCAATGACAACAGAGAAAGGTGTGATGGATTTGGGCACTCACACCAAGCCTGGTAATGATCCAGTGACACCAAGAGCTCCTGTCATGTTGTCCTGTGCACTCAACACCTTGCAGAATAAAAGCAAAATAGCTGCCTGTCCAGCAGGTGTGCAGTATGTCCCTTGGTGACTCATTCTTACCAGAGGGGCCTTTTTTCACTGCCTACAAGCTGGAGTTTGCTCTGAAACTATAGAACGGTCAATCCCAAAGGAGGGTTGTGAGTCTGATACCACAGGGAGGTTCACAAGTGGAAAAAGATCAAGAACTGCTGCTATAAAAAGCTTATTCCTTCAGCTCAGGTCAATACCCGGTCTATAGATGTCATTGTATAGTTTGAGAAGGTCACTTTGCATGGCGTATTACCATCAGGCAGATTGCTCTGGAATTTTCAAGCCTCCAGTATACATGTTTATGCAGAACAGAGAGGCTGGATTTGCCAGGGTTCGAAGCAGCATCTCCGGGGAGCAGCAGCAGGAAGATATGATTTGTTCCTCCTCCTTGCACTGTTCACTGTGTTAGGATAGCTACCACTGGCAAACAGTGGCTTAACATTATCTCCTCAAACTTGATTCATCTTCCTTGAACTGAAGAGACACAAACTCCTAATGAGTTCAGCATCCTCATGTTCAGTGTAATATGGTAGTCAACCAAACTGCTAAACAATCATGGCAAACTAATTACTCTAACACTGATTTAAACCCTCTGCCAGTATAATGAAAAGAAAATTGCCTGTGCTTGCCCATATTCAGGACTGGGATGTGTCAAGGAGGTGTCAGTTTGTGGTTATCAAAAACTGACTAAATTTGGCTGGGCTGCTGTGGGAACTAAACTCATTTTGATCCATTCAAAAGTCTTAGTCAAGCACTATAAGATTCTTTTAAAAACACACATGGGACTATTTTGTGCTAGATCTGAATGGTTTCCTTGGGGTTATGGCAGAAATTCAGCCAAGGATGTCCTTCAAGGTTTTCTTTCTGCTCAAGTCAGCAGTACCTACCACTAAGGTGTAAGACAATGTGGCATTATCTCTACTGCTTCTCTCCCAGCAGTTGTGGTCAAAAGGCAGTACAAGAATTTGAGCTGAGGCTGAAAAGGAAGGTACTAAAAATGTAAAGTTACCCTTACCTGCCTCCTTTATGTGTTTGTATACGTCATCCGATCCAGCGGAAGAGTATGGGATGTCATCGTGGGCTACAAAGTCAATCTGCCAGTGAACAGAAGAATCACATCCTACCATCACCAAATTTTGGTTCACTGGGGGACTGTTATGGAAAGTTACCTCTTTTCTTGACTTCAGCTAACTTGCTTTTGACATTCTCATTCTAAAGCCACAACCTAGTGTATTGTACTAGATTTGGGCCTGCAACTGCTGTGTTGTATGATCAAATATGAAAAAATAGAAATTTTCTCTCCAAAAGCACTGCCACTACCATATCAGTCTGACTGGCTCAGTGTGATATGCAGTACAAAACCTAAGACACAGGCTCCTGCTTTTATTCATACTGCAAAAGCAAATGGTGAAGCCTTGGCTTTCAAAACCATGGAGGCAGGATAATTGATTTTGGGTCCTTAGGGCTGTGCATATATACAAATATACCTAGTACTGTCATGCTGTCATTTTGTTACCCAGTGATGTAGACATTAAAATACACCCTACTTAATTATGCTTTTATTAGGATTCATATGTGCTGCAAGGCAATCAATAGCATGTAAAACACCCCATCCTGCCTTTTAGAGGGCACATGGCATTTTTTACATATTGCCATTAATGGGAAACACACCTTTAATTCAGGACTTAAGTCACTAGGTGACAACTTTCCTGGTTTACCATCTTCTTTTCTGAATTTTTCCAGTGTTATTTTACCCTTCAAAAGTCTCAGCAGAGAAATCATCTCAGCATACTAAGAAAAAAAGGCAAAACAAATACAACATTTTCTGACAGAGATGGAGGCAAGGAATGCTATGTATCTAATTTCAGTAACTGGAATTAACTGAATTAAATAATTTGCTTCATGTAATAGAATTTCAGACTTGCTCATTCTCAACTGTCTGTCTACAAAAGGGAAAGGAGAGAGAAGGGGAGAAATGTACCTTATGTTTTTCAAGGAACTCAGGTGTCAGTGTCCAGGGTGCATCTCTGATGACCTCATCCACATAACGACAGTGTCTGAGGGCTTCATATCGCTCAGTTTCATTCATCACAGTGAAGCCTTTGAATTTATGAGTTAAATCATCACTGCAAACTAAAACATAAAAGTATGAGCAAAATGGCTCCACATTCAGTAAAATCAGCATAACCAGGAGTTGATTATTCCTAGATAAATCCATTAAGCACTTAATTATTAGCTTGGCAATTTTTGGAGTGTTTCAGGACTTCCAAGAGTTCTGCTTGGAGTTAGCAGATAAAACTGTATAATAATGAGAGAACCTTCTCTGTCTGGAGCTGCAGCCAGATGCCAAGTAGGATATTGTAAGGCACCTCAGGTTGGGATACTTTACATGCTAAGGTAAATCAATCCCACTCTTAAGTGGGGATTTCATAGGCTGTGATATTTCAGGGACAATGGCCAATGCTTTGAAACCAACCAAAGAACATAGCATGGACAATCACAGAGTGCTCACTAATTTCAGGCATAACAAAATGGTCAAGGCAGGAAAACCATTTGACATCACCTAATCCAAACCCCCTCCACAGTCAGCTGCAGGTTGCTCAGGGCCATGTTCAGTTGGGTTTCCAGAGATGGAGACCTCTCAGCCTCTCTGAGCCTCCACTTCCTGCTTTTTATTTTTATGTAAACAACACTCTAAAAGGTGAATTTGCCAACAAAGCTCAAAATCACAGTGGGACAGTTTCTCATTAAATAAACTCTGACGGAAAACAAGTAATAGAAAACTTTATAGGAATATGTCTCCAAGCTTAGCATTGAGTTCAGCAGGTTTCACAGAAAGAGAAGTAAGACTTGTGTCATGTTCAGATGGAAAGTTGCTGAAGGAAGCTCCAAGGAAAGGACTGGGAGAAGCCATATGCTCTAGTGAAATGAGCAAAGCTGAAGATCCAGAAATCCTGCATCTTTAACTCTGGATGTATCAATACTTTGTCACATTGCTTTTAAAATGAGAAGCAGCAACACCCACATTACCAGAGGACAGGAAAAGTTAGGTATTATCTTTCTACCCACATAACATTGTGTAAAAACCAGTGACCTTCTCCACAACCATCTCTGTCCAACATTACAGCTACAACAGTCATCTGACACCCCACATGGAATAATGTGATACCCTTTTATAGATGGATTGCCAGTGGTTGTCCTTCACCACAGGTCAAACCTGTGCCTTTGGATCATTGTCTGTAAATGTACTTGACAAATGATAAATGCAACATCACCAGTGCCGCAGTGAAGTGTGAGAGCAACCCTACAGCTGCTGCTTCTTTCTAATCTGAAAACATCAACCTATCAGGCAAGGTGCCAGCAAAGATGCAGGCTTTTTTGAGATCTGAAATGGATGTTCTTGCTGTGATGGTCATTAAGGACTTTCAAAATAGGAAAAATGTAGAAAGGCTTAGATAGTCCTGAAACTTGTGCAAAATTCAAAGCCAGATAATAACATATGTATGAATTTCAGCAAGCAAAATGCTACTCTGTCCTATTATGTCAGTTTTGATGCCTGCTGACAAGAAATTTAATGGTGATCAAAGCATTTTCAGGAGAAAGTTCCCTTCAGAGACTGTATCTATATTTATTTACAGCCTATATGACATCTTTAGGCTATCCTCTCCTGGAAGAAAATGTCTACCAAAATTATTGGGAAATAGTAATTTTTGCTTGAATTGTGAAGAAAGGTTTGATTTCATTTTCTGATTACTATTTGTTCATATACAGTACAGCACAATATCTTTCCTTGTACTTCTTTTGAATCTGTCATCTTGCTCTAATGACTGACTTGGGAAGGTATAAATGTCCATTTTAAAAAGAAAAGTGATCTTAGGTCCAAATAATTGTCTTCACAAGAAGAAATAGAAGGTGTTGGTTGTGATGCCCACAAAGACATATGACACCGGTGCTTTTGCAACACAAATTGTATGTGGGTGTGGGAAGGTGTTCATTTTTTAAACAAACTAACACACAGGGCCTTGCTGAGAGAAGATGCTAATGAGTGCTGGCTAATTTGTCCTTCACACCAAAAATAAGGGCAAAATTAATCTATGCATGAGTTTCAAAGAAGCCAGGCTTTTGCCCCAAAGCTCCTTCTCTTATCTGGGGCAACCCTTAATCCTTTAAAAATAACAACAAGATGTACATAACTTCCTTTTTTTTTAAACCTCACAGTCCTGTGCCTCCACTTGCTTCTTCTGCAAGTGGCTCAGCAGGAGACCAGAGAATCCTTAATGTTTTCTTCCTAACATAGGACTTGTCCTTTACCTCACTGGAAGCTCCATAGGAACTGCCACATTTCATACACTTGAGTAAAACTAAAAAACATGCTTATAAAGAGATTTTGATTTTCCTCTGTGTTGGGTCTTTTCCCCCCCACCTCAACTGTTTGGGACAAATATACAAAATAATGCACCTCATAGTACCTGAAGGCTGCAACATGTTCACTGTAAAGCATTTGAGCAGCTGAATGAAGGTTGCTGTGAAATGTTTCTGCAAGGAATATCTCAGCCCAGGAGGTGCAAGGAAAATGGAACCAAACTGCACATTTATGAGGTTTTATGGGAGCAGGGCTTGCACAGCCATCTAGGTAGAAAAGAGCCACCCTCCAGTGGCTCCTCTGGCACAGGCCAACTGCTGAACAGCTGTTAGCCAGGCACAGCAAGAAAAGAAGATATTCATACCAAAAAAGAAAAATTAAGAAAGCAACCTGCCTGGGGACACCTGTGAACTGGAATTACATTTCCACTCATGACCTACATTTGGGTCTTCAATGACAATAGGCCAGACTTAGCTTCTGTGATGATGCCGAAGGCTGGGTCTAGACCTGGTAGGCAGAGTTTATGGTCTGTGCCTAGTGGGCAAAGGGACCAATTAGCCAGAAATAAATAATGGTTGTTCTCATTCACTCATCTCCATCTTTGAACAATTTTGAGCAAATAACTGAAAAAGGTAAATTATTCATATGGAGCTATTTTAAGCTCAGAGCCATGCAGGCACCTGCTTTAACTAGAATGGGAATTGTGCCTGTGCTGCTGAGGGCAGAATTTGACTTTTACTTTAATTGATGCAATTTTAAGATGTAATTCAAGGCAAATCACCTATAGAAAGCCCCTGAGTGAAAGCAGCATTCAGTCGTAGCGTACAAACAGCTGGGGGTGGGAGCACAGCAATAACTCTCTGATAGTGAAGCACAGAAACAAAAAATCCAGTGCAATAAATAACTCTGATCTTACCTCCTACTAATAAGTAGCTATTTGGGAATAGAGTTTTGGCTTGCATAAGAGCTCTAGCATGGCCGGCGTGGAAGAGGTCAAATATTCCATCTGCATACACTCTGACAGGTCTGTCAACTGTGGAGAAAGAAACACAACTGTGATTTTTCAGATCCCAAACGAGTTGCACTTAATTCTAGTGGATGGCATTTTGTCCCCAGATCAGATGATTGCAGAGATTTAGCCCAGTTCTGATATTCAAAAGCATCACAGGTGAACCTGCAGTTTTTGATACTACACATCACTTGTTCTTTGTACTCTCTGCTGTTTTCCCTCAGACTTACCCTATTTATTATCATCCATCATCCCCATATTCTAATTTAGCAAAAATGTCATCCTCCTGCCTCATTCAGAGTTCCACCATATGTCTTGTTCTCTTTTCTCTGCCTTTCTAATCAGATATACCTCATGGATTTTTTCCTATCATCTCCCTTCCCTCCTCTCTTTCCTTGACTTTTTCCACAGCTTACTGCTGTAAAAATCTATTGCTCTTTTAAGTAAAAATTTTACTTCACTTTTTCCTGACTTTCCCTAAGTTCTTCTTTCTAATGAGCCTATAACTTCTTTTTCTTATGCCATCACTCTTATAACTCTTCCTGTACAGCATCTTCAGCAGCAGCCTACAGGCTTGCCTTTTCAAATGACATGCTTTGCCACGTCCAAGCAAAACTACAGCGGAGATTAAAGCAACAGAGCTCAAACCTCCATGGACTATGTTTTAGTGTCAGCAGAGAGATGTCTCTGCAGTCAGGATACCCAAGGGTCCATGGGAGAACACTGTTCCTTGCACAGCTGTAGAATAAGTAAACAGATACTTTTTAAAAATAACCTCTTGAAATATGGCGGGGATGAAGGATACATTTTGGACTTCATGTGAAATCAGCCTGCTTCCCCAGTCCAAATGCCCAGATAAAGAAATTGGCAAGTAACCTTTAAGGCCACTGAAGGTCCGATGTGATCAACAGGAATATCAGTGAAAGAAGATTTTCCAGCATACAGAGGCAGTATGAGATGAGAATCCAGAAGATAGCTACCACATAAAACAATTTTCAGGTTGGCTGGAGTGGGCTAGCAAGCCTTCCTTCCAACCAAGATCCACAAAAACACCAAACTCTAAATGTTTTCTCTTGCTATTTCTCTAATAGAACATAATAGCTCTGTAGTTGCTGGTTTCTTCTTCATTACTTGACAGCACCAGACATTAGACTTTTGCTTTCACTTTTGAGTAGAAGGCACAAGTCAGCATTAACTGATGTTTGTATGGAAAAAGCAGTCCTTTGGGAGAGCTCACGATCCTGTGGATGTAGCTCTCTCCACATACCTGGTGTTCCCAGGCGGGCTTGTGCAATGGTTAACTTCTCATGGGGTGCTTGGCACTGACAGCTTGTTTCATCTGCAAATGGAGCAGGTGCCGTCAGAGTCTGGAAGGAGGAAAAAGCACAAAGAAAGTAAATTTATTTTCACCACCAAGTAGTTATAGAAGAACCCTTTAATTGTGGCAGAATGCCGTAACCAGACTTCATGCTGGTTTGTTCTCTGGGGATTTTTATTTTCTGGTCACTGCTGAACACACACAATTAACACAAGGTAGAATGGTGAAGAAAATAAAGCTTCTAAAACATGTCATGTAACTGAATTCTTTGTCTCCATTAGAGAAAGTTGGTTATCTTTGAGGTAGATGAAGGCACACAACTTTTCTGTTTGCAGAACAAAGTCAGGTTGGATGGTGTGAGCAGCTTAACCCTTCTCAGTGACTCCAAAGGCCCAAGGAAAAATGTATTCTGATACCTGAAAGTAACAGCTGGAAAAACTAATTGGGACTTAGAAAGCTGCAAATGAGCCATCTCTTAACAAGACCCTCTCCTGCCACTGGCATTAGTAAAGATAATTAGGAGAATAGGTGGTTTTGTTGTGGTTTTAGTCAGAATCTCCTATAATTTTGAGGAGCCATTCAAAACAAAGGCAAGGATGCAACGTTAAATCCCATTTAACAACAGCTGACTGAGCTGCAACTCCTTTCTGGTCTGACACATTCTGTAATAGTACTAAAATACTCTGTGATCAGAGCACCACAAGGGTACTTGCTCTGAGGAGCTTATAACCTAAAGATACATGAGACAGTGTGAGGATGTGTGAAGACTGACGTGGCATTATCTGTCAGGAAATTTGATTACTGAATTTGTATTTTCTGCCCGTGTCTATGTAGGAAGTTATCAGCCATCAGACCCTCAGATATTTATTATCTGCCATATGGTCTGATAGGAAAAAAACATGCTTCTATAGCTTTTGGCTTGAAATCTTTACAAAAACATAGCTGAGTTATGGTTTGCTTTGTTTTTGAGATGAAGTGGTGGTTGAGAAAAGCTGAAGGAAATCTATCACTTTGCCTCCACATTTCACTGGGAGTTCATGGCCGTGCAGCTGTGTTTTTGGCTGGGTTTTGGCAGTGACCATTTGATGTACAGCTCTCAGGCCAGTTTGTGTACCCATGGATTATCATAATAGCATCCCTTTTTGCCTTCACACTGTTTTCACAGATTTTTGATGCTGAATGATTAATCACTGAGCATTTAGCATTCTTTAGCATCCCTGAGACATTTTAGGGCATGTTATGCCTAATTGCTGCTGATCTCTGGGCTCACTGGTTTGTTGTGTGGAAAGCTCAGAGGACAGTAGTGAAACAAAAAAAGACTTAAAGATTCATATCCAGTTCTTTCTGTTGATTTGCTATTCATTTTGTTTACTACAAGTAACGCAGTTTTATGGTTTTTTCCTTTCAATTTTTCTTTTTTTTATTTATTTCCATACTCTCAAATATTAAAGGAAATCATCATCATTAGCATCTTCATGATGAAAATCACAGCATCTCTGCACAGACAAGGTTAAAAATGGAGAAATTATGACCAAGCCCAAGTTTCTGTCTGGGTTTCATAGAGGGGAAGTGTTCATCAGGCCACCCACGCTGCACAGTGTAGAACATTACACATAATCATACACTGCCAGCTCTTTCCTTTATTTTCTAAATACTGTCTTTTTGCTTCTGGCTTTGCTATTGCTGGGTGCTAATCTGTCTTTTTATCTCCAAGCAAGGTCAAGTTACACAGCAGCCCATACAGCCTGGTTCCTGCTGAGATAAAGAGGAAGGCAGAAATGTTAAAACAATAATGGCTATGGTCTGAGGCCTGCAACTGGTAATCAGCTCCTAGCTTGGCAGAGGTTGTTTCCTTGGAGGTTATTTGAAGAAAATAGGTCTGGTTTGCAGGAAGATATCTCTTTTTCCCCCCAGGCAAACACAGTGGTGTTTTTCATCCATGTAACCACCTTTGCAACACTGAGATTTTTCTTTCAGTCTCTGCTTGCTCAGTGAAGAACAACCTCTATTAGCTTCCCATCAGTCCAGCTTTTGTAAATGTTTGTCATTAAAGCTCAGTTTACAGATCAGGGCTTAGAACCAGACCTGTCAATATTCCCTTTACTCTCTTACCTCTCAGTTACTGGATATGAAAATACATCAAATGCAATAGATTAAAATCAACCATATTCTGTCAAAGCCACACAGAGAAAAGCATAAACACCATATGCTGACAGATCAAAGGAAATCTATAGTAATAGCTTCCAAATGACTACTCACTACTATTTTCTTTTATCTGTCCTAGAAAAATTATTGCTAAGCTTAACAAAAACATGAGTAAAATGAGACCATTTGGTTTGTATATAAGCTCATAAGAAAAAAATTGTCAAGAAATTATTAAAACCGAAAAATAATTTATCAAATCTTTTCAGTTTGTATATAATTACTTCTATTCTTTCCAGTTTCTTGACAGTAATAATTAGAATTGTGAGAAAACAGCAAGTAATTAATATAGCAGCTTTTTCATTTTGGTTAATCCACTGAAGTTTTTTTGGAAGTTTACTATAGTTTTGCCAACAATCAGATGGTTAGACAAAGACTTTGTACTTCTGTCTTTCCCTGAGAGATTTTTCCCTTCATCTCTGCCTTCCTTATATTCTAGGCATTTACATTTTGCAATTACATTTGCATTGCATTGCACAAAATTACATTGCATTCACATTTTACATTAGTCAAGCAAGTGAAATTAGCCTTGTATTTTGGACCAAGGTAAGCTCCTGAGACCTGCACCATCCTGTAGTAATATGTGAGAGAAAGCTTATCCCATGTCACAAATGGAGAAGTCATTGTAATACTAGGACTTATTAAGGATATTCACTTCAGAAGACAATAAAAAGCTCTTGCAATAAGAGTCCTGTTTCCTGGAAATGAAAACACAGCATTCAGTAAAATGAAAGTATGGGAAACCATCATTTTTAGTAACCCTTGCATTAGAAGCTGTTCATTCTATGAGAAGTTTAAATACTGTCTTACTTGCTTTCTAGGAAATTTGCAAAAGAACTGAATGGTGTTCAATAAGCTTCAGGACATTAAAAGACAGAAGGTAGATAATGGGGCTCTCTCAGCAAGCACCTCACAGCTCCATATGCACCAGCAACATCTTTGTAACCCACAGCTCTATTTGGTGAGACAGCAGCCCAGAGAAGAGAGCACAGTCTGGTCAGTAGCCCTGAGCTGGTTCTGGGGCCACGACATTTCATGAAGAAACCCTACACGACAGCTAGAAGCACCTTATTTTCATCTTGATGCTGCCTTTTATTATCACTCTTTACAGTCTCTTAGGTTACCGTAGCCATTTAACTTAGCTCCTAGGCATAAGATAAACACTCATGTTTCTGTTTCTAGTGATTAAAAAGAAAGTAGTTGAGGATTTGTAGAGTCCTACCAGTGAAATAACAGGTCAAGAACACAGGCACACCCACACCTTCTCTTTTGTTTACAGCCTGTTGTGTTGTTGTTTGCTTGCTTTCTGTATGTTTGATAGTTGGGCTGGGTTTTTTACACAGCAGCAAGGAAGACAGAAACATTCTTTTAAGCAGGCAAATGTAGATCCATCCCACCCATAGTGCACCTGCCTTTGTAACTCTGCCTGCAGGGTGACTGTAGGAAACACAGCTAATGGAAGGAGCTACTGTTTTTTTTCTTAAATTCAAGCAACAATACCTTCTCTCCTCCTCTTGGTAAAGTTGTATTGTCATCTAAGATTTTGCCATCCACAAAGGTCAATGAAATTCAGATCATGAACCAGTACAGCTACAGAAGAAACACTTGATAAAGCAGGCTGGGCCTGTGCTTATGAAAAAATTAAACTAGAAGGGAAATTCTGTGGGAGGTCTGATGCTGTAGGCACCTTTTGTCTCAGAGGCAGTATTAGATAAGTGATTTCACTGGAACAAATCATGTGGATAAGGTCTACTCATATGAGGAACAATTATTTTGGCAACTTGCTCCTGATGTTGAGAAACAATAATTACAAAGCAGGAAACACTGACATCAGTTTCAAGGAATATTTAAGAAAAAAAACCTATCAAAACTATTGCAAAGTTAATATGTGCCAAGTTTCTGAGGCATGAACGCTTTTTGTAATTTGTTGTTAAGGACTACCAAGGTCTTCTCTTAGAGATTCAGGGAGCGGACATTGACAAAAAGGAAAACCATGTGGTCTCCTACCTATTTGGGTCAGTAACCTTGACCCAAATAGGTAAATGTATGAGCATTTAGGTTGTCATTGAATGCTACTGGTGGTTGTCTTCTGGTAAACTTTTTACAAACAGTTCAAATATCAATGCCAGTATCAAAAAAAGTCTAGCCTGTTGTCTCACAGTTCTGCTGACCCAGGGAGGTGGATGTAAACTAAAAATATGGCAAACTAACCTTATAAGAACAGTAACTTCAGCATTCTGTTTGCAAGCATTTCAAATTACCTTTGTTACTCCTTCTGGGCTTTACCTTCAATCAAATATACTTTGCTCACCATTAGTATTAAGGCTAATAATTATTAAGTACAAGACAACTACAAATTGAAGATACTGCAGAAGAAAAGCAGCTTCCACTACCTTTTCAAGAAGCATAATCATTTATATATGCAGAGATTCATAGACTATGAAACTAGAGCAACTATTATGTAATCAAGTCTAATATTTGCAAAAGGCCAAATAATTTTGTGACAAGATTCCTGCATGACAGCCATGACTTTTGACTGAACCGTAACACATTACTCAGAAAACAAAATCATCCTAGAGGTAGGATAGGCCCCAGGTCAAGCAGAGTTCAAGTGAAAGAGTTGTCAATGAAGCGCCTCAACCTCCATGAACACCAGCTGGAAGTGAAATGCAACCCTTGGCAACTCATCCACCTGAGCCTGCTCCTCTGGTACGGCTGGAAGGAGCTCTGCATGACAGTGGCCAGGCAGGACTCACTGAAAGCAGGGCACTGTGCAGCCCATGGAACCTGTTCTCTGGTCCTGATGGCTACAGACAGGAAAGCTACCCGATATCCCAGCACTGAGGAGTGATACATAGTATTCCTGGGTGAAGAAGCTCGTGGCTCCTTCGAAGGGGCACCGGTTGCCACTCATCAGCCTGCAGCCACCATCACCAAGAACCAAATTTGCAACTCAATGCCCAGAGGCAAGTGCTTGCTGGCCCAGGAGTAGTGCTGAAGGTTGCCCATGGCCAACAGACCAAAAATCTGTAACCACTGCTCTAATTGAGCAGTGTTTTATTGATCAATTCAGTGGTGATAACACCAGCTCCTGTGTTTTGAACATCTCTTACGTGTTTCATTTACTTGTACATTACTGTATAGCATCACAGAATCATGAAGGTTGGAAAAGAGCTTTAAGACCATCCAGTCCAAATGTCAACCCAGCACTAGCACTGTAACCCCAACACCACCAAAACACATCACCCAGCGCCAGACCCAGATGCCTCTTGAGCACCTCCAGGGATGCTGACTCCACATATCCCATGGCAACCTATTCCAATGTCTGACTACTCTAACACTGAAAAAAAAATTCTGATATCTAATCTGAATCTCCTCTGTCTCAGCTTAAGGCCATTTCCTCTGGTCCACTCATTGCAGGCACAGCAGAAGAGACCAGCTCCCACCTCACTACACCCTCCTTTGAGGCAGCTGTAGAGAGCAATGAGCTTCTGTCTGAGCCTTGGCAAGACTACACAAATCCAGCTCCCTCAACCATTCCTCACAGGACACGTTTCAAACCCTTCACAACCCTTGCTGCCCTTCTCTGGATACACTCCAGCACTCCAGTATCCTTTTTGAAGTGAGGGGCACAGAACTGGACACAGTACTTGAGGTGTGGCCTCACCAGTGTTGAGTGAGGGTGACAATCACTGCCCTGGTCCTGCTGGCCACACTGTTGCTGATACAGGCTAGGTGCCATTGAATTTCTTAGCCACCTGGCTCATGGTCAGCTGGCTGGTGACCAGCAACCCCAGGTTCCTTTCTGCTGGACAGCTCTCAAGCAACTCCTCCCCCAGCCTGTAATGTTGCATGGGGTTGTTGTGACCCAAGGGCAGGACAGGGTACTTTCCCTTATTGAGCTCCTGCAACTGTCCTCAGCCCATTAATGAGTCTGTCCAGATCTCTCTGTAGATCCTTCTACCCTCAAGCAGATCAACACTCCCACCCCACTTAGTGTCATCTGCAAATTCACCTGATAGATGGCTAAAAGAAACAAACTTTGCTTTAACACAGGCAAGGGTTAATCCTCTGAAAGCAACTCTATATCAGTTATATACAGTTATATATCACCTCAGCTAAACTATGGGGTGAATTTGGCCAAATAATCAATCTCTACTTGTACTTCTTTACAGAGATACATTACATTTATCAATTATTTCATGTTGGACATAGGACAGCATTTCGTATAAAACATTACTCAGAAACAGAGCTATGAAGAAGCAAAAAAATCCCCAACCTTTTTTTCCTCCTGCACAGGAGATACATATTCTGCAATCCCTCAGCTGTCAGCAGAAAAACTCTGGGAAGATCAATTTTCCCATAGGGAGGGCGATGGGCTTCTTTACAAGATCCCTGATTCATCCAGTGCATTTCTCAAGAGGTTTACACCTTATACCATCTGTTTATATGTGTGTAAAACAGGAAAGCAGATTACATGGAAACAAATGACACACTAGGATAGACAGTTATGGCTGTATTCAATGTTTGTGCAGGATTGTGGATGTGTGAATATATACTACACATATTCTTGCCTGTGTAGTCAGTATTCGCCTCCTAATTTTGTATTTCTTCTGCTCCATATCCACATATGTGCCGAGTTGTTTTTATATTTTATACATATGTTATGTTATAATGTTTCTATGTTCCTGAGGAGGGAGCAGAGAAAATCTATTTACAATGTTTTTCCACTCCTTTTTAAAGATATGATACAAACCTTTGTAGTAGTGGCAACAGCATAGTTTAAGAAGTTGGTAATATTCTCCTAATAAAACCTGTTTCTAAAATACAGTGCATTTGCAAGCATAGAATGCAATATATAGAATGCAATGTTTTCTCCCTGTGTTTATGGGTCATTTCTGATTCCTGAAAAGACATCTCTGGTTCTGTGTATCTGACAAATATGTATTGCAATGAGTTTTTGCAGAAACTGTATGTCCTGGGGTGACATTTTAGAACATATATATGCTGCATGTCTTTTGATGCAAGAAGGGGAAATCTAACCAGATTTTTCATGTCTTTGGGCAATTTACTTTTTTTTAAGTGCAGCAAAAATTGCTGCACGTCCCCAAGCACAAACCTTACTTGGCACGTTTTTATGGGTTTGTGGTTTTATATAGTAGCCAACATTGATGAAAATGAAAATTAATTCAGAACAAAACCTGAACTTCTAAAAGACCAAATAAATATTTGGGCAAATAAAGTAACTTTGGGTTCCTTAAATATAAGGCTATTTACATATTTATTGATGCTTAATTCCACACTGAAGTAAACAGATGGCAGACCCCCTGTCATAACATCACGTGAGAGAGAAACAGATGCATGAGATACTTTTTAACCAAAATAACCCCCCCCACATTAATCATTGGCTCCTCTGATTAAAATTGCCTTCCAGTGATATAGGAAAGATGAATATGAAGATCTGTGAAAGCTCATGGAAATAAAATACTGAAATGATTCCAGGGCTTGCATCAGAACCTCTTAAAACATTGTCTGTAAATATGAAGGGATTAAAATACAGGAATCCAAGGCATGCACACTTTCCTTGCAATTATTTCAAATTCTGTGTTTGAATTTATTGCTTAACAGCAGCAACAAGAAATTGTCTAAAGAAGCAGAGTGACTCCTCGAACCATTATACAGCTCCAGTGTGTGCAAACACTAAAATGTTCTCCTCTACTCTTCAACAAAATAAAAAAAAAACAAGTGTTCTCCAAATGTACTTGAATAACTGGAGAAAAAATGAATTAATGTACTCTCATTTTTTATTAAAAAATCAAGAAAATAAACAAAATGGCTAAATACCAGATACCTAAAATTATGTGAGATCTATCATATTCAATTGTACTTGAGTCTCATTCTCCAACTACAGTAGATTCAGTGCCCCAAGATACTTAATACCTAACTCCTATTGACCTGTAAAAGCCTGTAGCTTCTGAATCTCACAGCACTACAGAAGTAAATCTGGGTTTTGGAGCAGTGCTGGGATTGCAAGGGTGAACCTCAAATGGCTACGACACTTGCAGTGCCTTGGCAGAACATATTTTATCTACCATATGGATAGACAAAGTATCCAGCTAGTCTGTCCTTGCAATGATGATGGAAAAAAGCCCCCAATAAACTATTTGGGTACTTTCACACAGAGCCCCGACATCACTTTCTGTACAAGAAATGAGATCTGGCCACTGCTTCAGCTACCTGAGAACAGACATCCAAGGGTAGCATGGATGTCACACACCCTTGAACAGCCCAGTATTTCGGGGATAGCACTGCCTAGGGCAGAGCAGAATAAACAAAAAGCACTTACTTGCTTCTTCACATCATCTTAAAGATAGATTCACTTTAAATTAATGAAAACAGCTGCTTAATTCCTCCTTCCTTGCCCTGTAGCCACTGATGTGCCTGTGAGCACAGGCCAAACCAACCACATGCCTACCTATCTACTCCCTCTCCTCCCCTGTAGTTCACCCCAGCTAATTCAGGTGGGTTATCTTACCTGGTTTCTTAAATTAAGTACTGTGATGAAAAGGTATGTTGCATTGCCCTGCATGACAGAGCCATGAAATGCAAGGAAAAGAAGCTCTCAGTGTGTTCAAGGGAAAGATGAAGTACAGTGCCAAGCAGTACATTCTGAAGTTTGTTTCCAAGTAACTTTCAGTGTGTATTTGGGTTTCCTTAATCTGCAGCATTGTCCTTAAAAACAGCCATTGTTTTCTTTTATGAAAGGTATTGCATGGAATTGTCTTCCTGAACAAAGTGTGTTGAAATGCCTGTTTGTTTCTCTCAGGTGAGGATTGGTAATTTTCAAAGGACACACTGGTCCTTCAAGGAGCTACACACATAATGGGACCACAGTCAAACTCTTGATCCCAACTGACATAAATATATTATAAAAAAAATAAGCAACTCATCTCACAAGGTTTTGTATTTCCTCTTTGGTATTTCCTATGGTATTTCTTGGTTAAACTAAGAGCTTTCTTTTTTAGTACTGATGCACATGGGCAAGCCCTGAGGGCAGGGTTCCCAGGCTGAGATCCACAGCCCAGCAGCACTCTGCAGCTTACTGAAAGTTATCCGGGGACAACTGCCATACCATCAATGTGTGGCATGATATGACCAGGGGTCATGTTTATCCCAAACAGTGAAGGCCCCCATGACCAAACCATGGGTATTCCCATGGTTAAAAATATGAATGGGACCGCAGTAGATGAGAAAGTGACCTAACACTATAGTTTGGTCCAGATAAGAAAAGAGATAAATGCAAAAGGATGCAAACCAAGATTGAAGAAATGCTATTTGTGAGGGTTTTTTCTTGACTACAAAACTCCTAAAATCACCACAGTGGATAAAACCTGTGACTCTGAAGGGTTTATTTCTCTGTTGTGTATTGAGACCAAGATACATGGGTTCACTCAGAGAGACATTTTCCTGGCATTAAGATACATGGAAGTTGAGAATATAAAGAAGGCAAAGATTAAGTCAGAGATGGAGCAGAGGAATTGACTGAAGCAACACAAATGCTCATTAATACTTCAGCTGGTTAAGAAAACACACAGAGTGTATTGGGAAAAAAATAATGGCAATTTATAATTACAACAGTACCAGGCACTGGAAAACATCAGGTTTCAATACACATTGAAACTTTCCCTAGAATTGCCTTCAATGTCCTCTGATTTCCTGATCTTTGAAGGACACAGGTTCTTTAGTCCTAATGTGACAGCTCCTGACAAGCTAGCAGACTTCATAGCTTAAAATCAGAGGTCTAATGGCAGATATCCATTTAAAATATTCACAGTTTTAAGGCTTTAAAGAAATAAATCCTGTTTCAATTAAAAGTACGACAACAGTTTCAGAAAAGAACCAACTCCTTTTCACCTTCTAAAATTTGAGGCAATTTCTCAAGCAAAACTTCTTCCTACAACTTAGCCTTATATAACCTGAAAGCCCAGATAATTAATTTTAGACATGTGTGAGAACTAATGAACAGCATTAAAAAATCATCTGTAAATATCACAAACTTGCTACCAGTCATATCATTCTGAGGTACCAAAGCCATCTGAGGTCCAAACAATACTAAAATGTTACCTGAGACACCCTCTTCCCTTTACACTAATAATCTAGGTGACAAGGTTACTGGCCCACCACTGCACATGCTGCCTTTGAAGGATGAGATCAGACCAAGTACTGAAGATCTTAAAAAAGATCTCACAGGAACTTGATGACCATGTTATTAGGCCGTTTGTCAAGGGGTGATTCACTTTAACTCTTCAGCATACCTGCCCTTAATTTTTCTCACTTCAGACACTGCTTCACTACACTTGTTTGCCTCACTCCCTTTGCTCTTGAGTTTGGTGTGTTGCATTATACTTCACCAGATAACTTTTTTTTTAGCCTGAAGATAACACAGATCTGATGACTGTTGATGTATCACTTCATGAGGGCACACTTTCCACAAATACTTATTTAAAATGTCTCCGTTGTTCATTATTGGTAGTTAGGAAGATCTAAAACATTGTAATGAATTCCTGTTTCATTCCTGCACTCTGTCACCTTAATTTCCACAGAAATTATACCAGAATGCATGATACTGTAAATACTGGTATCATATTGTCACTCCTTTCTTTAAAATCTCTTAAAATGTCAGACTACACAGAGTAATATATTCAAACAGGTTGTTATATCTGAGCTTTTGTCAGAGAAATCTTAGACAGCTGTTGTAATTCGGTATCTGAGGTATAAGAAATTAAATCAGCCTACCCTGTAACTTCCTTCCTGCTAGTCCCCAGTTCATGTCCCCTTTCCGGTCCTGTGACCTTGTACCCACCGAGGGTCGGGTATGCTGATCCTAGCCCCTCTGTGTCCTCATCCCATTGGCAGCCAGCCAAAGCCACTCCCATTCCCTTCTCCTGAATACCTGGTTCGGAGAGAGATTCTCCCTCTTTCCGGCCACACCATCGCCCTGGAATAAACTGAGATTGAAAGAGCCTCTTTTGTATCCTTCTCCATCCATGCTGCGATACTTTGTCTGATCTTTAGTAATTAGGAAAAAGACACAGTGTATAGCGGCAGACAGCCTGTACCAACACACTGCAGTAACTACACCTGAGCTAACTTTTCCTATTAAAACAGCTCCAAAAGCTTTCCATGAACAAGTTAACAGACTTCTTTAAAGCTGAATCTAATTATAACATGAGCAAGAAGAAAACATTAATTTAGGTCAGCTCCAATGACTGTTGCTATTTCTTGTCATATCAGAACAACGTCTCAACTATAGTATTGAATTTAATTACTGTAGTTTGATGTTTAAATATGTTTTAATTAGCACCGCGACTGAATTCTGGTGTTAAATTATCTAATTTCCAGGACTAAACTGTTGCATACATCACGCATTTTCACATCTTGACACTGCCTCCACAATTCTGTGATTGCATATAAATTAACTTTCTACCACCTTGCCAATGGTGTATACCATGCTGGGGTAAGGAGAGATCTTTCCTGGTGGGAATAATAACAGATTTAAATAAGAAGCAAAGAAACACTCAAAACATTCCAAATGAGCACATGAAAAGAAGGACAGCTCTCAGAACCTCTACTCTTGGAGTACAGCAGCCTTGTAAAGTTGCTTCACGGTCTGAGGGAGTCTTTGAGCAAAGAACATCAGAGGAGTTATTTTAAGTACCACCCTCTCGGCCCTCCCTCATTCTCCTGTCCCCCCAAAAACCGCAGCTCTCCGAAACTCTCTTCTTCGTTACACATCCCGAACCAAACGGGCAATTCCTCACCGGACTCTGAAAGTTGAGAAAAGCGGGATTCGCCATTCCTGGGCACAGTAACCCGACCAAGAGCCGGCCCGCAGGGCAGAGCGGGGCCGGGTGGTCACTGAGGAGCCGCCGGGGGCTGCCATTCCCGGCGGGAGCGGCACCGGGAGAGGCTGGCACCGGCCATCGCTCCCCGCCGCCGGCCCCTTGGAGCGCGGGCTGCTCCTCTGCATTCACTACTGTGTTCCCACAGGAAGCTTTTTAGACGGTAACACGGCTTGGCCACCACACGCCTCCCGCGGCCGCTCCCGCCACCCGCACACATGCAGCATCAGCGCCGGTGCCGGGCGCGCCCGGACCCGTCGGGAGCGCGGGGGAACCGGGTTTTTAACGGGTGGACCAGGAATCCTGCCCGGCTGTCACCGCACTGCCCCGAGTTCCGGCACGGCACGGCACGGCACGGCAAGGCACGGCACAGCAAGGCAAGGCAAGGCACGGCACGGCAAGGCAAGGCAAGGCACAGCCCACCTCTTCGCAGCCTTTTCACTGGCATTGCACAAAGGAACCCGCAGTGACCCCGCACCGGCGGCCCGGCGGCTCCCTCCCTCCCACCGGCCCCGCAGCAACCGGGGCAGCTCCAGCGGGCGGGCCGCGGCCGGGCCCGACTCACCAGGCGCGGCTGTGGACAGGTGTGTTCCAGCTCCTCCATGGTATCGGAGGGGGATTTGGGGATGCCCGTTCCTGACTCAGCACCGGCCGCACGCACTGGCATGGCCGCCGCCCGGGCCCGCCCGGCGCGGGGGGTCTCCCCGGGAGCCGCCCGGGGGCTCGGCCGCTCGCGTCGCCACGGCAACCGGCGGGCCCCGCCCCGCTCCGCGCGCGGGGGGCGGGGCCGAACATTGGCATGCGGGCTCCTGGTTGGCTGCTGCCCCGCCGCGCCACCGCGCGCTGCCCACGGCGGCTCCGCGGGCGGGCCCCGCCCCCGCCAGTCCCAGGCGGCCGGAATGGGCCGGGCTGGACGGGACCGCGGGGGTCAGCGGCTCCGAACCCCGGCTCGAGCAGGGCCGTCCCACAGCGCCGGGCACTGGAGCGCGAGAAGGTTCTTGAACATCTCCAGGGAGGGAGACTGCACAACTTCTCTGGGCAGTCTGTTCCACTGACCGGTCACCTGCACGGTGAAGAAGTTCTTCCTCATGTTGAGGGAGAACTTCCTGTGCATCAGTTTCTGCCCGTTGCTTCTTGTCGTAAGCTCGGCAACCCCGAGAGGAGCCTCGAGAAGGCTCCGTCCTCTTGGCACAACCCTCTTTACACATGTATACACATTCATTAATGAGATTCCTTCTCAGTCTTCTCTTGTAGACGCTGAACAGGCCCAACTTCCTCAGCTTTTCCTTGTGAGAGAGGTGCTCCGGTCCCTTAACCATATTTGTTGCCATGCACTGGACCCACTCCAGGATCTCCATGTCTTTCTTGTCCTGAGGAGCCCAGAACTGGACACAGCACTCCAGATACACTCATCTCTCCAGGGCTGAGTGGAGGGGCAGGATCTGCCCTGCTGGCAATGCCTTCCCTAATGCACCCCAGGATCCCACGGCCCCTCCTGGCCCCCAGGGGCACAGCTGGCCCAAGCCCCGGACCGTGTTCGAGCACGGCAGGCGCGCTCGTTGCCGGAGCCTTCGGGAGGCACCGGGAGCCGCATCGCTGTGCCCGCCCCGACCCCGGGGGTCCCGGCACGGCCGGGCCGGGCGGTGCCGGCAGCCCCTCATCCACCCGCGGCGAGGTTGGGCTGGTTCGGAAGCAGCCGAAGGCGGGGCGGTGCTGACCGGACAGCTCCCGCCTGCACCGCCGCGCTGCCCAGAGCCACTGCCCGCTCCTCCCCGGCGAGGAGCCCGGTGCTGGGAGTACCAAATTCTTGGTGCCGAAGAAATTAATTGCCTTTTACTGAAAGCTATTATAACAATTTTGGCAAAAGCGTCGTTCTGTTCTGCCGAGAGATAAAAAGGGAACATGGCTGTAATGGTAGCAGCTTTCTCTAATGATGCCTTAAGTTTTAGCTTTCATATTTTCCACATTCATTACTGTAGAAGTATATAACTCTGAATTTCATATAAAGTGTTACCAAGTTCTCTTCACAGTTTAGTTAGACAAAACAATCCTCTTCCAGCCTGAGAACCAAGGACACTGTTGCAGCTTCAGGCCCAAAAAGTATAAACAACAGTGAATTGAAGAGAGCAATCTGGGAAGATGGGATTTCATAACTTGAAGTTGTAGTTGCACAATTAACCCCAATATGAAAATGGAGCAAAACTTATAAAAGTGTGAAAACATCATCTGGGTGTAGCCTTGGCCAGGCTCTTGTACTGCCCAAGATGTATCTTTTGAAGGCCTTTTTAATAAATACCTACTTTATTCCTTTAACCCTGTCTAGCCTCTGTTCTAGGTAGCCTCTCCAGGCATCACTAAATGCAGCAAAATGCTTCTAATCATAGGCAGATTGAGAGTTCCCAGGCCCTTCACATGGAACCTGACTGACACCTACCCAGCAGCCATGACTACATCTTCGGTTATGCTGTACAGCTGCTTCAACACACACAACAGTAGCTTCTACACTGCTGAAGTGACATTACCATCCTTCTTACTCTAAAATAGCATGAAAATATAACCAAGATAATATAAAGCCAAAAATTTCTAGAACAGAGAGACTCCATTGGCTATTGTTAACCTTGAATCAAAAAGTGAATTTCAATAGTACCTAGCTTCAGTGGGCACTATCAGTGTTATTTTTAAAAATCAGACTTCATCAGAGGACACGAGAATGTAAGGTCATCCAGACCCAAGAGGAGTTATAAGAGAATTGTGCCTCAGGGTCTTTCCCCTTGAGACCCGAAATGTATTTATCTTTTGCACATCTTCAAAGAAAACCAAGTGTAATACAAAAATGTATGAACTAGGTGAAAGGGGAAGGGGTAGATAAGTAAATAAGATGAGATGAGAAAGAAAGTAGAAAGAAAAGAGAATGTCAAAAGAAAAAATGAGTCAGCTGTCAGGAAAAAAGGAAAATACATGTCAAAAAAGTGACTAAGCCAAACTAAGTGAATCTCACAGCTGAATCTTTTGCTTATTAATCCTTTATCAGTGATTCTGCAAGAGCTACTCGCACATTATGGAAAGCATCCTCAAGGGAAATGATTAAAACATGATTAATGCAGCACTCGGCCTGAAATTTGTAGCTCATTTTCTTAGGAAAAATATTTGCAGGAGTGTTATGCTGTTAGAAGAATATTTGGACAGCACAGATGAGCAGTGCTAGGACTGAAGCAGCCAGAGGTAGCAGGCAGCAATTTATAAACCCAACCACATATGCCAGCCCTTCAGAGATTGGTGCTGGTGTCCTGAAGGTGTAGCACCAGGTATTGACATATCCAGGGTGAGTGTCCAGCCCTCCCTGACCAGGCAGGTGCATGGGAATAGAGATGACTGGAAAGCAGGCTTTCTTGAAGCTGGATGATTGCCAATATACTGGAAATGTAAATTCCCTTGCCTTCTATTTCTTTTGAGTATGAAAGGCCAAATTTCATCTTTGCTTTCATGCTGAGAGTGTGCTATTGACTCCAGGTGCATTTTGATTCATCTTCCTTACAGATAGGTTTTTCCATATACATGTAACATTACAGAATGATATCTCTCCTGTGGTAGTGTTATCACCTATCTAAGCTGGGCCAGAATTTCAAAGTGGAAGTGGAATACTTTTCATGCTGCTTATTTAATTTCCATGTCTGGTAAATACTTCATGTATTCTGTCCTTCTGTTTGATGTGCATGAAAAAAAGAATATTGTGTACCTCATTACAAGAGAGAGAAGAAGTTGAAATAATGGCAGAGAGAAGAATGTAGGTTCTGTCCAAATGGAATTTGTGTAAAAATTCAACATATTGGATATCTTAAATAAGGTATCCTAAACTGCATCTTCTAGCTGTTGGGGCTAAATGAGCTTTCAAAAGGCTGGAGTGTGTCTTCTTAACTCTCTAAAAGAAAAAAATACAAATTAGGTTTGATTAGAAAAGCTCAAGAGATGATCTTCTGTGAATCCTTACAAGCCAGCCAGCTTTTAAAAGAACAGTGGAGCAAGAGTCATGGGTGGGGAGGTCCATGCATCTAATTTCTTTTCTGTAACCAATATCCTGTGCCAGGTTGATCATGGTCTCCTGGGCAGCCTGCTGCCGTTTCTTCACAAGTAACAGGGACACATCACCATGGACTTTAATGACTGAGCTCTTTGCAACAGCTGCTTGGGTTGAATAGACATCTGATCCATAAAAATCTTGTCCAAAGGTGTACAAATTGCAGGCAAACAAGCCAGGAAACCATTATCCCAATCCTCCTACCACTAATTTCAAGGTCTGAATTGAATAGGCACAAACAGGGAAAGACCTCAGTTGTTAAGAAGGTTCCGCCTGATATATAGTGGTTTGGGTTTTTTAATACAGAACTTCAATTCTCAAACTGCAATAATTAATTACAAAAGATTTAAAAATACATTTAATGTTACATTTAAATCCTTTCATTTCTCAAACTGAAAATATGATCCCTCTCTGAGCTTCATGGGTCTCAAGAACCAGTTAGCACAGCAGAAGTTGCATTTAAAATGGTCTTTGCCTGAAAGAGGCTGCAAAAGTCTTTTGACTAATAACTGAGTCAAAATGAAGACAAACAGACCCTCACATAATTTCTGTTCAAAAGTCATCAAGAAACTCTGAAAAAAACTCTGTGGTTAAATAGTGTTTGACATCAAAGCCAAGCCTCTACAAGAAAATGTAACAGAGTAAATTACTGAATATTTAACTGATGAGCTTTAATAAATTTTGCTTCAATGGATATATTTAGGATACTGAAGGTTTTAACTGCAAGACTTCGTAAGGTCAACTGCAAGGCTTTAAAATGAAGGAATGGTTTATGCCTGAAGCAGATTTGTTAAAATACTGTTTCTAGGTATGTATATATGTATGCATGAATCCCTGCATTTATGTGTCTCTGTATCTATCAATGTCATATTAATTCTAGACAGGCTAGAATTAATAGTCAAAAACAGCAGAAAAAGATACCTTATTGCTGAGATGATCAATTAGCTAAATCACATATTTTTAGACTGAGATTAAAACCCCACAATGGTTGATATTTTTTCCCTCTTGTGTAGGTGGGAAAAAAATGTAGAGAATGAAAGGTATGAATTAAACTACATCCTTTAGGTTTTCATCACCTCCAACTCCAATCACTTTGCTGCTTCCATGTAAAGTTGGCTGATATTGTAGCTTTAATTTTTAAGATCAGTTCATCATTCTAGTGGAATGCACACTATCCTGTTTATGTCAGAATAGATAAACAATATTTGCTATTTATGAAATAGTCTTATAAGATGTATGCAGATTAAATCCACAAAGTTTTTCTATATGCAATGACAGTCCATAAATTATGAAAAGTAAAACCACGGTATTTGGTACAGTGTGATTTTATACCTGGTTCTTTCCACAATTCCGTAGTGAAGATGTAATATTTATTAAAATCTATGTTCTCAGGATACTTGTATAGAATCAAATTAGTCAGTCTTTATGTAAGAATTTAACTAAAAATGTCATGTTAATTCTGATATGGTTTACAGGTAAATCATCTGAAATACACAAATTCTTAAAAATAGTGGCCTTTGGTGATGCCATTCATCTGTGCTTTGTAGCACTGTTTTGAAAAAGTAGGATTACTTTGGGAGAAGTTCTTTGTATTCTTGCTCTTTCATGAACTACTTTTATAAGCACTTCTGAAAGAAAATGATGAGAAATCATGGTTGGGTTCTGACCAAGAGAATATCTGTCTTCATTTCATTCTTCCTGAGTCAGAGAGGTGGTCACTTAGTGCAGGAAATATTAAGTCAGTCTGTCCCATTATTAGATTGTCATTGCTAATTTTAATAATCAAGTTTTACTTATTGAGTAAATGTTTTTAGGGGAGGTTGAGGGATTCTCAGCAGTGACACTTTACTGATGGATGCACAGAGGTTAGAAAGCACTTAGATTAGCTAACCTCTGTTGGTCCTTCCCTTCCCAGAATCCAAATTATCTATTTAATCCACTCCAACACTGTTCACTCCAAACAGAAAGTTTTTCTGAATGTCTAATCTGAACCTCCATTGCTGCAAGGTGCTGCCACTACTTGCTTTTGCTACAGAGAACAGATTTACTCTCCTTGGCTTTTGTATGACAACTGCGGTTAAGATTTTGAGACAATAGTTTGAGGATTTGGAGTAAAGAGCTGACATTCAGCAGGAAGGTTGGTACTTTTGTTACATGCCTCTTGACTTTTTCAGACTAAACTGTCCCAGCTGCAATAATTTCTCATAGGTCATGTGTTATAATCTTTCTGTTATCCTCCCTGCTCTATTTTGGGTTTTCTGTAGATTTCTTACAGAGTGGTGCAAGCACAGGACTACAGCTGCAACTTTACTGCTACCAAGAAATACAATGCTGAGTGCTACAGAACTCTCTACTTTATATATCTCAGTATAAACATTGTCTGAATTATTCATATTCTCTTGCCTCCCTTTTATTGTTACAGATCAATATAATTTAAGAAAAATCTCTTTACTATTTACATTTAAACTGTGTCATTATTCCTTCTATCCCTTTTTCTCTTCTTCTGGCTTTCCAGATAAGCACTCCAATCTCCTTAAATCCACACAAACCTAAGACTACCTTCCTTGAACATATTTGTATTGCACTCATTTCTATCCATTTTCAATCTCCTGGTGCTCTCCTTTTCTGCCAGCTCAATTTCAAACTTCTTGGACTGATCATCAGTATTCTGTCACGCTATCTTTTCCAGGATTACAAGTCTCCAATACTTTTTTTTTTCTCTCCACTGCTCCTGTCAAGCTTTATCTTTCCATTTGTCAATGTTTCAGGCAAGTGCCTTCACAGTTTTTTCCCATACTATTTCAAATGCAAACCTGCCAAGTGAAACATAAGAAATTATACTGTAAACTGCATTTGAGTGATTGTTAGGGGTTCACATTAATATTTTTGGTACCAAAAACTTAATAAGAGTGAATCTGGAGAGTTTCATAATCTGGGTAAACATACACACTTTAGTTAAAGCAAAACACCTACTTTATGCACTGTAAAGATCAATGCCACTGGAACAGTGACACACAAGGAGACACCACCACCTGACTTATGTTTCTACCTTGCCTGTGGTGATGAGGCAGGTCCAAAATCTGGTATGATGATCTGGACTCTCAGCTGGGCCTGACTGCTCACCCTGCCTGGGTCTGTGGGACATAGCCCTGGGTGTCAAGTCCCACACCAGCCATACCATGTCATTGTCTCCTTGTCCTCATGGAGCAGCTGCTCCTTGCTACACCCTGACAGCTAGATCAGGCCTTCCTAAGTCCTGAGTTGAGCACACTGGGGCCTGCCCATGGCTGTGTAGGCTCTTCTGCAATTCCTCCTGTGCCATCAGCCTGACTGGCTTTGTACTGGCTCATTGTACTGGCCCGTGTCCAGCCTCAGTTCCTAAATAAAGCTCCTCTCAGAACTCACCTGGCAGCTCCTTGGGGGCTGGTCTATGGGGCTTCTCCCACACTTTATTTCATCTGCTGTGGTCCTTTTCTAGGCAATTGTCCCTGCCCTGGCTGAGTGTCCATAAAGTTATCCACTGACAATATGGCACCAACTAAATCCCTCTCCCCCTTCTGAGTTCTCAGGTGTGAGGACACCTTGTTTGTGGGGAATGGGAGTTCTATCAAGGCTGTGAGGGCACTGACAGTCCTGACCAAGGCTCACCTGGGTCCCCTGCCCTCTGTTCGTGAGCTCTGAGTTCTGGCCAGGGCTGTTGGTGCTTGTTGGAGTTTGCTGTAGGAGTGCTGGTCTCCATCCAGCCCAGCCACAGCCGTGCCCCTGGCTCCCTAGCCTGACCTGGAACCTGCCTTCCTGGACCTGGTGATTCCCCAGCAGAAGTGTTCAAGGCCAGACTGAATTGGGCTTTGAGCAATCTGCTCTAGTGGAAGGTGTCCCTGCCTGTGACACAAGGGCTGGAAGTCGATCAATCACCTGTAAGGTTCTTTCAAACCCAGCTCATTCTACAACTTGCCTGGTGAGCACTGGGCTGCATCTGAGCCAGGTTACCATCACTGGGCCTGACCCTTAGCTGTGTTTCTGGTTTGTTCTGATACCAGTCTCACCACCCTGGACTTGTCCTGGCTAATCCTGACTCCCATCTCCAGGCTGCCCTGCTCACACTCCCCAGGCTGGGGGGAAAGCCCCAGCTTCCTGCCAGGCTCCCCTACTGCAGGGAGCACCTGGCCCTTGTAGCTTCCCCTCAGTGTGAGCACACCCTTCCCCAGCACCAGACATGTCAGGATTACAACAAGACTTTGCAGCATCTCATGATGCTGTCCTCTTTTCTGCCAATGGGATGTGAAAGTATTCACATTCTCAAGATGAGAGTATTCACCCATAGAAACACATTTGATCTTCAGCCAGGTCTTGAAATGTAACAGCTTCTCTGCAATAATGTTCTGCTTATACATTAATTGTTCATTTTTGTGCAATTATAAAGAGAGAGTGCTGAAAGTAGTTAAAACAGAGACTTTCATGCTGTGGCAATAACTGTATGCTCTTGAATACCACTGGCATCAGATTTAATTCTTAGACATTATAATTAAGTGAGGGCTCATTTTCTGTGAGTTTGCTCTCACTTGTCTTCCCTATTTAATGTACATTATAATATTTTGTACTTTTCTTCTAGGCTTGAATAGGAATATTGTATTAGGCAAGCAGGTGATGAGATTCTGCTCTCTGTTCCAGTTAGCATAATTCCACCAATTCTGGTCCAGTTATCAGGATTTGCTGTAATTTAACTGCAATCAAAATTGAATTGTATTTGTTTAAGAAAGAAAAAAAGTGTCTCTGAATATTCATTCCATAGACTTTTTCTCTTGTAATAGAAATTATTGTGTGTTCTTTTTTCTATTTCACATTTTTATTTCAGAGCCTTAACATCCTAATAACAACTTTATTCTCTTCATCCTGTTGTTAGCAAGTAACTCAGGTAGGAAATTAAAAAGATGTGCAGTGAAAAAAAGGCATTTAGAGGCCAGTTAAGCAAGGAATTTACCCATTTAACATAAATGTCTGCATTATCATTATTGACAAACACAAGGAGAAGCATCTATTTTTTCATACTTCTGTCAATTAACTATATGTGAAGAGTTTTGAAAGCAAAGATGTCTTGTAAATAATAATTTGAGATTTCTTTTACTTTTAATTTATGAAATCTGTGCTTCTTTAGGAGTTTAGTCCCCTAAACAGTTAAATAATTATTGTTGAAATGTCACATGCATAGGACAGTTTAGTAAGCAGCCACAGAAGTGGTCAGAGCTGGATGAAATTAGAAGGAAAAACTTGAAGTTAATTTAGTGATAATGTGCATGAATTCTGACCATATCTGTATCGTTTTAATCTGTAAGGATTAAAAGTAAGATAATGAAATACTCCGTGTTTGTAGGATCATACCCGTAGAACATATACACTTATATCTTGAGTAGCATGCACAATTCTTCACAAAGACAATCTGTACTTAACAGCAATATAATAATTTTAAGCATTTTGAAATAGATATTGTACAGGTGAATTTGCAATTTTGCTGCCATTCACGATTTACTGGCATTGTTTTTATACCACCAGTCTTAATTTTAACAGATTTTTTTTCATCATCAATAGCATTACCTACCATTAGCTTAATGTGTAATGTCTGGATCTGAGAGTTTTAACTTTTTGTCCTTCTGTTTTTGCAGCAGATCAAGCACACTCTAGTCATTAAAAGAAAAAACTAATCCTCAATACAGTAATTATTTTGTCCATTTAACTTAGTTTTGATACTATACTCCATTTTCACTATACTATGCTAATGTATACTACTGCTTATATTATCTTGGAATGCTTGCAATGAGTTTACAGTATTTACTACTACTAACTTACATATTTAAATTACAGCTCTGAAAAAAGAAACAAAAAATACATCTTTGTCACCTTTTGTTGAAATCTGGGAGTTTCCTGAGGTTCTTCTTCCATACTGTGTTTCCTGCTGCCTACCATCTTCGTTACTATACTTGTCTTGCACTTTTCTCTGCAGCTATCACACTTGCCTCGAGGGGCTCTTGTTGGCTCTGAACCACCAGAATCCCCACTTCTTGTTCTTAAAAGACAATTGAGCAAAGGTTGTTCTTGTTGGTTGTCCAAGTTGTTCTCGTATGGTTGTCCAAATGGAGGTTAAAGATCAGCTCAAAGCTATGTGCTGTGATAAAGCCTTTAGCAGAGGAAATCCCAAATCTTGCTGGGTTATTTTTCCTTCCCAAAGCAAAGCCCATCCCTTGATCCTCCCACCTTTTATTTTTTGCCTCCTGCAGCATTTAAATATGCTTGTTATGCTGTGCTTTGGGAAACAAATGCATTTTTGTTATGGCCAGAGATGAATGTCAGGATTGAACTAGCATCCATGAAAAAGTCTTTTGTTTGATCTGTGCTGTCCCACATTGGAGCTATGGCAACAACTTCCGTTTGGGAAATTAACTGTATCACTGTGTACTGGCTCAAATCAGGGCATCACCTGAATGACAAACACGACACTGTTCACATGACAGCTGACAAAGAGTATTGTTTAATTTTAATACAAAGCATTAAAACCCAGCCAATTCAAAAATCCAAAGCATGCGAAATCTAGGTATATGTGAAAGGCACTGACATTCTATTTTTATTCAAACTGAAGAATTTAGAGATATTGTTATTCTATAAATGTTTATGTATTGTAGCTTAAAAATGCAGTAACTTCTGATTTTGAATCCCACATCACTCTTGGTGACTGTGCACGTTTAAAATAAGAAGTAAAGCAAAGAGTATCACATTCCTGTGAAAGAGAGTTTGTGTGTAGGTGTTGTTGGTTTAACCTGGCAGGCAGCTAAACAGTACACAGCCACTCATTCACTCTCCCACCTGCCCCCAAGTGGGATGTGGGAGAGAACTGGGAGAAAAAACCCTAAGTAAAGTAAGGGGGTTGAGACAAAAACAGTTTAATATGAGAAAAAAGGAAGAGAAAAGAAGAACAACAATAATTAGAATATACAGAGTAAGTGATGCACAGTGCAATTGCTTACCACCCACTGACTCATGCTCAGGCAGTCCCTGAGCAGTGGCCTCTAACCAGTTCCCCTCTAGTTTATATACTGGGCACAACATCTTAAGGTATGGAATATCAGCTGGGGTCAGCTGTCCTGGCTGTGTCCCCTCCCAGCTCCTTGTGCCCTGCAGCCTCCTTGCTGGCAGGTTGGGGTGAGAAGCTGAAAAGCCCTTGACTTAGTGCAAACACTGTCCAGCAACAACCAAAACATTGGTGTGTTATCAGCATGATTATTTCTAGAATCCAAAACACAGCCCTGTACCAGTTACTAGGAAGAAAATGAACTCGATCGCAGTGGAAACCAGGACAGCAGATCAGAGAGGTATTTTCCTGTAGCTGTCAGTGTTTCCAAGGATGCATGTTTGCTACAGCTAAGCTGGCCTATTAACTAGGTACTGCTGAGAGGGGTCTCATTCTCCCTGGCAATGGGCACTGGCTGTCAGAGTATACAGCCCCTTTCAGCACCAGGGAGTTGCCACAGGTGGCTGGGGTCATTCTGCTTCCACCTAAGACTAGGTCGAGCAGTGGGATAATGCTGTGTTATATTGCTGTGTTATTGTAAGCTGGGTATGCAAGTTTGGAGGACTGGGAGGTTTTTTATTTCTCTCTTACCAATGCAAAAGAGTCCTGGTGGAGAAGGAAGGAAAATAATTTTCATTTTCAGAACCACATAAATTGTCTTCTCTAGATAGTTGAAAACAATCAGTATATTCAGATCAGATAATATTAGTTCATGTTTCTACAACAGCATATCAGCTGTAAGGAGAGAGTCCTGTGGTGCCACCTGCCTTTGCAAGAAGCTGGAGTCAGTGCCTGCATATCTTCATGAGCAGTAAATGCTCCTCCACAAAATTCTACAAAAGATGGTGGTAGGTTTTTTGAGTAATGACTGGGAGCACTGATGTTTTTGGACAAAACATTGAGGTTAATATATAGTGAAACAGCACAAACCCCATCCATTTCTCTGCTTTTCTGAATGCACAGAGACAAATCTGAACCCTTTTAGAAGAGAGGACTTATAAAGCTTCAGGTGTCTTGAAGCTTTTAAAACCTTCTCCCATCTATGCTTGAAACTGAAATATATAATTTTCTGAACACAGTCCTTGCTCCTCAGCTGAAGGCTGTTATGTAAGTACTCTTAACACATTTGAGTTGAAGGTATCTCTGTAGTATCAAAATGAAGACAATATACCCCACCCCTCCACCCTGACCAAGCCAGGGGTATGCAAGGACAAAGGTCTGGCAGGTCTTTTCTCAGAGCCTTCCACATACTTGGCCTCTTGAGATATCAGAAATTCAGTCTGAATATTTGTTTTAATTTTTTTTTTCCCTATTTGTAGCAAAGAATAAAATAAAAAGGAAAAGAGGTTTGGAAAACAGCAGGGCATCCAGTATTATATATATAATATGTAAAAACTATATGTGCACATAATTGTAACTATATAAAATACATTTATATTAAATGTATATACACACATACATACATACATACATACATACATATATATATATATATGGCAGCTAAGCTGGCCAGCCACTACCTGCCTCTGAAAGACTCTAGGGAGTAATTTACTGAAGTTCCTGAAACTTGTAATAGATCATACCTACTTGAAATATGTAAAAAGAAGACCGTGGCTCCTATGTATGTTAGTCTTGTCATGATCACTATTCGACCTTCAGGGGTTAGAGGTCGATGGAAACCGTGTGGGAAATCCTCCTTTCTCCCGCTGAGAACGTCATTGCGGGATAGCTCACGCTCCGACCGGGCTCCAGCCTTTATCCAATTCAGCCTCCTCCCAGCTCCGGGGATGTATTTTATACATGACATTTAGACGTGATGTATTTATAACAAGGCCTATAAACATGGCTTTGCCTCATCTGCGGCACCGCAGCAGCAGATGGAGCCCTGCTCAGATCCCTCACACACAACTGGCGGGCCCTGGCGCCATACAAACGCCGGCAAAGCCGCAGCCGCAGCGGCGGGCCCGGCCCGGCCCTGGCCTGGGTCGCGGCCCGCGGTGCCGGCCGCTCGCAAGACGCAGCTCCGCCCGGCTCGGACCTCCGCTCCCGCTCAGGGCCCCGCGGGGGCGGGACGCGGCCGGGCCCTTCCCGTGGGCCGCGCTCCCTGCGCGCCCGGCTCCACCCGGCTCCGAGCTCCGCTCCCGCCCGGGGCCCCGCGGGGGCGGGACGCGGCCGGGCCCTTCCCGTGGGCCGCGCTCCCTGCGCGCCCGGCTCCGCCCGGCTCCGAGCTCCGCTCCCGCCCGGGGCCCCGCAGGGGCGGGACGCGGCCGGGCCCTTCCCGTGGGCCGCGCTCCCTCCGCGCCCGGGGCGGCCCCGCCCCCGCGCTCGCTGATTGGATGCGGCCCCGGCGGCGGCGCGCGGGGCTCCCGTCTCGCGCCACTTTCGGGAGCCTTTGGCGCGAGCGCCATGGCCGAGAGCGGCGCTCGGGGCCGGGACGGTGAGACTCGGGGGCGGGGGGGCGGCCGGGGCCCGTGTCCTTGTCCTCCTGCCTGTCCCCGTCCCTCGCAGGCGCCGGCGTTTCGCTGTCAGGCGGGGGACGCCCGGGCAGCGGCGCTGGTGGGGGCGAGGGCGAGCGCGCGCGCACCGGGCGCGGGAGCGCGCGTGCGCGGCGGGCGGGCGGACAGCGCCGCGGGAGGGTCCCGCGCCCCTCGTGTGGGGCTCGGCGGGGCCGCGCCCCCGCCGCCCTCACGGCGGGACCCTCTGCCGGGGCGCGGAGCGGGGGATCCGCGGAACGGGGATCCGCCCGGCGGGCGGGCTCGGGCCGCACGGCCCCGCGCCGGCGGTGCAGCCCCGCAGGGTGAGGCGGCTCTGCTGGGTCGCCGCTCCGGTAGGAGCACTCTGAGCCCAGGGAGCAGCGGCGGGCGCGGGTGGTCCCGGCCCGGGCTGGGAACGCGCTTGACCCAGAGGAGCGCGTTGCCTGAGGCGCTGGCGTACAGTAAAGGCAGAGGTCTGACAGGAGAAAACCGCGCCCGAAGCGGTCCGTCTTTGGAGTTGTCCCCCATGGACAAGTGTAAAATCCGCTTTGATCCCAGCCCTGAGCAATACAAATCCGGACTTCTCTCGGCTGCGCCTCCGGGGTGCAGCTCTAGTCACAAGCCGATGTCCTGCTGCACCAGGGGCCGACTGCCCTGCCCCTCTGGCCCCCTGGCCAGCCTCGGCTCAACTCTGCCTGCGCGGGGTGTTCAGCTGCTCACACTGAACCTGCAGCCTTGTCCTGGGCTGTTTGTTTGCTTTTGGAAGTTGGATTGGGTCCATTTGTTCCCTCTGGTCAGATAAGTGTTCCTCCTCCAAATTAAGAGAAAGAAAAAGGGTCAGGAGAAGTAGAAAGCATCTTGCAGGGGAGAACGTTTGGAAGGGAAGGAAGTGGAAGCGGAAAGGGGCGTCAGCTGTCAACAAATCATTAGTTTGTCTCAATCTGGTCGCACTCAAAGGTTTTGAAACCTCCTAAGACATCACTGCTTTGTAGCAGTGTAGGCCTTCTGTAAGTCTGGTATTCCTGAGTTGTCATGGAGACGTGCAAAATAAAAGGAGCTGGAAATTCCCAAGGAAGGGGTGTAGGGGAGGAGCTGTTACAGGCAAAGGCTCATGAGATTTTGAGAGGTGCTTTGGAAATCTAGGTGGTAGCCTCACACTGAGTGTGAGCTGGCATGAGAGGGCTGTTTGAGCTCCCCATCAGTCCATGTCTTCAGTATCATTCCAGTATTGGCTTAGAAACAGCCATCTGTGACTGTTTTTAGCCAAGCAGGTTTTGGTTTTAAGCAAAACAGCAGTCATATATTAATGCATCACTGAACACTTAAGTATCAAACAGCTCCTTGTTAAACTATTTTCTCTTGTTTTTAATTAATTACAGCTATGAGTGAGTCTGGAAGTTTTGCAGTATCACGTTCTAGACGTGAGAGGAAGAATAGAAGAGGCCAGCAAGAAGCACTTGAACGTCTGAAAAAAGCCAAAGCTGGGGAAAAATTAAAATATGAGGTGAAATTTCCTCATCTTCTTAATTAAAAGTGAATTTGAGCTGAGAAACTTCATCACCATTTATAGATATGCAAAATTACAGGAAACAAGCCTTTCAGATCAGCTTTTGTGTTTTTAAAAGTGTATGTTTTTCTGAATGTATCTGTAGTTTTCTGCTTTCAAATAGAATTTATTTGTTTCTTTCTGTTTTCAAAACTAACTCAGTTTTGTTAACTGCAAGTCAAACATAATTGCCATTGCTTGAGAACTATGCCACAGGGAAGGACCAATTTTTAAAATTGCATTATTAATGTTATGATAGGAAGTACTTTTTTTTAAATCTCAAATGCTTTTAAACTTTAATTTCAGACCTTTATGTGACTGAATTCCATTAATATTGGTATGCTGTGTTTCCAAAAAGAGACCAAAATTTAAGTGGTGGAACTGAAATCGGGCAGTATAACATTGATACTGTAACATTGTCCAATCCTGATGCCAACAGGAAGTGACTTTCTCATTGAGGTGAATAAATGTAAAGAAACCAGAAGTCCGTAGATCATTAACATGCAAATTTTCTCTGAGCACTCTGCTTGGGTACATGAAATTCCTTTCCTATTCATTGAGCTCAGATTGGTGTTTGAGAGTACAGCCAAGGCCAGAAGTCTCTACTGCTTGTTTTTTTCTTTTTAAATTATTTTTTGTAATATGAAATAAGCAATAAAGCAAGTAATTTTCAAATGAAATCTTTGCTAGTGCTAAAGTAGATTTTGAGTTTTAGTATACTGTGGTAATTTAAAAAAATTGATAACTTGATAACAGTCTTTTATTACTGCCAAAAAAGAAACTTAATGAATAACTGCTTACTAGTTGTGACAGTGTAGCAATGTAGGAACCCTGCATGCATTCGTGGGAACTTTTATATTCTGACTGAGTATCTGCAGTATGGATGGTATGGAAACTGTTAATCCTCAGTATACCTTAACTGTAGGTCGAGGAGTTCACGGGTGTTTATGATGAAATAGATGAGGATGAATACTCCAAGATGGTCAGAGACCGTCAGGATGATGACTGGATTGTTGATGATGGTAAGTTAAGATTTATTTGGAGAGTTATTTTGGTTCTAGTGTTAGGCTTCATAATGTTCATGCTTTGAGGCAAGTTATTGTTAGTACATTCTTAAAATTTGTTTTAGGAGACAAGAGAAAGGCAGTCTTTTAATGGAAATTAATCTTTGCATTTGTTAGGATGGTAATGAAAATATTTTTGAAATTTTATTTCCAGTTATCAGTGTTACAATTTTACTAAAAAATAGTGTTATTGATAATTGCTAATTAAACATATAAGAATATATTTAGCTGAGAATGCTGTAGTTTTTAATACTGCTTTTGAAACTTTTGCTTTATATTGAAGGGGGAAAAGTTTAAATATGTAAAAAATTCAGGAATATCAGAAGACAGAATTTAAACTGCAATTTTTTAACAACTTTTCTACAGATGGGACAGGTTATATAGAAGATGGAAGGGAAATCTTTGATGAAGATCTGGATGATGATGCTCTTTGTTCCAATAAGAAAGGTAACTTGTATGTGACTACTGAAAATTGTCTGCCAGGGTCTTTTAAAAGGTACCCAAAATGGGCAACTTCCTGTCATCAGTATGTGTGGTAAATATGGCCAAATAACAGATTGCTTGAAGCTCTGTCATTCTGTGTCTGTGGATTTTGTTCAGCCCCAGTGATGCAGAGGATCAAGGCTCACAAATTGAGGTCACATCACTGTTAACTGCTTTGGCACGACCGGGCACAGCTGCTCATAGTCGTGTGTGGAATGGGAATTCACTTATAGAACAAATGCATCTGGAAGGAGTCTTGCTTTTCAAAGCCAGTGCCTAAAAGATGTGTAGTCTCTCTTGACCACTAAAATACTTGCATGCTTGTAAGAATCTAGGATCATACAATTTTTCACAACTTTTTAATGGAATCTGGTGGCAAACTGAGAAACTGAGTCTGATGTTGAGAAGCCAAGGCTAGTGCCAAACTCCTGGACAGTAATTTTTTTTTTTTTACCTCTGGAGATGCTTCCATGTAAAGTATCTTTGTTGTTATTCTGGAGTATGTGAAAGGCATCTCTGACATGACTAGGAAAGACAGGGTGGTGAGAGGATTTTTTCATTTCTTTGTGTGTGCATGACAGCTGCTACAAAACTGAAAGATGACTAGGCTTCCTTACAGCCAGAAGTGTGAAGGTAGAAGAAGTAGACTACCTTGGCTATCTATCCCTGCTAATAACTGGACCTCTAAACATTGAACTTTTCTTACTTAAAACTCACTATTTTTAATTTTTTGTTTTGGTAGGAAAAGGTGGCAAAACATCTACAATTGATAAGAGGAATGTGAAAAAATCTGTGGTGTCAAAGCCAAACACAATTAAGTCTATGTTTATGGCCAGTGCTGGGAAGAAAAACACAGATGTAAGTTTTTACATTTTTGAATTTTAATATTTCTGACTTGTTCACAGTTGTAGTGGGAGTGGAGTAAACCAAAGGCTCATTTTAGTTTCTTGTGTCTAGCAAGACAAACTTCTGTTATGATCTCTTGTGTATGGAGCATTTCTGAAAATGTTGTATGTGTTTTGTGGAAATCCTCTAGTCATTTACTGCTGTTCTCCTGTTTGGATTTGCACACGTAACTGAGAACTGTTTGGCTAATCTTACTTTACAGAAAACTGTGGACCTGTCCAAGGATGATTTACTTGGGGATATTCTTCAAGATATTAGCGCTGAAGTAAGTATGTTAATAAAATCTGTTGGAAACAGCCTTAGTCCATTAATTTGTTGTGGAGCATACCAAGGAAATACATTTTTTTGTGAAACTAGACAATCTAAGACTGATTTCCTCTGTAGCACATCTCATTGGTGTAGTGTATTCCATGTGTGGTTGCTGTCTGCCTGTTGTCTTCACCATGCAGATGTTGCATGACTGCATTGCTTGGTAAGGCAATACCTCTCTGACCTGGTTACAGATGGGTTATATTAAGATGATGTGGAGCCTGTGTTAATGCAGCCTTCAAGGTTTTAGTCACAATGGGGTAAAAGAGGACTTGGCTGCTCTGAGCTGTGTGCTGTATATCTGTCACCACACCTTAGCCAGGGAACTGTAGGGCACCTCCATCTGAACTGTGTGGGTTCCTGGGAGGAGCTGAGGGAGCAGTGTTTCAGCAGGTGATGTAACCTGAACCTCCGTGTGCCTCCTGCTTCCCCAAATTTGCTGCAGAGAACCAGGTTAACACTCCCCTGGAGGTGGGAGTGCAGGATGCCTGTTGTGACAGGGTTGGACTGTCTCAAATACCTAATGTCCTTTTAGCAAGATTTATTAAAACCAAAAGGATTTCTCACATGTAGATGTTGAAACTGCTGTAGATACTGGTGAGTTACTGAGGTGGAACCTAATAAGCTTAACGTGTTTTTTCAGCACAGTAAGGGTATATATATATGTGAAGTTATTCTCTTAGTTTTGTTCTCTTCTTATTTTACTCCTCCCTATGACATCTGATTGAGGCTATAAAACCCACCATGACTATAACCCCTCTGCCCACCCCCCAGTATCATTAAAGATGCATTTCAATGCTGTCAAATTTGTAGAACATTGATAAGGGAAAATAATAATTACACTATGACTTCTATTTACTTAAATGCTAGTTAGCTACTCATTTTTGTGTTGTTTTGTAAATTTTTTTTTTGTTATTAGCTGTCAATAAGGTTAAGTATAAAATATCTGTACATGTAAATAAGTTAAAATGTGTTTTCCTCTAGTAGAATAGTGCTGAAAGAGCACTTCTGCCTTTCATGAGGCATGTATGTTCATAACTACTGCTTCAGCAGACATGAAAAACAGCACAAGTTATTCTGATACTTGTGCAATAAAGGCAGGGTGAGCTATTAAAATTCCCACTGTTTGAAAACTGTTTCACTTATTGATGGCAGTTTTTCTCAGATTGTTTCCTTCCCCAAAAAATCTAGTGTCTGTCTTCATGGGCTGACTGCCCTCATAAACATTGTTTTGTGGGTCTGGTTTTCATATCAGGAGGTGTTTTCTTCATCAGCCAAAAATATTGGTGTGCCTCTTTGATGGAAAATGTTACTAACCAAGGCAAAAGAAAACACTAAACAACTCTTCCTTTTGTCACTTTCTCTATTCTTTCAATATTCAGACAGTTCAGCTAAGTCCACCACCAGTTATAATGCTGAAAAGGAAAAGATCTGCTGGAGTACCACTCAATCCCTTCTCTGTGCAGTCCCAAACTTCTAAGGTAAAGGGGAAAAGAAAAATGTTCTCATTATTAACTACCACTAATTTATGTTTTTATTGATTTTAGTGCTGTTGACTTTTATGTCTCCTCTTGGAAATTAACTTTCTCCTTAGCTTTCATAGCAGTGTTACAGTGTAACTTTGTGCTTTTTTTCTTCCTTGCCTTTCGTGTGAACACTTAAACAGTACAATTAGTTTTGTGTCTATAGTATAGTAGGAGTTTGTAGCTGTTGTATTTGACAGGTGAAACTGCATGAAGGTGAGTTTCTGCTCAGTCTCTTTTCCAAAGAGTAGAAAAGACCCTTGGGGCAAGGAGAGGAGGATGGGAGGTGAAATAAGCAGGAGTGCGGAAAAGGATAAGAAACCAAGTGTTTGTAGAAATGGAAAGCAAATAGAAAATTGAAGCTATGGATAGTAGTTTGCCATAGTGGAAGATTTTGGAGTAAAAGGAGGATGGGCTGCTAAGAATGGAGGGCTAGGATTTTGTTAGGAGTTCTGGTAAATGGAAAGGACTTCATAGCTGGAAATACAACGAGATAGTTGGTAATGGTCTGTAGAAGGAAAATGAAGTAGTTAGTTGTGAGTTGCTACTCATCTTAACAGTTGTGTTCAAAACTAGAAGCAATTGGAAAAAAAAAAGGGAAGAGGTAGTAAGAGAGGATCATGGTGCAAAATATGTGGAACTTTTCCTCTAGCCCTGGCTACTAGATCTGCAAATAGCAAGTGAAAGTTTTTTTTTTTTTCTTCTTTGCTCTTACAAGATTATTTTTAACTCATGGTGGAAATGTTTTTCAGGTAATCACCCCTGTATCAAAGAAAGCTCCTGCTCATGTCAGAAAGGAAACTCTTCCTCCAGCTTCATTTCATCCTAAACATCCCAATTACACAGCAAAATCTGACAGAGTCTCTGAAAATGAGGACACCAAGCATGTACAAAAACCTGTAGAAAATGAGGGAATAGTGAAGGCATTAGGAGAGAAAGCTACTAAAGGTATCAAAAGAAAATCAAAACCCAATTCTGGAAACTCTTTAAATATGGTACAGTAGTGTTAAAACACTTGTTAAATTATGTTAGCTTAGATAGAAACAAAATACCATGTTTAAGGTATCTTAATACTGTATTTTATGGTCATGCTTATAGTGTGCTATCTCTGTATACTGCTGTAGTATGCAGTGTGTCATTTTAATGATTCAAACCTTTAGTTCTACCTGCAGCACTTCCAGATGATGATCAGGGAATGATGCACTTTGATGAGGAGGACTTTGATGAACCTATGGAAGCAGAGCATGTGGAAACTATACTTGAGACAGCTGAAAGCTTGAAAAGAAACAATGAAATTGAGAAGAAAGAGGCAGAACAGCTGGAATCAGAGAAGAAAGAGACATCTGTCTTGTAAGAATCTCTTTTTCCTCTTTTTTTTCTTCCACTAAGAAGGCTCTCAGTTTCCATAAACCTTAGATTTACCTTCATATTTATCTTTGTCAAAGGGATAATTGTGATATAGACAAAATGGTAATAATGCTATGCAATGCTTTTTTTTTATTTTTTTGTGGTTACATTAGGAATAATAATGTGCTGATAGCTACTTAATTGAAAAGTATTTAATGTTTTTGGGATCTAGCATGTGACAATATGTGTTTCAGCACACTGAGGTGACTCAGTGTAGATGTTGAATAGTGAACTTTGATGTCAGTAAACAAAACCAAAGAATTTCTAACAATACTTATTCTAAGTGAATCTGAAAATATTTCATAATAGATGTAGGTAAAAGTTATTGTTGCTAAAAGTAATGGTGAACAGCTATGTCTTTAGAAATAGGAAAAAAAGATGGGCTTTTCCCTGTTTTTGGGGTTTTTTTTTAATTGTTTAGAAAATCTTGAATCATATGTTTCCATAATGAAATATTTCAAACTGTAAAATTATTGAATGATGAAAAAGACCTAAGCGTCTAATGACTGAAAAGGTAGTTTTGTTGAAATAATCTGTCGTTCCCACTAAGCAACTTGTATAGATGGATGGATATATTTGATAGGTAAAGACTTGAACTGACCAAAGCTGAAGTACCAGGTGACTGATTTTTAAAGCCTGTATATGTGGTGTATCAAGAACCATACTTAAATGTGGGTTTCTGTCTTTGCCACTCCATCCCTCTTTTCAGAAGAAATCTGAGGAAACCCAAATATTGGGAATGTTACTTGGTAGTGGAAAGAAAAACAAAAGGCTGAGATTATAGGCCTGGAACAAAAGCAAAGTGGTGATTATACCAAAGGCAGAATTTTAATTGTCTTTTTATTCTTCTGCAAAAGTTGTTCTCTGCCAGGTCTCTCGTGTTGGGACAGAATTGATGAGGAAGAAGTTGATCTAGTAGCAGCAGAAGTTCAGCTGGACCCCAATCTCCTTCCACTTGTGAATGGGGAAAGTGATGATCAAGTCTTAAAATTTTATTGGTTGGATGCTTATGAAGATCAGTTCAGTCAGCCAGGTAACTGTTCAGTTAAAGGCAGAAAATGCTAATCTGATTATTCTTGTTCAGATTTTCTTTCTTGAAAATTGGGGTTTTCAGACTTGACTAAATTACATCCAGTTACCCTTTGTCTCTGTGCTCTAAGATGTTCATGTCTTGTTTCTCTGTACCTCTGTCTGCAGACCAGGGCACTGTGGCTGGGAGAAGAATGTCATTTCTTGGCCTAGTATAGAGGTAGGGAAGTAAAAGGGACTTACTAGCACTGTTCAGTGTTGGTGACCCGTTGTCCCTCTGAAAATTTTATACGCTCCAGAAACAAGCTGAAGTTGTTCATTTCTTGCTCAGTGATACAACAACTGAGCATGCTTTCTTGTTTTTGGAAAAGTAGTTCAAAATTCATGTGGTTGAATAAAGAGCCTGTGCAATAGCAGTTGCATGATTTTATACACAGTGAAGGTATGTCTGTCAGGGGAGGAAGGTGGTCTGAAAAACATGAGGTCTGTCTTGTATTTCTTAGCCCTAATTCAAACTATGTAAACCTCGAAGATTGTCTTTGAATTAAGATTGGTAAGATACTCTGTGCAGCTGAAGTGTGAATCCTAGCTCTCATAGTCTTCAAATTGCATCATTCTGATCACAGCTCTAACAAAACGATTTGTGTTCATATCTGTTGTAGGGACTTCCCATCCATCCCCTCATTTCATCAGCAGCTTTAGAATCTTGGGTTTCTAGTTTGTGCTTCATGTGTGTTTACCAGAAGGTTCTTTCACATGTTGTTGGAGGTTTTTTTCAGTTGAAGCTGTAAGCATTGACTCAGATACATTTCTTTGTTAACACCTTTTGTTGTGAGTTGGGATGCCAGACTTAAATATGAGACTGTGCTGGGCTGAACAGCTTGGTGATGGGAGTGGTATAATCATAGATATCTTGATGAAATCAATAGCTCTAATATAAAATTGCTACTTTTAAAGAACCCGCTATTGTTATTTTTCCTTTTTTTTGTCTTATAAGTCGGTGATTGCTGAATGGAACATAATTATGAAAAGATTTCTGTTCCTCGCATGCAAGGAGTGTTCTTTTCTCATTATGACTTTTTCAGGATTGAATAATAAAGACTGCACCTGTTTTCAATTAGTAATGTAGAAGGGAAAAATTTTGATATTGCTTTTTGTTTAACATGTTCATGATCTTTGTTTATGACTCATTTGCTGTGATGTCAAATGCATTGCCTGAAGAGTAAATACTATAGCATAATCATAAGACTCTTTCAAACTTAATGATTTTTTGGAGGTTTTCTTTTCATAATTCCCTTTATGGTCTTAGGCAGAGAACTTGAGAATTGTGATCCTATTAACATTTTAAAGAAATAACGAATAAAACCTGCCCTTATTTTTTTTTCTCCTCTGCAAGACATTTTCTCTGGGTCTTGACTTTGCTTACCTTTTGGTTCATTTAGTAGCACGCTCTTTCTTTTCACAGGCTTTGATTTATAAGCTTTTTTCATATTTTCTCTTCCTTTATTCTTTCCATGGCCTTGCAGGGCCCGCTATCTCTAAGTTGATTTTTTTTTTTTTGGTTTTGCATGAAGTGTCTCTTTAGACTTTTTGAAGTTAGTTCTGCTTTTACTGTCTGTGGGGGTGGTAGTGTGTGTCAGTGTTCAACTGGATTATCTCAAAAGGTTCCTTCCTTCCATTCTAAATTAATCTGACTCTGTGAAGTCTGGTTATTAAGACCACTTATTTGTCTGTGCTAGAGTTGATAGAAGTTTGTCTTTGCAATCCAGGCAGCTTTTTACCCTATCTTTGACTGGCTCATTTATCCTTCTTTCTACCTCCTCTGCTTATATCTACTCTCTGACAGATTAACTACTCCATGCTCTTTAATATTTCCAGCTGTTCAAGCAGTCAGCTGCTGTTTTGTGGTCTCACAGTTTCATCTTTCTGTATGATACAAACCTATCTTAGGTAGAGTTTTTTTTATCCCTTAACAAAAAAGTGGAAGATTGCTGGGGACAAGAACTTCATCTTCCCTGTCACTTAGATCTGCAATTGGAGCTCTTTCTCGATACTTCTATTCAAACTGTCTAAATCTTCAAGATTGCTTCTGTATTAAAATTTCTTAAGATACTTTGTGCAGCTGAAACTTGTATCCTTGCTCTTATCATCTTCAAAACTGCTGCATTCTTTGTCCTTGACAAAAGTAGTCTTGTTCATGTCTATTCCAAGCACTCAGAAAATGATTTTTCATAGCCTGTCACTTTGACTTTGTCATCCATCTTAGTGCATCTTCACTGATTTATCTTCGATCTAATGGAGTAAGAAAGGTACCTTTATGTCTGATAGATCTCCTGGCAAAGATAAATTATAGTTCTTAACCAAGGACTTGTTTGTGCATTGCCAGGCCAAGGAGAAATGCAGATTCCAAAATCTTCTATGCATGAAACCCTATTTCTGAGACAGTCAGGTTACATGGAGCTTGAAGGGAAGCTGGTAAAGCCAGGTTTCTGAGTTGTACTTGGACGTTTTTTGTACTTGTAATTTGCAAACTTACAGTTGGGTGGGTTGGTACTATGTTATCTTGAAGTTTGACATAATTCGATTACCCATTTGCAGCATTTAGTGCTGTTGCCAAGTTCTCTGGGCCCAATGTCAATGTAATGACATTGTCGACAGTCAGTTGCCATTAGTCCTGCTCTGTATAATATAATGAGTGTCTCCCTTGGTTACAACTGCTGTCTTAGCACCCAGGATTCCTAGGAATGTCATGCATCTTTTGGTGTCCTCATTTGTAAAAATAGTCACTTGAAAGCTCATCTGCTTCTAGTTGTTGTCTTCAGGGTGTGTTTCTACAGATTTTATTGTTAATACAGTCTTGATCTCACGGTACTGAAGTGTAGGGGAAAGGAGTTAATTGTACTGGTCTAGCTGAAGAGTGAAAAACTATAGATAACATGTTAGAGGGCTGATTGACAGCACAGGCATTCTGATAATCTTCAGCTTTCACTGACATCTCTCGCCTTCCTCCCTCTCCAGGGATATCAAATTAATATAGGCAGCAATGGAATATCAGAACAGAATTTTGAGACTGACTGTGTAATGCCATTTTGAATTTTACATACCAGGTGTTACTATAGTAATCGAGGTAGAGGCATGAAGAATGATAACAGGTGTCTGCTTGTAAAACTGATGTTTAAAACAATTTTGAATGTGTTGATACATTGGAAAGATTTGTTGTTCAAGGACTTAACACAGAAATGGTTGTTTCAATGCAAGAATCCATTATAAGCTGCTTCAAGTAAGATTAGAAATTATTAATTTTAAATTTGCATATTGAATTCTTTGCCCTTCTCCCTTAGGTGTGGTATTTTTGTTTGGCAAAGTTTGGATTGAATCTGCAACCACCTATGTCAGCTGTTGTGTGACAGTGAAAAATATTGAGAGAACTGTTTATCTGCTGCCACGTGAAACAGTAAGTGTGACTTTTAAGCACATCAGACATAAGTACCTTTCATTCTGCTTATGGCAGGTTGTGAGTTTAGCAGTGTGTTTATGGAAGCTGTTGGAAGCCAGTGTTGTCTGATGTAGGTGGTAAAGTTAAAGATAGTGTGTACACAATATATCACATGTGAGCTGCAGAGTGGAGCCCTGTGACTTCCCCTGACCCTAACTAATAACTGCAGACAAATTTTTACCCTTAGACTTGCTGCTCAGCAAATAAAGTGGTCGTGAAGTATTTCTAGAAAGCATAGTGCTTTTTAAACATTTTGTTTCAAGTAATATTTTCTAAATTTGGGATTTCTTAGCTGATTGTATTTTAGTTTTTCCTTAAAAAAGAGATACATGATTCATAATAGCAAAGTAAAATTCAACTTATTGTCATGTCTGCTGGCATTTTTGTTAATTTGTAAAACCTCACTTCTGTTTTTGAGGAAATTGACCTATCAACTGGTAAAGAGACAGAGACTCCAGTAACTATAATGAGTGTTTTCAAGGAATTTAATGACAGCATTTCACCAAAGTACAAGATCATGAAGTTCAAATCCAAGGTTTGTTTGCAAGCATTGTATTTGGTCATTTTCTGTTGTTCTGGTTTGTAAGGTGGGGAGGCTGTTGAAATACAGGGCAGGGAGGGAGGTTGTGCCAAAATGCAAATATAAAATCCTGATGTGTAAATGGCTCTGCTTGTAAAAACATCCAAAATAGCTATATTCCTTTAAGAATGGAAAATTTGCAACATGGTTTTTCCAGGAGAAGTTTAAACTATGCTTTTGTAAATACTCACTCATTAGCTTCTTTAAAACTGGGTTGAGTGTCAGACTGACTTGCTGAGCTGTTTTTGAGAATGCAGAACAGATAGAAATTCTGATACGTAAAGCCTTAGTATCAGCTCATACTGTCAGAGTTAAAAATGAAAGATTGTGTTGTCCAGTGGATAAGTCCGTACTCTAGGATTATACTGTCTTTGCATTTGACCAGATATCTTATTGAACTTTGTCTCTTGGCATTTCTCATCCTTCTTCTTACCTTCACAGATTTGTCTTTTTAGAGTGCATGCTGTTCAGAGTGTGATTGTTGTAGTGTGGCTATGCAGAAGGTAACAAGTGAGGACTGCCATTCAGTCTTGAAAGCTGTTCTGTGCTTTGAGTTATGGGCAATAGTCTTAAAAGTGTTATTTTACTGTGCTCTGTTTGCTCACCAAATCTTTAAAATGACATTGGAAAAACAAAGTATTGCTATAATGGAAACTTTGTGCGTAAATTAATATATAACTTGTCATGAATTGTCGGGAAAAGAGTGATATTGCTGATAATGTTGCAGATTTGGACTGAATTAGTTTGCTAGTGTCAGAGCTTTATTATTTACTTACATAGAGCATTTGCCTTTCACAGGAGAGGGGCATAGGTTGGGCGGGGAAATGTGGCAAACATTCAGCTTAGGGGAAAAATCTGTTCTGACTGAAGTGCTCAGAAAAGTTTATATTTCTTTAAGTAACGTATCACTAATCTGGCAAAGCTGATTTTCATTAGTTGTAACTTTCCCCATCCTGACAATCTTGTGATTTCACAGGATTCATTCTTGAATAGTTAATCAGCAAGTGAGATGACAAAAATGCAGGAAGAATGGAATTTAACAATATGTAAATGAGGGAAAATAAAAACAGTTTGTGTTGTTATTCAAGTTGGAAAGATTCTCAGGAGGTCATCTCATCCAAAGCCAGCTAGAGTAATTCTGAAAGTTGTTAAAAGGAAAATGTGAGCAGTGTTTCTCAAATAGCAAAGTCATGCAAGATATGACATCTTTTCAGCAACTTGTAGCTTAGTGTGTTATTTACAGAGTTCAGGGTAAATGGATGTGACATTACTACTTTGTAAAACCGTTTTTTTTCTCTAGCTTATTTTCTCAAAACTCTGATGTAAATTTAGGTTTTTCAGTTTTCTGTTATTTCTCAGGTATAGTTGATTATAACATAATTGCACGTGGGATCAGGAGTAAATATACTCCTGATTTAAATAAAAATCAGTAAATTTAACAAGATTTAAATTTAACAAGAGAGAAAATTTAACAAGAGATAAAAAACAAGCTAATAGCTCACTGTTCAAAAATCCTTTCAGGAATGAGGGAGAGAACTGAGAGAAACCATTTTCTGTTAAAAGAGAGGATGAAAACACTTGTACTCTAGAAAGTAAAGAGGGAGAAGGGTCTCCAAAAAGAGTCAGATCTGCTTACAGAATCTTGGGAAACCTCAATCTTTTCCATGATGTGCCTAGTAAGAATACTGTGAATGAGGTAATAGAGTAATGTAGTTGAATGTTCAAAGATGGCTCTTAAAAATCAAGATAAAGCCTGTCAAATTTTTACTGAGCTTACACAGAACTCGGGGCAAAAGACCCAACAGTCTTGTCTGGGTACCTGGCAATAGTACCCGTGGGGTCCTTGGATGTAACACAAGAGTGGGGAAGTGGCAGCACTAAGACACTGTTGAAATTTTCTCTTAAATATTGTAACACTTGGTCACCCTCATGAGGAAAGATTAACTCAAGTGACTTACAGGTACAAAAGATGGCAATTAGAAGGATGAGACAAAAGGAGCATCAGTTATACCAGAGATGACTGTGAAAGAGCTTTAATTTTTTTTTAGCTAGTAAAGTGAAGAATAATAAGACCTGCTTGCTCTCTAGAAACATTAAAAGGGAATGAGCAGCAAGAGAGCTATTTAAAGGACAGTTTTAGCAAAAGAGTGAATTTGTAGTTTTTAGTTCATGAATAAATTAGGCAGGATAGTTGGTGCAGGGAAGCTCTGAAATAACCTATCAGAATTGCTTCTGAACAGTAAGAATTCAACTTATGTTGAATTCTTAAGTAAACTGAGTTTTATTAAAAGGATAAAAGCTATCCAGCTTTATTTTGCTTGTGTAATTTTCTCCTAATTTTGATAGTTACTGCGTTCTGGGAGGGTTGAATGAGAAATGGAGATAGTGGGAAGGTATGGCAGTAGGAATATGGAAGGTAAGAGAAAAGACAAAGATAATATTTCAGTAACTCAGATATTCCAGATTGTACAAAATTGACTCTGAACAAGTGGCACCAAATCTGGCCGAATCTCTGCAGCAGGGAGGCTTTGTGCTCTCTGCAAGATGCCTAGAAGTAATAGGGTTGTCCCATTACTGTGCTGTTCTTTACTTCTGTTCCTCCCTGAGATACCTGAATTTGCCTGGTTATATACCTGAGTCTGTTTATCACAAGGAGTCATCAACCTCCTTTTCATGGTACTCGTACCACCAGAGACTATGTGTTCTTGCACAGCGCTTGCATCTGTGTGTCCATAGAGATGTGCTGGGCTCTCGAATTGAAATGATTTGTGGCACTCACCTAAAGGAATACTCCAAAGAAGTGATCATTACCCAGTTGTGACTCTATGTGGTAAACAGCTAATGTGCTTTAGATTTCCTCTGTGATGAGCAGCCAGGGGGTCAGTGCTGTGTTGTTAAGGGTTGGTGTTCTGAAAGATTTCAAACAAACTAATGGCTGTGTTGCTCAGGTCACAAGACTTGTGAGCAATGCATTCAGAGTAACATGAAGTCTCGGTGTTTGCGTAGTACAGTGAAACTGGACACTGCTCTTTTTCCATCATTAGCTGGAAATCAGGAAGGTTACTGACATCCCTGCCGTGCACCCAGAGTGCTTTTATTCAGAATATGCCTTTTTGTGATGATGTGGAGACATTGAGACAGGTTGTTCTCTGTGCATCTTGGCCTTGCCAGCACCCAACTTTGTCCCTTTGAACACACTTAAGCCATATCATTTCCTGCTGCACCTGCTGCTAATTGTAGCCTCAATGGGTTGCACTGCTGCCAAGTTAGCAAGTCTTCACAAATCAATTTGAAAGCAGCCTTACTCCACTTAGGAACTTAGCAGCTAATCACTGCTGCTCATTTCTGCTCTCTTAAGGGCCACTTGAAGGGCAGATTATTCTGCAGCAAGCATTCATTCACTGAGTTATGACCAGACACTGGTGTAATTGAGCTGAGCTCTGTGGAATAACGCAGATGAAACACTACAGCAGACTATTTTTATACTATGTTCATCTTGCGTTTGCAACAAGAACTTGTTTGCAGCATGAGGAGTTATTTTTTAAATTAAAAAAAAAGGAGGGGGAGCACCAGTGATATGTGCTAAAAGCAGTGTATTGCCATCTATTATGTTACAGCTCTGATCTCCTTGTGTTAGGTGGCTCAGCAGTTCAGATCTACATTTGCATGGTAATTTGCAATGCTGATCTGGCTTCATAGTGGTGCTCTTCTATCAAGTTATGTTACACTTCTGTTTCCATGAAACTGTTTATGCCATAGTAGTTTCTGGATTTGTCTGCTTCCTATTTATAGCAGAGGCCCCTCTCCTGCCTGGGCTTTGCAGCCTTACAACTGCAGTAGTACATGAAGTAACAAGCTTAACTGCCTCTTGCAGCACCGAGGGAACTATTGCTGATGCTATTAATTTAAGGAAAAAAACCCCAGCCATCCAACCTGAAACTTCAAGTTGGCCTAACTGTGCGTGTATTTTGCTAATTTGTAAATTTTATTCCCATTTATGGTGATTTTACATTTTCTTGTGCTTCCTCTAGTGGCATATTATGCTGAGTCTTGTGTATAAAGTGGTGAACACAGTGCATTGTCCAATGAGAAATGTGATTTTTTTAGTTGAAGGTGCCTCTAGGAATTCCTGTAGTAAAGTCATGTGCTAGCATAGTGATGACATAATATATTAACAATACTATGTAACAGTGGTGCAGATGGTTTGTAAATATTACAGGGCAGAACACACATATGACACAGTAGAGCATGGCATTTCAGCAGGTGCTAGAGCACTGTTGCACAGGATATTGTAATAATTTGGAAAATGAAGGTAGTCATTCTTAGAAACTAACAAGCTGTATGTGTTGTAGAAAATGGTTCTTGTTCTTGAAGAAAGCAGAAGTGATACTTAACTTTCGATCAAGTTGTACTGAACTTCAGACTTCAACCGTCTTACTTAGAGATCCATAAACAAACTTGGCTACTTTCTAGTAAAACCTAAGTCACTTAAAATGAAAAATATAGTAGTAGCACAGAAATATCTGCTGTAAGCATGTGATAAAAGCTGGGAGGTAGCTGGGAAATCATCTCTCTTCCCTCTCAGAAGTGCTGGTACACAAAAGCCTGCAGTGTAAAGGGAGGAGTTGTGTGCAGTTAAAGGAATCTGGCTGGGATCACAGACATGTGGTGGGATAGGATGTGGTTAAGACAGGCTGGGATAGCAGGGAGGGGGAAGCCTTTTTATGTATCAGAGCAATGGGAATGCATGGAGCCCTGCCTGAAGGTGGACAAAGAGCTGGTCAGGATTAGAGGATGGACTAGTGGAAGGGACATCGTAGTGGTGAAAGGAAAGCCAAATCCCGCCTGGAGTTTGGTCTGGTGAGGGACTGACCAGTAGGAAAGGCTGCTATAGGTACAGGAAGACTAAGAGAAAAGTTCTGCTGGCCGGGACAGGAGATGTGGTGACAGAGGTTGTGTAATAAGCTGTGATACTGCATGTCTTTTTCACCTTCATCTTTACTGCTTAGTCCAGCTTTTAGCAATCTCTGATGCCCAAGAGACCAGAAGAAAAGCCTGAAGCAAATAATAGTTGTCCTCAGAGGCGGATCAGGTTAGGGCACATTTAAACAAATTGGACAGATAGAGGCATCTGATGGGATGCACTCTGTGTACAGAGGGAGCTGACCAATGTCAGAAGGTGCTTGGGAATGTTTGGTGTGGATTCACAGAGGGAAAATGATGCTTCACCAAGCTGGTAGCCTTTTGGGAAGAGATGGAGTAGTTTGGTGGACAAGAGGAAAGCAGTGACTGTTGTTTATCTTGACTTTAATAAGGCTGTTAATGCTGCCTAGCATAGCATCCTCACAGCCAAACTGGTGAAGTGGGCAGAGGCATGGGCTGATAACCAGCTGCCCTGCAGGGTCAAAGCGTTGTGATCACTGGCACAAAATCCAGGTGGAGGTTTGTCCCTAGGGGTGCACCCCAGGGGTTGATACTGCATCCAGTCCTGCTGAGCATCCCATTAATAATTTGGATGGTTGCACAGAGCACACACACAGCAAGTCTGCTGTCCTAGTTTGAAAGACAGTTATCTGCCAATAAAGGTAGAAGCTTCTCTTTGAAATGGAGAATGTAAATCCCCTTCCTCCAAATTATTATTATAATTTTGAAATTAAGGGGGCTTTCAGGCAAAGATATGGGATTTAGGAGTAACAGTTCTTTACTAGGAAAATTAAAATAGAAATGCAGTATTACAAAGAACAATCCCAACCCTGACAGAGTCAGAATACAACCTGACACCCTGTCAGTCAGGGTGTTGGTAGCAGTCCCATTAAATGGTGGCTACAGTCCTCCTGCAGTGGCAGATGTGGTTCAGGTGAGGCAGTGGTCCTGTAGAAGGTGCTGTTTTCCTCCAAAGGTCCAGGGATGATGTGGAAAAGGTTTGGTTTTCCTCTGGAATCCAGTGGAAAGAAAGTAACTTGCTGTCCAAAATCTCAGTTTTTTATCTAGGTAGGAAAGGCTTTGCTCTTCCCCCTGGCTGGAGCATCTCCCAATGGGATGATGTAATTTTATCAGTCGTGCAGTGGGAGTTAATGGGCCAGCAGCAGATGATATCTTCCTGGAGGGAGGATGGGCTGTGGAAAAGATAAAAACAATTGCCCCATCTTGTCTTAAAGATGGACCATTAGCAGATGGTATGTGCCATGGAGATAAGGAATCACTACCACACCAAGTTTTAACGGATGGTGATAGAATACACATTTCTGGCCACATCAACCCAACACAGCAACTCTTTATGCTAAGAAAACACCTAGAGATTAAAAACAGGCACTAAAATATTCTTAGTGTCTTAATCTGCTTATAATAAGTTGCAGAATTGGTAATGATCAAGCCCACGATATTTGAAATGTGTGTTTTGCCTGGCCTTTTTTTCTCTAGCTTTCTTATTGGACAGAATGAATATTCAGTTGGGAAATACTGAAAATGTAATACCTTTGTTTTATATAGAAAGTGGAAAAATACTATGCTTTTGAGATTCCGGATGTACCAGCAAAATCTGAATACCTAGAAGTTAAATATTCAGTGAGTATAATTAATCTGATAAAATACCATAACTTGTTTTTTTATCTAATTAAGTTTGCAATGTGAGCAGTTTCTGTATTAAAGTGGTCATTGAGCACTGTAGTCTTGGCTGATGTATGCAATGTGGATGAGGAATTTAAACTTTGATGTGTTTTTACATTACTGTCCTGATTTTTAAGTGGAGCCTATAGTGTGATTTCCTCAATTACTGTAAGGTATTAGGGGCTAGGGCTTTGCTTGTGGGGATTGATGGTGATTTCAGTACTGTGTAGTTTTGTTAAGGTGCTGTCTAAATATGGTGTCAACCTTGAAGACTTCTGTGGGGTGAAATGACTCACTGATCTCTGTTGTTTGTTAGGCTGAATGCCCTCGGCTTCCCCAAGATCTGAAGGGACAAACATTCTCACATGTCTTTGGAACCAACACCTCTAGCCTGGAACTTCTCTTGATGAATCAAAAGATCAAAGGACCCTGCTGGCTGGAAATAAAAAATCCACGTATGGTGGTTTGCATACCTGGTTGCTAAGAAACATAGAATTATAGGTGGGGGGAGAAGGGAAATTTAAATTGTATGGATGAATTATCATTTTGTACATTAACCTTGCAACTTTTTGGTTTAATTTTCATTGTCTGTTACCTTGAAATTTATTGGTTCAATTTTCATTTTCTAGTACAAATTGTAACTTATTCTTCCTTTTTTGGGGTGACAGCTATCCATGTGAAGTTGTGCATTGTACAGATGAGATTATAACTTTCAATGCCTGTGAGAGGGAACTGTGCAGTGCCTAGAGGCTGCTGTTTGATGCATACCCTAATGCCCTGTATACAGAGCTAAACTAACTTGACTTGAAAATGACTCATCTTTCTGCTCTTGATAACTTAAGATTTGGGGTTTTTTTCTGCAAATATATATTTTAAGAACAAACAACTGTTAGATGGTTTTTTTTTGTTTGTGAATTAGGTTTTTATTTGTTTTTTCCTGACATATGGAGAAGTTTGTGGTGTGGAGCTGTTTCAGTTTTAAATCCTTTCTGCCTAATAAGTGGTGTACAGCACTTGCAGATGGTCATGCTGCTTTATTTTGGCTTGGTAGGAGCCCTTTATTCAATGTATGCTATATATTCCCATGAACATAGGGATGTTGATCCTACTAGACAAGAGCTACATCTATTACTGCAATCTCCTTGGGGCACTTCTGTGTGAATGCTGGCATCAAGGGGTTCTCCTCTTCAGCAACTCACTCAGTCACTGACAGAACTGATAACTAGTATGGATGAATTTATGTAAAGCTTCCTGAAGTATCTTTTGGGTCATGCAGACCTTGATCCAATCTTCTTTCTTATTTGATATTGAAGAGCTCCTGCTGACAGGAAAGTCAGGGCCTAGAGAGTTACCAAAATTGGGCAGGAATAGTGTGGGTCTTGGACTGTGCCACCAGGGCAAAACATTTAAAGGATGTGCTCTGTGCAGCAGTGCCATCACAGAAGCCTTGTCTGTGGTTCCCAGAAAAAGGGAGGTGGTTTGTGTTGTTTCCTCAGAGCCTTCAAATCAGCCAGTCAGCTGGTGTAAGGTGGAGGCTGTGGCCATGAAGCCTGCCTTGGTGAATGTGGTTAAAGATCTTTCTCCTCCTCCTCCCCTGGTGGTCATGTCCTTCAGCATGAAGACCATTCAGAACCCAAAGACTCACCAGAATGAGGTAAGTAATCTCTCATTTTGGTTTTGTTCTTTGGCACATACTAAACTTTCCTAAGGCTTAGAAGAACCTCATAAAGCATGTTAAAATATATTTACTGTTGAAAAGTTTCTCTGCTCTGGGCTTTTCAAAGAAATTTTTACTGGGGTCACACTCTGGGCTGGGGGACCTGCTTGGTGAGAATGTTTACTGTGACCACAGTGTGGATCCTGTTCATGATTTCAAGCCTTCTATTTTGTCTGTTATGCCTCATAGTTGTAAATGAGACTGCCTCAGCACAGTTAATGGATTAGTTTTAATTAATTAATTAAATTAGCTAGAGCGAATCATAGGTTATAGGTAAAATGACTAGGCTTTTCTGCTAATAAAACTAATTTTGAAATGAGAATTTGGTCTTCATCTTAGAGCACCTGCTATTCTGCTGCAAGATCTTTCCTCAGATTGGACAAGATATGTAGGTGGCCACTCTGTTGTGGACTGCAGACCACAATGAGTACTTAGGCACTTTTTTTTTTTTTTAACATTAACCCTCATTTACTTTGGAAGAGATTTAATATTCACAAATAGGATAGGATAGTTGTTTCTGGCTAATTGAGTTGAAGACTAGTAGGTTTGCAAATTTTTCAAGCAGAATTATTCCTCCTGGTGAATTAAAATTTTTTTTGGTGGAAGTATGGAAAATATGTGGTTTCTGGCCAAAATAATGGGATCTACAAAGGTACCAACAGGACTCTGCTTGCTAAGATGCTTTAAAGCCTTTCTGTTTTGTTTCTGTTGGGCTTTCCTGATCAGTGTTTGGGGAGGCAGGCCATCCTGCCAGCAAAGCAATCAAAAGCATCATTAAAGCTGCTGGCTTCCAAACACTAAACCTCTTAGCTTCTTGGCAGTGTTGACTGCTTGCTTAGGGGCAGCTCTTCCTGAGGCAAGACTTCTCTGCCCTGCTCACATCTCCCCTGCACTCCATAAGGAATCCTTTGCATTGTGGGGTCCGGTCAGATATAGAATCAAAGCTGATAAAAGTAGAAGTTTTCCATAGTGGATTATTTTTCCTCTCAAATTTACAATCTTTTAGGAGCAAGAACTGTTTTATTTTCCTTGAGGTCAATTGATAACTTTCTTCTTTTCAGCTGTTTGTTATTGGAATTAATTTAAGAAAGATATGTTGGAGAAACAAGAGAAAAGAGATGATGAACTCTTAAAAAAAAAAGGATGGAAGAAATGAGTATGGATAGTAGTCATGCTTATTTGTGCTTATGAAGTTGTGTGTTCTGTATCTCCTTGGTATAGGTTGTGGCTCTTGCAGCTCTGGTTCATCAGAAATTTCCTTTGGATAAGGCTCCACCTCAGCCTCCTTTTCAAACACATTTCTGTGGTATGTATTTGGAACAGTTTGAGTAGAAAAAGAATTAATTCAGTGGTTTTTATTTTGTTATGTTTTGGGGTTTTTTTTTTGGTTGTGGGGGGGATTTTATTTATTTATTTATTTAAATTTTTATTTCTTACTGTCACTACAGCAGTAATGGCCTAAAATAGACAGCTGACAGAATTTCAACTCCCAGACAGGCTTTTCTCCCCATTTTTGACTTTACTGATAACTGACCTTTTATTGAAGACTTAATTAAAAAGATTTTAGTTTGAGATGGTGCCAAGTAACCCTGCCATATATAGTTTCCTGTAATTTTTATTGATTTTACTCTATCGCCCATTAATTTAGACCATTTTTTTACTGTCACTTTAATTATTTTTCCGTTCAGCTTTTCTGAACGGAATTATTTACCAACAAGTTTTCTTAGGGAAAAAATGTCTTGCAGCAGTAGCAGCTAAACCTTGAGATTCAGACCCTGACTGGAAGGGATGAGGTGTTGAGTGCTTGTGAGAGGAGGTTTTTCAGGAGCTGTGGCCCATAGTTTTAGTGTCCGATGATAACCTCAAATATGACTGATTCAGATTGGTTAATGCTTTAGTATTTACTTGATTATCTTAAAGACAGTATTCACTTAAAGCTGGTGTTTCAGAATTAGAGGTCAGTTTTCTCAGCTCACTTTGTTGTGAATGGGTGGTTATGGGGAGGGTACAATTAGGAACTTGTATGTAAGTAAAAATATCACTTTTTGCAGCTGTTTCCAAACCAAGTGATTGCATTTTTCCTTATGACTTCAAAGAAGCCATTAAAAAGAAGGTAATTTCATTTTGTTACCCTTCTGATTGCAGTACCTTGTAGAATATGAACTTCATGGTGCTTTTGGTAAGTGGTGAAAAAAATAGTTGAAGGAATGCAATGATTAGTTAGTTAGTTTTCTACTCTGCAAACTTAAATTCAGGTATTTATTCTGTGTTGCTTGTGAAAAAAGTGGTGTGTGCTCTGTGTGATTCAGTACAGCTGTTAATTGTGCTCTTAAAATAGATGGGGTGTTAGACAGATGAGTTGGAAAGATTTTGCAAAGAGGCTGAAATTGTGGTTAATTTTCATTATATCTGACTCTGTACTTATAGTAAACTGTGAGTACTAAGAATTTCTTTTCTTGGAGAGTAAAGACTGTCAAAATTTAGAAGATGTCCTTCCTAAAGGGTGGTGAGAGAGCTGAAAGAATAATAAAGCAACCTATTTTTGTTTTCCCTCTGCTGCTGTGTGATCTTAAAGTCTGTGAGTGAAGGATGCATATGGAGCGTTTTCCTGGTGCGTTTGATTCTTAGGAGGCTCTTAAAATATCACTAGACACCTGCATTCAAAAGCAGAATGGGAAAAAGCTTTCCAATGTCTATGGGAGTCAGAAAAAAATCCTTGAATTACAGAAGGAAAAGCAGAACTCTGTGGTGCTTTGTTATTGTCTTGTAACTAGTAGGGGAGAGGAGATGCTTCCATTTTAAACTTATTGGGTCACTGAAATCAGGTGCTCTCTTGCTCCTTTCAGAATGCTAAAATAGAAATTGCTGCAACAGAGAGAACACTGCTGGGATTTTTCCTTGCGAAGATTCACAAAATTGACCCAGATGTTGTTGTGGTGAGTAGTTCTGAGACTTTGAGAGTTAAATTAAAGCATATTGTCAGTTGGTCAGCTTTGTTCTTTTTCTTTTGTACCCTTTTAGGCTTTTTAATGCTTGTCTTAGACAGCCTTATGAATTGAGTTTGCTTATGAGCAGCAGGTATATTTTGATACAAAGATGATACGGAATTTTCCCTGACAGCATTTTATACATACTATTATTTCCAATAATAGCTAAAATAGGCAGTATTTTCACAATACCTGAAACAAATTTAGTTTTTTTTTTCCTTTACTCAGAAAGACAGAACAACAAAAAACTGATTATTTTCTTGAAAACTGGGAACTCTTGATATACTTAAGATTCTGTTGCAGTTCAGATGCTCATAATTTGTGTTTAGGCTGTAAATCAAAATAATAATCTATACAAATCCACAAGATCTGAGCAAAGTTTTGCAATAAGCATTCTTATGTTTTCTACTGTTTTAGCAGTTGAGGGCTTATTATAATTTCTAATTTTCTTTTTTTTAAATGTGCAGTTCTGACTTTCACATAATAAAATTCTTTGAAGTTGGTTGTAAGTCTGAGGTTGATTGCATACAACTTGTTAGGTTGTATATATTTACCTAACTTATGTAGGTAGGTACAAATAATTAAGTGTTGGAAAAATGAAATGAGCAGTCAATGCTTCAGGTTTTCAGCTCGCTGCAGCTGGTGTCCAGTGTTTTCCCTGTGACTTAAACTTCCTGGTGGCTATGGCAAGGAATCAGAAGAAATACTGCAGCCAGTGGCTTAAAACTGAAAATGCCAAGAGCAGGGGTGTGAGAGCCCCTATCCTGGAAACAGCAGAGCTGTGTTAGTGCAGTTTAATGTGCACCTGGTTTGATTAGTGCTGTTGGAATGCTGATCTGTTCTAAGGAACTGCTTCTGTAGCACAGTCTTGCACTGCACAGAGGTATCTGCTGGAGTGGACCTGCAGTTCCTGGTGACTGGCTCACGTTCCTCAGGGTAGAATTTTGCTTTCAGCTGAGGGTACAGACCAGTGTCATCAATGTACACTGTTTAAAATATTGCTGGAGTGCTTTGATATGTAAACATTGCTTGCAAGGTGTTCCTACCCAGATTTAGCAGCTGTTCCTGTTGTGGTATCAAAGGAAAAAAATTACAGTATCTTGATGCCACTACTGTGACTTCCATAGATGGAGAGAAAAGGAATTACTCTTAATTACTCTTGGCTTCAGTTTATCTGCTTTATGAAGAATGTTGTGGATTGTTCTGGAAACCTTTAGACCCTAATCTCTGGTATCAAAGCATGAAGCTGTATTGTGTGTATAACAGGCTATGAGCTAGTTATAGAGCTGATTTTGGTATTCTACTGAACAGCATTGTTAATGTTAAGACTAATGAGCACTGTTGATGAACGTTCTCTTAGAAAGTGCTTTCTACATGAGAGATAATGCCATCAATTAGTTGGAAAAAATCACAAAGGGCAAAGGAATACTGAGTGTGTGAAAGTAAGTATTTCAATTTGCATTTGTTGTAACCTTTTTTGTTGTTTTTTCTGCTTCAAGGGTCATAATATTTATGGATTTGATCTGGAAGTGCTCCTTCAAAGAATTAATTTGTGCAAAGTCCCTCACTGGTCCAAGATAGGTCGACTGAGGAGGTCTAATATGCCAAAGCTTGGGGTAATAAGATTGCTTAAGTCTTTTAAGCCCCTTTATGTTGCATGTGATTAAAAATGAATTAGTTTTTCCAAGGAATTGTAAATGTGACACTGATGTATTTTGGCTGTTGGTCGTGCTGAATTTTGTGGGGCCCAGATCAGAAATTATGAGTGTTTGTATGACTTTTATTACAGTAATAGGATAAACTGATTTTCAAGTTAGGCTAATTTAGTTTACTTGTCTCAACTAGATGATAGTAATGACAGATTAATTGCAATAATCTTTACTGTAACCATCTTTGTCTGCTGTAACTGTGAAATGAGAAAAAGCAATTTGGATTGATGGGTGACTCATCCCATAGAGAGCTACTAAGCTCATAATTCTGTAATTCCTATTATATATTTGTTCAGATGACACAACGTGTGAAGCTTGGAGTATTGAAGTGCTGAATAGGGCTGTGTTCTTGTCCTTCCTAGAGACCAAGTTGGGTATTTCTGTGTGGTTCTGTGATGTTTTTATCCTGCTCTTATTACAAAAAGCATCCTTGGAGGAAAGACAAAATCCACACCCAGGTTCTTGTAGAGGCCATTCTAAAGATTGAAGAAAAAAAAAGCATAATAGCTTAAGAGTTAAGATACAGCTAATAGTGGAAGTTAACTATCTATTTCTTAATATCTACATACAGTGAAATATACCATGGGTTCCTTTAGGGCATAATTATAAGTCCTTGAGTATTAGTGGTGTTTAATAGAATATTTGACTTGACTGACATGACTACTGACTTGACTGAGTCCCATAAACATATGTTGTGGGTAGATGTTTTTTGTTAATGTTGGTATGTTTCATTTCATTTGGGTTTTCTCTCCTTGTGTAATACGATGAAGGGCCGAGGAGGATTTGCTGAAAGGAATGCTGCCTGTGGTCGAATGATCTGTGACGTAGAAATTTCTGCTAAAGAACTAATACGTTGCAAAAGTTATCATTTGTCTGAGCTGGTCCATCAGATTTTGAAAACAGAGAAGGTAACAATTCTACCAGAGGAAATTCGAAATATGTACAGGTATGTTGCTGATTGGGGCTTTTAATCCTTCTCTGGAGAGCAGAGGAGCTGGTTCCCTGACATAAAGTTTTACTCCTGCTTACTTGATTTGTCATGAGGATGCTGACTTAGCATACTGGGACTTGAAAAGTTAGATACCGTCTTAATATTAAGATGTATCAAGCTACTTGTGGTGGCTTATTATGTATGAAGCAAATTGATTTGTGGGAGCATTGGTGTAGAAGACGCAAGCCTGAGTTTTGGGGTGGTTTTTCAGTTACAGGAGCTTGCAATAAAATTCTGTAAATTCTATAAATGCTATCAAATTCATCAGATACCGTGTGTTCCGTACAGCACATAGGTCTAAACTCTACAGAGTACAAGGGAGAATGATTTTATTTTGCTAGGCCATGTCCCTTGTTTCCCCAGTGATTCTCCTCGCTTACTGTTCATGCTGGAAAACACCTGGACAGATGCCAAGTTCATTCTTCAGATCATGTGTGAGCTGAATGTTCTGCCACTGGCTCTTCAGATAACAAACATCTCTGGGAATGTCATGGTAGGTACATTTTTATTACTTTCCACCCCTCTCCACTGTCCCCTCAAAACAGTTCCATGTTATCTGTGTTTGATTTGCTGGGTTTAATTTCTAAACACTAATTCAGAATGCACAATGCTGTAAATTTTTTGCTGTGATGAGTAGGAGAGTTTAATGTTCTAATCAAGTAATAATGTAAAACTTCCTTTAAAAGATCACATTTGAGTTTTGTGCACAGTGATGATACAGAGTAATAGTAATACTAGGTTGGAGGACATTGCTTAGTCTGTTTTTGATGTCATTGTTTTCTGTGCTTTGCTTTGAGTTCTCTTTTCACCCCCTCTTTAGTCAAGGACAATGATGGGTGGACGGTCTGAACGTAATGAGTTCCTGCTGCTTCATGCCTTTCATGAGAAGGAATACATTGTGCCAGACAAGCAAGTTTTCAAAAAGCCTCCACAGAAGCTGGTGGGTCCAGTTTTTCTCTTCCCAATAATTAAAAAAAAAATAAAATTAAAAAATATTAAGAAATCTTTTGTGTGTTACTATTCTGTGGGAACACAACCTCAAATATAACTCAGATAGAACTTAATGGTACCGCATATGCTTAATTAAAAAGTTGTTTTTGTGTGAAATTGATAATGAGAGTGGGACAGTGTAACAGCTTTTCCATTGCATCACAGATCTATAAAAATTCAGTTGTTCTGTTAGTTTAAAATTAAAATAAGCTAAGTTCTTGTCTGTGTGGGGAAACAGTAAAGAAGATAATCTCTATTGTTTTAATATCTGCATTCAGTTATTTTGATGAACAATATTTCAAGAAAAATTTGTTATATGGATGAAATATCCAAAGGTATTAAAAAAATTCCTTTGTATAATACCAGTGTAAATACTAATTATAGAAATATCCATATCTTTCTAGTGAACAAATTAAAATATGAGATAGTATTAGTATTTCACTATATTTTGCTTTTTATTTTTAAATAAGTTCAACAGCAAACTTGAAAGCAATAATTTTTGTTGGTTGTATTGTTGCATCAAAGTAGTGCTGAAAGTCTAAATGATTCAGAATAAAATTGAACAACTGGGAGAAGAATTCTTACTACAACCTAGCAAATACCAGAATATTCCTTAGGTCAGTAGTAATGTTTTTATTTGTTTTATTCAAGCCCAGCCATTCTGTTTGCAAAACCAACATTTTAATTGGGCAGCCATACCACTTCTGAGTCATGAGTTGATTTTTTTCTTAGTGTGGACTTCTACAGCTAGTGGGGAAAGGCATTGTGGTGCCATGTTGAATGATGAACATATTTTAAGGTCTTTGTAATTTCTTGTTAGCAGTTTTTTCCTATCAGTGTTGGCTTGAATGCTATTTTGACATGTAGAGAGCTTTAGTAAGAATCATGATGAAAACACCATGTTTTTGCATATATTTTAAAAGGAATTCTGCACTGGCTCCCAGATTTGTATTTGACTTGCCAAAAATAACTCTTCTAACATTATGGTAATCTTAGAGACTAGATAATGACTTTTTTAAATGCCAAATGTAGGTGGATGAAGATGAAGATTTTGAAGATCAGAATAAATCAAAGATAGGGAAAAAGAAAGCAGCATATGCTGGGGGCTTAGTCTTGGATCCCAAAGTCGGTAAGATGTGGCAATTTTCTTTCTTCAATGAAGTTAGAGATAGGTAGGTTATATTAATACAGAGAGATTGCAGTGGGGAGTCTGTGTGTAGGTGTTTGGTGTTGTGGTTGTGAGGGGAATCTTGTTGCATACAACATAATTCCCAAGATTGATTGTGGCATTGCTTCTTTTGAGGAATTAGGACTGTATATTTATGTATAATTTTCTAATGGACACGTAAGTTTTCTTCCAGTTTCTCCTCTATGTGGGGCAAACTGTACAAGTGTCCTATAGTAACACAGAAGGTATCTGTTCAACTCTGGTGAGTTAATGGGGTTGGATCGTTCCACTTCTGACAGCTTTCTGTAAAGGGCAGTGGTGCATCTCAACAGCTGCTTGAATGGATTTACATTCTGGAAATGTGGTACTGTCACTTAAATATTAATGGTGGAGTTGTATGAAGTCCTTTGGGAGACTTGAGTAATTATGACTTCTGTTTTAAACTCTGTTTTAGGTTTTTATGACAAGTTTATTTTGCTTCTCGACTTCAACAGCTTGTACCCATCAATTATTCAGGAGTTCAACATCTGCTTTACCACAGTGCAGCGACTGTCATCAGAAGCACAGAGAAGGGCAGAGGTTTGCAAGCTTTAACGTGTGGCTAAAATTGCACTGTCTTAACTTCAGAGTGTTTTTTGTGAATCAGCTCCATAAGACACTGTTCTTTATCACTGGTTTTTTTTTTGTCCCCTCAAAAAGTGATTTTTGTTTAAAGATGTATCATAGTAATTTGTGGGCTGGGACTCTTCTGAATTTTTGTCTGTCACCTTCCTTTCTATAATACTCTTACAGAATCTTGTTCTCTCCCATCTCATCTTGGCAACTTCATGAAACAAGATTTTTACTGAGGCTCTGTGATGCTTTTCAGCCACACATCCTCTCTAGCAATTTCTGAGCCCCTTTACTAATTTCATCCTAGCCTGACAGAGGCTTCCTGAAGTTAAGTTGCTACAGAATTCATTCAAATATATCTGATGGAGGTTGGCAAAAGTCTCATACTTTCTACAGGAAGCAATACAATAAGGCTCAAGCCTTATTACACGTCAGAAAAATTGTGTGTGTGACTTGGGAGGGTGATTTTGTGACTGTGTGAGCTGTGACACCAGCTTCACAAAAACTCATGCTGTTCAAACTGTGTTAAACACAACTGAAAAACCTCATGAAGGTACAGTTAGATGCACTGTTTTATAAGCAGCTGTGTTGGCTCTGGCTTATCCATGGCTGGAGATGTTAATTTCCTCAGCTGTGCTGAAACACTCATTGGTGGAGCTGTATTGTAAACTGAAGCATCAAGCTGGTCAGGTCTAAAGGTTAAACCAGAGGCTTTTATTTTTAACTAGTATCAGCTCAGAGGTTGGAGTTAGTCCTGTAGCAATATATATAAAATATATATAATAGAAATACGAACACAGTACCAGAAATGAGGAGACAAGTATGTGGAGTTCTGTGAGTAAGTTCCCTCAAGCTATCTTTGGATTTTCTCTGCTTTCTGAAGTGTGCTTCAACCTGAAGCAGCTAATTTTGATTTCTCTCGCTGTATGATGTTTAATCAGGCTTTGGTGTACTTGTTATGCTTCTTCTCAGACTGCTTTACTAAACTTGCCAACCTCACTATGTCTGTATTGCCCTTCCTTTGTACATTTCTGTCACTTTCATTGTCTTTCCAGTTTTGCTGGTCAACTGTTTTTTCAGTCATGCTAAGGTGGTGTCCTTTCTGCTACCTTGTTTTGCTGTAATCGAGAGTTGCTTGGGGTGGAGTTTTTGTTGTACTGCTGTGCTCCATTTCACTTTTGTCAACTGTATCATTCTAAGTATCAGTTCCACAGAGCATGTGCTCCTTTTGACAGGTATGAACACCAAAAGTCCTTATGTGATGATAAAAAAGGGATGGATTTTTCAACACAGAAGGAATTGCTGTGTGTGTACTTTTCTTTATACTGTATTTATCTATATATACCTAAAAGTGAGAATGTGTGTGTTATTTATCTGGATTTATGTATATATTTGTATGTACATAAATATATGACACACACATTGATAAAAAATCCTTCCTGCTACTGATCCATGCCTTCTTTGTGTTTCTCCAACAGTGAAACAGACTTGTGCCCTGTCCCCCATGAGGAGCAAAGTAATACAGTTAAACACTGCAAAAAAACCCCTCATGCTTGTTTTAAACTGTGCTTTGGGTTCTCTGAAGGAATTGGCACAAGCTGTATGGTTCTGGGGTTTTTTCCCCTCCCAAGCTTTTCACTTAATGCATTAAAATCTAATCTTCAAGCAATAAAATGGTAAGCAGTGGTGATCATTTCACAGGTTGAAGAAGAGGAAGAAATTCCAGAGCTTCCAGATCCATCTCTGGAAATGGGAATTTTGCCTAAAGAAATCAGGAAACTGGTGGAGAGAAGACGCCAAGTTAAGCAGTTAATGAAACAGCCAGATTTAAATCCTGACCTCTATTTACAGGTGTGTTTTACAGAACTCCGTTGATTTTTCCCCCTCTCCCCTTAAGTGCCCTGATCAGCCTTGTAGAATAGGGATGATTAGTAGTGAGCAGTGATTGTAATGTGCTTTATTTGTAGCCCATCACTGCTGCAGATTGTATAAAAAAGCTGTGAGTGTAATTGTGAGTATTAAGTTCTGTTCCCTGATGGCTGTGGTTGGATCATTTTTCTGGTTGTGTTTCTTTTCAGTATGATATTAGACAGAAAGCTTTGAAACTCACTGCTAACAGCATGTATGGCTGCTTGGGATTCTCCTACAGCAGATTCTATGCCAAGCCTTTGGCTGCTTTGGTGACGCATAAAGGGAGAGAGGTAAGTCATTAAATAGATTATACACACATGTAAAAAGACTGAATTTAAGCCGCCTGTTTTTTTTCGTTGAATACAATAATGGTTTTGTTCTTGAACCTGCTTTTGGTTCCAGAGCTCTTAAGTTTATCTTTCTTGTACTGTGAAACTATTTGGTTTTTCAATAGGCCAGATTGTGATGTCAACAAAAAAAAAAAATCAAGGCTGCTTTCACATTTTTCATGAATTTCCAGTTCTGCTTGATGGGTTAGTCTTTGATTTGGTGGTATGCTTCAGCTTTGGATGAGCTTGCTTGTAGCCAGATTGTCCTGTGGCCTGATATAACTCCCTGAAACCCTAAAGTTTGTGATAGAGCTAATTAATCGTGAAGGCAATGGATCATGTATCAGAGCTTCTTTTTGGAAACTGTTTGTTCCTCAAAATAAAGTTTCTCATTAGCTTCAGATTTTATTTTAAGAGTTGCACTTGACTTTATAGGCAAAATTATTCTTGCTATTGATTAGAATGGTTGCTCATTACAGAACACATCAGTTTTGTCCCTGTGGGAAAAATAATCTTTAATGATCCAAGACAGACCACTGATATGCATTCATTGCCTTAAAACATAATGATGTTTGACATTAGTTCCTTATGAGAGAGAATAAATACTAAGCAGGAGTCTGTTAAGGTGCCAGGAACAGTTGTGTCAGGATGGCTGGTCAGCCTTTTGGTTGATGAGGGAGATGGGTGAGGTCACATCCCTGCTGACAGGCTCATCCTCACTGTCATGTGAGGGCACACCCACTTCACAATTCCCAGTTCAATTGCATGGGGGTATTTTATTTCTGGTAACACATCTTTATTTTTAATTATCTTCCTATCTAAACAGTTCTCTAGAGAGAGCCCCACATTTGCTGTCTTCCCAATCTATATGAGCAGTTATGTTTAACACATCTGTTTAAGTCGAAATTTCAGTTTGGTAACTGCAAATGTGCCATGCAGACATGTGAAATTCAGAAGGTAGTATTTCCTTTAAGGTATTGTGTTTGTTGATGTAAGATTCAACCTCATGTCTGTGACCTTGGCATGCAAAGCAGCTGAGTATCATAGCTTTATATTTTCTAGTGATGTTTTAAAAGTAATGAATTCTACTTTTTTCTTTGATTTTTTTTTTTTTTTTAATGATCTCCATATGTCATATGGACCACCTGTCACAAACCTGGTATTCTATGGATACTTAAGCTTTTAGCCTCAGTTTGCACATGGAGTTTATTCTTGTTTATTCTCATTTGTAATGTATTGGTTATGAGGTAACTACGTGAAATTCTGGTGTTCCTGCTTTATGTTCCAGAGTGATGGTAAAATGGGAAAATCCTAAATAGGTACTAGAGAATGTGCTAGGAAGTGATTAGAGACAGTTTCTCTTACATAGTTGATCTTTGGTTGGAAAGGATTTCTTGCCTCTTAAATTATGCTGGTGCTGGAAGTGTGACAGCTTCTGCCAAGTCTTTACACATGTTTGAGTTTGTGCCACAGAAGATGACATGAGGATACCTTAGTTTTCCTTTTTGTTTGTTAGTTTGTTTGTTTTTTGTTTGGTTTTTTAAATGGTTTTTGTTTGTTTGTTGCTTTGGGTTTTTTTTGTATTTTTTTAAGTTGAAATATCTAATCTGGAAAAACATTACTTTCAATTTTATATTAGTCTTTCTATTCATAGTTTCCCATTCAGTTTTAATATAAAAGAAGTAAATGTTAAGTATCTGGAGGTTTGGGTTCTCTATGGGAAAAGGTTAATTTAAAAGTAACTATTATGCAAAATTTATGGTCTAAATTTAAATGGCCTTTTCTGATGATCTGCAATTAATACCTTTTTTTTTTTTTTTTTTTTTTTACTGTTGTCAAGGGCACCTCAGTAAATGCAGGTAGGCTTGTAGAAGTCTAAGTGGGAAAAATACTGTGTGGGATGAAAACTGAACTTAATATTTGCACTAACACAATTACAGTTCAGTCATAAGTCTTAGCAGAATAATTGAAAGTGGGAAATACATATTTTATGTTGAAGTTGTTAAAGCTCATCCTAGCATTAAGTTGTAATGTAGCTGGGAATGAGCTTTGATGAGTCCTATAAATTGATGCTTTTCAACTGTGTGGCTGACAACCTTTCCACTGAGGCTGTGGGAAGATTCATGCACCTGATGGCAAGTACTGAGTACCACCTCTCCTGGACTCCTCTTTGTGGTTTGGAGATGCTGGTACAGTAGAAACAGTGGAGCTGCCATGGGGTTCCTCATGGTGACTAAAAATAATTGTAATTACACATTGCCATTATAGAAACTAGTGTGTGACTATATTTAGTGAACTTCTGAACTATACTAGTAGAGCTTGACATGTTCACTTTATTCTGATGGCAAGAGTATTAAATGTGGTGTGGAAAGGCCATTTAAAAAAAGCCAGGTCACAGAGGTAGGTGATCCTTAGGGTCTCTTCCAACCCAAACCATTCTACGATTCTATGAAGGTGTAATCCATAAAAGCTCAATTCTCTCTGGTATGCTTAGAGAGATATGAGCCAGTGCTTGATTTTTATTTTCATTCAGCCAGGGAATAGAAATGTAGCAAGGCCTTACATCCCTGTCCTGGGCAGGCTGGTGCAGCAGTTGATCCTGTCTGTGTCCTTCCAGGACCTGGACCTTACATGCCTGCCCTGGGCAGGCTGGTGCAGCAGTTGATCCTGTCTGTGTCCTTCCAGGACCTGGACCTTACATGCCTGCCCTGGGCAGGCTGGTGCAGTAGTTGATCCTGTCTGTGTCCTTCCAGGACCTGGACCTTACATGCCTGCCCTGGGCAGGCTGGTGCAGCAGTTGATCCTGTTTGTCGTCCAGGGAGAGGGGACAGTGTGACAGTGGCAGGCACTGCTCGCTAGATGGCGATAGAGACCTGGAGATCCTTGATCAATTAACACTCATTTTTGTCAAAGTGTTTAAACACTTCGTTTGATTATCGGGCTTTTCGAACGAGTCCTCCTTGTTTTTCACTTGTGGGTTATCTTTAATGGGGCATATCAGTGCGAATTTGTCCGAATTTAGGTATCACATGTAGACTGCTAAGTTCTTGTGTGTTTCAGAAGAAATAAAAAGGCAAACATTTCGGGTGGAAGTTAAAACTATAGCTCAGACCTATTTAACCGCTTTGGCAAATGTAAATATTTTTATCTTTTGAATGTAAGAAATGCCTCAATTCAGCAAAATAATAAAAAAAAATATCTACATTTGCAAACCACTGATGAGGAATTTGTCAGAGGGATTCCTGGACTTTCCCTTCCACCCCCACGTTACTAAGCCTTTGCCTGGATTACTCTTGTTGTAACTATAGCAGTTGCTTGCATGGAAAAGTAATAGGAAAATATTTAATATATTTTTAGCTGTCCTTTAATGTAATTTAACAACTGGAAACAAGATGAGTCGGAGCTGTAGAAGCAGCCAGCTATGCACCAGCAGGCAGTGTCGGATCATGCTGTTCTAGCCTCTCTAAAGGACAAGCCTTTTGATGAAGTGTCAGTTGTCTGGTTTCCTAAATGCAGGATGCCGTTTGCTGCAGGATTCTCCTACAGGACAGCAAAGTTGTTGAGAGAATTTAACTGTAGGCAGCTTGCTTGCTAATGGCCTTTCACTCAATGCTGAGGCCTTTTCCAGGTACTGGTTTTTTTTCTGTGTTGTTTTTTGCGGTTGCATATTTTTGCCCATGCAAACTTGCCTTTGAAAGGAAAACAACACATTTGCTGTTTTCAGCAGTGCTGACAGGTAGACCTAGTGTTCAAATGTACAAAATAAAAGGGGGAAAGAGGCAATTGGGTTAATTCCAACTTTCTCGTTCAGATCCTTTAGATACATTCTCAATTAATAATTAGTTTAAGACCCTGGCAGTCAAAAGGAAAGAATAAAAGCATGTTATTGCTGCAGTCTGGGAAAAGAATGGATGAGGGAGGAGAAAAATGAAGTGGAGAAAGATGAGCTCATTTAAAAAAATTAAGGGTAGGTAAGCAGGTTAATGGCTGTCTACTGTAATTATGATCTGTAAAGAAATCCAGGCTTTTTTTTTTCTTTTTTTAAATCTTGTTCATCCAGGGAAAATGATCATCAGCTGCTTTCTCTTGATTGCACCTAAAGCATTGGTTATACAGTCTGTAAGAGTTGTCACATGAATGGGGCAGTTGACAGATTCCGGGTTTCTTCCATGTTGTACTGTGGGAGAAAGAGGATTGCTAAGGGAGGGAAAGGAGCCTCCTAATGTCTTGTTATCAGCATGCCATCTATATTTAAACAGGGAATGCAACAGCAATATAACAATTTTGGAAGACGTAAAAGTTGATGTCAAAAGGCTAGGCAAATAGTTTTTAATTGCTTTTAAATATAAAAATGGCAACCCAGAATCTTGGGAGAAATAGTACTAAATTGCTGCATTGTCCCAAAATGGGAACTGTTGGGGTTAAATCATTTGCCACTGTTGTTAAATTTATCATTGTGTGTGCAACTGTGAGCCTGTGAAAAAGCTATGTCTGTTACTCTGTATGCTGATATCCAAAACGAGTTGGAGTAGACTAGGAGAGGCTGTGTACAATCTGGAAGTGTGAGCTGAGTACCAAGTAGTAGAAAAATTATGTAGCATCTTCACATATGTTGAAATATTATTGGTAGTCAACTGCAGGAGATGACATCTGGTCTAATACAGACTTTAGCATCTCCAAGGAGAGGAAATTAAACATTTCAATTAAGAAGAATGGCCGGAATATTTTGGATAGGAAGAAATTAGTAAGAAGGGAAAAAAATATATTTTATTTTATTTTATTTTATTTTATTTTATTTTATTTTATTTTATTTTGGATGGCATGTTGATATTTTTTTTCCCTTCTGGACAGAAAGGTTTTATTTAATGGGTATTCACCAAGAAATGTTTAGGAAGATTGATCAGATTCAGATTGATTGTACAGCAAGTCAGATGAATAGAGAGACCTTTTTTTTTTTTTTCCACTGCTTATTTTAAGATTGTGCTATTACAAGAGGTATGGTGCCTCTCACTTCCTGACTGCTGATTTCTGTGGATGGGTTATAGCAATTGTATGGCCCCATAGTGAGTTGGATCAGCCAGGTGATCCGAGTTGAAAAACTCCAGAGGAAAACCAAATTGATTTCAGTTGGATCAATGGCTCAGTGACTCACTGCGTGCTCTGAGAGCTGGTGGAAAAGAGGAGGTTGGAAAGTGGGGGCAGGCCCAGTGTGAGATGTAAGGGGCCAGGCATGACCAGCCATTTTTCAGCTCATACCTGTCTGTGAAACTGTGGGGTTACTGTTAATATGATAACATGTGGAAGTTTTCTTGGGTTATTGTTTTCTTTCTTCTGTACTTTTGATTTTTTTCTTATGGTTTTCTATTTTGTATTTTTTTTCCATCCTGCTAAAGACACATTCTTCCTTGTGTCATACCTTAACCTGGCTGACTAGGTAACAAGATACTTCTCACGCAGAATTGTGGTAAAACTGAGAACCAGAGTACTGGGAAGAGCAGGATCTCTGGAACATTCTCTATATCTAAATTGTAACAGTATGTCCCCTTTTGGAAGCTGTATGTGTTGGGTAGAGAGCTGATACCTCAAGATAAGGAGAGGTAGAAATGTCTCACCATATCCCAGTGGTAACAGGAAAGACTCTCAGGTGTTCAATAATATATTGGGGAATGCACTGGAATCCTGCACCCTCCACCGTCTGCTATGCTTCAGCTTCAGAATTACTAAATAAATTCTTTAAAACTGTCTAGAATACTGCGGGGATTACCAGAGATCCTTCATGGTTCTCTCACAGAGATGCTTTATAAAACGGAGACACAGTAGCACAGGTGCTTCACCGTGAAGGTTGAGAGCTTTAGCAGCATCACACCACCATTTGTAAATTGCCTTGGTTCTGTCTTCAAACACATTTGTTTTCCAAAGCCCCCTGTTAAGGTTAGAAGAACACAAATGCTAACTGATGCTTTAATGTTTTTCTCCAGCCTTTTTTTTTTTTTAGCACTACATGTCTTTGCAGTACACATTTTCTTAGGTCATTAGTAGCTTGTCAAAAATTACTTGGAGTTTTGAGACTTGTGCAGAAATTGTTCTTTAGTATCTTATTGCCTCACTCTTTTGCATCATGCATTTATCTTAAATTAGATGTTGGCTTGTTCTGCATCCCTGAGTTTGGATACCTATATGGTAATAAAGGTTTTGAAATAAAAGATACTTCAAATGGGAGTTAAAAATAATTTTCATTTTCAAGCACTGTTCCTAAGAGGATAGAAAAATAGTTTAACTGAAGTGTCTGTCTCCCACGAGACTTCAATAAATATTCATACTGTCCTTCAAAGATATGACACCTTGATCTCATAATCAAAAATATTAATATATTTCCTGGGAATCTTGCCCACTGTGTGAAAGCTGGCATTTTCACCACAAATTCTATTAGAAACTGTTAGTTCCATCCACAGTGAAATGATCTTTTTCCTCTTGGGTAAATACTAATTTGAGCCTATTAGGCCTGTTTTTTTCAGGTAGTGGTTTCAGGATGGTGATGATTCTACTTTGCCATATAGGAAGAGGCTGAAAAGCTGAGTTCCTTCACTCTGGAAAAAAAAAAATTGAGGGTGGAATTAACTGTAATCTTCAACAACCTAAAGGGAGATCTCTCAAAGAAGTCAGACTCTTCTCAGAGATGCACAGCCTTGCATCAGGCAGGTGTGTAGCCCTCTCTGGGGCCAAAGATTGGGTTAAATGATGTCCAGAGATCCCTTCAAACCAAAGTTGGTTTATAACCATCAGTTTAGAAGTTCCTTTAATTCTCACTGAGACTTATCACCAAGGTCAGCAAGATCCAACTGATGAAACTTGTGATTCAAAGGGAAGAAAACTGAAAGAATGGAGATATGTCAATAGTGATAATTGTTCTTACCAGGCTGTTTTGGTTTCAGTGCTAAAAAAATAATGTTTGAGTACTTTGAATGCAGGTTTTGCTGTACAGATTAGGTTGTGTGGTCTCTTGCATGTTATGTCCTTTCACTGGGCCTGTGCCAAAATTCATTGGCTTAATTTAGAAGATAAGCATGAACAGCTTATGCTATTTTCAGCACCGAAATATACTTATGAGACAGATGAAAGAGTTTAAGACCTTTATTTATCTGTGAAAGATGGACTGTCTCTACTGCTGTAGGTACAATACCTTGTAAGGATATAGGAGGTCTTGGTGGGTAGCATCAAGTATTCTGGTTGGAACAAAGGACTCTGGAGAAGTAGGTGTAGTTTAACAAGTTGGGGCACACCTGATCTCTTAACATAAGCAAGGAAGGTTGTAAGTCAGGCATACAGACTGAGGTAATTTGACTCTCTTTGTAGTAGAAAGAGAGCAATGTCAAAACTGATGAAATAAATCCCCCAAATTTTAGAGCTTGATCAGTGATTGAGAGACACCAGCATTATGCTTACTGTCTTGGCTTTCCTTCCAGCAGTTATACATGAAGTAATGCAAGAGATATTGCTGGTGTCTGTGTTATCTTTAGCTTCTGACTATGCCTTTTATCAAATGCAAGTAAGGTTTCAGAGAGAAGGATTAAATTATGTATGTTGATATCTGCTTTACAGTTTGATATTGTTTTTGCTAATTTGAACCATTCAGAACAGTTGCACCATAAAATCCTATTTCAACACTGGTTAGTTAAAAAAAATTAAAGTAACATTTCCCTTTACCTTTCCTGTTAATCCTTCTTTGTTTTTGTATGATTTAACAGACAGCCTTTAGAAAGAGCAAGAAATAGTTCTTTAGGTTGTTGGGCGTTGGAAGTGGCTCCCACTTGTGTCACTGAATTACTTATCTGTGCACTGATTTGCTTATCAAGCAGTGCTCATTGAAAATGTGGAATGATGGGACATAATTTGAACCTTACTGCAGGGTTTAGTACCTGACAGTCATTTCTCTGTGAGCTTGTGCTAGTCTTGGTAGTTACATGAGTTACTGGAAAAACTTTTAAAATTTGAATTCTGATGGTTGATAAACCTTGGTTAAAAAAAAATAAAAGCAAAAAAGCGTTAATGCTTTATTTCAAATTACTTGCCCAGTTCACAAAACAGAGCAGAAATTTCTGTGTTTGAACTACTGGAAGTTTCCAGAAAAGTAGGACAATGTAATAATCTGATGAAGTTCAGGATCATATTTCCTGAAATGATTGCATAAGCATAGAGGGAGACCTTGAGGTACAAACTTTTTTTTTTTTTTTTTTTTTTTTTGTGTTTTTGTTTTGTTTTTTAAATCCAAGGAAAGTGAATCTGTGGGGCAGTTGCCAGGCAGAAGGGTAGCCATTCTGAAGTAAGAGCTCTGTACTTGTGCTGCTTTGTCCTTCTGACTTGTTTGGTTCTCTGACTTGTTCTGTGTGCATTGCCATTTTATTAGGCAATACCACATCATGCGCACTAAAAACTTCTTTCCTGTTTTCTCTGACTTCAGTGCAAAAAACATTTTCAGTGTGAACTTCAGTTTTCTTTCTTGATACTTAGAATTTGTCCTGGAATATTAAACCGTTGCAAGCCTTGTGCAGGAATTTGGAATTAGCAGGTGGAAGACTAACATAAAACCACAGGAATGTCTTAGTCCTGTGCTGGAGTATATGCAGCCTTCCGGTTCATTTTGTTCTGGTTGGAATTTTACTTGCTGAATCTATAACTTCCTTGGTTCTACCCTTTGTTTTTGAACAAAGCAGATTTAAGTCAATGACAGCTGATGTTTTGGTTTTCATGTGAGTGCCTTAATTTCTTCCTTTTCCTTCCAGTCTCCCTCAGAACTCACTATCATCTTTGAACTTAAGTAAATGACATTTTTTTAATTTGCTTTGAAATATTTTGGTTTCTTTAAATTGTAATTGCACCTCTGCTGCCATGTTTTAATATGTATTGCACCTGGGTTTTTTGGTTCAATGCATAGGTTCATATTTTTCAACTTTGAGTTAGAAGTAGCTCATCCTGGGGATCAAGGAAAATCAATGAGAAGCCCGTACTTAGACTGAGAACCCCTGCAGAAAGCTTTGATTAGAGAAAAGCTTCAGATCTGGCACTTGCACACATTTGTCCATCAGGTGACCAGTCATTTTTGTATGTATGGCTGTGTGCCACAGATAGTAGGGATGGAAAAAGATGTGTTACATCATGTAGTTCATCTTCCAAAGTGTGTATATAGTCACTTCAGCAGACGTACCTCTTGGTGGTTGCTGTTGTTATTGAAGGCTGTTGTCCTTCAAGAAGTCACTACTAATTTTAATTTTGCAGTGTTTTGATCCAACTGCTTTTTGTGATCACTAATTTTTAATAGATTTGGAAAATGAGCCTACCTTCAGTAGGAATGTGTTAATTGACAGGTGTCCTGAAGTTCTACGTTCTTGGCAGTGGTCCAGGATGACAGAGCAGTAATGACTTAGAAACTGCTATTCCTTCCTGGTGAAAGGAATGGAGGAAATCTGTGAAGTTATTAACTACTACTCTCTTCTAACAGATTGTGAGAATATCATTATGGCATCTAATTAGTTGAGATTACCTCCTTTATGCAGAATGTTTGGGTTTTTTAAAATTCCTTTACATGCTGTCTTATGACTTGCACTATTAGATTTTTTTTCTCCTCTCTTCAGTGTTCTGGATGGTTGCTCTAAGGATTTGAGTAAGGGATCATGTTCCTATCCCTGTGTGGTGTAATTAGCACAGCTATTTAAATGTTATCTGGAACCCATTTACCCGATCTGTCAGTTGCTGCTTAGTTCAGTGGAAATGCTTTTATGTAAATCACAGAACAATACTTCTGACTTGTAACAAGATTGGGCTGAATTTAGGGAACTGAAACACTTCATCCTGGAATAAAAATGTCTTGCTGAATCAAGGGTAGATTATGAAAGCTGCCACTTTTAAAAAGTGTATTATGCTAACATATGTATATGTATAAATTGAATTAGCTGTGATACTCCTACAGTGAGAAACTTCCCACTGATTCTAAAAAAATTAAGGAAAAGCTGACACACATGAAATTTTCTTCCCAATTTGCATGCTAGCTTTTCAGCTGGTCTTAGAATATTTGGAATTGGTGCTTGATGGGGTGCAGGGCAGATGCTTTCCTTTTATTTCCTAGTAATTTCTTAATGAAAGTAGCTCCTTCTGTGGCCCAGAGATCATTGCATTTTATAGGGATCTAGTAGCATTTATAATGATCTGAATGCTCTTAGGCTTCTGTGGAAAATAACCGCATTTTCTTTTTATTCTACCCAAATAAAAATAGCCTTCCCTTCCCTCCCACTCTCCCTCAGTGTCCTGGCCTTTTGCCATCCCATATTTTGGTGGTAGATCTTGAACTTAAAGAAAATAATTATGAAAGTTTCTCACCTTTCATGTATGAGCAGCTCATGTAGTTCTAGGTTTTTTTTCAGAATGATGGGCTTCTGACATGCTGACCGAGGAAAGATTAATTAACTGTGGCTTTTGTTTGTCTGTCTCAGTTTTCAGCCTGAAGTGCAAGCTTGTTTCACTTTGCTCTGTTATACATACTGTGTTAAATTACATCAATTTTTTAAAAGAAACTGTTTGATTTTTTGCCAGGGATTCCTGAGCCATTTAGTAAGAGTTTGAAGGATCCTGTTCCCTCTCTGAAAATCAGTGCCAATTTTGGATTGTGCAGCTGTCTTAATTTCCTTTTTATTAATTTTCACTCTAGGAATAAATTTTTGTTGTCTGATGTTTATTCTTTTAGCATATTTAAAGTCAGTTATTTCCTTCTCCACATAGCTCTTGCTTTACTTTTCTCCCCTTTTGATTTTTTTTTCTTAACATGGAAAAAGAAATAGATTTTCCAGAGGAGATCTGATGGTAAAGCTGTGTGAAGTGGCATTTATTTGACTATTCCAGAAATGATCCTTCTGTTATTCCATACAGTACTGCATAGCTTTTGGCTCAGCTGGTCTGCATAATAGGGGATAGCCTCCCTGCTAAGCCAAGCAACTCCTCTTTGCTTTGAAGAGCATGTCAGGCATGTGTGGTAGTAGATTATCACAATTATCAAGTATCAGTACTGACTTAGTATTTGTCCCTGGCCTTTTCCATCTTAACTTGAGGAAAGTGTGTTCTGTGACTGTCTGTCAGCCCCTCGCTCTGAGAAGAACTGTGGTTAATAGTTTATTAATAGTTTGTGTTGTACATAGACCATCACAGAGTTGCTATATAGCTCTTGAGCATAAAGGAGTGTTTTTCAGTTTTATATAAACAAGATGCTGCTTTCATCACTTAATCTCTTTGGACAGACAGTATTGGAAGCAGGCATTGTTAATGGGTTTGTTAGGGCTCAGTAAATTTTTCTTAAAAAAAAAACCCAACAACTCCAACCAACTTTTTGAATGCTCTCTGTAATATAGAGTTGTTGGGTTCTGTCTTAATTTTGGATATTTGTGTCATGGCCAGTAGTTGTTTTAGGACTACAGTAATCCACCATGAAGAGACCAGCTATATTTGTTCCCTGGAAGGAAGACTTGATGCTCTCTGAGGTTCTGAGTTGTTACAATGAATGTTGGGAGAGATGGAGTTTGGGAAAACCTGAGCTAATATGAATACACATAATGAAAAAACTCTTTTACGTATTTTGCTTTTAACTGCTTTTGAAATGAAATGGGCATAGATCCTTAAATATTAAGTTGGCTGTCCTTAGTGTTGGAAAAAAAAGTATCATGAGCTGCAGATAGATTTTTCTTATATTGCAACTAGTTGGTTTTCTTTTTTGTTATTTTATTTCTTTTTTCCTCTTTCATATTTTCCATGTTTGCTTCCAAAACCAGTACTTGAATGTGTTTCTTGGTGTGTGCTTGCTTGGGGATAGGGTTGGACCAAAGGGAGATGTGGTGTTGTTGATGGGATAGTTCAGAAAGGGATTAATTGTCCAAAAATGCTAGCACCTTCTCCGATAACTGTGGTTGTCTCAAAGTTAAAGTGAACATGAAAACATGAAAATTACTTTTACCTCAGTGCTTAGTTTAGTCAAGAAGTTAAATGTTAAGAATAAAAGGATCTAGAGAAGATAGCTATGAGTCTTCAAGCTTTATTCACAAAAATAACCTGGAAACACTGGATGCTCAGAACTGGTAAAGAGAAATACTGCATCACACTAAAGGACAAGCAACTCTGTAATTCCATTCATTGAGTCTAAAAGTGTGCAAGAATTCAAAAAAGATTGGATAATTAGTCCTCTTCTGTACATAAAATTAAAATAGCAAAGCCAAACTTGAGAGTCAATGTCAGGGTTTAAACAAATTTTTGTAAACTGGGAACTAAGAAAGCTTCTTGTGGGGAAAAGGGCTTCAGATACTTTGCTGAGCTGCATTGATCCTGGACTTTCTGGGGAAGAAATGTAGATGGATTACACATGATTTCTGTCCATTAGGGTGAGAATCACTGCCTAACTAGGTTTGAGTTTTGATTTTGTGTTTGGGGTGTTTTTTCTTCATTCTTTTTTCTACAGAAGAGAGCAGCTGGGTAAGATCTGTGGGAGTTGTGCTTCCAACTCTGCTCCTTTTTTGCTGATGCCTTGTGTTGAACTCTTCCTGGAGGATGAAATGTCTCTTGGCACATTTGTTGCCATCTGCTGTTTGTCTCTGTTGATAAGGCTTAGTTAGCACTTTTCCTAGGAAAGTGCATGACATAGTTTCAAAAACTGCTCCATTTACCTGTTGCTGTGGGACTAGGCACATGTTTTCCAGCTGGTACATATCATTACAGTTTCAGATGACTAACATGAAAAATGATAATTGAACCTACAAGCCTATTACGTAGTAAGCTTTAATTAGTTAAACTGCTTCATATTAGTTTACTGTTGGTGCTAATGCTCTTGAAATTAATTGGCACTAAAGGGGGTTCAAAGTTTATATGCAATCATTGCTGTTATAATGTGCTATATTACTAGGTAACTTGGCTTATTAGGTGATTTTGTTCTCAATTATTGCTGCAAGTCAACAAGGACAGAGTAATTATCTCCCAAACAATAGCCTTGCTCCCAAGACAGATGCGACCAGACCCTTCCCGTGGAGTTCTGCAGTGTTCTAGTAAATAGGCAAGGGAAGGAGATCTGCATATGTCACCCAGCAGCAGATGGGGAAGATATTTAGAAAGTGGGATAGCACACTTTCAGATCTTCTGTTATGCTAATAAAGTTTTTGTGTGAGAACACAGCAATGTCAGTCTATCAATGACATCAACCCCTGGCATGTGCAGGCCATCAAAGCAAACACAGAATGCCTTTGTATGCATAGCTGGACAGTGTAAGCCAGTTGCTACTGGAGTGAAGGTCATCTCTCATTTTCCTAGAATAGACTGAATACCTAGCATACACATTGATTAAACTTTTCATCTTTTGAACACAAGTTGTGATTTTGTTAAAACGGAAAATTTAGAGTAATGGTAATTTCTAGACCTCATAGGAATTTCACTTTTAAGTTGTTAATGCATTGTCTGCCACTAGTATAGTATAATATGGCTTATATCAACCTACAAGCATCTTATAGAAGAAATAATAAATTGAGTGGATTAATATTACCTGGTAAGTATAATACATTATTAATTAATAACTATTTAATTCCCAAGCGCATATTTAAGATGGTAGAGTTTATATCAGAAATTAATTACAAACGCAGATGACTTTCCTGACTGGAAAAAGGAAAAATTACTATGGTGAAACTGTGGAATAGTGCCTTCAGGAGAAGGTTCATTGAATCTTCAGATTTTAAGTGTCTCGATCTGAGTTCTGATACAATTCTAAGTCACTCTTTACAGCCAGCATGTAAATCTTTATTTAGACCATCTTTCCTGCACACAGCAGGTCAGGTATTTATTCCATCCCAGGAAACTCCTGTTTCCAGGAATAAAAAAGGGTAACCACTACATCTCCCTAATTTTCTCTGTCACTTATTTACTTAGAGATGAGAAGTTTTTCGGGAGTGTATTTGTAAATGGACATGCCTTATGTGAATTTTAAAGATGTCACAGTGTTTCAAGTGGTACAGATGGATAATTACTTTGAATGGTAGGCTGCTTAGTATTTTTTATTGGAAATTTCTGTGGAATTTTAGAATGGATGTTTCTCTGTAGCTGCAGTGATTTTGCCCTCTTTGAGCAATATCAGTTTCCAAGTCAGAATCTTGACTATGTGAGACATTATAATGGTTTTAAACTGATGCACATAGATTGGACCGGCTTCGTAGGAATGGTCCTGGAGACAGGAATTCATCTTGGGTATTTTAAGCTAAGGTGTTAAACCTACTTTTTAGGGATATATTTTTTTTTGCTGTTGTTCTATTCTTTAGTATCTACAATTATTACATTTATTTCTCTCTTTTAAGAGATTGTATTTCCCCAGAATAAAAAAGACAAAGAGTGCAGAAAAAAGAATCCTTGTGACTTTCACAAAATATTACTCTTCAGGCAAGGAGTTACAAATGTGGAAGTACAGGGCACTGCAGGTTCATTTATGTGCAACATGTGAAGATACAGAGAAACCTAAGTGGCTGTTTTCTTTGTTTCACTTTTTTTCTTAAGGAAGGAAAAATAAGAATACTTTGTTAAATGAATGCAATGTGATGATTTTAAAGGTATCTGTTAAGTGTGCCTATTTGATAATGTAGATGGCTCCTCAGAAGTGGATTAATTTTGATATTTTAGCCTTGAAACCAAGTTTCTGTGTTTGAATCTACTAAAATTGTTGGTGTCATATGTCTAATAACCCATCTACTTGAATAATGATAAAGCCTCCTACTTAGTCTGTCTACCTCAAGGGAATAATCGAGCAGCCATCGTGACAATACTGCTCTGAGCCAACGAAATACATTTTTCCCCAGGAGTTTGCTTTGAAGCATGAATTATTTTTAAGGCAGTAGTGAGAAGTGCCCTGAAATAAGGCTCCATGAGGAACAAGTATCTATCTCAAATTGTCTGTCATGGCCAGTGAAATTGAAAAAAAAGCCCAAACCAAAAACCAAGATAACCCAACTTCACCTTATTTTAAAAATAGTGAGATATCCATCCTTATGAGTAGGATTATGTGATGTATATTTTAGGGGGCTGGGCTGGATTTCTTAATCCATTTTGCCATGCAGCAGTCTACAGGCTGCTTCAGTTTTGCTCCATGAAGTCTTGAAGCAGTTGTGTTTTTTGGGCTTCCTGCTGTGATAGAGACCATTGTGACTCAGAGGAACCATGAACCAAAATTTTGTAGGTGTCTGATGCCCTAAATGTGTGTAAATCAATTTGGAATCTAATGCATCTCTTCCTTCTCTTTCCTCCTCACTGTGGTACAAATCCTCTTGTATAATCAATTTCTTGTGTTTGTTGGTGCAGATTCAGAGTTGGCAGTATAAATGAGCCATGTTTCATTTCTTCTTAGCTTCATGGCAAAGGAGGTGGTGGTGGATTTCCCATACTTTGTCTTAAATCAAGGTTCCTAGCCTTGCTTCTAAAAATTGTGCTGTCACTCAGCCTGAAGTTACAAGCTTGAAGTAGACTATATTTAGTAAAGTTTTATGGCCTGTGTGTGATGGAGGAAGGTCAGTAGGGAATCACTGCAGTCTTCTGCCACACTGAAATATTGTGATTTATGTGACATGTTTTGGATAAAATTTTAATGAATTAGATGCCTTTTGTAAAGGTAATTTTATGCTGTTACAAGTCATATGTGGTTGGCAAGAGAGGAGCTGTGTATTACTCCTTTGGCATAGCATAAAAATATTTGTACTTAAAAATTAGTATTCAATAATTAATTTGGGCCGTTCATTATTTTCCTTGTTTAATGCAGGGGGTTTCTTTGTTTATGTACTAAATGTTTATGAAAGATTTCATTTCATAGTTCATACCCATGTGTGCATGATCTGATATATTGAGTTTGCTTTGCTGTAGTGAACAATTGTATGAAGCATTTGCAAGGAAAAAGTGAGGTTTCCCTTGTCTTAGTTCAATCTTGAATTGTTTATTGTTTATTTTATAGTTATAAATCTGATAATCAGTTTGTCTCTTTCCTCAGATCATACTTGTGCTTAGGAGGGATCAAATTATCTGTGCTATAATTCACCTCTGAATGTGCTAATAAATTTTGTGTGCTTTTTTATGTTGTCTGGTTTCTGGGTAATACCTTGTGCCATTAATTTTTTATGGGATTAAATAAAAATTTTTGAACAGAAAAAATCCTAATGTAGTAAACAGAAGTATATATATTAGTAATTCCTGCAGATTTTAGTGCTTTGATGCTTACTGCAAGTTGACAGTTTTTAAGGCTCTCTAGAGAAATAGGAGGTTGGAGTGCAGCCTGTTTAGATGAGCTTTCTTGTACTGGCTGGGGAACATTTTTGAAGTATACATTGGAGACTTGAGGGCTTTTGCTATTGGAATGGTCCAATGGTGAGGAAGGTGAATTGCAAGAAGGGGACCCTGTGATGCTGATGGCTGAGTGCTGGGCCATGATTAAAGACTATGTTGTCCCAATGCAGCTACTCTGGATATAGTGGGTGGTCAGGGACATTTCCTGATGTGCAACAAAGCATTGTTAATACCAGTGCCTGAGCCCATGAGAACGTCCTAAGTAGTTAGAAACTAACTGGTGGGCTATACCAGGCCTGAGTGCCTGAGTGAGACTTGGGAGAAAAGAAAACAAAGGGCCATCTTACTCCCACTGTCACATACTTTCTTCTTTCCATTTCTCTCCTTTTCTTTTCCCTTAACATGCCAAGAAGTAACTCTTGAAAAAGAGTGCATTGACTTGTACGTATAAGGATATTTTTACAGGGTTATTTACTCATGCCCCTGTAGTATATGGTATTCTGGATGCTGCTGACACTTGAGGTTGGACTTTCAAGGTCCTTTCCATCCCAGGCCATTCTGTGACTCTTTAGGGTGGGGTTTTTTTTGTGGTAGAAGAAAAACCTTAGGAGCAGGGCCAAAGTGTCTCCACTGCCAAAACATCCATGTTTTATGTTTCTTGTCAATTCCCAAATTTTCCATAATCACTGCTCTCATTTTTAAGGCTTTCAAGTTGAATACCATATTGGTTATAGATAAAGGTGGGAACCTGGATTTATGCTACCAAAGCTGTTGAGTAAAAGCTCTCCCACCTGTTTGACCTATAGTTGGAGTGTGGGGCAGGTGAGGAGGGGATGCAGGAGGGGAGAACAGGCTGCTGCTGAACAACAGGATGGTGCAGGTGCCAGCCAGCAGCATCCACCTGACTGTTCCAAACTGGCAGAGTACAAAAGTAGAATTTGGTGTCTTGTCTGGCTTGTGTTCTGGCTAGACCAAATGGAAGGGCCTGTTTCTGTGGGGGGAGCAAACGCCTGCTTTTCCCTGAGAGGGTTGTTGTTCTGGGTCTGTCAGGATGCTCTGGCTATGTGTAATGGTCTGCGTGTTCTGTGCCAGTGCTCCATTTATTCTTCCCTGCACTGCTCTTACAGCCCACCTGAGTAGTTTGCTGGCAGATCCCTAATGCATGCACTGCTTGTGATTTGTTGCTGTAGAAGCTGAGGTGACTTGCACCACTACATGGAAGGTTAAGCAATGTCTTTCTTCAATGTATTTCCTATAGGTAGTATTTGTATTCTACATTCTAGAAATACATTCTATGTATTTCTACATAGGTGGTTTTTTGTCACATCTCCAAGTACTTTCACCATCCATCTGTGTATGGACGTTTGCGGTGTATGTTACCACTTACCCTGTTGTTTGAGGTGTGATTTCCTAGCTTTCTCCCTGCTCTACTCCAGACAGGCTGGGGTGTCCTTGAACCTGCCCTCCCCTTTCTAAAGCGAAGAATGAGAAGCCTTTGGGCAGCTTAAGTGTCGGCCATGGCGCAGCTGACAGGAAACTGATCTGGTGCTTGGCCCTGCTGCAGCCGGGGCTGCCAGTGGCATGTGCTGGGCTCTGCAAGCCCTGCCAGGGCCAGGGGGTCGTGCTGAGAGTCCCCCCTGCTCTCTGCAAGGTGCAGCCTGCTGTAGATGTGCTCAGAAATCGCCATCTGTCCCAAAATGCTGCGGCTGTTTGCCACAGCTGCCCGTCCTGTCAAAACAGTGACTGGTCTCGAGGTTAAAGGTTGATGAAAACTGTTGCTAACTTGAGATGATTGATGTTGAAAAACTAATTAGGGAGCAGGGGCAATTAATTTGATCACTTGTACTGCTTTCTCTTACAGATTTTGAAGGACTTTGCTGAGCTTCTTTTTAATTGAAGGAAGGATGTGTTTCTAGCGGACTGCTTGCAAGAGGAAAGACCAAGTAAATTCATAAGCAATGCTTGAATTTACTTGTGTGATTCTCCAGAGGCTGGCAGGGAGGTTCCTATTTTGCTTAGAGAGGGAAATGTCAGATACCCTGGTGAAATACCGTGTGACATAGCTGGGAGCTCATTGACCATGCTCTGCCACAGGAGGTGTTCTCTGTAGTTAGGGAAGTAACAGAGGAGTGTTAAAAGGGTATTCTGGTAGCATTACTTCGGCTTATTCAATTGCTGATGACAAGACAATGTGTTTCCACTTTGGTCCATGCTGCTAAAATATAATATAATTAGTTGTATTAGACACCAGCCACCTGTTAATATCGTTCTTCTAAAGGTCATTGTGTGGTGCCTTGCTGTCTGAATTTAACAGCCCTGTATCAGGTTTGTTGGTGACTCTTTTGTGTGACACGGGACAAGTGTTTGTGGGGAAAGAATGTGAACCTGATACCCTGACGGCCAAGGGAGAGGAGAGGACCAGGGACAGGCTCTGCTGCTGCTATTGTTGTGCCACCAGGCCAGGGCTGGAAAACAGACAGCTTCCTTCTGAAGTACTTTCCTCTAACACAGTCCTTGTTTGGAACAAAACCAACTTGTGGTAATTTCCCAAGAGAAGCAGGCTGATATCCATAAACCCAGGCTTTTGGTACGCTGGATGTGGAGGGGATATTGTGTTCCTAGCCTGGGCTATAAAGGAGAGGAGGGGTGCTGCTCCACTGGCTGTCAGTCCTCCTAATGCCATTTAAGGAAAAGTGAGATGGTGATGTGTAATTGTGCTTGACAATAGGTAGATGCTTGATAAATGATCTTAAAACATATGGTCTTGGTAGTTAACCTTAATCATGGTGTTAGATTCATTTATTAATGTCTGTACAGTCACCTGAAAATGCAAAGCACTGTTTTATTAAGAAATGTTGACCTTGTTAACTGAAAATTTTTAATTAATTTTGCTGAAAAAAAAGTGTGGTATGCATTTAACTTGAACTTTCACTCTTCCCACCTGATCTAGCTTTTGAGAGAGGCAGGGGTCAGGTAGGACTTGCAGATGAACTTACTCTGTGCTTGTATCCAGTGCATGAAGCAGATGCAATGACTGCTGCTGCAGGGGCTCAGCTGAATGACTTTGTTTTCAAATTTCCAGAAAATGAAAGCTTCAGCTGCCAAAAGAACAAAACAAAGCACCTGGTTTACCACATGGTGTAGGACATTCCAGCACTTGCGAAGAGGAAGGGTTGGCTTTAAGCCATCTATATTCCAGTGTCATTAGTAACTGCTGCTAACTGTTGGATTGAATTACTGGCTGAGAAAGAGCAAGGGCTTTTAGAGTCTTCTCTGCAATTGAAAATAGTCACATGAAGAACTCCCATTACTGACAGTTTTATAAGGAATAAGGATCTCACTTTATCAGCTGCATATTTATTGGCTCAAACCATTTGAGGCTCATTATGCGCATCTAGATAACTCGTTGTGGTTGTCTGAAAAGGTTCATTAGGGTCTTCAAGAATTCTGGCTTTATAAAAATCTAATTCATTATTTCTGCAATGAAAGAGTTAATGAAGGATCACTTGTGGCTTTTAATTTTCAGCTAATTAAAAAGAACGTCTGTTTTTGCCTTGACACTTGTCGTTAAAAGTGCCAAATATAGGAATTTTTTTGTGTGTGAGTTGAAGGGTGAGGAGGAGGGGGAAAAGTTACATGTAAATCATTTAGCCATTAACCTAATGTGGTGGATTTATAAATCCTATTACTATAAGCCCTTTTCATTTCCACTGAGGCCTGACGTGTGCTTGATCCTGCTAATGTAAAATTCATTCTAAGTGATTACTGAAGTAAGACATTTTAGTCAATTTTAATCAGATTGTGTGATACTTGCTTGAACACCAATGTAAAGTAAGATATGGACACAGTTTGGCCATGTCTTAATTAGCCCTACAAATCAGACTAGGAATCAATCAGTGAGCCACGTCTATGAACCTTTTGACACTTAATGCTTTCTGTGGAGGGGGGGAAACCATCTATACTGAGGGCTGAAAATACAGGGCTTGGAAGCAAGATTAAGATTGTAATTTGGTGTTCTTGCTTTATGGTATGCTTGGCAGTCCCTCACAGTGTGCAAGTCCTTTGCAGTGCAGCCCTCATTGGTGCTTCAGAGTTGAGGCCAGTGGGGTGCTTCCCACAGCCCATCATAAATTCCTGTCTCCGCAGCAGGAGCAGCAATTGGAGTATTTTTCTGAAGCTGCTTCTGCTCCAAGATACATCAGTTATTTTGGTGGAGGGGAGGGTGAGGGACAGTTTATCTTAAAATGTAACCTCCTCCCTCCAGGTGTTCACTGGGAACTACTGACTTGGATCTGTGGGACATCTGTATTTCTTGGATTTAGCTGTCCTTGCTTTCCCTATAGGGAAGCATTAGTATTGAAGATCCGCCTTATAAGCCCCTCAAATATTGCTCACTGTTGAGATCAGAGGTGGTTTTTGTGAAATGTCATCCTTTGATAAGACAAGTAAAGACTCTACTGTTTTTCCTGGATCATTGCTTTTTCAATAGGCTGACATGAGCCTCAAACTGATTTTCAGTCCATGTTAGTTATCCAGTTTTTGAAGACAGTATAGCCAGTATTTTTCTATTCTTATCATGTAGAGTTTCTGTTTTGGTAAAAACTTTTTTTATATTTTCTTCTAATATATGAACCATTTCCTTTTATTACCAAGATATTTGTCATGTCCTTGAAGGATCCTATAGTAGTCTTCGATCTTTTTCCCCCTGTCCTCTTCTTTTGCTTGTGGTGTCTTCTGCACTATGGTGGAAAGCCTTAGGAGAAAAGGGTGCTTGAAATGTATGGAAATTAAAATGTTTAGTACCAGAGATAGCAGATGTTCTCTCAAAGTAGGCAACATCTTTTGCAGAAGTCCCAACTGCACATGGCTTTGTGTCAGTGCTGAGAATTTTATAACCTGGTGAAAGACAGGTCCATTGTAAATCACCAGCTTAGCCTGGAAATTTTGCTTTACCATTGTTGAAATGATATTGTTTTAAAGCTTGAAAATTCACCTACCAGCAGTGTCAGCAAACTGTTTTCAGAATCACTCTAAAAGTCTGTATGATAAAGACTTTGTAAGTTGTTTTTATTTCTCAGCTTCCAGGCAATTTAAATATCTTTTCTCCTGTATCGAACCTGTAATATTACCTCTCTCTGTTAGGGTGAGTGTTCCTCATTTAGTCAGATGTTACTTAGTTGATGATAGGACTGCAAGTGCATGTGGTAGAAAGTGGGGAACATTTTTTTGCTTGATCTGAATGCCTCTTTGTCTTCTGTTTTTTCTTTCCTGCGGGTACTGTTGGTCTGCCAGGTGTGCCTTTTTGAATGAAAATGAGAAACTTCTTTAGTGTAGATCTCTTACTGTGGTTGGGATGAGGCTCATTTGAAAAGCTTTGAAATTAGATGTTAATTACCTTTCTCTTCTACTGGATAATATTCTGTACTTTATCCAAATAAGGATAATCTTCTATACTTTAATCAAATAAATATTCAAATACTTTGAATTTGCCGTATTTCAGCTTTTTGACAGTTTCTTATATGATGGATTGTAGGAGAGCAAGTGCTCTAAGAAGGCAGAACTTAAACAGAAAAAAAATCATAGCAGTTCAGGTGAATGGGACAGTTGATCCACTATAATTAAATGAAATTAGTCTGAATGACTATACAGTGATGGCCAAGGAAAAAACTGTCAAGGTTCACATCAGCCTTTTAAGATGGTAGATGCCAATATCATAAGGTTAAAAGCCTGAGAAGGCTTTTTTTTTTTAACCCAGCAGAGTTAATGTATTTTTTAATATGTAAGAAGTTCATTATATCTCATTTTTTTCTCCTTTTTTTTAATGGGCACTCAATATCCTTCAGCCCTCTCAAGGGAGTATTTGTGGGCTTTTTTTCATGGCATTTCTGTCATTTTAATAATATATTTTTTTGTTTGTGTTTGGTTGGTTGGTTTGGTTTTCTTTGTTTACTGAGACATTGGAAGATCCATCTGAACATCAGGAAATACTTTTTTACTATGAGGGTGACTGAGACCTGTCACAGCTCATTCAGAGAATGTGTGGAGTCTCCATCACTGGAGATATTCAAAGGTGTCTGGACAATCCAGGTCTAGGTGGCCCTTCCTGAGCTGGGGAGCTGGACCAGATGACCTCCAGGGGTCCCTTCCAACCTCAGCCAGACTCTGGTTTTGTGATTAAATCTATTTTTTTTTTTTTTTCCCTAATTCAAACTAGACCTTAAAATACCAGCAAATTCTTACAGGGATTTTTATTGCTACAGCATATCCCTATATTTGCTTCTGTTTTGGGCTTGATTTGTTTATTTGTTATTTTAGGCACATGTAGTTATCTAAGGGCATTAAAAAGGAGCTTAGCAACATTTGTATCTGTAACAGCAGTGGATGAAATCAAGCAATGTCCACCAGTGCTTCTGGTTGGATTATTATGTTGGCATTAAAACTCAGGGCCCTGCAGGTCTCATTTCAGATATAATTCTAATGAGGGTATTGAATGACTGGTGTGACAATAATGTTAATCAGTGCTGGTGCCTCCTACTTTAACTGAAAAGTGAGAGCAGGAGAGAGCTTTGAAAGAAGGTTTCCTTGGCATATGAGTGAAAGCTGAGTTTTTTATTAACAATTCAAACTCTTGTAATAAGTAGTAGGAAAGCTTATTAGCTATGTTTTTAGATTAAACAAAACCTTTAGGTTGTGATGTTCTTTCTTTTAACAGAATTTGTGGGATGAAGAATTTAAGTGAAAATTTCTAAAGTCAAAGATTGATTGAGTTGAAGTATGTAGCACGAAATCAATCCTGTCAAATTGTAGGGAAATAAGTGAGACATTTATAAACATTGTTAATGTTTTAGAAATCTAGTTTTGTGCAAATGTATTTTGAATTCTTTACAAATGAGATAACAGTAGGTCTAAATGACAAATTAAAGATTTAAAAAATAATCAGCATGCCTCTCTTGTAGTAATGGATTTATGGAGGTAGCATGCTTAAGTTGCATTTGTAATTAAGGTTTTTCCATCATTAGAATAGAAATGTGTTCCTGTTGAGCAGTATCTTTTTATGTGATTTATGTGGATTGAATGAGTGGCAAAACTCCACTACTTTAATCTGTTATGTGGTTAAAAGTCAGTATTTGGATTGGATTCCTAGAGGGTCATGCTGAAAGGTTAAATACATTTATCTGTTTTCTTAGTCTTCAAATTTCCATATTCTTTACAAGTAACAAACAAATCCATGTCCCATGGGATTGCACAATGACAGCTTAGCAACTTGGCTTCATTAGTAATGAAGCCATACTGCTGTTAATTTCAAACCTCTAAATACTGAAATGGGTGGGCTGTACATGGAGTGCTTAACAACAGTAATACATAAAAGAAACTTCTGAAACTGTAATTTCTTTGCATAAGTTCATAGTTCTGAAAAATTTAACTGTATGCCTTGGTAAACCACTAACCTTGTTCCATTTTTAAAAATGGTACAAGTATCCTGGGTTATGAGACAGACTAGAAATAGTATTAGAAATGCCGTATACTACAATTTTAGGTAATTGACCAAATGACCATTAGCTGCTAAATTCCTAAAAGCTGATAATAAGGTGGTCTTTTCAGGAATTTGCTTTTACATTAAAGTCATCTTTTCTCAATTGGAGTACTCCCAAAATTATGTCATGGAATATATTTCTGTTTCTGCAAGAGCTTTCTGACATCAAGTAAGGGTTCCATCCTTAGCTCTTAGGTGATTATGATATATGTAGTGTGGTGAATGTCTGTGGATAGGCAGTAGCTTCTAATGACATGGACTCTTTTATTCCTGTACATCCTTACAGGAAAAATCTGGAAGGTGAAGTTGCCTCAGCCCACCCTACAGTCCGTGTTCCTGACTTAGAGTTGCAAGCCCTATTTAACAAGAAATTTAGGATTGTTAACTAGTAATTTTCTTTTGTAGTTTAAAAATAGTTAAAAAGCTTAAATGAGCCTTTAAAATATTGTTATTTCTATATTAAATATCTTACAATAATTTGGTTGGCTAGTAGATTTCTGACATGGTTTGTAAATGCTTACTTTGTTCTGGAAGAGTCTGTCATAACCTGAGGAGCTTCTGTCTTGGGCTTTGGTTGGTTGTTGGTTTTCCTGTAAGACATATCTGGGGAATTCAGGAAGCTCATTTTTAAGAGATAATCTAAAAAGCCTGTGTCTGACTCTGACAGACTGTCAGGAGCTCTTTCCATCTGTATCCAATCCAGCTTCGTCAAGTTCTGTAAAGAAGTCACACTGAACAAATCAGAACCATGTATGCTCCTCATTGTATTCTCTAATCTTTGGAGCAATCACTAGGTCCTGCCTGAAGCAGGAAATGTTAAGCGTGCCATGTAAGGCTGGAACTATTCTACAGAATCACAGAATATGCTGAGTTGGAAGGGACCCTTTGGGATCGAATCCGACTCCTGGCCCTGTGCAGGACACCCCAGGAGTCACACCCTGTGCCTGACAGCATTGTCCAAACACTTCTCGAGCTCTGTCAGGCTGGTTCTGTGACCACTTCCCTGGGGAGCTGTTCTAGTGCCCAGCCACCCTCTGGGTGGAGGACATTTTCCTGATACCCAACCTAAACCTCCCCTGACACACTTCAGGCCATTCCCTCTGGCTCTGTCATGGGACACAAGAGAGAGGAGATCAGTGTCTGTCCCTCTTCTTCCCTTTAGGAGGAAGTTGTGACTGCAGTGAAGTCTGCCCTCCGTCTCCTCCAGGCTGTTAGACCAGAGGCCCTCAGTGGCTCCTCATAAGATTTTTTGTCCCTGGCAGCACCTAAGAACACTTTTACCACTCTAGTAAAAGAGATGAGAAATCTGCACACAGGGCTATGTCTGAAGGCTTGGAGGAAGTGTCCCAACACGACAAGTTTGCGGGTCTGAAGATTTAGATGCAATGTAAGACACAGTGACAGGGAGTGGTGTTCCAGGTAACCGCAGAGAGGAGGAAAGCCCATAAGCATTTGTAAAATAGCCTGCATAAATAACACATATAATGGAAACATATAATAATTATTTTTATTATTACTCTGAGGGTAAATGAAAAATTAAAACTGAGCTGGGTTTTTTTAAGTGCAGTTGTGAACCCTCTAGGCATTCATATACACTTGATCTCTCATCTTTTGCATTTGAGTAGCTTTGGTGGAACCTTGAACCTTCCAGTATAGTTGGCAAGCTGAATGTACAAGAACTTCTTGCTTAGTCATTGAGGCTAACAATCTGTCAGATCTGAAGCAGATTATTTTGAAGTCTTTCAGAATGGTCATTTTCTTCAGAGCAGAGAGATGATCTAGAACGTGCAGGAGCTTTCTCTGTAATACTGTGCTGGAGGCACTCCCTTATTCACATGGATATGCTTCAAGAGGCCCTTGCTGTTGGTTACATGGTCCTTCCTGCTCACATATCCCACCCTTTGCTTGCCAGCAGGGACATGCTCTCCTGCCCCTCTCAGTGCTGGTTCAAGCCTCTCTTACCAGCCTGGCTTGGATAATTTTGCCCCATTTGTGCAAATGGATCCTTCCTTGTCCAAGCAACTCTTGGTGCCAACACCACCTGCAAACACGGAGGATGAATAAGTATTGTTTAACTTGATAAAAACACCTGTCATGTTGTCTAAATATATCTAATTTAATGAAACAAAATTATATGCTTTATGAAAATCCTGCATGACATTTAAGAAATTAGGTAAGAGAACTTTCTTTGGAGACTAATTAGGGGCTAAAATACTTTTCTGAATTTGCATAAATGTTGCTTTGATAGACAATCACTTAGTCATAATGAAAGAACAGTTTAAAAGTAGTTCAGACCACTTAAAAAGATTTTTTGATGGACACAACATCCGCACACAATCTATTCATTACCAAGACTACCATGCCCTCTTATCTTCTATAAAATATCAGGATCGTTTTCAGTGGATATTACCTGTATCTAGTCAGAGATTGCCTTGTTCTGCTTAGTGTAGCTGTTGAAAAATGCCTATGGTTCTTGAAGAAAAAGGCTGGATTGTTCAGTACAAGTCCTTTTTCTCTTAAGAATATTCATCAGGTAGTGCAAGTGTGTTCTGCACTTGTTTTTCTCTTTAACGCTTGTTTTCTCCCAGCCCTTCCTTTTTCTCCAAGCACACAAGTTGTGGTTGTTACTTGAAAGAGGCTGACCAGGAGAACCTTAGAAAAGTTTTGATTCCACTTTTTTCTTTTTATTAAAAAAAACCTAAAAAATAAAAAAACAAGGAAGGAAGGAGGAAGATTTGATTCTCAGGGAGTTTGCCATCATCTCAGATAGTGCAATGTGCTTATCTACTGCTTAAAAAATGTCTAGTCTTTGGAGTATTAGTTTTATGTCTTTTTCAGCTTTATAGACATACTTGATGTTTTTGAAAAACTGTCTTCTCTACTGCTTCTGAGACATATTCTGATTTCTTTAGGGCTTCTAGTTATATGGCTACGAGATTAACTTTTCTGGGAGACAGGACAGTACTTCCATTTCTGTCACTTCAGGATTGAGAGAAATGCTCATATATTTAAAAGATAACTTTTAACACTGTAGTTTAAAATCTGATGTGGAGGGTAGTATGGTTATTATTTCCTACTCTGAAATAGATTTTGCTGTTATTCAAAAGAAATTTTCTGTACTTTGATTTTAAACATGGACTGGATTCTAACTTGTCTGACTAAAAAGGAAACCTTTGTTTATTAGTAATTAATTTCAATATTTATTGTTCTTGTCATCTTATTTTTTCTAGTGAAAGACATTATATTTTGCTGAATGTGTTAAACCTGTTCAATTTGGGAAATAAAGCAAAGTAAAGCTTTCATGTCTAAATGTTTGTTCATTCCACTGAAACAAATGCTGTTGTTTTCTCTATGGAGAATATACTTGTCTATATGCATTTAAATATTGAATAACTTAACACATGTTTTGGTTTTATTAGGAAATAATAAGTGATGCTTGTCATATTCTTTCTTAATTAGAAGTGGTTTTAATTGTGGTTTGTGCTACAGTTAGCTTTTGATGCAGTTGCAGTCATCTTTTTAGGCAAAGTTCCCTTTGCATCTTATAGTTGAGTACAAAATGTTCGTCAAGAACAAATTTATTTAATGCTTTGAAATAAAAAAAGAATCATAAAAGTGAATGAGCCAAGATTTATTTGAGTGCCGCATTCTTTAAGATCAGCTGTTGATCTTGTTTCTTCATTAAGTGAAACAGGGATCCCTGTTCCTTCATTTGTTTTGGGTGTTCAGTTTTGAATGAATTAGAAAGAAAATAACTCCATGGGTGTGCTGTGAGTCCTGGTGCTTCTCTAGGAACTGTCCCTGTGTTTGGTTTCTCTGGAGGAGTAGGAGATGCCCAGGCTGTACCAACATTTTTCACAGCTAGTTATCACATGGACATTGTATTCCTGCTGCTTCTGGGAACACAGAGCACTTCTGGGAAGTGGGTCAGAGCCAGATCTGTTACCTTCTATGCACTCAAGTGTTCAATTTCATGTTGAGCACTCCGTTTCTCTGTTTCCTAGACTGTAAAATAATTTCCAACACAAGTTTTTGTGTGTTTGTGGGTTTTGTTTTTTTTTTTTTAGTTGGTTGTTCTTTCTTTGGGTTTTTTGTTGGTTGCTTGGATTTTTATTTTATTTGGTTTTGGTTTTGTTGTTTTTTTTTTTTTTTTTAACTTTTGTTCAGTGCTCTTAAAGAGTATGTTTCATTATCCTTTCTTTCATCCTAGTACCAAAATAACCCTTTCCAAAATAGGCAAAATTTGCTTTAGTATAGGATGATTTGTAATGTTGTGTAGAAAAATCAATAGTTTCAAAACTTAATACGAAAACAGTTCTAATTCTCCCCTTCTCTTCAGCAAAACTCACCACAAATACTTGAAATAGAAGTACTGTAGAATTTTAAGGATATGATTGTTTCTGGCACCAAGGGAACATTGGCTTCAAATTTTAATTTGACTCACATAATCATCTGTATTTTACTGTCATCTTTGCATTTCTTGTCAAAATGTGGCAAAGGTACACATAATTTTTTTGTGTTGAGCACATCTCTGTTACTGCCTTTTTTGTATGTCTTCTGTTATTAGTGAGGCAAAAGATTCTACCTTGTCTTGGCATGCAGAGATATGTGACTGGATCTTTGTGTACACTGCTTCAGCCCTTAGGTTTTGGTGCTCCATCCAATACTGCTGTTATATACAGAAGCTATGAAAGTTGTATTCCTATCTGTCAGCTCTGCTGGGTGAAGTGTGAACAGTAATTTCAGCATTTCTGAAGAAAAACAAAAACAAAACAACATAAAAGGGAAAAGTTTCGCAGTTTGGGGTGTATTTCTCATACTGTTAGTGTTTTATAAGAGTGTACATTTTGGAGAAATGTAACTTTGAATGTATTGCCTAAGTGCAGCAAATACCCATTGAAGCTCTTTGAAACAAACAAACTTATTAACTACTTGAATCTGATCACTCAAACTTTTCTAAATCAAGTCCATTGTCTGATAAAAAGACTGAATTGCAATTCTTCATTCTCTGTGGCAAACAAGGCCTCCATCTTTCTTTCACTTATGCTTAGGGCATATGTGCCTTTTTGTCCAGCAATATAAACCTTTTCTGCAAATCCTCCTTAATAATAATTAATAATCCTCCTGTGACCGTGGTTTATCAATGCTAAAGTCTACTTAAAACAAAATCCTAGCAAAGCTAATGAATAGGTTACAAAAATGCAGAGGTTCAGAAATCCTTAGATTAGTGAGTGGTGTTGCTGGAACACAGTTTTTCCAGCTCATTTATTCTTCTGTCCCATGGGAAGGAATAGCTAATATGAATTACTAAAGCAGGTGACAGAATTACTTTCTTACTATATAATTGCAGAAGTTAAATAAATGAGGTGGAAAAAATATCAGGTCTACTCTAGATACAATTTTTTACAGGTCCTTAAGGCTGCTTGTTTTTCTCTTTGTGCAGAGTGTGCACAAGGAGTAGTGTGGGTTGGGTTTGTTTGTTTGTTTGTTGAGGTTTTTCGGTGTATGCTTCTCTGGTACAATGTTTTTGTAATGATTGTGCTCGTTCTTTTCAGTCTGCTCTTAAGTCTTCCTTTCTGTTCCTTCATGTCTATGATCCCAGGATGCAGCAGAAAATGTGTTTTCAGGAGAAATCTTTGCATCAGCATATTAGCTTTGTATCCTGTCTCATTGGTTTTAAACTCTTGTATCTTAGCTTGTGTCCACAGAAGCATCCTCTCATCAGAAGGTACACTTCAGAGGTTTTTAAATAAGGCATCTTTAAAAATACTTGATATAATAAATAATAGTAAAGCTGTTCTTTGTATGTTTATTTATTTTTAATCATTCCCTGTCTTAAATCACTACCTCATTTAATTAAGTAATTAGTTAGTTGAGGTAGGATTAGTACAGGGGGTTTTGCAGTTTGACGAGGGCTTGTCTGCAATTACAGTCTTGAAGTTTATGTTGACTCGCAGTTCATGGGTGAGAGAATGTGTGTTGCAAGTCTTGCTTTTACAAAAAAAAGTTGAGAGTTTCACAGATGTTCACTGTACTGAGAAGTTCACAGGTTTTTAGAAGTATATGTTTGCTGGGGGGAGGGGGCATGGCTGTACAGATGGGTTGCCAGGCAGTTAATTCTTTCTACTTGGAATAGGAGACAATCCGGCTCTCATAAGCAGTGCAGTATTATTTGCAAAAGGAAACTACCCAGTACCATTTTTCCTATTCTCTTCCCTTTTTCTTCTGTCTTCCCACCTCCTTTCCTCTGCTGTGCATTTCTGAGAAACTCCTCAGGATTGATATGATAGCAGAGCTGTCATTCTCTTTAACGAAAAAAAGAAGTCACTTTTATTCTAGGTATTTTAATAGAGTCCCATTAAGGATGTATTGCTGACTGAAATATTGGCATGAAGGGCTCTCACTGAGCTGAGCCCAGGAATTAAGAAGTCAGGAAATGGGCTGCTGCATTGCTAAAGAACCTTGTGTGACACAGTATCTCCTGATTGGGGGGATCATTACTGCTATTATGACTCGACTTGCGTAGGAATTTTAAATTTCATCTGAATGTCAGTAATAACCCTCTTAGCAAATTATCCTGAATAAAATCACGAAGGCATTTTATATAATAGGTGTTGAATTACTGGATAGATTTGCTAATTAAATACTCTTTGTTCTGCTGCAGTTGACATTACAGGGTAAGATCTTGAACAATTATTCTCAACAGCTGTACTTTGTTAAAGGAAAAATTAACTACAAAGTTTATTTTTTTTCTACACTTGAAATTGGCAGATTTTTGAAATGTGCTTGAAAAAATTCCATCATCCAGTTGGTAATGAGAGGATAAATATGCAGGTGTTGCTGTGAAATCAGATAACTACTGACTGCCTTATTAATGAATTTAGCAATACTTTATAACCTTCTGTTTTGTAGCTGTTGGCGCTTACAAGTGATCTCCTGTCAGAACGGGTGGCACTAGCATATGCCAGTCACTTGATGAAGCCAGCTTGTCTGTGACCCTCTTGTTGTGATTACTTACACCCACTGCTGTTCTCAGGGATAAATGAGAAATATTTTTTGCACAGCCAATCAATTTTTTAGTGGGGATATTCCTTTTTTTTTTTTTTTTTTTTTTAAGTTATCTTTCTCATTATTAATATAATTATTTCAGAGAGTGAAGTAGAAAATGCCAGAGATTATCAAGGGAAAATTTATAGGCCTTCCTTTCTTTTCAGTATAAACTCTTCATTTTGGTGTAATTTTTCAATTTTGTTTCAGGGACTCCTGTTTGCTTTTGGAGTACTGAGGAAGAGGTGTAACCTTTCTCTGTAGGAGTTAGCTAATAAGTGAGAGGGAGCGTTGTGGGGTGGTGAATATGTTGGAATTTTGACTACTTTATATGAAATTTGATATCATATAGCAGTGATATGCCTTTAGAATAATTTCAAAACTTAGAAAGGCGGTTGGGTCGAATGTCTGAATCACTCACCAGGAGATGAATAGGAGTGGAATACCTTCTCTTTAAACTTCCAATTAAAATGGAATTGTGTGTATCTGATTCTAGAGACAGGTACAGCTTAGCAGGAGTCTGCAGTTAAGGTTCACCATTTTGCTGTTCTATAAAGAAGACTGAGGACAGCTGAGGTTTCTGCAGTTTTGGACTTCAGCAGAGGTCAGGCATCACATTGTCTGAGTGCCTAGTTTGCAGCACCAGTGATTGGTCTTTAAATCAACGGGATGTTTTGAACTTGACCCAGATAGTGTAAATCTGTAGATGTCCATATGTGCTTGGGGAATAACCCTGATAAGGACATGCATTGTGAGTTCAGCTGTGTCGAGGTTACATCATAGTTTGGAACTGAACCTAAGTGCCTTGAGGGGAATACAGCTTTCAGTGCATAATTGCAGGCAAAAAACACCATACTTGCACTGTGGTTGTATAAAGGTTCTGAAATACTGAAGAAACTTACCATTAGTTTTAAAGGAATGATATCATCATTAGTATGCTGTTGTTTTGAGGTGGAGATTTCACCTTTCAGAATTCCTTACTGCAGTAGCATAGTCAGCATCACATTAGTCAGGACTCTTGGCTTAATTATAGACTTATAGACTATCTGGCTTTATCAAAATAATGAAATTTCCCTGAAAATGATTTTATTGCCCCTGAACATGGACAGCTCTTGCCTGTTTGTCCCTTTTCTTTCCTCATCCCTGCTGATTTCTGCTGCTTACCTCTCTGTCATAGGCTTCTTGACTACAAGTCTTATTTCTACCTTTTGGCAAATGTGGCCAATGAGTATTGCAATTTAATATGTGAAAAATAGTAAAGGTGAGGCTTATTAAATTTGATATAAGCTGTTGATAGTGTATTGCCTGACTGTCTTTAGAGTTCCAAATTGTTTGGGTTTACCTAAAAGACTCTGATCTATCAGTGCTGTCACATGTGGTTCAGATTAATCCTCAGGAAAATTTTAAGAATAAAGATATATAACTAGGAGGATTAGCTGGATAAAACTGAGGCTTATGCTGAGTGGCAATGGAAAGGACTGAAACCAGGGTAGTGGAGTTTGGAGCTGTGTGCCAGAGCACCAGGATGTTGATAGGAAGGAAATGGGGAGTACAGTGGAACTGTGGCCAAGTGGCTGAAGGAATGGAGCAGATGTTGGTTCTCATGCAGCTGTGAAGAATTCACCAAGCTCTTCCTGCTGCTGCAACTGCACATTTTTTTCATTAAGCACATTTGATTGTCCCTTTTCAGTGCTACAGCTGTACCTGTGGCTTCAGATGAGATGCTCTCCCCACCTTCCACTGTGCTGAGCACTATTAGACGTGGAAAAAGAAGCCTTCTCACATGAAGTCCCTTTAGCTATTTCTCAGATTCATAGAGGTGCTATTCAGAGCATTTGGGGAACTTGGGATGCATTTTCAGTTGAGGAACAAGCCTGGTTACACCCACTGATCTGTATCCTGTCTTTATCTCAGTTCTGATTTCCATAAGGAGTTTGGTTTTTGATGACCCATTTTGAGATCCTTAAAAGGGTAATCAACATTTTGATTAAGTCTTGTTAAGTGGGCACCATCCAGGCTGGACTGAATAAGATGGGATGTTTTTGGGAAAAAATTCCATCACATCAAGAGATAAGATGATGGATATGAAGGTGAGAACTGGCCTAAATTACTGAAAGAGACTTAATTCTGGCACTTGCTGATCAGGTTGTATTTAAGCCATTTGATTCAGTGTTCTTTTTTTCCTAAGGTAGAATGTGTGCATGCACATGCAATTTTGAGATTTGTTTTAATCTTGTTTTAGGGGAGTTAATAATAGCATTAATACAAGGTCAAACAAGAATTTACTCATGTAATAGGTGTATTGAGGTGGCTGTGTGTTGCCAGGAGAGATGTGGTTTGCTTTGTTTTGAAAGGTGAGAGCATTTGGAGTTAGCAACCTAATGGATATGTTTGTGTGTGTTAGCCTGTAATTATATCATACGCTAATCTTTGATTATTTTTTTATTTCAGATTTTGATGCATACCAAGGAGATGGTGCAGAAGGTAATGCTGAGCATTTTCATTAAACAACAACACTTAAAGAGCACACCTGGTGAAATTTTTTATTCTAGGAGAACTGTAACCCAAACAGACCTGAAATCACTTCTTAGGATGCCTGGTTTACAAATGTAATCCTTCCTGATGGATTATAGCTTTTTTCTTTTCCCACCACAGATATGATCTGGACCCTGCTTGAAGCCTATGTGGGACTGTTTCAAGCAAATTAGTAACAGTGCTAATTAGAGTTTACTCATAGACCTGTTACACCATGTGTTCTGGTGGTTTATTATGGTTAATTTCTTGGCATCCTTTAAACTCTGTCGCGAGGTGGTTTTTTGACTCTGGAGTTTAACATGGACATAGCCATGTTGCAGGTTTACAGCTGCATTGGTTTTCTGCTACTGAAAATGTCAGGTTTTTATTTTATTTTTCAAATTAATATTATGCAATTAGATGCATCTGCCAATTTTTTGTTGTTGGTGTGACATTTTTACTGGTGTCGGCTTTCCACCTTTTTTCTTGCTATGCCTTTCATATGCACCTCAGGCTTTTTTTATGTTCCTCAGTTTGTATAGAATTTTCTTCATTATCCAGACTATTATGGAAGTATGGCTGGTGTTTGAATACAGTCTTCTCCAAGCAGGGCATTTAAATAGTTAAAGAATCAGAATCAGAAGTGATGTGAGGGGCAGAGTTGTCAATCAAAGAGAAGGGGTTCAGTAAATATTTGTGTTCACCTCTGGGTGTAATTGTTCAGTAGTTCAGTCTGGGAAGATAAAACTTGTGGGTCATAGCAGCTAGGTCCTTATCCAACAGGAGCATTCCCTGAAGACAAACACAGGTGGTTGGATTAGCAGAAATTAAAAGATGGGAGAGGGAAGATGGAAGTATGAAGCCATTGGCATAATCTGAAGTGAAGAAGAGCAGCCTAATCTGGAAGTGCTGTGGTATTCTCAGTTGTAGTCATCCACTAGCCAATGCTTTCACAGATTTGTTTGAAATAGAGAATCCAAGGTGGTTTTTTTTTGTTTGTTTTGGGGTGGTTTTTTTTTTTTGTTTTTGTTTTGTTTTTTTTTTCCCAGTAGTATTGTGATGGCTGCAAATGCGATGGGATACCTGACTGTGGTATTACCTTTCCAACACTTTGGCTGACTGCCTTGTCTGAATTTGTCCAGCAGTCTTGTGGAAGTGACCTTCTCGTGTTTTAGCAGTCCAAAGTTATTTCTAATCAGAGTTCCTGCTGTTTCTCAAGATCAGACTTCTTCACTGACTTATTTTTCTAGTATTCATTTAATAAAATTTTACCTATATATTATATATACAACTGGACAGTGGTCTTTTTAACATAACAATGGCTGAAGTTTCTTTATTCTCTTTTAATTCAAATAGGTTTTAATGAAATGTACAGACCTATCAGTAAATATTAATTTTACGTTTTATTGCTAATATGCATTTTAGTGTTTGATAGTATATAGATAATTATATTTTTGAACCTTGAAAGTTATGTGGGACTTGCAGAAGATGGAGTGGTTCTTTTTTGATTTTCAAAGCAATTTTTTTTTTCATTTAGATGAACCTCGAAGTGATTTATGGAGACACAGATTCCATTATGATAAACACTAATAGCACCAATTTGGATGAGGTCTTCAAGCTGGGGAATAAGGTAAGGAACTTTCTCTTTTTCCAGATTTCCTACATAGGTCTGTATTGTTCCCCTGATTGGAGCAGATGGTATTAAGAGAGGATTCCGTGGCACAAGCAGAGAATATACCATGAGAAGGAACTTCACAATGTATAGAACCTATGAAGTAGTAAAATCTCAGAGTGCTCTTCTTCAGGTGTAGCTATTCTGTGAATTTTTAAAAGTGATTGAATGAAACATTTCATTGCATAACAAGCTTTTTTTACTAATCCTAAGGTAGCAGGAGATTATCTCAATATAACCAAAATGTCAGGTACAATTTCTCCTCCACGTTAATTTCAATTACAACATGAGCAGTTCTGATTTTTTTTTCACGAGGGATGTCTCTCGGTTTAGTTTTGTTTAGTTATGTAATTTGTATGACACTCAATACAGATGATCAGATTTCCAGTGGTAAGTTCAAATGTTAATTTCCATGGTATACTAGATGTAGAAGAGATCTGATTGATTAGGAGCTGGCAATCGATTATGTGGAAGTTTTGTGGCTCTCTAAAATTGTGGAAGAAAAGTGAGCAACGTTTCAGAACTTCCTAAAGAAAATAAGTAAGAGAAGCTGTTTTTGAACGATGGAAGAAATTGTGATGAAAATGAGAGCTGTGGAAACTCTAAAAAACCTATAGAAAGCATAGACATATTCAGTATAGTATTAAACAAATGTAATTTAGTTTCAAGGCAGAGAGTGATTCCAGCGTTTATTAGAATACTCTCACCTTCACGTGAGCGGGTACATTTAGAAGTAGATGCATTCAGGAGCAGAAAATGAGGTAATATCTTGATGCCGTAACTAAGTAGCAGGAGGGCTGCTGGCGTAGTAGAAAGCAGTCTTTCTTTTTTGTTTGCCTCATACAAGATTATATGTAATTTCAAGTGTATATGGTGCATACAAAAGTTTAATCTTACTCTAATTGTGTCTGTGTGGTTTTGTTCTGGCTTAATTTTTGTCTTTGTGCTCCCATTTGGTGGCTAAACATTACAGAGGATAGTTAAATAATAATAACTTTTATGAAACCTGTCAGGATAAGCATAATAGGTTAAATAGTTCTGAATTAGAGTCAGGTTTTCTGAGAGAATAGGTGTGTGTTTGAACTTGTCAGCTGCTTAATGAGAGTAAAATCTTAAGCTTTATTAATCCATTGTACTTCTGTATTATGTATCAGTTGAGTTTGTTTTTTTTAATTGAAAAAAAAGGACTGAAAGATATGTTTTGATTAAAATCAAGTACAACATATAAGAACTGTAAAAGTGAATAAGCTTGACCTCTGTAAACCAGCATAATTAAACCTAGCATCAAAATTGCAGACATTGTGGCTTTCACTATTTTTTCTGTAGCAGAAAAAGGTGATTCATAGCTCTCATTTCACATGTTGCTTGTTTGTTTGTTTATTCCTCAAGAAAGTGACAGTTGCTTTTTGGGTAAACATTTTGATAATTTATGTTTTCCTTGTTTTGAGTAATTCGTATTAAAAAATCAAGATAAAGAATTCTCTGTTTTGGTGAGGAACACTCTCAAGAACTGTCTCTGCTCCATTGCATAACAATTTCATTCCCAAAGTTTTATGTTCACAGGTGAGGAATATTTACATTGCTTTGACTATACTTCTGCTTTAATGTAGGCTGTATGGAATGCACACAGATGTAATGCAAACAATTACAGTGAGAGCAGTTAGTGAATGTTCCCCTGTTCTGATGTAAAGTGTGAATTTATGGGTTGTCTTCAGCAATGAAGCATTCCTCCAAGAAATTAATTTTGGTTTTTTATTGAAGAAATTTCTCTCACGTGCTTTCTGAATTCCCGCATCTAATGTGTTTGTTCTTTCCCGCCCTTAACCCTCCATTATGCATATCCATGCCCTTTTTAGTCATTACTTAGTGCAAGCTTTTTTTCTCATTTTCTTTGCATCCTTGTGCATCAGATTTACCAGTACGTTCAGTACTGAACTGTTTCTGGGTTTTGAGCACTTAGTGTGCTGTAAAAAGGAAAAACTGAAAATTAAAATCACAGAAAAATGTTCAGAGGAATTGTTTGATTGTTTTAAGGAAGAAAATATGAACCTCAAAGCAAAATGGTTTTTGCCTCATGATGTCCTTCAAAACTTGAAAATGTACAGGGGGTATCAAAGTAGTGGTAATTCCTGCAATAGGACAAACAGAACTAAATGAGAAAAACTTAAGTACACACCTGTATGTATACGCATAAATGGAAAATTTGTAAGGAAGGTTTTGGTTAAAATGGTGATCTGAGGTCCAAGCTAGATAGGAAACCAGTGATATTTTATGCTTAAGGTCCTGTTCTTGGTGAGGGTATCTGTTAGATGGCAAAAGAACTTGATGCATATCCAACTTCAGTGAGACATGAGAAAAGCATAGTTCATAGTTGGTGGAAGAGTGTAAGTAAGAGTTAAAATGGATACCGAAAATCAATAGGGGAAATTAAGTAGTAGAGGAAAGAAAGTAAAGAGTAGAACATGACAGAACAGGACACCTGGCATATGCAGATACTCTGGTGAAGAACGTAAAGTAAAAACATAGGAAGAAAGAAAAAAGCAAAAAGCAAGTGGGAAACTTTTAGCCAAGCCAGGAGATGGATAAATGTGTACTGGAACCAAAGTTTGTTGTTGAAGGTTTATGCTGTTTTGAGCTGTTGCATTTCTGTCCCCTTAGAATAGAGGTAAGAGATACTTGGTACTACATTAAGACAATTTATCAGTGCCTTTTGAAACTTTTGTATATGGATAAAACATAGCCTGTGTGTAGAAAAACAGCACCTTTTCCTCTCAAGGAAATCATGCTAGTGAAAGGGTAGGTATATTGTGGGAAAGAATAAAAGAAACTTGCCTGTTTTTCCTGAGCATGCAAACACAGAGCTGTGGTCTGCAGTCCTAGTTCTTCTCTCCTCCCTGATTTAGGGTGAGAGTGGGAAGAAAGAAAGGTGCCTTAGCAAAATAGCTTTTCTGTAAGGCTATTTGCATTTTCTGTCTAAGTGACCGTCTCTTGTCTTTGCCTAGTAAATAGATCCCTGCTGTGAAATCCCTTGTTTGCTTAATTTATGTGAGAGGTTCGATGGAGTAGCTGTTCTAGTAAAATGAGCTAGAGTCAGTTATCTCCAAGGTCACTTCAATCCCATGTTTCTCTGCCTTGCTTAATTTTGTTAAGGAATTAGATGTAGCTCATTGTTACTAGTGTGTAATTAATTAATGATATCTGACCAGTCCTTAAAATGCATATGCACATATACAGTGTGTAATGTAAGTTGTTTTAAAATTTAAGAGCAGTGCATTTATATATGGAAGTTGAATTTGTCCATAGTTAAACTGTTGCATTTGTTTTTAATGTTGGTGCATTTGCAGATCAAAAGTGAAGTGAACAAGCTTTACAAATTGTTGGAAATCGATATTGATGGAATTTTTAAGTCATTGCTATTGTTAAAGAAGAAGAAATACGCTGCTCTGACTGTGGAACCAACAGGAGATGGGAAATATGTAACTAAACAAGAACTAAAAGGGCTGGATATCGTCCGGAGGGACTGGTGTGATCTTGCTAAAGAGACTGGAAAGTAAGTTTCTTTGTGGCATGGTCTTCTTTGCTCTGGCCTAAACATTTGCTACCGTGTTTCCTGAAGATCACAGATTGGTAACTACCTTGGTGTTAGGACTTGGCTGATCTTTGTAGGAGATGGTGAAGGTTGCCTTCTGGCACTGGTAACAGGTTATACCTGTACAAGTCCAGATGTCTCCCAATTTTCCTAATATCTGGTTTTGCATCTGCTGTGGAAGTTGTGCTTTTCAGTTGTCATAGTGTTGTAAATAACATTTAATAAACCAGAACTGAAATCTAGTGAAGATGGTAAATGCTGTCAGCATTTGGAGTTGTTGGTTCCAGATCAGCTCTTTTATTTCCTAGAGATATAAAGGGTAAAGAAGCTGGTGGTCAGCACTTTCAGCACCCTCTAAAAAAGCTGGAAGTGCTCTGGCTGCAGCCTGAAGAGGTGATCCTTTTCCCCAATACTCCTTCTCTTTCATTTTGCCATGAGACTCTGATACTTCATTATGATGGATACTGGATTGACTGTTTATTAATTGTCATTGCACAGGGCATTTTAATACTTTAATTCAGTAGAAGTAATACATTTAGCACCATAGAAAGAAAATTAGACAGAGTGGAGAGGTGGTCATCTGGGTGCTGACTCATTGTATAATGCCTCTTGAAAACTTAAACAGCTCATGGTCCAAATGTATCCAAAAATGAATACTTTTCACATCTGTAAAAATACACCACACACTTGCTTACTGTTCTTAAGACTTGCATTTTCTAAGAAAAGATGCATCATAATAGAAGCAAATTTTTCCAAGTTAGGAATGTATTAGTAATTAAAGCTATACAAATGTTGGAGAGTGTTCTTTAGTGACTAACTCTTCTGCAGCTGGCACATCTTCCAACCACATTTTGCAGCAATAGGCAAGACTTTGCTTACTTGATATGTTCTCTTCTCCCCCATCTTAAGATACCTGCTATGGAATAATAAATGGAAAAATGATTTGGCAGCAGAAAATAAGAAGTTGCACTCAACCATTCCAAATCACTATTTAGCATTAGAACTATTTGCAATAATTTGCTTTTAGTAAACTAAGTAAATAAATAAAACATAACATAAAAGATACAGGCAAATTTCTGTAAATTTTTCATCAGACTTCATCCTTGGGCTCTTTAATGTCTGGAGAAATTCTGGGGGAAGAGAAGATTGTGTCTGTTGTAATGGTTTTGCATGTGCCAAGCTTTTCTTAATTTTTGTGCTGTATTTGCAGCTATGTAATTGGTCAGATTCTTTCTGATCAGCCCCGAGACGTAATTGTGGAAAATATTCAAAGGCGACTTGTAGAAATTGGAGAAAATGTGCTCAGTGGTCAGATCCCAGCAAATCAGTTTGAAATAAACAAGGTAAGTGATCTTGCAGCTCTTTTCTGTCTCAGAAAAACTTCACTGTTCCTAAATGTATTGACTTCTGCCAAAAATAGTTTTAATCCTTATTATTTGGAATAGCAGGAGTTTTATTAAGTACTGAATAGTTCAGGACATGCTGCAAAGTTCTTACAATATGAAGGGAAAAAAGCCCTACTGGGGCTGGAAGCTCCAGAATAGCAATTTTGTGTCTCGTCCCATCCTGCTGTTTAGCAGGCTCATTCTGTTCTTTGAGAATGACCTGATGCTTTCAGGAGTTTTCTCCTAAGCTATTGCTTTGTATTTCAGGCTTGAAATGCATAAACTGAAGAATGCAATGGAAAAGAATGAAATACTCTTTTTTCTAGAAAACCCTCATAATATTTCCCTAGCAAGCTCCATATAACAAAGCTAATAGTCTTTCTGAGACCCCATTCAAGACTTTCCTGGGACAAGAAGTAAAATACTCTGCTTTGTCTACAGCAGTTTTAGCAACAGTGTTATGGTTTTTATGTTTTTGTTTGTTTGTTTGTGGGGTTTTTTTTTTGTTTGTTTGTTTGTTTTTTGTTTTTTGGTGAATCCTCAATGATAGAACTTCAATTTTAGTTTCAGAGACTCCCCTTTCCTGTTGGGGGGATGTTTCACCAATGAATTGGGTATTACCTGTCCCTCTTATGCTTCTAATAGAAGAGATCTACCAACTGTCCATCCAAAGCCTGTTTCTTTCTTTTGGACATCTGTCTGCTCTGTAAGACCGTGTTAATCAGTTACGAAATGTGTTCAGGTTTTCTTACGAGTGTAGAGAAATTACTGAATTTTATGGTTGACTTAAAAAAAGAATGTTCTGATGCAAATCTTCTAAGAGCACTTAGTGTCCCAATAAAAGATATATGTAGCAGAATGTTAACTTTAAATTACTAAGGTTCTTCTGTTTTATTGCTTCAGTAAAAAAACTAACTATTAAGTCAAGTGTAGAAGTTGTTTCTGTTGGGATGACAGTAAATATTTAAATGTAGCATTTTATTTTCTTTAAAGGAAAAACTCATTGTGAAATCTCAGTAGTATGAGATACACAGAAACATTTAAATTCAGTTGTATCCTCTTGGTACAGAGCTTGTTAGATACACTTAGCTACACAATATTTTGATTTACTGTATGACTTTAATGAAACAGGAATAAGAGTGAAATTTCTGGCTCTGTTTTTGTACTTTGCATAATATTGTCATCTTCAATTTAGTTTAATTTTAAAGCAATTGCATTATGATCATAACGCTAATTTATTTTTCAGATGGTAATTGTAAAAAACATACATTTGTTTTATTAATAATAACATTTATAAAATTTAAAGGACTGGTACCTAGGGCTTAACATATGGCAAATATGTTTATTAGAGTTTTTTTAATCTTCCTTTGTGTTTCAGAGGAACTTGAGAATAGTAGAAGGATGAAGATAGCTGCTATGTAATCTTGTCTTTTAAAGTTCTGAGTTGTCCATCACTGAAGTAACAGATTTTTCTCATAGTTATGTTTCTGGTTTCCCCTTTGATATTTTAGGCATTGACAAAAGATCCCCAGGATTATCCTGACAAAAAAGCCTTGCCACATGTGCATGTTGCCATGTGGATAAACTCTCATGGAGGCCGAAAGGTGAAAGCAGGAGACACAGTGTCATATATCATTTGTCAGGTAAAAATGCCTTTCTTTATAGCTGAATACTAGGTATTGTTTTGAGATATGATGAAGAAAATGAGCTCAGTTCCTGGGAAAATGTGTTTTAGCATTTCTTTCTGGTGAGGTAGTTTTATATTTTAAAATAGTTGGTTTACTGTACTAAATTTAATTTTATGAAGCATTGTGATCAGCTCAGCAACTATTTCCATATAATGACCATAAAATTTCCCTGAATTCATTCATGTTTGGAACTAGAACTTTAAAGAAAATGCCTAGTCTTCGTTTTAAGCAGAAGAAAGTTCTGGTGGTGAAGAACCTTTCGTTTGTGGAAAGCTAATTGTTGTCATTGGTTAAATAGTGTCACTGTTATTTCCAGTCTCAACCTGTGTCACTTCAATCCATAATCATTGGATCTGGTGGTACTTCTGATGTACAGACTGGGAAATTTGAGCCACTTTCTGGTTTCAGGTGTTTATCCTATAAATGCTTCACAAATATATACTCCACTTAGATTCTGCTAATTACCATAAAACAGCATAGGTTGAATTAGATGGACCAAAGGATCTCTTAGGCCAAGCTGATCAGCTTGACAATGTGACTATTTCAGCTCCTTCATTATTTTCAAACTGAAAGATACTGTATTTGACTTAATTGAGAGTTCTTAGCCTGGCATCCCAAAGCTGCCAAGACTTTTGAGAGCTGAGCCGCGGGCACGGCTGAGCAGTGGCACAATGCAAGAGAAGAATATACTTGTTGAAAGAAGGGAACTGAAGGAGTTGCATTGTAATTATTTTTGCAAAGCAGCTGGATGAGCTGAATAGTCCTAAATTAATTTTGTTCTGAATACTAAGTTGTCTGAAAGGAGTAGGAGGGACCAATGGCTTGCATTCTGTCTTTATTAGTGATGAGTTTTCAGTCCATGGTTGCTGACCCTATTGAAACCAATAGCTTGTCTTAAATGAAAAAATGAAGGTGTCATCTATAAATGCATTAGTATAATTCTGCTGAAAAAAAGTCAAAAAAGAGACTGTACTTAGCAAAAAAAAAAAAAAAACAACCTAAAACAGTTGTGGTACTTCTCCCCACCCTGCCCCATTCTTAAAGATGTTTATGTATATTATGGAATCTTGCTAAAATACTGCTTTGAGTTTTGCTTAAGATTTTTGACATACATTAAAAATGAAATTTCCTAGTGCAGTTGAAGAGTGGGATTACGATTCTACAGATTTAAATTAATTACATTTTCCAAGAGTACTGTCCTCTTAGATCTGATACTTAATTCCTCCCTATATGTTGTTTTCAATTTAGTTATTGCCTTTCTAAATTGCATTATTTTTCTCCTTATCTTCCTCTTTCAAGTTGGAGAAAAATGTAATGTATATTTTAACCTCTAAGTGGTGTTTCTTTCTTGCCTTGAGATGTCACCATACATTTCTTGCGGTATTTCTGAATATTTTAGAATTTCCTCTTTCAAATCAACCGTTGCCTTTGTTATTTATTCATATGCCAATGAGTGATGGCCCATTCTCTGACCATTCATTCTATTAGTTTCTTTATAGAATCAAAGAACATAAATTTCATAGCAAAATGGATATAGTTTTGATGTCCACAACTTAGAATTTGCTTGTTGTGCAAAATGATAATGCTGGTGTAGTACAAAGTGGATCCAAAATGCATGCCCTCTGCGTATTTTTAACTGGGCTGATGGTTACAATGTGTTTTCATTGTGCATTTCAGAATTGACAGATGGGACTGTTTACTCTGTCTGCTCGTACTGATTTGCACGTGTAGGCTGCAATAATACAAGCTGGTTTTGCATTCTTGAACTTGCTGGTTGATGCCAGCATCAGCAATGCAGTTTTTTTACTACTGCTGGATTTGTATTGGATGCATAATAAATCAACCAAAAGAGTGTGTAACAATTTTGCATTAAAATAATGCATAATATTTGAAGCATAATCCTTTGTATAGACTTTTTTCATGCTTTGTTTTGTATGTGTCTCCTTAGGATGGATCAGATCTCAGTGCCAGCCAGCGAGCATATGCTCCAGAACAGTTAAAAAAGCAAGAAAATCTTAAAATTGATACTCAGTACTACCTGTCACAGCAAATACATCCAGTAGTTGCTAGAATATGTGAGCCCATAGAGGGAATTGATTCTGTTCTTATTGCAACGTGGTTAGGTAAGTATTCTAAATTCAGTTTATTTGAAGAATTACAAGATCCAAAGTGAGAGGTTTTAATATATGTTTCTCAACAGAAATGCTTCCCCAGATCAGTCTTTTTGCATTGAACAATAGCTTGTGTTACCCAGCCTGTAGAAAGCAGCGTGGACTCTAAATGTATTTATGACTTCTGCAGAGTAGTGCTTTTTTCAGAAGGTGATCATGAACATGAATTTAACTTTACAATGCTTTTTCAGAGTTGCAAAAATCTGCTTTTCAGAAATGACCGTACTATTGCATGTCTTTGAGATTTTCTTAAGTTACTAAAGGAGTTCTGGAGTGTGCATCTGAACTAACATATTTCCAGAGAGAAATGCTGGCATCTCTGGAATCTTCCCAGGGAAAAAGCCAGTCATAATTACAATAAAAGAATACAAATTTTTACTAGGATGTAAGTGAAGACTTGATTGCTAGAACTGACTTAGTGGATAATAGAAGCATAAAATCTTAGTAGCAGTTTTAACTGCTTCATATGAAGGAATTAAGTGGTCCCTAAACCAAGAAGTGCTCTCAAAAAAATTTAACTAATGTTAGTGATCCATGAAATCAACAGTTTTAATTCAAAAGAGCAACAGGGAATTGCTCTTTTGTCTAATAATTAGAATTAGAGATTTTTCTGCCCAACTGTTATTGCCTTGTTGTTCTCTATTCCCTAGGCTTCTTACCTAGAAAAACTGAAAATTTGTTAACAGTTCTGTTATGTCTCTCTTCTTGAAAATGCTGTGCTCTGTGTGTGTATTCCTTTTAGTGTTGTTTCCTCCCCAAAAGTGATTAACCAACATACATGACTGATCTACTTGATAAATAGAAATTTTGTGATTTGTATCTCACATGTCATTCATTATTTTTAAAACTGTTGCTAAAAGGACATGAAAAAGTTTTAAATTTTTGCTGGCTATGAGATTCTTGACAAGACTGCCTTTTCTCTAGGAGAACTTCTTAGAGAGTTGCACTGTGTCAATTTAATAATCCCTTTGTGCTATGCCAGTGTCTATAGGAAGTTCAGACCTGCAGAAATTACTTTGTTCAGAATATTAGAATACTCAAAAGAAGAGTTAGTCATCAGCATTTTGTGTTTAGGTAAAGGAGGCCAAGATTCAGGATTTGGCCCATTAAAAATTACCTGGTAGCAGGTTGCCTCAGGACCTTCACCTGTGTAACTGCATCTCTATAGCTCCCTTAGTAACAGCTGATTAGCTTGGAGATTGTACTTTGAATGTGTGTGAGAAAGGTCCTGCCTTGTTTCTCAGGAAGGGGGATGATGGCCATGAAGGATCTTAATCTTTCGAGACAGTTCTTGTAACATGCAGCTGTTTGCATCTCCATTTCTGAATTGTTGAGAAGGGGTTGAAGACAGAAATTCTGCTTTTTCTGAGTCAGCAAAGGTGTTTCTTAGAGGCATTTGATGTTGCCATGTGTCCTCAACAGCTCCTATGCTTTGGGGAGGTGTCAGTCCTGCTCCACACATGCAGGCTGACCACACAAATCATCCTGTTTATTATGTGGCAAGGCCTTGGTATCCAACTTTCCCTTGATGTCAAAGTCGACTGTGTGGTATGCCTGACTGAAAAGGTCAAGTACTGTTGGTTAGGTTGAAGGGGTTTAAAATAGGCAGCAAACTTCATTTAGGTTAAAGACAGGAATGATTTCTGAAGCTCGTTTATTTTATCTGGCAAAGATTGTTAGTCTTGTAGAGTTAAGCTCAAATTTAGAGCTCTTATTCACAACAGGTTAGGATTTCAGAACAGACTGGCTCCCTTCAGACACCTAAATTAACTACCCAGATCTTAAGGACTCTCTGCCACTTGATAGCACCTACTGTTTGCAAATGCCTGTGCTGCTTTTTGCACTGTAGTACGTTCCAGATGAAGATTTCTTTTATGGTCTGTAATAGCATCATGCAGCTGAGAGTTTATTAATAGCCCACAATTGTCAGTCTGAAAACCTGTATGTATCTGTTACAGTCTTAGATCTGAAGTGTTTTCAGTTTGACCTTGCTGTACAGTCAAAATTTTACCACCTTCCCTAGTTTTGTTTTCTTGGGAAAGCTTAAATTGAGCTTGAGGGTAAAGTCCAGTCTTTTTCAAGACTTCTGATCTGCTTAGGTTTTCATATACAGCACTTGATCAGACCTGTACATAAGTCATTGCAAGCTGAAGTTATCTTCCAGGGTTTTTTTAATGGTACTGGAGGCATAGTCAAGTGGTTTCCTTTCATAGAAATCAAAAATCCTTTGTAAGATACAACAGAGTACAAACTTGAGTCCAACTTGCCAAAACAAGCAGATACGGAAACTGTTTACTGATCTGTGATGGTAAGTTGAGCTTTTTTTATCATGATATACACACAAATTCCCATTGTTTTTCCCATCTTGTTGCAAAAAGGCACATTTTCCTGTTCTGAAGGATATATAAGCATCACATCTATGGACCAAAACCCTGTTGCATTCTCATTGTGTGTCTTCCTCCACTGATCAGATTTATTGTGTTATGTAGAATGTGTGTCTGGATAGGGAGAGTGGTTGTAGAAAAAAAGATCTTGGCTGCATGTTTAACAGAATCTACAATAATGCATATTTATAAGGTGAATGTTTCCTGTCACCCTGCTAGTCTGAGTAGATAAAATTGAACTCTGCTAGGGAAGCTTGGCTCACAAAGTGCTGAAGAGTTCTTTGTTCTGTCTGTGCTCTAAGCAAATAATTTTGAATTATTTTAGACACTAAAGAACAGGAGCAAATAATGCAACTTAAAATTGCAGAGAATCTCTTAACATCATATTTATTCACTATGGAATCAAGTTGAAATCCACCTTTTGTTTTGGGGCATTGGAGGAGGTCTGCCTAGCGTTTGAGAGATGGAAGTTCATTGTTCCCAAAAATGAGAACCTCGTGGGCATACTCTTGCATTCACTCTCTCTGTCTTGAAGTTTCTGAGAAACTGCAGTGACAAGATGAGGATTGTCTCTGTCCATAAAACTAAATAAAATAATCTGATCACTTATATAATTTAATAAATCTGATCTTCCTAATTCTTGGAGACCTTACTTCATCCTTAAGATACCTAGCTTTAAAACTGGAAGAACCATATGGCACAGCAATTTTCTTATTGTATTTCAAGCAAGGGTTTTTTTGTGAATATATAAGTACTGCTCCTTGCCTCAAAGAAAAGTTACATCTTATTTGCATGTTGTCAGAAATAAGCAGATATTATGGAAGCAGAGTTCTATAATATAGGACTTTTGTAGCTGTTACTACATGATATTATTTGCTTCAAATGATGGAAGTTGATTGCTGTTCTAGACAGTGTCATGATGTTCTGAAAGAGGTGTGTTCTGCTGCCTTGCAGAGGGATGTGCACACTGGTGCTCTGCAGATTGCTTGGCATTGGGCATTTTTAGGAAGGCTGTCTGATTGTAGGGAGTCATTACTGGGTCCTGATGAGGCTTGTCATTAGGAGTACTGCTCCCTGCTTTGACACAGTGTCTGTGTGCTACTGCTTCTTGCAAGGAAATCCACCAGCACCAAATATATTGCCTTGTTGTATTGTCTTTGAAAAAATTATTATTAGAGAATCGTTTAGGTGTCTTTAGGTGTGTAGCAGCTGCTCAGACAGACGTTCCATGCAGAAACCAGGATGGATGCTCTCCTTGTGGCATGCAGAATTTACGTCAGGTTTTGACTTTTTTGTTATTTTCCTCACATTAGGGAGTGATGTGAAAGGATAGTGATGAAAATTAAGATTAAAGTCATGATGAACCTTCATGGCAATATGATAACTAACCCTAGAGTGTGTGAACTTTGCTGTCTGTGGTCTGGCTGGGTGTTTTGAGATGCTCCAGACCTGCTCAGGACCCGAGAACCGTTAAAGCGCGTTGGGTGCTCTGAATGAATAAACGAAAGAGTGAAAATATGAATGAATAAAAGCAACAGCGCTAAGATGAATGACTAAAAGCAGCGGTACCGATGTGAATGAATAAGCGAGCAGCCCCGGCCGGGCGGGCGGCCCGGGCCGCGGGCCCCGGTGCAGTGCGCGGCGCCGGCCGCGGGGTGGCAGCACCGGCTGCCGATTCCCGCGTCCCGCGCGGGCCCTGGGGAGCGGGGCGGGCGGCGCTGCCGCGGGCCGGCACCTGCGGGGGAAATGGGGGCCGGGAACCGACCACGGGAACAGCCCCAGGGAACGGACCCCGTTAACAGCCCCGGGAACAGACCCCCTGAACGGGCCCGGGCTCAGCCCCCGGCCCCAGCCCCCGGCTGCCCGGCGCCGTGCCCGTGGGAGCGCGGGGGGAAGGAAGCGCACAAGCGATCCGCGGAAATGTTGCTTTTAAAACACTGCGTTTGGTAAAAATCTCTGACCAGGTTCTTGAGTGAACCGCTTTGCTAGCCTATTAGTGAAAGTTTTGATAATTCTATTAAATAATTCAGGAACAAGCCCCCGAACTTAGTTGTGTTAATTAGTTTGGTCACACAGCTTCCATCAGCACGTCTGTAGTGTTGCAGTGCTTTGTCCTGCATCCAGCCCTGTAGTTTTGGTGAGGTGATAAAGCTTACCTGCTGTGCAGGTAATTTAATGATAGCCCCGAAGACTTTTTCCTGTCAGAGAAAGTCAAAGTCCCTTTGATTTTTATTTTCTTGATGTCATGAGGAAAAAAAAATTGTTCAAAGTTCACTGATTAGTCTCATCTTATTAATTTAAAAATTGCTGAAACCAGACATTATTTTTTATTCCACCACCCAATTAGATAGTCCCTGTTTTGTGTGCCAAGTGAAATAATGTGACCAGTTTGACCCGGTCTGAGAGGATCCCAGTTAGGGTACTGAAATGGGCTAACTGAACCAACTAACTATTCCTGAAAGGAGATAATAGATAAAATAGTGCCCAATTCCACAAGATAATTAAGGTAGGCATGTTCTTTAAAAGCTTGATTTGTAGTCCCTTTTATTTCACTGTGGCTGTTTGCACACCAAAACTTAGATGTATGCTTGGTTCAGCACAATATTTTTTTTTGTTGTTTTTTCCAGTCAAAACAGCTAAGAAAGTTCAGAGATAGGTGTGATTTAAATCATAGCAATTAATTTTTTTTTCAGTTAAATTAATATTAAATGACCAGTATTTACTGTCACTGGTTTTGACTCAATGTTGGAAAATTTCTTTGTCTGAAGACCAGAATTTGTCTCCTTTTATGTTTTAGTGAGCTACTTTGCTCCATATTTGCCTTCTTGGAAGCAGCCAAGGATTCCTAGCTAGCTGTAACGGTATCTGTATCAGAAAGTTGGAATGATGTTTTTTCATTCCACTTTTGAACTCAGAATAAACTGAGGAATTTTGTTTTCACCATTACTGAGATCCAACCTATTGCATACTTGATATTTTGCAAAATGGGACTACTGAACTCCACTTTCCTTTCTAATCCTTCTATCTACTACCTGTGTGCTGCAGATATATTATCAACCCTTTTATTGGAAAAAAAAAAAAAAAAAACCCAAAAAAGAAAAAAGAATTCAAACAGTCTTTTTTGGGGGATACCATATGTATTAAAGTGTAAAATACACTATTAGCAGTGTTTTTTGCTTCGTATGCCTTTTTTAAAATGAATAGTGGAGAACTGTATTAAAAGTTTAGAAACCTCCTGGAGGCGAATTTTTACCTTTATGCATTGACATTTTTTTCTTTTGGCAAAATTAGGAAGATGAATACATTTTAGTGAAACCTATATCAAGAACTAAGTAAACTTATTTGGCAATGGATTTTTTCCTTGTGATTGAATTTGTTTTAAGACTGCACCATAAAAATTCAGAGTAGTGGTATTAAAGTCAAACGTATCAAATCTTTTATGTAAAGACAGTCTATATCTGCCTATATAACACAACTGTTTTATAAATGCAATAATATTTGTGTAGTTTATCTGAATTTTGGTCCTAACCATTGTCTATAAGTGTCACGGTGCAGCTATCATGAGGTGAAGCTTCACTTTCTATTTGCAATCCTTTTTACATTTCTTATAGGAATTATTACATTTTAAACTGAAATTCATACAATTCATATGGTTTAATACATGGTAATTTCTTACTTGGTTTAATGTCTGTTAAAAATATATTTTAAAGTGCTTCTCTGATCTTTTTGTTTTACTACTAAAGTGAGCCATAGTTTTCTGAAGATTTTCTCCTACGTGCTCATTCGATTAAATTTTTTTTTCCCAACATGTATTTTTTCCGAAGGTTAACAAAAAAACCCCTGTAAATGAGATGCATGGACTTTTAAAATGTTGCACACAACAAAGGATGACAAAACTTGAGGATTTTTATTAAGTTTACTTTGGCAGTCTTATTCCTAGAACAGTGAACTTCGTGCTTGCTTGCTAATTTACTTATTTGTGGTTGAATCAGTATTTCTGGGATCTCTTTTGTGTATTTATTTGTTTAAAATCTTGAGTTCTGGCAATCAAAAATAAAGCACTTTGTCTCCAGCGCTGCGGTTTTAAATGCTGCTGCTGAATTTTAACCACTGCATTAGATTGAAACCTCCATGCTGTTAACCACTGAGCCAAAATGAAATCGACCACTGCATTGAAATCAGAGTTGGCAGTTGTGTACGGACTTGAAGGAGTTGGTAATAGCAGTGCACCCGCGTTTCTTTAATGGGGTTTTTATTCTCTGCTTTTGGTTTTAATGGTGCCATTTTGATTTAAAGACTGTTTCTTAATAACGATGCACATTTTTATTGAAATATTTTCAATGTAACTTAAGGAGAAAATAACAATAAAGCTATCCGTTAGGAGTGGTTTCCTCAGAAACAAAATGTTCTCTTGCATACTCCCATGATAATGCAGTGTGCTTGTTTTATTTATAAAGCAATCTTGTGTAAGAAGATAAGTAAGATGATTTCTTCATGTCTCGTGAACCTTTATTCATGGTTAAAAATCGTAGAATGTATTTATGTTTTATAGAGGAAGTTTTGCTAAGGAGAGATTTTCAGCTTCTGAATTTACATTTTGTAACTTTCTTTTGAATCTGCTTCACCAAGCATATGAAAAATAAGCCTGCTTGCATGGTTGACCTCTTAGTCTTTTGAAATTTTTGTTTCTTATTAATAGGACTGGATCCCTCCCAATTCAGAGTCCATCACCATTACCATAAAGATGAGAATGATGCCTTGGTTGGTGGCCCAGCTCAGCTCACTGATGAGGAGAAATATAGGGATTGTGAAAGATTCAAGTTTTGCTGCCTCAAATGCGGAACAGAAAATATTTATGACAATGTCTTTGATGGTTCGGTTAGTTGGTTTTTTTTGTTTGTTTCGTTTCTGTTCATTGGTGAGAGAGAAAAATGCTTGTAGAGAGAGCAGCTTTTCAGACAGGATTCATATGATGTAGGAGAAGATACCATATTGTTTCAGTCCTGCTATTTATAGCTTTGGAGCAGATAATTGCTGATAGGATAGTGCTGAAATATTTTTGCCATTTTTACATTTCAGCTGTGTCGTCTTGCAGAACATGTGAAATTATCTGGCTTCATTAATCTGTTTGCCCACAGTCATGAATGATTGCTGCTGTTACTTTTTAAAAGAATCCTTATCTTAACACCTTAGTAACTTCCAGTTCTCTATTTAATAAAACTTTTGTAAGGCAATGGCTGTTTCTTATCCTAAATCATATTAATTGGAACAAAGTACTTTTTAAACTTGTGTTTATCTTGCTATATCCCACCTCCCTTCTTGACAGTAAGGTTTTTCTATGTTATCTTTCTTCTGTCTCTGTGAATTGACTAAAAAGTCACAGGGGTACATTCTTGTTGAGAAGTTCTGCCAAAAAATGTATCTCTGACCTTGTATCACAGCTTGAAGTAGGGCCAAGCATTTAACTCTACAGCTATGTATGTATGTATTAGTCATCAGCAAATTAGCGAGCTTCAGAGCAGGGAAAACCTTGAAACTGAAAGCAAATAAATCTTTTATCTAAATTAAAAGTAATTATTTTAAGTTAATTTGGACAAACAGCAGATGTTTTGCATTTTTTGAATCAAAATAAAGCGGTCTTTGGAAGCATGTAAGAGGAAAAGACACACAAATTGAGTGATACTTTGTGAATCCTTGACTTTTGTTCATCGCAGCTGTAAATAAGACAGTTAATTGCATGTAGATTTGACAAGTTGCAGATGGGCTAGCTGGAGAGGAGTGGATGTCAAACTCCTTAAAAAACGTATATCCACCACTAAGCAACAGAAGAAATCCTGAAATCAAGCCAAAAATCGCCTCTATTTCACCTGGAATTAATAAATGTTGTGAGTGGGAGTTTAGCCAAGATGGCTCACAACAGCTAAGTCTTACCTTGAAAGAAAGCTTTCTGACTTTCCAGCCTACCACACTGGTATTATATTAGTGAGAATTCCACAAACTTAATTTTAGCTCTTCACACAACATTTCCGGGTCCTGAAATTTTAATGTCAGGTGTTCAGAAGGTTTGGAAAATAAGGGAATGAGATGGTGCAAAAGTGTAAGAGTTGTTCTTTGAACTTGGAGAAAATAAAATAAGATAATGTGATTTTTCTTTAATGAGGTTTGTCTCGACAGCCCCATTGATAATTTCATAATTAGTATCTGTAAGGCTCATTTCAAAGTTCTGATCAGTAGACTGAGGCTGAAGTTTGTCTCTGATAAAACAGTAAACCTGTTTTTTTTGGGTGGAGATGGGTGAAGCATAATTTGTCCACAGGTCTTTTTTTAACTCAACATCTCTTCGTGAATTATTAACTTACTGGTATGTTCTCTAAAAGAGCTTTCTTTAAGAACAAAATGAAAATATCTCTGCCCTGCAGTTTTCCCATATGCATTTGGTCAGCCATGATGGGAAGAAAGAAGGCCCAAATATTATGGACCCTTTAAGACTGTTACTTTTAAAAATATATGTATTATGTCTAAACTCTTGTGGTAGCTTCTCCTTCCATCATCTGTCATAGTGATGCTGTTTTTACACTTCTGTTTTCAGGGGCGATTTATTGAACCCAGCTTGCAAAGGTGCAGCAAGACAGAATGTGAGGAGCCTCCTTACAGCTATGTGGTTCAAATGGACAACAAGTTACTCTTGGATATTAGACGCTACCTCAGAAAATACTACAGTGTAAGTATGCAGAAAATACTCTGCCATATGAAATGAGTCTTTTCAGTAGTGCTCAGTTTTTAGTAACTCATGTTACCCTTAATTTTTGTGTAGTGTAAGGTAGTAGCATGCAGCATCAACCCCCAACTTTCTGAAAGCAAAACAAATCAGTGAATTTAAAAATTCATTTAGAATTTTTGTTTTCACTGTTCAGCCTCAAGATAGTTAGATATATTTACATTTTTATAAATGTATGTGTCAGCATTATTACAGATGCAGTAGCTCTCTGTTTTCCAGATTTTTAGCCAGAGAGCATTATCTCAATTTTAGGAAAATCTGTGAAGCCTATTAAATATGTAGATATCAGTTTCTCATGTACTTGAAACATGCTTCTCTTTCTTCAACTCAAATTGATACATATTAGCTTACATTGTGAAAAGGGAACCCAAATACAGCTCTGTAAAAATTCTTTGAAGGACTCTAGGAGAAGGGAAATCCTATGATCTTTCTTAATAATGATTGGGATGGGAAAAAATGAGGAGGAAGATGGGTAGCCAATTAAATTGATGTAATTCTTTTTTTTTTGAGGGGTAGTACAAGAAATCCAGAGTGCCAATGGTAGTGGTTGGCTTTGTACGGCATTGTGGGTAAAAAAGGTGTAGTATTTAAAATTCCTATCTTTTCACTGTCCAGAAGTAGGACAAAACCCACTGTGCTTTTTAACTTATATCAATATGTTTGCATTTCTAATATGCTTGACGCATCATATTTTGTGACTGGACACCTAGTTATTTTGGTCAAATTTTCGTTGAGAATCATTACCTTCTTACACAGCTGCAGAATGGACATAAATTTTGAAGACATTTATAACCTTTGTGTGCTCTTAATTTTTGATACAACCAAAATAGTAAATTGTTTTTAAAAAATTGGCCTGTACCAAATTTGAACAATGTATTTAATTTGTTGTGTGTTTTCTTAAGTATTACAGAATTCTTTTGCAAACAGCAGTTACAATAGTAAGAATTATTACTGTGGTTTAATACTAAGTGTATTTAAGTCTACATTTTGTGTTATCTTTTTTCTGTAGTAGTTCTTACTGCAATTATAGGTGAGTGTTTTCTAAACTCTCTTCTTAAAGCATAATAATTTCTGAAGGTAAAAGTACTTCTTTTGAAGATCTTTGTATCAAAAGGAGAACAGAACTTTCTAAGGCTGTTTAAATTCAAGCGTTATTTCACAAGGTAGAGATAGATTGCTCCTTTCAATTGAAGTTAAAGATGACTTGGACAGGTGAAGCAAACAAAATGTGAGATCTCATGTTACTTTATTGCAAAGTCCAACTGTCTGCCAAATTGTTCTTATATTAAAGTGCTATTAAATAATGGGTCTAAGTAATATATTTACACTGACTTTTTTTGTATGAAAATTGCTTTTGAGATTTAATGTACATGCATGATGATAGTAGACAGTGGCACATGCTAAATAAGGTCAGGCATATCAAGTGTTTGAAAACACATGCAGAAGATGGGCAATAGTTAACTTGTATGACAAAAGATGCCTTTAAGGGCAGGAGAGATTCTTACTGCTAATAAGCATAAAAAATGATGTAATGTTTTGTGCTGTTCTGTTTTTATTTTGGTTGGTTTTTTGTCTTCTTTTAAGACCAAGCTATGAACCAAACTGTAATGTTTGAATATCAAACATTGTCATTTGCTTACATAAATCTATTAAGTATCTTACTACATGGTATATTGGATAATTAAGATAATTAAAAAGAAAATTATTTGTGTAAGTAAACGCTTCAGGTTTTTTGGTAGTGAAAATTTACTTTTAAACCAGTTAGCTATAATAAGGTTTAAAACTATTTTTTGACTATGGAATACATTCAGATTCTGGAAATGTGAGATTAATTTCCAGATTGCACATTAATTTTCTTTTTACAAAAGGGCTTTTCATGGAGTTGGGCAAGTAAACTTTTTGTCTTGTTAGCTCCTAGAAAATCAGATGCTGAGACATTTAGTTTATTCCTTTCATCCAGTACTTGTAGTGACTGTATAACAGCTGGAGTTGAAATTCATCAAATGGGTGTTTGCACTAATATATATAATCCTATAAGCTATAAAGACACACCCAGAAGTATTATGGCAAAGACCTGTCTGAACAAAACATTTAATGAAACTTTCAGACTCTTATTAAACAATCTTCTATTGTAATAATTGCATCTGAAAGGCACAGAAATACCAATTTGTAAGGGTCAAATATATTGTCACTCCATTTAATTTTTTAGATATTATTTTATTCATATATTTGTCAAATGGCACATAATACAAAAACTTAAAATGCAAAAATGTGGTTTTTAACCTGTAAATAATGAGCTGCCTTTTATGAAGCCAGCCCTATCAAGTGCCTTTCAGCCTGATCCACAGCTCACTGAGATGAATAAGTGTACTTTTTTTTCAGTGAGCTTTGAATCAGATTCTTTTTTAAGTGTTTAAGTGTTCAAGATGTTGCTGGTTTTTTCCTTTAGTCTATTGAATAATTTTATATGTGGCTGTATAAATTTAGGGGCAGGGAGAAGTGCCATAAAATCTAAAAGTAGAAAATCTACTTGCCCTTTTTGGCACATGAAACTGTGTTAAGTAAATAAATACAATAATGATGTAATACATGCCTTTAAAAAGATGGAAATGTAAGTGCATAAATAGAATTTTGTGAGCCTCCTACAATCCCATTGTTTTTGTAAATCACTCGCCTTCATATGAAAATATCTGCTTCTGCAATGGTTTTTTGCCATTAAACATTGAAATGTTTTATATTTGACTCCCAAAACATATCTACCATTGCTCCAATATTTACAGATTTCTTAATGGTATTAACAATATCCATTTTGATAATCTTACTCTTAAATGTAAATATATCTTAAAATTATGTGGAAAGATTTTATTTCTTCTCAAAAATGCATTTATTCTATGAGAGATTGATCCTTTTTTTTTTTTTTTAATTCTGCTTCAGAAGAGCAAATAGATGAAAAGAGAGAGAAACGCTAGCTAATCTAAATTGGGAAATGAAGAGGGCTTTTTTAAGCATGAAAATTTCATCATCTTGTCAGCTGGCAGAATGCCTGCTGTGTGGATTCACAAAGGCTAAGAATTACACTTTCATGAAATTTTCCTCACTAACTGCCCTGGTTAATTTGAAAGATAACCCACTGTTCTAATTCATTCCTCAATTGGGCGGTGCAGGTTTTATCTTTGATCTGACAAAGCATTTGTGTTAATCGTTTTGGCCCTCTACTAGACACTCTTGGGATTGTGCTTTTACAATAAATGTGTCTGTGATAGCTCTTTAGTCTATTATACTTACAATAGATCCATAGAACTGGTAATTAATTCTGTACTGCTTTGGAAATGGGGAAGAATAGGTGTAGCTCTGTCAAGTGCTGCTGGGAAGTTTGTTTAGCTAGTTCATTTTTGAAGTGTTACCCTCAGCCATCAATGAAACATCCATGCTAGGGGAATGGGAAAAAGCTGAAATATGCAAGCATAAGTGGAAAAAGTGACCAACTTTTTTGCTTAAGCAGGGTGTAATTTAATTTATAATAAGTGGATCTAATTATTACATTGGGACCTGTTTTGTGTTTCCCACTGGAATATTCAAATGCTCATTTTTGAACACATAGTAAACAAATGCCAGCTCTTAGGTCCTCTTTTAAAAAGCCCTGTAAAAGTCAATATTCATGACAATTAAATGAATCCCATATTGTGTTAGTTTTGCCAACTACAAAGAATTGAATAAAAGCCCCCAATATCTTGCATATGCCATTTGAGCAGTAGCAAAATTCATACAGGACTGGTTGGACTTTGGAAGCTGGTGTCCCTGAAGATGCAGGTTTTAAATCTTTTTTTGGTTTGTTTTTTAATACGCGTATACACCTGTGGTATTGTTAGTAGTATTTTTATAGGCTAAAATCTGCTTTTATATAAATGTTCTTTCTATGCTATCTGATTAATAGCGTGTGGCATCTGTAGAACTCTGTATGTTTTTAAAAACATATAAAATGCTGTCAACTTTAAAAAGGTTTTTAAAAAATACTGAAAAAAATCTTGGTCCAGCTTGTATTGTACTGTTTTTGTTTCACAGTCTTTTTCTACTGGGCCACTGTAACCCACAGGCAGAAGTGAGTTTGAAGGCTATTGAACACTGCTAAATAACTTTATACTGTTCAGCTGTGAAAATTCAGTGTTCAATAGCCCTCAAAATTTCTCATTTCTTACCTGTGGTGGGGTGGTCTACTGCTTGCACATTAGGTCGCAGTATAAAAGCATCTTCAAGATCTTTGAATTACTTTATATATATATATTGCTGTTCTGATTCTTGTATATATGTTCAAGAGATTTGCATTAGTATTTTGTGCACTTAAAAAGGTAAAATATTTATAAATAAGATAACATTATAAGAGGCCATAGCATTCACACAGGTTTTGGGATTGCATGGCATATTTGCTTAAGAGAAGAAAGATAACAGGGCTTGTTCTGAACCCGAAATTTCCCACACCTTAGTGAAGTGTATTGCCAAGAACCCACAGGTATACACCACATGAACAGGTGAAAATATGATTGTATATGATGGTGATGACTTCTGTAATCATGTTCTCACAAGAGTCATGCATTGAAAGTGTATTTTTTTGGTAGGGGTAAGAAATCTCTTTGGTGTGAGGGAAAGGTGTCTCGTAGTGGTAATAGTACAATATTTTCTTTATTGCTGTGCTAATAGTACTAGAATTATATGGGCATGTGATGAAGAGTAGTTAGGGCCAGAATTGTGACACTGGCTGATGTAGTAGGCAGAATCAGATAGCAAGACTCTGCCCTCAGATTAACTCCAGTGATTATTTTCAGTCCTTTCTGTATGTAATGAAATAGGTTTCTGAGTCTTTTCCAAGTTTGAGCTTGTATCACTGTCATTTTGGTTTATACATACAGAAACAGAGATGTTTCTTTTTAGTACTGCCAAGTCAAGGCAGAATTGATAACAATTGGAGTGAAATATAAAATATTAATGTGATTCCGTTCACAGTTTATTGGGAACCTGAGGGAGTTCCCTCCCTGAGAAGGGAAGTTGCCACCTGATTCGGAAGTTTGCTCCTCCCCTCCACAGTGATGCTCTCCTTGAATGAGGATAACAAATGAGTTTCATTTGGAATTAAGTTTTGGTTAACCAGGAGGAAGTTAGAAATATCTCGATCATTGAACAGGACAGTCACTATTCTACCATATGGAAGTGTCATAATTAATGTTTATTGAATAATAAAAGATAACCCTTTTGGTCATGGTATGTAATGCATTTTGGGGATGAGTAAGCAGTTGTTTGTCACAGCACTCATCGAATCCATTAACTGGAATTGATTTGCTATTACTGCAACTTCTCCATGATGTGCCCTGTAAAGGAATTGTTTGGTTCAGACTTCCAGCATCAATACGATTTTTAGTGAAGTGTTTCAAAGTAATGATCGATAGGCCTTTACAAAGGGTTTAACTCTCCTCATTGTATTTTACCAGCCATGACGGACATGCATCCATCTCACTGGTGGTTGAGAGCCTGAGTATGACTCTATGCACTCCAAATTTTAGCCACTGAGAATGAGTTAACATAAGCAAAGAAAAAGAATCTGTATTTAGTCCCCAGTCTGGTACCTTGCCAGAGAAGGCTTAATGACACTAGATATCTCTGTCAGCTCTTTGTAGAAAAGGCTCCCCAGGCTGGCCACTGCATGGATCAGATTCTAAGAAATGTGGATTGCTTCAATAGAGTAAAACTAACTTTGTAATTTCCTCTGTAGGTAGAATGCAGGAATGTAAGGACTTATTATCACAATAATTTGTCTGCTTAGGCTTATAAATGGCAGTATTGTGAACACCGTGTTACGTGAAGTGTGCCCGGAGGTAAATATGGCCATGGTTATGATTGCCACCAAGTGTGTAATGTTTACCTAGGTGATTGAATCACTCATCTAATAACAAGATGTTGCTGTCTTCAGAGGATTACAGAAAGCACACTCTTTGAAGGTACTCTGTTGGAACTGATCTGTTGCCCCGGTCAAAGCAATGATGAATTTCAGCAACACTTGGAGAGCAGGTTTGTGCTGCAGTAGAGGGATGCAGTTGTTGCTCAGTGTATCTGGTCCGGCTTCAAATGGAATACAAAGTGTGTAGCTTTGGTGTACCAGTAGCAGTATTTGTTATGAGATTCTGTAGCCAAGAATTTAAGATTTTGGGCAAATCTGTGCATCCTGTGGAGAGGTCTGCCACAATGGCATTACTGGTGGTGCTAGAAAGAAGAGAGAGAGAGAGCAAATGTGTACTCCTTTGGATACCTTGGATTGCCAGAAGTGCTACAGATACTATAGAGATTTGGAAGTTTTGCTGCTTTTAAGTCTATTTTAATAGCAAATAATGAATCACAGGAGAGTTTATAAAAAAAATAACTGGTCTTGAATAGATTGTTGTTCATCTTTCTTCTTTTTACAAGACTTTTAGAGAGCCATTTTAATTTATTTTAGGTTTTTATGTTCAATTTAAAGTTTGATGGAACTAGTCTGTAATTAGAGACATTACAAGGAGGAAAAGTCCAGGTAATCTAAATAAGGAATAAAGAAGCTCTTAAAACCACCAGTTCTCCTGGAATTCTGATGTAGTTAATGCCTTATACTATAGTAATTTGGACCGATCAATTACTGAAATACCAAACCAGGCTGAGTCTGTATTATTCTACAGAACTTCTAATAGAGACAGCTTATTAGGAGATTACACAAGTGCATGAGTTCTGTTTGGCATGAATGCTTGATGCTGTTGATGTGTGTGTAACCAGGAATTCTTACAGTGCCCAAGCACCTTGAATCCATCAGGACAACCACAGTGAAAATCTGGTTTTCTCTGGACATAGCTCCTTCAGTAAGAATAAGTTTGCTTGATGTGAATGACCTAAAAGTGATGTGCTTATCAGAAATGTTTTCTTAGAAGTCACTATTAATATGGAGATCCATGGTCCCATGTTGATTTTAGAAAGTGAAAATGACTTGCTTTATTCCCTTTTAAAAAAAACCAAAACCTAATGTGGCACCATCTGTGATAATTCAGAATTGAATGGACATATAAAAGGAAAAAATATGGATTGTTTTCCAATAACTGAAGTAAATCTATGTTACCTATCCTAAAGTTTCTCAGTCTTTATCATGAATTTTTCCTTCAGCTTCAAATGTAAGCTTAAAATAAATTTTACAGTATTTGGGAAACTAAAATGTTTTTCATTCAGTTGCTTTCTTTTTGTAAACAGTGTTGTTTGATGCTGTCTTTGATAGTCTGCATTCCTGAAGATAATTGAATAAGAAAATCATGGGGTTGGGAGGCAGTGGAGGGCATACATGAAGAATTTAATCTATATTTGCCCTAAAATGCTTTTCCTTTTGGCGTGTTGGGAATGGCTTTTGCAGGTGTTTATTTTTCTCCTACTCTTAGATGTTAAAAGAATTATTTTCATTTTTTCTAGTTTCAAGCAGTTACCATTGCTAAAAATAATTATAGCAATGTTCAGTCACTCTTCTATTTCTAGATAAATCACTCTTAGAAAATTAAATGAGGTGTTCCTCAACAGAAGTTATTTCAGTATTCAAAATCTCGTCATAAGGAAGCTTTGTAGTTAGAAGATAATTTTAAAAACTTGTATTTAACTTCATCTAAGCAGCTGTTTAGTTCTCATTGATGTTTATTATTTAGTGTAGTGAGGAAAAAATGGGTGGATATGTCAGTACTTGAGAACTGAACTCATCAAGTGGGGAGTACTTCAGACCTTTCAGCTTGATTCCTAGAATTAAGTTTATATATGTGAAAAAACCTCTGAGCAATGAGTCTGGGCAGCACCATTTAGCTAAACTCTTCTGCATTCATGTGCTATGGGAGAGGGAACATGGCCCTTGAACCGGGTGAGATTTCTGGGGAATTAGTAATTTTTCATTTATAGTGGCTAAGAGAGGCAGTACCAGCGATAATGCAAAAAATTTTCTATAAGATATCCTGTATCCTAGGAAACACCATGATCAATTTTAGCAGCCTGTGCTGTGTTGGAGTTGACATTTGTTCCTCTTCCTGACTTGTGAAACCTGTAGTTTCACCTGTAGTTCTACAGGTTTGTTTGAAAGGAATAGTTTCAAGAGCCAGTGAAGTTTTGGATCATCTGAGATTAAAAAGAGATGTTACTTCATCTTAATTGAGATTGTTTCCATCAGCAGGAAGAAATGGCATATACTGTTACGTTAGGCATGGCTTCATAGAAGGGTTTTGGATTTGCTTCAATGTCTTGTTCAAGAATTCAAGTCAAGTCTGATTTCTGCAGAATACTAGTGTTTCCTGCTGTGGATATGTACAAGTGGATTTTTTCCAGGCATTAAGCAAATAACTGCTTTGTGTGCCTGCTTTGGGAGATAGTGTGATTTGAGTGCAGAACTTTTTTCCAGTATGTGTGCTCAGTTAGTAATACTGCTTCAACACAGTTGTTGGCCCATATGTAGCATGTGTTTTGTTGGCCTCTGTGAAGAATTGTGGAAGCTCATCAGTCAGGTTGGCTATGTTGGTCTTCAGATTATATTTCATATGGCATCTACTGATGGGCTTTACTTCTACAGTTTACTGATCATTAGTTAATCTATTACTGTTATTCAATCAAACATGCACTGTTTCTTTTGTAAATTGAGCCCCCCCTGGTGCAGGGGCAGCTCTGCCTGTGCTACAGATGAACCTCCCCTCTCTATTTCCATGCATACTTAAGATTATTTTATCTTCAGTCTGCCTTCAGCTGCAGCATCCTATAACACAAGACAAAAAAAAGAAGAGGCCTGTAGTCCTGCTAAAACTCTTAGAGCAACTTATTGACAGTCTTGTTCACTTTCCTCTATATGAAGAGTTTCAGCTATCCAGCCATCTCCAGTCAGGGAGAGTGTCTTGGGCTTTGAATCCATAAATATATGAGAGAAATGTTTCTGAAGTCTTCTAAAGTTGTGCCAGATTTTTACATGAAAATTAAGGCTCTGCAGGATTTGACAAGTAGATGTTTTCCTTTTTTTCCTAAGCAAAGTCATTAGCTTTGTCCATGACTATCAGTAAAGGTTTCCAGACAGGAATGCTTATGCAGTGGCTGAACTAAAAATAAAAATCTCAGTTTCAGCATTGTAGTAGATACTTGAATGCCTTGCATGTGTACCTTCCACCTCCAGTACAAATCAAACGTTGGTGTTTGAAGATCCCTTTTTTTTCTATACTGGACCAGACAACAACACTTCTTTGTCTTGTCTTTTCCCTTTCTGTGTTAGTGTCTCCAGGTCAGATGTGCAAAATGAGAAAGTATGAACTCCCAAACTCCCACCTGTCTTAGGAGATTATATACATACATGGAGAGCATTTTTGTAATAATATGCTGTCTTTTCCTAATGAAAATTTGGTCAACATAACAATATTATTCCTTTTACCCTCATTTGATGGAAGTTCCTGTATTAATACCTTCATTTTACATTATGAGTATTTATAATGTCTTAAGATGTTTGCATTAGCAACACTTAATTTCTGCACTCTGACTTGAATGTGAAGTATTTAGCATTGCGCATATTTTATAGTTGGTATGTTTTAATTGTTTAAATTTTTAGATTTGGATGAATTATCTGAAAGGACAAAACAGGAGGTGGAGTCAAGTGGAGGTGTATCCTCATCAACTCTGCAGTCAGCCCCCATTCCTTTGAGTGCAAGGCAACCCAGCTGTGAGGATTGCTGGCCACACTCACTCTCATCAGAGCGAGAAGGAGGTGGGGGGGTGGGGAGAGAGAGAAAATTAGCTAGACAAAATTCCTTTCTATCAATCCTGTCTTTACACAAATTCAGACTTCTGAGTTCCCATACGTGAGTGTGTAACTTAATTTCCAAATTACATGATGAAAGCACATCTGTCCCAAAATTAATACCTCTTGAGAATATCATAATTGTATATACTGAAAATAATTAGTATCTGTAATTTGCAAGTCATAAATGTCTAATTTTTAGCGAACTTGTTTGTTTCCATTTAAGATAAATTCTCAATTTAATATCCAAAGCAACATTTGACTGTACTACAAAGGGGCCAGAATTGTTTGAAAACAGAGAACCCCTTGGCCCCCCAAAATACAGAGACACAAAATGGCATCTGCTTAGTTCTGTTGCAGAATAAGTTCTGCAATAATTCTGCAATAAGTTTGTAATTACTGTTATAAATTTTATTGGAAAACGTATTTTTTCTCATACTGGGGCAATTCATGCTGGATGGTCTTGCAATTGAATTATAGATACCCATCCCATCCTTGATCATCTATCAAGCACAAAGATCGAACATAGAATTTGAATTTGGTAGAAATTCTCTTTATGTTTATCTACCTGTGCATCCATCTATCTGAGTATGAATAATCTAGTTAAGATTAGTACAACTCTTTTGATATTAGATATTGAATAGGTATTCCAGTAGTTCATGCAGTGCTGATGATGCTTTCTCACACAATGCTTTAGTATTTGCATGTGGTTTTTATGCTTTCTTGAAGGAAGCAATTAATCAAATTCCCCTTCCCTCCTACTGCTCTTTGTGTTTCTTTTTCTTTCTGTGATAAGAGACCACCATTTGTACTAAATTGTTCCTTTAATGGGGCATCTTTCGGGGATCACCTTGTTAGGATTTTGTTGGGGTTTTTTTTAACCTCATCAGTTAAATAACAGAAATAAACTGAGCTGTGATATGATCCTGGAAAGAGTTTTGTGTATGATTAAACATAAGGTTGTTCAGGATCTAACATCCTTTCTCTCTCCCCAGCTCCCAAGTAAAAGGTACTGAAATATCTTTTAGAGAATTCATAATTTAAATTCTGTAAATTCTGATTTGTCTTTGGAAGTTTACCAACAAGACTGAGTCAGGCACACTAAGACTTAGAAAATAAGGCTGTATTATCTGCTAAGAAATGGTCAGGGATTTCTCCAAAGTCATATTTTCAGTTTTCATCTTGTGTCCATTTCTGAAGGGCTTCATGAGGCTTGTGGCAATGTTCCACCAAGCAATCAGATGTCATTCAGAAAAAGGTTTGAGTAGCAAATGCCTGCTTGAGGAGCATCCGAGACTGTAGTGAATATAAGGAAAATTATCTAGGGAGTGATTACAAGATTTCATAATGAGACGTGTATTTAGTTTCTATAGAAATTAAACTGAGTCTTTTCAGACACAGATCTGAGCATGAGAAGCCAACATCATAACCTAGGCTTAGTCTCTCATATTGGTGGGGTCAATGTGATTATTGGCCATTTTTGTTTTTTTAAAAACGAGAAGGTGTCTAGACAGATCTCTTTCCTCCTTATTCTTTTCACCCTAATTTTAATTGTAGGTAACTCTTTAGCTGCAAGGTTTCCAGCTTTCTCCTTGTGGTGAGTCACTGAACTATCTGTAACAGATCAAACATGATACAGCACTTAGGAAGCTGTTAAAAACTGTTTTGGTTGGAAAGACCTTCAGAGACAGCACAACATCCTTAAAATAAGTAATTTAGTGAAAGAAAATGCAAGCTCGTAGAGTCATTGAAAGGCTTGGGTTGGAAGGGACCTTAAAGATCATTGAGTTCCAGTCCTCCTGCCCTGGGCAGGGGTGTCACCCACTAGATGAGGTTGCTCAGGGCCCCATCCAGCCTGGCCTTGAACACTGTCAGGGATGTACCTCTCCCATTGTCTTGGTAGTTTCTTCAGATTAATTCCAGCAGACTTCATTAGTTGTTATTAAGGCATTAGAGCTATTCCTGAATAGTGACACTAGCAAAGGAGTTTTGCTTTTTATGGCTCTTAAGTGTTTTGGAACTCTTAGGAAAGATTCCATTTGGATTTTAAAAGTTGTCAAAAAATCCTAAGTGTTACATATTTAATGAGTGCATCTAATTTGACTTTATGGGCAAAAATTAAAGCTTCTTCACAAGAAATCTGTAAAATGTCGTGGTGGACAAGGTTGTCTGACCGTGTGAGAGACCAGCACACAAGAGGTAAAGAAATTGATTCGTTCCCTGTTCTGTTCTGCATTGTTGCTTTCCATCCTGACTGCTCAGTCGAGATCTTCCATACCTTTCTGTTATTCGCAAACATTTAAGCATATCTAATAGACGTATTTAATTATTGTGGCTAATGCTTTAAAAACCATAGATTTTAAGACTTTTTCAGAACAGGAGAGTAATAAGATAATTCCAGCTGTTAAGAAAGTCACTGGGAAGTCATTAAATGGTAGAAATATGTCAGCTTTTATAAGAGGTCTTTCGTCGTTGCATTGCCTAAAGGAGGGCCTAATGTTGTTTCTTAATTCGAGTTTTTAAGCCAACATCCCTTTTTTTGAGCAAATCTGTATTTAAACTATCAGATTATGAAACTCTGCTACTTCTTCAGAGAACCTTGGGGCCAGCCTCAGTTATTTGATTGCTTTTACATCTTTTACAAGAGAAAGAAAAGAATATGTGTTCATTGAACTACACATGTTGTTTGGCCAATTTTCAGTAATCCAGTAAATACAAATTGTACCCTGGTTATCCATCTATGTCTGTCAAACAGATTTTAATGGATGAGTGAGTGAGACAAATTCTATGCATGGAAATATACAAATATGCAAAATATGGGTCTAATTACAAGGCTGCTGAATTTACACAAGGTCAGGTAAACAAGGCACTCTGTAATGATTATTAATTGTTAATAATGCCTTTGGCAAAGCACACTTCTGCTTTGAACACCTAACAGCTTTGCATTTTTAGTTATATGAAACAGCCAGATTGGTCAACTGTTGAAAAAGATAAAAGACCTCACCTCTGTAATTGCTTATTAATCTTATCTCAGTAATGGAAAGGATACTGTTCTGAAAAATAGAAGTGCATTCTACAGTTACCTGTGAAAGTTCCACAGTAAAAATCAAAGCAATGCATTATCATTAATTCCCTGAATAAATGAATAAATTTATTTACAGGTATCTTGTTTCCTCATAATGTAGTCCTAGAAGCTCTTGCTATCTCATCCTGTTTGATGAAGTTTTTCTGAGTCATCATTATCCTTTGAAGTAGTTGGTGTTCAGTCTGTCCTGTCTGAATTCTGTTGCCCTTTCCTTCACCCTCATCCATGTATCTTTTAAACTTACCTCTCTTTTGGTCAATTGCAAATATTTGTCAGGTGGCTGTAAGAATAATTTGCAGGAAATGAGAGAAAAAAGGCTGAAATGGGAAACATGAGGTTCCATCGTTAAATGAAATTAAACCATCCAAATGAAAATTCATTTTCTTTATATATTATAATACTGTATTGTAAGGTTGAATGAGCAGTTAATTTGGACAGGAATTGTGAGGGTGATTGCAGGCAGAAAAACATATCTATAACACATTTCATAGTTTTGCATTTCCCCCTGGTGTTGCATGTACAGTTCTTTCCTGTTGCAAACTGTGCAGCAGCGAAATCTTTCTTTCAGCAGTACTCCTTGCTTTCTGTAGCACTGCCACAATCTTAAATTAATGTATTTTGAAGATGAAACAAGTTTGAACATCATGAAAAGTAAAGTATTCAAATTTGGTTTAAATACTGAGAAGATGGTTAATTTTTAAATGTTTGTTAGGTCATTGCAGGCCAGACATAGACTGGCTAAATACTAAATTATGAATTTTATTTAACGAAGAGATTTGCTCAGTGTACTATTGGTCTCTAACATTAGCTGGATGCTTATGATTGAAGGAACTTCTTCCAAGACAATTTTTCCAGTAAAACTTATGGCAAGAGATGCAACCACCAAGTTAGCAGATGACTTTTCTGATAAAACTGAAGTGTTTTCATCCATATGACTGTGTCAAGTCTCTGCAAATACAGCTTCTGTCTGGCACTTCGTGTCAAGGAGTTCCAAATCTATTTGAGAGAGTTGAAAATATTTCTGTTTTTCACTGCTGTGGTTTTGTCATCTTTTCAGCTTCACTGCAATTCTATTTTGAATTGCAAAGAAGGGTAAACAAAACAACAAATTTATAATCTGTATACTGTATTGTCCAGATTTATAGGCTTGATTTTGTCAACTTCTGTTTTCATGGACTGTCTTTTGCACTCCTTTTATTCCTCTTTTGCCAGGATAGTGGTGGGTAAATATCAGCAAGCACTGATGTTCTGTTAAGTGAGCCATGGTTTTCATGGGTACACAAAGGCCATACCTGTTTATCAGAATCCTTTTCATCTTCTGTTTTCTCAATATTCAAGTATAGAATTGCTTGTAGGTTGTTTTTAGTGCTGCACATGATTAGACTTAGGGCAGCTACTGTCTTAAACATTTTTGTTTAATTATTTTGTTAATCCTGAGAATTTGTAGTAAAAATCCTACCACTAGTCAAAATTTGCCCTTTTTTATGGTACTCTTTGTGCCATGTTGTTCCTCTCAAGCTGCTCTTCCTTATTTTCAAATGTTAGCAAAAAGTGATGTTATTTCACTGTATCTGTTATGTTTATAACCACAGAAAAATTTATTCCATCATGCTTTTTTTTATTTATAGAGCTGGTTTTGTTGCTGTTCTTTACACTGGTTCTTCTGTCTGGTTTTAGTAATGTGCCCAGAATTGTAGATACCATTTCAAGCAAGGCCTTTCTGCTGCCTTTATAAAGACAAATGATTTCTTTTAGTCCTTTGTTCAGTTGTGGTTTTTTTTCTCTGCTTTTTCCTTTTCATTCACTTTTCCTTTTGATTAATGTATTATTTTAGCATAATTTTTGCCTTTCAGCATCAGTCTCTTACTGTGAGCTCCTGGTTTATCATTCTCATCTCTCTTTTCCATCCTCCCCTCCCCAATATGGCCAGTATTATCTGTGCTGGTTTTTATATTTATGCTCTTTTATGACTTTCTATTTGTCTGTTGCATTTCTGAATATTTTCTATTTTCAACTCCCGCAAGAAGTTATTCCAATTTGTATGTAACTGTCACCTAAATAGTTTCTACTATTGATTGTTTTGGCTCTGAGCAGAAAGCCTGGGTGGTAAACAGCCATATAAGCTTAGCAGAGGCTAAACTTTTCCATCTTTCAACACGAGGAGCTCTCAATTCTGATATGAATTATTTGTCTTTTCTCCTACGTCAGCGTTGGAGTCAGTCTGGATTTTTGCTGGCAAATTGAGTCTGTTTGGGTCAAGCTGACCTCCTCCAGAAGTTTTGGATTTCTGCAGGGATCTCATTCTTGCTTTTCTAATATTTCTCTTTTATATCATGCTACTTATACCAGTACATAGATTCTACTTAGATAAGTTTTGTTACTTTCTGTGAATTCTTTAAATTACCACCCTTTTCCACTGTTTAAAAAGTACCTAGGAATATCTTAAGGTTTTTTGATACTGGAGAAGTATTCCTTAAATTACAAGTATGGTACTTATTTTTTTTGTGGTACAGGAAAAAAAACAGTGTAAGTACATAAGTTGATCACTTGGACCAGGTTTGAGTCAATTTGTGCTACTGATTGACTTTTGGAATTTCATCTTTTTCTTTTGCTAATTCCAGTAAAGGTATTGGGTACATTGTTACTGATATATTTTTATTTTATTTTTTCCCCTTCAACTTTTATGCATATTGGGAAGTTCAGTCTGTTTTGCAAACACTTACTAATGCTATAATACGTTTTCCCATATCTCCCTTCTCAAATTTTTACTGTTATTGATTGAAGATTCAATTGAGAAATGTGTTTAGAACCCTGCTTTCTGTGGTAATCATAGAAGTCAGTGGGAAGACAAGAAAATTGTATTGAAAGAAATTGTGTGCGTGTGTGTTTTGTGTTTCAGCATAGATTATCTCTGCCAAAATAATAGCTGTCATTTTGTTCTTGTTATATTAGTGGCCTGTAGCTTACTACTACCCCTTTTGCCTTGCTTTTGTCCATTTGTCTGTTTGTGAGTAGAAAAAGAATTTTGTGAAGGGCCATAATTTGGGGGCTTTATTATGCTAATAAAATCAATATTTTGTTATCTATTTAAATTAAATATTCCAAGATGGTGACCCCACTCTACCCTGGTATCAAAGCTGCAGACCTTAACATTCAGTGACTTTGAAACTTGAGTTCTGTTTAGAATTTCACGTCATGCCTGTCGCAGGAGAAAAAGATGGAAAATGTATACGCTGAGCCTATAGGACTTCCTGCAGTGCTTATTAATCCTTTATGGATCATTTGAAATGTTTCTAGTTTATTTAAGCTTTGCTGCTTGTATCAGATTGTTCCTGCAAAAAAAGGGAAAAGTGATCATGCTTTGAATTTTTAAAAATGATCTCACTTTCAAGCAAAAGCACTTTTATGCTCCATTAGAGTTGAATTTGCCAAACTCTTACATTGCATTAACACAAGCTTTACTGGATAGATAAACGTGTTCAGGGACTGACTAGAACTTTACCAAACTGCATATTAAGATTTTGTCATCTTGCAATTTTTGTCTTAAATATTTTCATCATGAAGATAGAGGGGTCAGACAAAATTATTTCATTAAGAAACTGTGCAGCACAGTTTTTATGTATTAACAGAGGATAGAAAACAGGAAAATGAAATTTGATAGTTTGGTATAAGACTAGTCTTGTTAAAGTCCCAAGTGTGCCATCTTTTGCAAAGAACCAGTTTTAGTTTATGCACATAATTGAGGCTCTGCATTTTGTGTTTTGCTGCTGTGATAGACTTGTAGAATAAATGCATTATGATTTATAAGTTGCGGAAAAAAAATCTGGATCCACAGGCAGGAGATGAAAACTCTGGGTTGAATTATCTTGGTGACAAATTAAGCAGTAGTTTCCACATGAAATGCAGTAGCAAATGGGTGAGCTTGGCATTGAATTCACTGCACTTCACAGGGATAGAGACGCCAGCAGATCCCTTGGAGTGGTCTGAAGGTTGAGATACCCACGTCTTTTTTCTGGGATCATCTCAATATATATTTTCTCAATGTGTATTTTCTTTGTTTAACTAGTAATTATATTTATGAATGGTTGTGTTGTCACTCTAAGTGCTACTTTCAGGGAGCTTTTTTTGTTGTTGTGTTTGACAGTTAAACCAAGATCTTTAAAATATTAAATGCATTGTATCTCCTAGTTTTATTACTTCTGTAATATTTTCATATGCTGCCTTCCCAGAATTATGTTTTTCAGGCATGGATTATATGAAAATTCTGCCTTAAAAATCAGAAGCTTTAGAGCAAAATGGAAAATTATGTGTTTTTAGTCTCCAAAAAGTTTTTTGTAAGAAACCACATTCAGTGTTAGAATCTTAGCTTATCCTTTTCAATTTCTTTTACTTTGTGTGTTTTATTATATAAGAGAGAGGATTAGTATCAATATGAAGTAAAAACACCTTTCATGTGTTTATATCCTCTTACAAAATGCTTATTACCATAGTAACAGAGGGGGGCTATTAGCTTAGTATATTTCTTTAAATATTTCTAAAACATACATGAAGTATTCTCTGCATATTACACCCATACATTATGTTTGCATGCGATCTTTAATTCACAAAACCCACCACAACTGAAAAAAAAGCCCAAACCAAAACCAAACAAAAGAAGGTCACCAAAGGAAACAAAACTGCTTGGAGTATCAGCTTAAAGTTTCACACACTATTTTTCTAAGTATGTGTTACCTGACTCGAATTTCCATCCACAGAAATTTAAAAAAATGGAAATTTTAATTTTTATGTGGATGTTTGTGGATATGTGTCACATATGTAAATACATACAGATATATGTATGCACACACTGATTCCATCTGATGGAATTTGGGAAACAGTTGGAATATTTTTTTCCCTGAAAATATAGGCTAAGTAATCTGAATTGTTGCTAGTGTTTGCTTTTAATTTGTTTTCCCAGCTTTCCCATCTTCTAACCTCTCTCATTTGTCTCTGTTGCTGTCTTGTTGAGTTTTTGAGAAATTAGTAACACCTGACTTGTGCTAAAGCTAATTTAAAAGGTAAAAAAAGCCCTTAAAGATAGGTTTTTGAGGAGAGGAAGATTTAATTCAAAAAGATCAGAGGTAACTAATCAGAGAAGTCAAGGCAAATTATTCTGGTTAACAAATACCTGGGTGATGAGGGAGTGGCATAGGTGTCTTGATTCTGCTGCAGATTACTCTTTCTAAAGATAATGGTGTTCCCTGAGCCATGCATCAACCCATACAAAGGGTGTATCAGCCTTTTTCTGCAGTACATAAACATCTGGACTGGCTTAGGTGGACTTCATGCCTACACATTTCTTGTAATGCAGGGTGAGCAGAGAGGTTCTTCCAAAACCTTCTCCATGTTCCCCTGCTGGACATTTCTATGCAGAATTGTGTCAACCAGACCAAAGGGCTTGTTGCTGATAACATGGGATGTGATGAGAGATAAAAGTATCTTTCTGTCTCGTGTTCAGTTCAGGTTCGCCAGTTGTGTGCCATCAGCAAGCTCACCAGGGATACTCTGTGCTCCATCACACAGATCATCAGTAGAAAATCTGAAGGGGACTGGATCCCAGGGCTACACTGCTTTTTACTGGTCTCCAACTAGTTTCTGTTCTACTGGTCACCATGCTGGGCCCAGACACTGATCCAGTTTTCAGTCCATCAAGGTTTTCCAAGCACTGGCTGATGTTATTCCTTTCTTCCCTAGATTTAAGTACACTGTGCTGGCTATTGCTTTTTTCCCATGAATAAACCTAATTGTTTTTCTCAGGTTACCTCTCAGTCCCCTTTTCTGATGGTAAGAGACTGTTCTTAAAGGTCTGTTGCTATTACTCTTTTTTCAACACCTTCAGACATAGTTTATGGCTCTTCAGCATAGCAGGTTTTTTTGTTTTTTTCTTTATGATTCTTGCCTCCAGGCTTGTGTGTGCTCCAGTATCATTCTCACCCATGTGTTTGAAGAAATTCAGCTAATTTCTCATACTCAATTCTTCACTATTCAATGTCTACATCTTGCTAGGTCTGCCTTTAAAGGTGATGTTGAATAACTTGCCATTATTCCTTTTCAGGTGGTAATTTCTGGCATACTGTATTTCCATTCTGTAGGTGTGAACTGCGGTCTTTGTTCCCAGTGTGTTGCTTTTGTTTCATTGAACTAATGTGTATTTTGTGTCAAATAAACAAGGTTTTCCAAAACAGTTTCTTCATGCTTATCATTATTTGCTGTTCTGCTTTTGTCATCTATGAATTTTGTCTAAATTGATTCCTCTCTTCTACTAATCAGTGATGTAAAAATTGTGAGTGCAGCCTTTTTGTTGTGATACACCAACATAGTCCCTCTGACATTCCATACTGATAAATGCTTACTTGACTGTCATCACTTTGTGTCTCATGGACAATTGATTTTTTTGAGATGCTTCAACTTTGCACCTCTTAATCCATTTCATGTGTACTTCATTAACACTGTACAATGCTAATTTAATGCATTGTCCTTTGAAAGTAAATCAAATGTCATTCAAGAGATTATTTGTAGTATATTTGCCTTTCTTTGCTAAACCTGTAATCTTACAAAAAAAAAAAAAAAAGGAACTGCCATGTTTGTTTGAGGCTTTTCTATATAAAAACATTGACTGATATTAATTCCATCCTGTTCTTTATTTCTTGATCACATAAGGTCTATATCAGTATGTCTGTTGTTTTTCCTCACGTTAATGTTAGACTGATACATAGAAATAGTTACATCGATTGTTCTGATTTGCTTGTGTAACTGTTTCAAGGAAATTTGTAATTTTGGTTGATACTGGGTCTCAGTCTTTTGAGGCAGCTTCAAGGGTTGGCAAACTCAGCAAGTAACATCATCTTGGGTCTAATAGGACTGTTGAGTTCCAGCATTTATTCTGTGAATATGCTAAATTTTGAGGGCCTATTAAGTATTTTCTTGTTAGCAAAGCAGAACATAGTTCTTCATCCTTATTTGCTATCATGCTGTTACTGTGCTTTTCCAAAATACAGTGAAAAGTTGCATATCTTTTTTTTCTGCTGTAAACTCTTTTTGTTTCCATTATATTATTGCTTTGTTTCTACATTCTTAGTTAATATCTAGTTTTCCTTATTAGTGTTCTACTTTGGGAAGCTTAAGATTTATGTCAGCGGCTGTCAACTTCCAGTCTCCATTTTTTATACTTTTATTTCATGCATGCAAGTTAAAATTTGCTTGTAATTTTCCTTACCTTAAGAGAGAGGACTTCCAGGTTGTTTGGAATTGTTCTTTTATCCATATGAATATAATGAGGTCATAACTTTATTTTCTAAGTAGTCACAGTCTTTTTTTTCCTGTCATAATGAAATTCAGATTTTTCTAAAAATTAAATATTCTCTAGATTTTAGAAAATACTAGTTCCAGAGACTTGGAGCAACAGATATGGTATGTCTACTACAAACTCAAAGAAGCTACTCTACAGCAGCAAGTTTTTTTCTAGCAGACAGCGTGTAACAAGTAACCTGCTCTCAAGAGTTTGCAGTTGGAAAGCTTTTGTGGGCCATACAATTTCAGTATTGAGCTGTTGGCTTTAAGGGCCTTGCAGGTCTTGATAGCAGCTAACCTTCATAAAAAACAGAAGCATAATGCATTTGAAGGATCATACTTTACCTGCTGATTTTAGTCCGCTTGTTCTTACTGAATGTGATTTACTAAATAAAAATTTTGAGTGTTAGATTAAAAACAAATTTAGAAAAATCACTGCAACAGAAATGTGGTGCTGTTTTGCTTTCTGTGTCTGTCACCTGAAGCAACAGAAGATAGTCAGTCTCTTCCTCATTCTCATGTTTTTTAGTTCAGTGGGTTTATGACAGGCCTTTATTTTTGTTGAGTTGGCTTTTTTTGAATGCTTACACAGGAGCATCAATTTTTAAAGATCCATCTGGTTACTTAAGTTGGTGTCCAGAATAGTTTAAGAGATTTTCGAAAAAACAACACACAAACCCCCCCACTTTCTGCCGGTGTTCTCCCTGAACCCTTGTTCTTCTAATTTTCTGCATACTAGCTTTAAAGCAGATTTTAATAAAATGTACCATATATTGCATGGGTATAAGTTTTGAAAAATTAGGTTTTAAAATTTTGAAGCATTGCCACATTTTAGGTGTCTGCCTTGCTAGTTTGTATGCTAAATTTGTCTAAAGTTGAGTCTTGGCTGAAATTTTACCTAAAATGAATTAAGATTTTTACAAATTAAATAAGATTAAGGATTTCAAGATTAAATTTTTTCTGTCTTCAACTAATCCACAACAGCTCTTCAGAGATGCTGTTGTTTGTTTTTGACTTTACTTGGCTGCTGGAGATCTGTTTTTTATAACAAGTAGCAGATACACTCAATTTATAATCCTTTGAAATTTTAAATTATTAATAGGAAGGATATACAGTCTCTCAAAATTCTGTCTCCCTTTTACTTCTTGTCTCAATCCTCAGAGTGCATCTGGAGCAGATGTTGTGCCACGTATGGAGATAGTCCTCAGAAAGTGTTTGTTATTAACATGGAGATGACATGACCTGAAGAAGTGAAGAACTGTGCAGTCTGACAGTAGTGGGAAATTCAAATTAAGTCAAAGTCCGTAGAGAGGCAGAACAAGAGCTCTCTTTTTCAAAAAGAATATGCAGGTCTAAGGCAAAGTTTGGGAGCAACCTAAGGAAAGAGTTGTGAGCAAGTGCTGAGAGGAATTACATAAGTGGAGGAGAAGCCAAGGAGGAAGCCTGACCATCCCATAATACTTAGCAGAAGGTTTTTTGAGATTTTCAGGTGTCTTGCTTGGCGCTTAGTTTAATTAGCAGTAGCAGGAAGAAAAATTTAAGGCGGAGTTTATTATCTCAGAATAAAGTATACTATAGATCTGGTTTAAGTATTCCAAATCAAAGTTCCAAAAAAACAGTTGCTGTTTAAATCTTGGTGTATGAACCTGCCCAGGTCCTGAGGGAGAGGGGAAATCTGATGTAATATAAATGAGTTCAGTTGAAGTCCACAGGCATGCTTGAATTATAATCACTTGCCTATTTTGTAAAAGCAGTGTTAATACTGTTCAGGTGGTCTGGCCACACCCAAAAATGTAGGTGCTATGGCTTTGAAGTCTTTAACATTTGGCTATGAGGAATAGTAGATGTTTTATCCTTCTTTCCATTATTCTGTTGGTTGTCTTTTGTCATCCTAAGAAAATCCATCTAGATTTGATAAGTTTACAAAACTTTAAGAAAAATTTGTGGTGTGTAGCAGGAGCCTAGGCATGATTAATAATTAAAAACCATAAAAAGCTCAACAAAACCAAGAAACCAACCCAAAAATACTTGCAAGAATTGACTGTAGATGAGGAAAAGAAACTAGAAGAGGACCCATGAGACTGGAGCTGGACCTGAGTGGATGTAGATGAACCTGAAAGCAAAGAAGCTGAATTGAGTGGAGTTGGTTGAACTAGAATATTCAAATATGGTATCTTCTGGATAAGCACTTGCCTGGGCAGATGGCTTGAAATAGCAAGTGTGGGTGAAGATTGCCTGTGAAAATTTGGGCACAAAACCCAAGCAGTTTTATTGGAATGTTATTGGTATAATAGAAAAAGAAAAAGCATGAGAAAATTCATAAATATTTTCCTGCCTCTGCTGTTGGGAAATGCTGGGCAAAATGCATTGCTTCTAGAGAAGATAGAAAGTTATTATGGGCTAGTCAGTTTATTTCAAGAAGCAACATCTGTCTATTCCTTTAAACCCTGTTTTGAAGAAGAATGGATTTAAAAAAAAAAATAAAAATAGAAGAGAGATCCTGATACTACAGTTGGACATTTGAAAGTTGAAGATACAGAGGGAGTACTGCTTACTTAAGTTTAATACAGGTCATTTATGTGTGGTGTTATCCCATTCTTTGTTTTTTTCAGTGTATACAGGTGGGACAGCACTCAGATGAGCAGCTGGTCTGTATTTGTTTCTCTCCATTGCATAGTGGATGCTCTTTACCTTATTGAATGCACTCTCTGAAACTTTTCCTGGGATTATTTATTTTCTCATGGAGTTTTCTGTGGCACACTGCAGAATCAAGTGGCTCTTAAAAAATCATCATTAAAAAATCATCTTTACAAGAGCTGTGTGTTAAGTGACAGGTCAGTTATTATTTATGTTTGTCAAAGATGAAGCATAGAAGAAGGAACATTGAATGTGTTTATAAGTTTGGGTGCCCAGTTTGTGGATCAAAGGACCTGGTTTTTTCACTGTGTAGTACTGAGTAACTGCCTGAAGTAGAACTTTCAGGTTGCAGTTGGGTCTAAACTGAGGTGTTAATTGCTTGTGGGTCCATTAAATGAACTGGAAGTGACTTGTCCAGAGCAGAGAGAATCTGTGTAGTGGCAAAGCTGCATGTCAGCATCCTGTGGCCATATTCAGTTGACTTTAGCACTTTGTTTTTATTTACTGCATACTCTCTTCCAATGTTCCCAGCACATAGGGATGCAGCAGTAGCTATTTTTCAATTTGAAAATCTGTTTTATTGTAAAGGCAATCCAATTCTTTAAAAATAATTAAAATATACATGTGGCCCTTTAAATTGACATGTGATTTGTGCATACAGGGAACTGAGATGAGGATTACCCTGGCTTCTGATTGCAGGCTTCTTGAGCTTAATGTATTTCTCATCCACTCTGTATCTGAAAATCTATTGCTAAAGGGTGCCATTGCATTTCACAAGGAACATATGCATACATCTGGTGGCAGGATTTGGTCTGTATAAAGGCATAACTTGTTTTTATTAATGATATCATGAAAATTAAGCTCTCAGCCATTCAATCAGCTTGCTGTGGCATAATAAATGTTTCAGCACAGAACTTGTGTTCCAGTAGAATTAGTAAATTTAATGTGACTTCCATTGGTAGCATTATTAGACTGTTTTCAGCATTTTTTTTTCTTAGGCAAAATTCCTTCTCTATATTTCCAAGATATTTCTGAAAATTTGGTTTTAGTGTGATTTCTTGGAGTCTTACTAGAAGCCTATACTCTAAACTATACTGTAACAATAAGTTCCTTACATTTGTAAAGAAATAAAGTTAAAAAATATTACTTTATTGTGTATTATAATTCTGTTAATTGGAAAATGTTTTAATACAGTAGGTATTTTGTCAGAAGCCACCCAGTCTGATCATTTTAAAAGATTTCTTTTTTTTTAAGCAGCTGTTTCCTCTCTGATTTGGATTTTAATCATTACTTGACTTAAGCTTTCATGTCTTATTTATGCTGCCAGGAGAGAACTTGAGCACTAGTTTACTTAATTATTTGCTGTAAAACAGCTGCTAATATTAAAAAGAGAAAAAAAAATCCCCACAAAAAATGCCATCTCATCTACAAGTCTGCTATGGACAAAAAAAAGCAAAGCCAGGGAGGATGACTGTAGCTACCCTGTCTGCTTGGCACCGTCTTCCTCCTCCTCTCTCACTTTCAGTGTAATGAAGAGCAGGAGAACAATATTCTGTAATTAAGGATTCCATTAAGTTGAAGAAAAGAGCAAATGGAGTTGTTTGTTCTCCTAGCTGAAAAAATTTGTCTGGGGTGGGGGTTAGTGGTAGTAGTGTAGAAAGAGAGAGAGGTGGGTGGAGAGACTAAGTCAGAGCTGTTTGTTGAATATACTGTTAAGGACTGTTACCATCCTAATTAATCAAGTTAGAAATTACAGCTGTAGTCGGTTTCCCCCCAATTCTTGTTATCAATTTTCTTCTCTTTTGAGACAAAGCAAATATAAATTTTGTGTTCATTTGTCATTCGTTCTTTGACTTCAGCATCTCTGAAAATAACAATGTAGCACAAAAGACCAGTATTTACCTAGTTGTAATGTGGGTTGCCATGGTGTTTTGCAAATTATTGCAATTATGTTCACCATGCGAGTCGCCCTTGGTAACTGGCGAAAAAACTGATAATCCTGTTTTGAACAAAAGGTCAAATTGCTGAATAGAAAGTCTTGATTAACTAAAAGATGTACAAAGTGGAATTATTTCCTACCATTCAGAAATAGTTCTTGATCGGGTTTGGGGGAGGGGGTGAGTAAGTACATCTGATTACTGAAGTACAAAGCATTGAAAGGATGTTGTCTTGAGCCTTTCATGTAGTCTTAATGGTGGCTTTTTTGTCAAATTTACCCATTTGCGGCATTGAAAGAGGCAGCTGCATTTAAGCTTGAGAGATGGTGCTTTTTCAAGAGTTCAGTGCATGGAAAGTTCTCAGCAGTATCTGCAGTTTACTATTAGACCTTCGGCTATTAAAACTGATGTGCTGCATTTGAGCCCATAGCTCTTGGTGCTTGTAAAACCCTCTGACTGATGATCTAATAAAGTGCTCTTACCGGACAATCTCTGATCAGATACTTTAGGAGAAAAAAAAAAAAAATCACAGCTCTGAAAAGGGTGGAGGTAGAAACACATGGCTGTACTGAAAAGTTTGCTTTTGTAATCTGTGGTGGAAATGTTAGTAAATAAGACTGTATATTCAGTTTAAGTACTTTAAAGGCCCAATATATTGTTCCAGAATTCACTTTTATTTACTTTACAAAAGCAAAAATCAAGCAAAAAATATTAAAAGTTTTTGATAATGACCAGTCTTCAACAGTTGCATACACGTATATAGAGGGAATGGTTTCCTGCACTTTAGTGCTGTGAATTTCTTTTCATCTTTCCTTTATCATTCTTGAGGGGAGAAGGGGGTGGCAGAGGAAGGGAGGTGAGGAGGATTAAGGAGTTTTCTTTTTTAATTATTTCTACTTTTTTTTTTTTTAAATAGCTACCTGGAAATTAATTCTTAAAACTTTGGAGAGCCTGTGTGAGAGCAGCATGAAAGCAAAGTAAACCTGAACAAGTTTGTGGGTTTACATTCTGCATCACCTAGCAACCCCCTGGCTCAGCCAGTTCTCTCGTCTGCCCCCAGTCCTGTTTACAGACCATTCAGACTGCTCTTCGAAACCATGAAAGATATTCAGTTTCATTAGTGCCATTCTCAAGGAGAAAATAATTAAACTTAAATGAACAAACACTGCTTAGTGATGCTTTAAAGTTCTCTAGTTTAAGGTGACCAGACTGTTGAGACCCCTTTCTCTGCCATTACCTTTAACTCTTTTGAGCTCCTCTGAACTTACATACCCGTGTACGTGCATTACCACTTCTAAAGTTTTTGGAACTCTGTTAACTCCTTCAGTATTCAGAGACATTCATAACCATATTGCAAAGATAAGCGCTTCACATAAATAATCTTTTTGTCTCTTTATCAGCTTGAAATATATACTAGAGTTGACAAACCCTGCTGTAGGTGCCATGTATATAAGCAAAGTCTTTGTGTGTTCTCTCTTACATCTGATGTCTTGCAGGAAGTTCAACACGACAAGTCTGAAAAATTCAAGGACTGTACAAAAATTTGAGGGGAGAAGGAAGATAACAGAATTGTGTAATAGTAGGGGGCAGTAGAGTGTTTTTAGCTTTCTAACCAACCTAGAGGCATAGTTTTTAAGAAATCTTTTGAGTTCTTACTGTTTTTATGTTGCTGCAGTCTTTGACAAGCAGTCCATGGATGGTCTGTATGAGTTCTTTGTGCTTTTTTGATAGTTGACAGACAAAGCAAAATTCTTTCTGAAGCAAGGTACTGTACTTAGTTGTGACCTTTTGTAGCCTAAGAATATGGCTTCCTTTGAGTTGTGTGAATAGGGAGAGTATTTTGGCAGAATGGACTTAAATATCCTTCTAGAGGTTTTCGCTCTCAGTACAGAAATCCATAAGGCTTCTTTCACTGATCCTTTTCTCAATTTAGTTTTCCATGTGTAGTCATTTTAAGTATGTCTTCTTTCAGTTGCTTGCTCAAAGTCCATTTTAGCTGTTTTCAGTTTGTCTTAAGTGAAATAAAATTGTTGGTAATAGCTGTGTCTCTTTGTGAGTGGTATGTTAGCCTGAGAAGACTTTTTAATCTTTTGCAGCATGTATTTGGGTGCCTAGAACCTTACTTTAGTGAAGATAAGATCAAGGTATTGGATTTGATGTGAAGTAAAGCAGAACATATTTGCTAATTTAGTTTGTAATGTACAACTGTTAAGGTTGGAATTTGTCCACTTGTGATGCTATTACACGTGCTAAAATGAGGGCCACTGTTTGCATCAAATCTATCACAAGGGTTTGGAGTGCTCTATTATCCTTTCAGCAGGCTGATGATGGAGCCTGGGCTTTGCACAAATGAGATCAATAAGTTTCAAATTACTTTTATGAAATGACATTTGACTGTACATCTAAAGGTATCGTAAAAAAATCAATTTTTAATAACATGTAAAACTCTTACATTGACCTATGAGATATTTTTCACTTATGTCTTGTTTGATAATTTTGTTTAAAACATTTTTTATGTTAGCTTTAGTGTTTCAGTTCTTGGGGGAGGGGGGAAGACTAGAGTGCTTCTTCAGTTATCTCTTGCTTTGGTCACATACACACACCTCCAAGACTTTTAGTTGTAAAACTGGTATGACAGTGCTGAGAATAATATTTTCATGAAAATAATGTAGTTTTCTTTTGATCTTGATTGGTTTCCTCCTTTTTAATTTTTTTGGTTTTTTGTTTTTTTTTTTCCCATTTAGGGATTAGAATGCAATTCTAATTCTGTTATTTTGGAATATTCAGAATTACAAAATACCATTTTTGACTTTCATTTTTGGTAGCCTCTAAACTGGAGTTTGGTATTCTGTGGCCAACTTTGCCTCACAATAGCAGTGTATTGCTGATTGGGCTGTGAGATATGCAAGTTCTGAAGGAACTCCTAAAACGTATGCTATGGGACAGAATTTTTTTGTGGGTTAAATCCTCTCAAATTTATGGCCATTTGCCATAAAATCCAAAGGGGAGTATTTTGGGTGTTTTAGATCAGTGTGCATGGCAACTTCATTTCTCAAATGGCCACCTGGAATCTACAGCAGATTCTACCATTCTAGTATCACCAGCTTAAGACAGAAGGACATTTTGTATTCTGAGAAATTCAGGTAGTGTTTATGTCCTCCTTCATACTTTCTTTAAGGTAGCAAGTCAGTGTAGCTACATTGCCTTCAATTACAGTTTGCTTTGGACCTTCTCTCTGGTCCTGTGAAGGTATAATTCCCATTGATGCCAGGTGTCTTTGGGATACTGAGACAAGGGATACGAGTGTCTCTGAGAACAGGAGTATTTTGGAGTGGGTGTCCTTCTCCCTTGCCAGCACTGAGTGTTAAATTGATCATTTGCCTTCCACTAGGAAGTTACTGGCTAAGATGCTTCAATTTGATAGCATCCTTTAATGTGGGTCATATGATAATAATACTGGGTATATAACCAGTCTTCTTACTGCTTTCCAGTAACACACTTTCAAAGGCTTATTTCCTCATTTTATTTTTCATTCAAGAGACAGTTTTGTATTTTTCCTAAGAGATCATGTCTATCTGTTCATCAGCCTTGATAATGTGGAATTCTAGAGGAGGAGAGTGAACCTCCAGGAAAGGAATTTCCTTTCTTTATAAGAGTTTTTGTTATCCACTCCACCCCACAGCTGAATTCTGATCAGTTACATAGGCCAAAACTCAAGAAGCTCTGAAAATAAGGAAATACTTAGAAAAGCAATTGAATTTGTATCATCCAACTTCCATTGAAGTGAGGCAGCATGAAATGGAATGTGAAATGCTGTGGTCACTGTTTACATTTTCCCTAAATTGGATGATCAGGTAGCATCAGACTAAAAATACTCATACTAGGAAATTTTTTTCTGGATGAGAAGCTAGCTACAATATTTATTGTACAGAAAAAGAAAAGTTAATATGAAGTCAGTGGCCAAGAGTGAGTTGATAAAATAGGTCCTTTTGTGATCTGAATAGTCATATACCATGCTGGATGTGTAATCAGGTTTCTTAATGCATTATAGTTCGCTTTATGTATAAATTTCAAGAACTAATTTTAATTGTTGTTACTATAATAGTTACTAAAACTATTTGCATTGCCAAAATGTACACAATACCTAACCAATTATCAGAGAACATAGAATAAGCATGCCCTGGGTGAGGGATTGGAGCTGTAGGGTAAATGTATAAAGAATTTATGCCAACCTAAGATGTTTCACTATTCTAAGCATATGCTGCAGTATCTTTCAGCTGCAACAAGCTTGGCGGTATATTTACCATGGTACCTATTCCACTTAAAATAAAAAGATAAAAGCACCTGTCAGCCAGCATCAATAGTGGACTCTTGACCCAGTTCCTTTTATAAAACACTTTATTTGAAGAGTCTGTAAAATATCAAAGGAATTTATTATTCAGAGATGATTAAATGTTACAGTGATATAAAACCTTAAAATATTCTTGAAAATCATCTTTGTCTTAAATACTCAAATTGGAGTACAAATATTTCAGCTTAGTCCTAAGATTTTTTTGACTTAAAAGTTTCAGTTACACCTAACAGAGACCTTGCACACACTCTTTGCTGTGAAATTCTTTTACATTTTAAAATTCTCAGATGGAGTTCAGACATATCTCTTCTGTAGCAAGGGTTCTCTTGAACATAACATTAGAGTTTTGATTTAGTACAATTTGGTCTCCTTGTAGTAAGATACTAAAGAAGTGGAGAGAGCTTCTCGATCAACTTTATGTTGAAGTGGAAAGAAGGCTGGGATGCCTGATGTATCAATTCCAATGCTTCTCCATATACTGCTTTGAGATCTCAATACATCCAGTGGAAAAGGCTTTGCAAGTTCCCTGGATTTCCTTCACAGATAAATTTAGATCTTTCTCATGGTGACACAGATACATGTTTTCATTAGTGCTTGGTAACTGATTTGCTTGGAAAATATCAAGCTTTGAAGGATCCTGAAAAAGTCGCTGACCCAGTATTCTGCATCAGTGATTGCTTTTAACTTCATTACTCCATTTTTTAGGGTTGATTTGCATGATTCTTGTAAATAATGTGCCTTATTACTTATCAATGAGATATTCCTTGATAGGAAAAATGCCAAAACAGATATAATGCTCCTTATAAAGGCTTAATTTCTGATGGTGGTAATTTTTCCAGGAGGGGAGGCAAGATGGGAAGCCTGGTGGCTCATTTTCCAGATATATTATGTGGCAGCACATTCTTTTTGTTTCCCTCAATTCTTTTTCTGACAAAATTATTTTAGAATTTTGCCTTTGTGAAGAAATTACTTAGTCTTTCCTTTCCTATGCCCAAGGAGGGGGGTGGCCATGAGGTGGGTTTTTAGACATCATGAGGTGTCCCTTTCATATGTTCATCCAGTCTTATATAAATTCAAGCAATCTCTTCTCCAGATTGTTTCCATTAGTAGTTGCAAGTTCTGGAGGAGTGGCTGTGTCTGCTCAGACTCTCAGGAAACATGCAGACACTTGAACAAGTCAGATGTCTTAAGATATCACCTGTGAGGAGCCCTCCTGATCAAGGTGTTCTACTCTGACTCTGCTTTGGTAGTCTCAAGATAAGTTACTGCATCCATAAGACCATTGAAGCATCATTCAAGACTCTGATGTGTCTTTGTACTTGCCCTGGAGGGACATTCAGGAAGAAGCAGCTATGGAAAGTGCACAGAGCAGGCAGGATTCTGCAGAGAGTTACTGTTCCTGCAGGAGAGAAGTGTGTGTTTCTGATTATACCAGTTTTGACCTCAGCAAGTCCTCCATCTGGAAAAACCCTCTCAAAAGTTAAATGAGTTTGTGGCTTTCTTGTGTTTAGCAGCAGTAGAATTGGTTTGTTTATAACAGTACATCCTCTGAGGTTTTTATCAGGTATATTTCCCCACGAAAATGTGGGCAAAGCAACCTCAAGGTTGCTTGAGGAGCCTAAGCTATGCTGAACTTCACTGAAATAGTGGAATCACTGTCCCTGGAAGTGTTCAAAAGGTGTGTGGATGTGGCAGCTGGGCTGCTGGGATAATGGCTGGACTCTGATCTTAGAAGTCTTTTCCAATGCTAATGATTCTGTGATTCACATTACTGAGTGGGTAAAGTTTTCTGGTGGAGTCTTATTTCATTATTTTTGATAGTATTTCTACCGGAGGGGATTTCTTCTTGGCGTTGTAGCAGTGGCACAGAGGTGTCACTCAGGTCACAAAGCTGCTGAAATTCCAGTGCATGACACTAGTTCTCACACTGTCATTCAGACTTTCTTAGCTGCTGTTTCTCACCAAAGTGTGGGGCAGATGCACTGGATTGTGCCAGTGTTCTTCCTAGAGTGTTTCTTTGTTCTGAACAGGCAAGAAAGCAGATTAGAAGTTGAAATTACTTCAAAGTAATTTGGTTTCTTGTACACAGCAGAAAAACTCCTGACTTTACAGCAAGAGCTCATTTCTAAGTCAATATTCATATCACCTTTAATGTTGGAAGTGTAAAATCATGATGTAATTCTCAAAAGATGTAGTTACTGCAGATAGTCAAAACATTGGCCAAAGAATATGCAAACAGAGGTTGTGGTTCTAGTTCCTGATATATTGTCTACTACTAAGAAAGTTTGTTCCCCCAAACACTCAGCTCTTTACAGAAGACACAGACAGGTGGCACAGTGAGAACACCCTACATGTATGGAACAAGTTATTGCGAGTGGAACTGATAACTTTCAGGTCGCTGAGTTAAGTCCTCTGTTGCCATCGAACTGCCTGATTTGACTTCATAAAATCATCTGTCTTTTAATATTGCTTGGGGGGGATCAATAGATTTGATAGTGTATCCAGTAATGCAATAATTGGTGGAACCTAATCCTTCCAGAGGGTTTCAGGCCACTTCAGCCAGATTGGCCCTGTTAAGCAAGACTATCCATAATTATAGTAATGGATGTTGTCAGGAAAGCAGGTTTTGAAGCTCCTGGTCTTCGAATGGGTGGAAATAATATGCTTTTGTAAGAGCAATATGAAAAGAAAGGCCAGTGTGAAGTGAAAGTGTCTTGATTAGTGACTCACAATGGTACCTGGATCAGAAAATCTTCATTGCATTGTCTCTCGCATACAGCCTGCCAAAAACTGGTTTGCTGCTCAGTGACATGAGCAGCAGGCTTAATTTGGCTGACTAGGACAGGCTGGGTTCCCTTCTGGTGGGTTTGGTGGTGTGAGGTGATAACTTCAGCCCTGCAGTGCTAGGGACATGGGTTTGGGGTGTAATGTGCTCAGGTATGCCAGCCGTCTGAGACTGAGCATCATCCACCAAGATTCCATTTTCAAAAATCCACATTAATATTGCCTTCCATAGCGAGGAAGATTGCAGAAAAGTAAGCATGGATTACAAGTAAATTCAATGCTGAAATAACTGATAGTGACTTCTGAATAATTTTTAGTGCTTGCAGCTTTCTGCTTTTTACCAGTGCATATTTTCATTCCACATGAACTTCTAAAACGTTATAGTGCCTCAGCATCCAGACTGCCTGAAGGCAGGAACAGATGCAGAACTGAAGTGTCTTAGAGAAGCACATTCAGTCCTTTGCTGTAGCAGGCAAGCAAGCTACATTGTCAAATGTAATTTGTAAAAATTATTAAGATAAAGCTCAGTAAATGCATGTTGTTGACCCCTGCAACTTCTGTTTGAAAGGCTGTTGCAAAACCACTTGCCTCAGTATTTTGGGCTAATATTTCTAACGCTTGTTGATCATTAGAATGGGAGAGGCTAATTCTGTTCTGTTCTGTCAAGAACAGACTTACAAAGAAACAAAAATTACTTTTGACTTGCAAATTTCTCCCTATTAGCTACAGTTCACGGACTTAATACTCTTCAGGGATTTTTCTTTTATATTGTGCATATATTTCAGGGTTTTTTCGCATACTTTTTATATTTTAAAATGAATTTAGCATTTGTGGGCAGGATGTTTGGAAACGCTAGTTGCTTTTTTTTCTTCCCTCTGTCAAATTGTATTTCATTTCCCACAGTGTTGCAGATACCAAGTAGAACAAAGCTGAAGGTTCCCTATTATGATTTTGTTTGATCTACTGCAAATTAATTTACAGACTCAGTGATAGCTGCTGGGAAATGAAGGATTGGTTTTGTTTGGTCAGTGGAGATGACAGGCATGGATCAAATAAGGGTTAACAATAGTGCACTTGAACAGATTGAATCAGAACATAATGCATGTATTGAATTTGGTTGCAACATGCATGTCCGTGGAAAAGTTTTTTGTTTAAAAGAAATCAAGGCTATGGCTTAATTATCAAAGCAAAACAAGAGACAGAAAGAGCTACATGTTTCTGATACTGCTTTTTTCAAAAATAGCTCCCTTCACACAGTTATCTACATGTTTAATTTCCATGCATAATAGCAACAGTTATTGTTGTCATTTGTTACGAGAGATTAACAGATAGCAAGTACAAACAAACGCAAATAAGGCCTGAATAGAGAGGTGACAAAGAAGAAAAGACCTCTTTACTATTAATTATAACTGGTGGGAAGTCTATACAAATGGCATTAACTGTATTCTATATGAATTGAAGTGACATCCAGTTTATTAGTATCAACTCAACACATTCAGGCAATTTATTGTAGGCAATAAATTTATTTATTGCCTGCAATAATAATTTGATAATTCTTAGTAGCTGAAAACAAGCATACTAGTAAGCTGTTGAATTTAAGTGGTTGTTTTTATCCTGAACTATGGTTTTTAGTTTAATTGGGGGAGTTTGTCTTTTTTCACCTGTTTTTTGTGACCAGCAGAGCCTCCCAGTGCTTTCTTCAACAGTGACTGCATTTGACTGAAACAAAATGCTTCAAGTGTCATTATTCAGTGGTAGCTTGAGAGGACCTTCTATGCATTCCCTTATAAGACAGTAGAAGCTGTACCTTGTGAGTGGTGTAGTCCTTTGTTTCATAATTGTTAGCTAAAAAGGCCAATAGGTGGCAGAAAACACAGATACTTTTATCATGAGTTATTTTCATGGTTGTCTATTTTTGAGTATTCTGTTCAGCTGAAGCTGGGATGCTGCTCCCATTCCAGGCTTTGTTTTTTCAGTTGCACTTGCATTCCCTAACAAAATCTCTTACTATCTGTTTTTCTAATATAACAAATTGTTTCAAAGTTCAGATGTAGTCATTTAATATGTTTTGAGTCATGAATGTTCTCTTTGTGCACACAGAGTCTTTTCATAGTTACAGCTGAAACGATGATGCTCTTCAACAGGAGGGTTTTGGAATGGGTGAGGACACCCTCCAAACCTCCCCTGCCTGGCTGTGTATTTTAAGGTGCTGTTTTTGTCAGATTTCTGCCAGACGTTCATAGGAGGTAGAGGTGCCACATAATAAACAAATTTTCAAACAGAGCATGTCCTTTGTCCCTAAAAATTAACTTAATGCAAGATCTGTGAGAATTCATTATACTTACAAAATGTTTTTGTGTTTCCCCTCACAGTGACCCTAATGATATTTTTGGTACTCATGTAGGTGAGTGCCTGGAGATCTCAGTGCTATCATTGAGTAGATTTTTTTTTTGTAGAAGGTTATTAAGTGTCTGTTTAAAATGAGTTATTTAATCAGTGTGAGACAACAAATAAACACCTTTCTCTTCTAGAGATAAATCTTAGGTTCATTTGCAAAACCAAAGCCAAGGCCTGTCTTTTTCACTTAAGGCTCATTCGTGCCTGCTGATTTCAGAAGAACAGGTCAGGTGTCTGTAGGTCAGGCCCTAAGTTAGGATTTCTCACAGTCAACCATGTGTTGATGATGATCTTGGTGAGCAGTGCCTTATGTTGCCAACATCAGTTCTGAAGTATTTGTCATAAATAAATTGTATATGACAAAGAAAGTGGTACTAGGACTTCTAGGGCAACAGTTGTGCAAGAGATCAAATCACAGGTTTTTGAATTCATGATATTTTCTTGCTGTGCAATTTTAAATATCATGATTTACATAACAACAAAGTTCACACTTAGTGGGCTGATCATACTATTTCCAAAACCACTTACTTTATTATGAGGGTGTACAGCAGGGAGGATTTCCTCATCCCAAAATCTGTAGCGTGAATTGCTTTTGGGGATGCTTTTTCCTTCCTCCATTTACTATAAATGGATCATAGGTTAAACTATTGGATAATAATGGATAAGCTTTGACTGACTATCAGGCTTTTAGATGTCAGAGTTGAGTGAAATGAATCTAACTGCATATGTAAATACACTCTCTCCGTTCCTGCACTAAGGGTTAGCACACCCTTCAGGAAGTGCTATATACACTGATATTGCCATGATGTTCTCCATACAGTTTTTCTGGTCTGCCCAGATGGACATAAAAGTTCTGCTCTGCAGGGCAGTGGGAAATGTTTAATAGATTTGGCACCAAGTGGGGTAAGATACGGCTGTAGAAATGGTGAAAGAGGAGAGGTCTCTGGAATAAATGAAGTTATTTGGAAAGGATTTGAGGTTTCATCTTGAAAAGATAAAGAAGAACTAAAACAGTCTTGGAGCACTTCTGAAATTATTATGGAATATATTTTTGAATTGAAATCCATGTGGAAATTAGGTAGAAGTCATTTCCAGAGCATAACATTGGAGCAGCTTGTCAAAGAGCTAGTGAGAATGGAAGCAAGCTACTTTTTGAGTTGTCCTCTGATTCGTAACATTTCTGTCAAAGTACCAGGGATCCAGGTGTGGTTAGATTTAACTTCTTTGCAGGAGCAATAAAAAATATGGAAACGGGCAAAAATAACCGTCACTATTCCCAGCAGAGATATCACCAGCCAATAGTCTGAAATGCAGAGTTTGACAGGGCTGAGCTTCTCAGGGTGGTAAAAACAGGAACTGCTTGAGAAGAGTTGCAGGAAGACTAAGCTGACTTTTCAGCTAATAGAAGCTTAAGGGCTCTGCCAAGTAAAGTGAAGTGAGGAAATGCTAAAAACCCAATCTTGACTTTGTGTCCAATGTATGTATTGACCTAGTAGGGAAGAATAAAATTATAATTCTTGAAAAATAATAAATATCATTCTGGAAATGGCTGTTCAATGCCCAAATGCTCTGTAGTGTGCTCTAGGTAGACAGAAATTGAGGAGAGAAAGGAGCAGAGAACAAGATGGTAAATACCATTTTGTTTCTGTATAAATTCATGTTCATCGGTGTCCTCAATACAGTGTGCAGTACTGGTTTCATCTTGCTCTCCACTTGTCCCGTTTTCCCCCACTCCCTCATTTCCAAAAAGACCTGGGAGAGATTCAAAGGAGGGCAACAAAGATTTGGAGTGGTTTCCAGGCAAGGAACAACTAAGTAAATTAGGACTGTGGTTTGGAAAAGGCTTTGATTGAAGGTGATGTGATGGAGGTCTGTAAAATCATGAGTGGCACAAAGAAGGTGAATGCAGAATGATTTTTCCCAGTCTCTCCTGATGCAAGAGCTAGAAAGCATTAAAAAAGAAGGTGTGTGGGTGTGTGTGTGTGTGTGTGTATAGAAAAATAAAGTACTTTTCCATATAGTTTATAGCTGTTCTGCTGGCTGTTGCAAATGGTAGAAGTTTACATGTGTGTGAAAAGCACTTGAAGTCCATTGGGGTCATTACTGCATCATTAATGTATTAATTCAGTCACCACTTAATATAGAGACAGTAATTCAGGTGGTCTTTGAACTATTTCCAAAAGCTGGGAGAATCTTTGGAAGAGTTTAACCTTTCTCTTTTGCCATTCCTTAAGTATCTTCTATTGGTGGTTCTTAGTGATGAGGTGTGGCATTGTTGAACCTGGTTGAACCTGGTGCAAAAAGTTCATCCTTACCAGTCCTGGAATCATTCCTTCTTACATACTCTTAAGAGAAGCCTTTTGCCATGTCCCCCTGAGCTGACATAGAGCAAACTGGCTCAGATTTTATTTTATTTTAACTCAAATGCAAATGTTAGTTTTTCCTAAATGAATCAGTTTGTGTAGAAGTCTTGGAAGCTTTTTTAAAACAAAACAAAAAAAAAACCCAACAAAGCAACTCAATAACTTGGAAGAAGAAAGAAGAGCTTCTGGCTGCCTTCAGAAAACAGAAAGCATAAAACTGTTTCTCTCCTCTAAAGTGCAAGCAAAGAAATGGTATTTTACTTAAATATTAATTTATTACAAGTCTGGCTGAATGGGGTGGAGTGTCTTGCTGAATGGTCTACATAGCTGGATAAAATACTCTTGTTGTATGTTAGTGTTAGTGGAGAAGAGCAGAGGTTTTGGTATATTTCAAAAGGATTACTGCAGTGTTCAGAGTATGGGATTTTGAGGCAAGAAGACTCCAGCTTTGTTGTGTGCCATTAATTGTGTTTAAACAAGGACCTTCATTTCTTTATATGTGTTACAGTATCAGATTCACAGAGTATGTTAAAGTTGGGATATTTTTCTTCCTTGACTATGATGCATTTTTTAGGTGGAATCAAAACAAGCTATAACTTGCATTTAGGGTAAAAAATGATATTTTTTCTATGTTCTGCCTCTCTGCAGGGTTGGTTAATATGCGAGGAGCCAACTTGCCAGAATCGAACCCGTCGGCTTCCGCTGAGTTTCTCCCGGAGTGGCCCCGTGTGCCAGGCCTGCAGGAAGGCTGTTCTGAGACCAGAGGTGAGTGTCTTGGGACAAAGCTTTGACAGAAGTGGAGCAGGATTCTCCTGAAGCTCACATGGCTCTCAACTCTGCCTTTCCAAGGTAGCAGGATTAAGCAGGAATTTTTAATTGGTTTGTTAGTTTAAGAGGGACTGTTTATGCTTTTCCTGCTCCACATTTAAGCTGCATCCTCATTGCTGTGAGAAGAGCATGCCATGCAGCTGCTGTGTTTGGAAATTTTCCAGCTGACGAGCATTTGGTCAGCAAACTGGAATTTTACTGGAATGTCTCTGCCAGAATACAGGTAAATTAACATAGGCAAACAAACCTAACCTTTTAAACCAAAAACTATCACCTGCTTTTCTGCTGACTGGTTCTTACATGGCTGAATTTGGTGCTGAGGAGCTGGATGTGAACTTTCATACCATCATCTGGGGGTACTCTAAGATGGTATTTTCAGGATATCAGATTTCTGGGTTCTGCACATTTGAATTTGGCTCCATGCCTGAAAAATGTAGGAGGTTTTAAACCTCTTGTTGAGCTAGATGGTGTGGTCTTCCAGAATCCAAGACTGTCTGATGATTTTCTTGGTTTCTGAGATTAAAGGAAGCTGATTGTTTCATATTGTAAAATTCTGGTAAAGCACTTCTGTTGGTAAGAAAAAAGAAAGGAAAATAAGTTTAACGTTTAGAAATCTTGACAATTTACATAAAACAACAAGAGAGAGAAAGATTCCATAAGGAAAATGGAAAACTTATGATTTCAAGTTGTAATAAGTCTTCAATTTATTCTTACTTACATAAAACTTTAAAAAAATCAAGGGTTTGAGGTGGGGCTGTTAAGTGAATGCTCTGAGCAGCATTGTTTTACCACACGAGATTCTTTTGGTCCTTCTTCTTCAGTAATAGAGATGTAAAAATTCCAAAGATAAGTGTCAGTAATAATCCAGGGACAGAAGAAGCATTTTCAAAAAAAGACTGATTAAAAGCCATTTTTTGCATTTGTAGTAAGTTAATGCTGCAGAATGTAAGAAGACCAAATGATGAACAGCATTAAATAGAGGATAAAAGTGAGTAGAAGTTCCAAATTCCTAGCACTGGAACCAGGTGATAGCACATTAAATTATAAAGGAAGAAATGCAAATCTATCAGTAAACAAACCTTTCATCTATGTCATAAATCTGAGTATCCAACAGCAGTGGGAAAAGAGACCAAGACTTATATGGTTATTAGCAGTGTTGTGTTAGTTATCAACAAAATTTATGAAGAAATTCAAGTTTTGATCCAATTTCTAGCTACTAGAGAGGTGTACAAGATGTGTAAGGAGATTATTCTGCCTTCTTTTAGCTCTGCATTCTATCACATTTTTCCAAAGTACAAATGCATTAACCTGTATAAGA